>NC_086454.1:161125485-161767152 GCF_028390025.1 Pseudophryne corroboree | reverse complement strand
TACTGTGTCTGCTGCTAATATATAGACTGGTTGATAAAGAGATAGTATACTCGTAACTAGTATGTATGTATAAAGAAAGAAAAAAAACCACGGTTAGGTGGTATATACAATTATGGACGGGCTGCCGAGTGCCGACACAGAGGTAGCCACAGCCGTGAACTACCGCACTGTACTGTGTCTGCTGCTAATATATAGACTGGTTGATAAAGAGATAGTATACTCGTAACTAGTATGTATGTATAAAGAAAGAAAAAAAAACCACGGTTAGGTGGTATATACAATTATGGACGGGCTGCCGAGTGCCGACACAGAGGTAGCCACAGCCGTGAACTACCGCACTGTACTGTGTCTGCTGCTAATATATAGACTGGTTGATAAAGAGATAGTATACTCGTAACTAGTATGTATGTATAAAGAAAGAAAAAAAAACCACGGTTAGGTGGTATATACAATTATGGACGGGCTGCCGAGTGCCGACACAGAGGTAGCCACAGCCGTGAACTACCGCACTGTACTGTGTCTGCTGCTAATATATAGACTGGTTGATAAAGAGATAGTATACTCGTAACTAGTATGTATGTATAAAGAAAAAAAAAAAACCACGGTTAGGTGGTATATACAATTATGGACGGGCTGCCGAGTGCCGACACAGAGGTAGCCACAGCCGTGAACTACCGCACTGTACTGTGTCTGCTGCTAATATATAGACTGGTTGATAAAGAGATAGTATACTCGTAACTAGTATGTATGTATAAAGAAAGAAAAAAAAACCACGGTTAGGTGGTATATACAATTATGGACGGGCTGCCGAGTGCCGACACAGAGGTAGCCACAGCCGTGAACTACCGCACTGTACTGTGTCTGCTGCTAATATATAGACTGGTTGATAAAGAGATAGTATACTCGTAACTAGTATGTATGTATAAAGAAAGAAAAAAAAACCACGGTTAGGTGGTATATACAATTATGGACGGGCTGCTGAGTGCCGACACAGAGGTAGCCACAGCCGTGAACTACCGCACTGTACTGTGTCTGCTGCTAATATATAGACTGGTTGATAAAGAGATAGTATACTCGTAACTAGTATGTATGTATAAAGAAAGAAAAAAAAACCACGGATAGGTGGTATATACAATTATGGACGGGCTGCCGAGTGCCGACACAGAGGTAGCCACAGCCGTGAACTACCGCACTGTACTGTGTCTGCTGCTAATATAGACTGGTTGATAAAGAGATAGTATACTCGTAACTAGTATGACTATAAAGAAAGAAAAAAAAAACACGGTTAGGTGGTATATACAATTATGGACGGGCTGCCGAGTGCCGACACAGAGGTAGCCACAGCCGTGAACTACCGCACTGTACTGTGTCTGCTGCTAATATAGACTGGTTGATAAAGAGATAGTATACTACTAATATTATATATACTGGTGGTCAGGTCACTGGTCACTAGTCACACTGGCAGTGGCACTCCTGCAGCAAAAGTGTGCACTGTTTAATTTTAATATAATATTATGTACTCCTGGCTCCTGCTATAACCTATAACTGGCACTGCAGTGCTCCCCAGTCTCCCCCACAATTATAAGCTGTGTGAGCTGAGCACAGTCAGATATATATATACATTGATGCAGCACACTGGGCTGAGCAGTGCACACAGATATGGTATGTGACTGAGTCACTGTGTGTATCGTTTTTTTCAGGCAGAGAACGGATATATTAAATAAAACAAACAACTGCACTGTCTGGTGGTCACTGTGGTCGTCAGTCACTAAACTCTGCACTCTCTTCTACAGTATCACAGCCTCAGGTCAATCTCTCTCTCTCTCTCTCAACCCTAATCTAAATGGAGAGGACGCCAGCCACGTCCTCTCCCTATCAATCTCAATGCACGTGTGAAAATGGCGGCTACGCGCGGCTCCTTATATAGAATCCGAGTCTCGCGAGAATCCGACAGCGTCATGATGACGTTCGGGCGCGCTCGGGTTAACCGAGCAAGGCGGGAGGATCCGAGTCTGCTCGGACCCGTGAAAAAAACATGAAGTTCGTGCGGGTTCGGATTCAGAGAAACCGAACCCGCTCATCTCTACTTGTAACGTGAAAAACATCAATGGAGAACAGAAGATCAGTTGTATTCTAAATTCTGGTTTCTCATCGGTTTAGGCCTTAATAAATATGTGGATTGCAATATCACCAGAAAACCGCCACAAAAACGCAAAACCGGAACTTAAATAAATTCCATAGTTTCTATTCCTTATTTTATATCCTACTTTATTAGCAAACATTCATGATCAATAATTTATCCGGTTCCTTTCATTTATGTATTACATTTTGCAATTTTTATTTTAGTTATTAACTATCACTGTATTGCTCTTTCACTGCCATATTATTGTCCTATAGCTATCAATTCATTCATTAATTCATTCATTGTATTTACTTAGACCTTTTTGATCACTTAAGGGGGGTACTCACGGAACGATATTCTAAGCAATCTGACTAGATTGCTTAGAATTTAAGCATTATCGCTCCGTGTGTACCCGCTACAGCGATAGCGATGCGCAGCACCGCGCATCGCTGGTGCAAGATTGGCTTGCATGCAGGCCAATCTAGTGGGTCACTCACTTCACCCGCTGGGTGAAATGAGCGGCCTCCCCGTCTCCCCCCGCACGCTCAGCACACATCGCGCTGTGCTGAGCGGCGGGAGAGATGTGTGCTGAGCGGTTCGCTCAGCACACATCTCTCCCACATCGGCCCGTCTATATGGGCCTTTACCCTTCCATTTATCTTTCCATTAAATTGCATTCAGCTACTACTCATATCTCTCACCTACAGTATGCATTCAATTGCAAATTTACCTGTCCTCCACAACCTATCCCACCCACTTCACCACACCTCTCTCCATCCCACCTTTGCTTTTACTTCCTGAAAATCAATCAACTAACAGCAGACGAGTAGCTCCCTGCCAGCGTGCAGGAGCTGAGCTGGTAGGGAGCTACTCATCAAGTACAAAAGCATCGCCGGCGTGCGATGCTTTTGTACTTGTGCATGGGGGTTAGGGTCTGACATGCAGAGCGGACTAGCCCTGTTCTGGGCGTCCCCCCGCATGTCTGAGTAACTGATCATAGCCGTGCAAAATTTTGCATGGCTACAATAAGGTCTGAATTAGGCCCTGTGTGTATTACTGTTGTACAGGATCTATGGCTGTATTTGGATGCTGTTAAATTTGACAAATACCTGAGTGAAGGCAGAAACTGTGCAATCAGTTAAACCACTACAACTCATGTAATAATGGGAGTTGCAATTAAGATACTAGGATGTAAAAGAAACTTAGCATTTGTAGTGGGAGAATATACATTTTTACCCAAAAATTATACTAACACACTATGCTTCCTGCTTCAGGTCCCCTGTGGCTACTGTGCATGCACGTCCATTGGCCGGCATGTGCGTTACTGGTAGAGATGTGCGGCGGGCACTTTTCCTGTTTTGGTTTTAGTTCTGGTTCCATGCTCGTGGTTTGGATCTGGATTGGTTTTGCCAAAACCACCCTTTCGGGTTTTGGTTTTGGATCTGGATGATGTTTGAAAAAAACATAAAAACAGCTAAAATCACAGAATTTGGGGTTAATTTTGATCCTACGGTATTTATTAACCTCAATAACATTAATTTCCACTCATTTCCAGTCATTTCTGAAAACCTCACACCTCACAATAATGTTTTTAGGCTAAAAGGTTGCACTGAGGTGGCTGTATGTCTAAGCTAAGTGACACAAGTGTGCGGCACAAACACCTGGCCCATCTAGGAGTGGCACTGCAGTGTCAGACAGGATAGTATACTTAAAAAAAAGGCCCCAAACAGCACATCATGCCAAGAAGTAAAAGAGGTGCAATGAGGTAGCTTTATGACTAAGCCAAGCGACACAAGTGTGCGGCACAAACACCTGGCCCATCTAGGAGTGGCACTGCAGTTGCAGACAGGATGGCACTTTAAAAAACTAGGATCCAAACAGCACATCATTCAAAGAAGAAAAAGAGGTGCAATGAGGTAGCTGTATGACTAAGCAAAGCGACAGAAGTGTACGGCACAAACAACATGGGACGTGCTGAAATTTGCCCAGATGTAATACACGCACAATATTGGTGGCACAGGAGAGCGTACCCCTAAACAACACACACACACACACACACACATGGCAAAGCCTGTAAAATTAATTTGGATAATAATAACCCTTTTATTTGGAGCTATTATAATAATGGGGGTCATTCCGAGTTGATCGCTAGCTGCATTTGTTAGCTGTGCAGCGATGAGGCAAAAAAAACAGCACTTCTGCGCATGCGTATGCGGTGCAATGCGCACACGCGATGTACTATTACAACGAACATTGTAGTTTCACACAGGGTCTAGCGAAGCTTTTCAGTCGCACTGCTGGTCGCAAAGTGATTGACATGAAGTGGGCGTTTCTGGGTGTCAACTGACCGTTTTCAGGGAGTGTTCGAAAAAACGCAGGTGTGCCAGGAAAGACGCAGGCGTGGCTGGCCAAACGCAGGGCGTGTTTGTGATGTCAAAACAGGAACTGAATAGTCTGAAGTGATCGCAAGCGCTGAGTAGGTTTTGAGCTACTCTAAAACTGCACATAAAAATTTTTGTAGACGCTCTGCAATCCTTTCGTTTGCACTTCTGCTAAGCTAAAATACACTCCCAGTGGGAGGCAGCATAGTATTTGCACGACTGCTAAAAACTGCTAGCGAGCGAACAAACTCAGAATGACCACCAATATGCAGCACAGGCGAGCATACCCCTACACCACACAGGGCTAACCCTGTAAAAATTATTTGGATAATAATATAAGTAATGTATATAAGCCTTTTATTTGGAGTAAATAATATACAGCACAGGACACCACCACTGGACTGATGCAGCACAAGACATCACCACTGGACTGGACTTATACGGCAGTACCCCTGGACTTATACGGCAGTACCCCTGGAGTTGTACGGCAGTGTCAGACAGGATGGCACTTTAAAAAACTATTCCTCAAACAGCACATGATGCAAAGAAGAAAAAGAGGTGCAAGATGGAATTGTCTCTGGGCCCCCCTCCCACCCATTCTTATGTTGTATAAGCAGGACATGCACACTTTAACAAACCAATCATTTCAGCGACAGGGTCTGCCACACGACTGTGGCTGAAATGATTGCTTTGTTTGGGCCCCCACCAAAAAAGAAGCAATCAATCTCTCCTGGCTCAAACTGGCTCTACAGAGGCAAGATGTCGACCTCATCCTCCGATTCCTCACCCCTTTCAGTGTGTACATCCTCCTCCTCACAGAGTATTAATTTGTCCTCACTGGAATCCATCATCACAAGTCCCTGTGTACTTTCTGGAGGCAATTGCTGGTAAAGGTCTTCCTGGAGGAATTTATAATTCATTTTGATGAACATCATCTTCTCCACATTTTGTGGAAGTAACCGTCTATGCGGATCGCTGACAAGGTTACCGGCTGCACTAAACACTCTTTCGGAGTACACATTGGAGGGGGTCAACTTAGGTAAGATAAAGCCAGTTTGTGCAAGGGCATCCAAATTGCCTCTTTTTCCTGCCAGTATACATGCGGACTGTCTGACATGCTTACTTGGATGCTGTCACTCATATAATCGTCCACCATTCTTTCAATGGTGACAGAATCATATGCAGTGACAGTAGACATGTCAGTAATCATTGGCAGTTCCTTCAGTCCGGACCAGATGTCAGCACCCGCTGGCAACACCGCCAGCGGGTGGGCTAGGAAATCGTAGCCTTTTCCTCGCAGCCACAGTTGCGGGAGAAAATGAAGGAGGAGCTGTTGACGGGTCAAGTTACGCTTGAGTTGACAATATTCTCACCAGTAGGCCTTAGAACCTCTGCAGACTTGTGTCTGCCGGAAAGAGAGATACAACATAGGCTTTAAACCTAGGATCAAGCGCGGTGGCCAAAATGTAGTGCTCTGATTTCAACAGATTGACAAGCCTTGAATCCTGGCAAAGCAAATGAAGGGCTCCATCCACAAGTCCCACATACTGTACTTTGTGGAATCGCTCCATCTTAGCTCCTCCTTCAATTTCTCCAGCTGCTTCTGCAAAAGCCTGATGAGGGGAATGACCTGACTCAAACTGGCAGGGTCTGAACTGACTTCACGTGTGGCAAGTTCGAAGGTTGTAGAACCTTGCACAACACGGAAATAATTCACCACTGCGCTTGAGTCAGGTGCATTCCCCCCTCCTTTGCCTATATTGTAGGTGGATGTAGAGGCTTGAATGGCCTTTTGCTGCTCATCCACCCTCTGAAGCATATAGAGTGTTGAATTCCACCTCGTTACCACCTGTTGCTTCAGGTGATGGCAGGGCAGGTTCAAGAGTGTTTGATGGCGCTCCAGTCTTCAGCACGCGGTGGCTGAATGTTGAAAGTGGTCCGCAATTTTTCGGGCCACCGACAGCACCTCCTGCACGCCCCTGTCATTTTTCAAAAAATTCTGCCCCACTAAATTAATTGTATGTGCAAAACATGGGATGTGCTGGAATTTGCCCAGATGTAATGCACACACAATATTGATGGCATTGGGGGTCATTCCGAGTTGATCGCAGCGCAGCGATCAGGCTAAAATTCGGCATTTCTGCGCATGCGTATGCACCAAGTCCTTTGTGGTTTTGCACAGGTTCTAGCGAAGCTTTCAGTCGCACGGCAGAACGCAGGAAGATTGACATGAAGTGGGCGTTTCTGGGTGGCAACCAACCGTTTTTAGAGAGTGCTTAGAAAAACGCAGGCGTGGCTGGGCAAACCCTGGGCGGGTGTGTGACGTCAAAAGCCGTCCCTCCATTGGTAGAATCAATGCACACGAAGAGTAACTACAGGGCTGGTCTTGTTTTGCACAAAATGAATTTGCAGGCGCTCTGCTGCACAAGCATTTGCACTTCTGCAAAACGAAAAAATACACTCCTCGGTGGGCGGCGACAATGAGTTTGCATGGCTGCTAAAAGTAGCTAGCGAGCGATCAACTCGGAATGACCCCCATTGTGCGTTATCACAAATCTCAAGGAGAGTCTAAGTGGGGTAAGCCATTGTGCAATGATGTCCCTCAGTTTCCACAAGAGGTTGTCAGTGGTGTGCCTCTTACGGAAAGCGGTGATACATAGCAAAGCCTGCCTAGGAACGATTTGGCGTTTGTGAGATGCTGCTACTGGTGCCGCTGCTGTTGTTGCTGCGGAATGCAATACATCTACCCAGTGGGCTGTCAGTTATATAGTCCTTAGTTTACCCTGTTCCACTTGTCCACATATCCATGGGTAAGTGGACAGTGGGTACAACTGCATTTTTTAGGACACTGAGGACACTTTTTCTGACGTCTCTGTACATTCTCGGTATCGCCTGCCTAGTGAAGTGGAATCTACTGTAGATGGGATTTGGTACCGGGGACATACTACCTCCATCAATTCTCTAAGTCCCACTGAACTAATGGCGGATACCGGACACACGTCTAAAATCAACATAGCTGTCAAGTCCTCAGTTACCCGCTTTGCAACAGGATGACTGCTGTTATATTTCATCTTCCTTGCAAAGGACTGTTGGACAGTCAATTGCTTTCTTGAAGTAGTACAAGTTGTCTTCCGACTTCCCCTCTGGGATGGCGATCGACTCAGCGGCAGCAACAGCAGCAGTAGGCGTACCACTCAAGGATCCTCCGGAGTAATCCTGGTTAGGAGAGGACTCCTCAGTTCAGTCTTGCCAGTGACATGGCCTGCAGGACTACTGATGTTCCTGACTGAGGAGGAAGTTGACGTTGAGGGAGTTGGTGGTGTGACTTGCAGGAGCTTGGGTACAGGAGGAAGAAGGGATTTAGTTGTCAGTGGACTGCTTACGTTCATACCCAAAGTTTCAGAACTTGACACTGACTTCTGATGAATTTGCAGCAGGTGACGTATAAGGGAGGATGTTCCTAGGTGGTAAACGTCCTTACCCCTACTTATTATGGATTGACAGAAACAACACACGGCTTGACACCTGTTGTCCTGAGTTGTGGATAAATAATTCCACACCGAAGAGGTGGCTTTTTGGTATTTTGCCCAGGCATCACAATGGGCTTATTCATCCCACGGACAACAACTGTCTCCCCCGGTGCCTGATTTAAACAAACCACATTACCATCAGAATCCTCATCGTCAAATTCCTCCTCAGTGCCAGCTACACCCAAATCCTCATCCTGGTGTACTTCAACAGTGACATTTTCAATTTGAATATCAGAAACTGGACTGTGGGTGCTATTTCCAGCACTTGCAGAGGGCGTGCAAATGGTGGAAGGAGCCACCTCTTCCCGTCCAGTGTTGGGAAGGTCAGTCATCGCAACCGCCGACACACTTGGACTCTCCTTGGGGATTTGTGATACCATATTAGAACGCACAGTTCTTTGCTGTGCTTTTGCCAGCTTAACTCTTATAATTTTTCTAGCGGGGGGATGAGGGCTTCCATCGTCATGTGAAGCTGAACCACTAGTTATGAACATAGGTCAGGGCCTTAGCCGTTCCTTGCCACTCTGTGTCGTAAATGGCATGTTGGCAAGTTTACGTTTCTCCTCATACCATTTGAATTTATTTTTTTGGGTCTTTTTACTGAACTTTGGCTTTATGGATTTTACATGCCCTCTACTATGGCATTTCATCATCTATGTTATGACTTGTGGCAGCAGCTTCAGCACTAGGAGGAAATGGTTCTTGATCTTTCCCTATTTTATCCTCCAAATTTTTGTTCTCCATTATTTTTCTGGAGTTATATGAGGCACAGGACAGCGTATCCCTACACCACTCAGGGCAAACCCTGTAAAAATTATTTGGATTAAATATTAATAACCCCTTTAAAGTATGTAAATAATATACAGCACAGGACAGTACCATTGGAATTGTACAGCAGTACCACTGGAATTATACTGCAGTATCACTGGAATTATACGGCAGTATCACTGGACTTATACGGCAGTACCACTTGACTTATATGGCAGTACCACTGGACTGGATTTATACGGCAGTATCACTGAAATTATACGGCAGTATCACTGGAATTATACGGCAGTACCACTGGACTTATACGGCAGTACCACTGGACTGGATTTATACGGCAGTATCACTGGACTTATACGCCAGTACCACTGGAATTATACTGCAGCATCACTGGAATTATATGGCAGGACCACTGGATTTATACGCCAGTACCACTGGAAGTATATGGCAGTATCACTGGAATTATATGGCAGTACCAGTTGACTTATAGAGCAGTACCATTGGACTGGATTTATACGGCAGTATCACTGGATTTCTATGCCAGTACCACTGGAATTATACGGCAGTATCACTGGAATTATACAGCAGTACCACTGGATTTATACGCCAGTACCACTGGAATTATACGGCAGTATCACTGGAATTATACAGCAGTACCACTGGATTTATACGGCAGTATCACTGGACTGGATTTATACGACAGTATCACTGGATTTATACGCCAGTACCACGGGAATCATATGGCAGTATCACTGGAATTATACAGCAGTACCACTGGATTTATACGGCAGTACTACTGGACAGGTTTAATATGGTAGTATCACTGGATTTATATGCCAGTACCACTGGAATTATACAGCAGCATAACTGGAATTATACGGCAGTACCACTGGACTGGATTTATACGGCATTACCACTGGATTTATACAGCAGTACCACTGGACTTATATGGCAGTACCACTGGACTGGATTTATATGGCAGTATCAGTGGACATATACGCCAGTACCACTGGAATTATACGGCAGTATCACTGGAATTATATGGCAGTACCACTGGATTTATACGCCAGTACCACTGGAATTATATGGCAGTACCACTGGATTTATATGCCAGTATCACTGGAATTATAAGGCAGTACCACTGGACTTATACGCCAGTACCACTGGAATTATACGGCAGAATTACTGGAATTATACGGCAGTACCACTGGATTTATATGCCTGTACCACTGGAATTGTACAGCAGAATCACTGGAACTATACGGCAGTACCACTGGATTATACGGCAGTACCACTAGACTGGATTTATATGACAGTATCACTGGATTTATACACCAGTACCACTGGAATTATACGGCAGTATCACTGGAATTATATGGCAGTACCACTGGACTGGATTTATATGGCAGTATCACTGGACTTATATGGCAGTACCACTGGATTTTTGCCAGCACCACTGGAATTATACGGCATTATCACTGGATATATACAGCAGTATCACTGGAATTATACGGCAGTACCACTGGATTTATATGGCAATACCACTGGACTGGATTTATATGCCAGTATCACTGGATTTATATGCCAGTATCACTGGAATTATACGGCAGTACCACTGGATTTATACGCCAGTACCACTGGAATTATACGGCAGTATCACTGGACTTATACGGCAGTACCACTGGACTGGATTTATATGGCAGTATCACTGGACTTATACGCCAGTACCACTGGAATTATACAGCAGTATCACTGGAATTATACGGCAGTACCACTGGATTTATATGGCAATACCACTGGACTGGATTTATATGACAGTATCACTAGATTTATATGCCAGTATCACTGGAATTATACGGCAGTACCACTGGATTTATACGCCAGTACCACTGGAATTATACGGCAGTATCACTGGACTTATACGGCAGTAACACTGGACTGGATTTATATGGCAGTATCACTGGACTTATACGCCAGTACCACTGGAATTATACAGCAGTATCACTGGAATTATACGGCAGTACCACTGGATTTATATGCCAGTACCACTGGAATTATATGGCAGTACCACTGGATTTATACGCCAATACCACTGGAATTATACGGTAGTACCACTGGACTGGATGTGTATGGCAGTATCACTGGATTTATACGCCAGTACCACTGGAATTATATGGCAGTATCACTGGAATTATATGGCAGTACCAATGGACTTATACAGCAGTACCACTGGACTTATACAGCAGTACCACTGGATTTGTACTGCAGTGCCACTGAATATACGGCAGTATCACTGGAAATATATGGCAGTACTACTGGACATATACGGCAGTACCACTGGACTGGATTTATACGGCAGTATCACTGGACTTATACACCAGTACCACTGGACTTATATGGCAGTACCACTGGACTGGATTTATATGGCAGTATCACTGGATTTATACGCCAGTACCACTGGAATTATACGGCAGTATCACTGGAATTATATGGCAGTACCACTGGACTGGATTTATATGGCAGTACCACTGGACTTATACGCCAGTACCACTGGAATTATACGGCAGTATCACTGGAATTATATGGCAGTACCACTGGATTTTTGCCAGTACCACTGGAATTATACGGCATTATCACTGGATTTATACAGCAGTATCACTGGAATTATACGGCAGTACCACTGGATTTATATGGCAATACCACTGGACTGGATTTATATGCCAGTATCACTGGATTTATATGCCAGTATCACTGGAATTATACGGCAGTACCACTGGATTTATACGCCAGTACCACTGGAATTATACGGCAGTATCACTGGACTTATACGGCAGTACCACTGGACTGGATTTATATGGCAGTATCACTGGACTTATACGCCAGTACCACTGGAATTATACAGAAGTATCACTGAAATTATACGGCAGTACCACTGGATTTATACGCCAGTACCACTGGAATTATATGGCAGTACCACTGGATTTATACGCCAATACCACTGGAATTATACGGTAGTACCACTGGACTGGATGTGTATGGCAGTATCACTGGATTTATACGCCAGTACCACTGGAATTATATGGCAGTATCACTAGAATTATATGGCAGTACCAATGGATTTATACAGCAGTACCACTGGACTTATACGGCAGTACCACTGGATTTGTACTGCAGTGCCACTGAACATATACGGCAGTATCACTGGAATTATATGGCAGTACTACTGGACATATACGGCAGTACCACTGGACTGGATTTATACGGCAGTATCACTGGACTTATACGCCAGTACCACTGGACTTATACGGCAGTACCACTGGACTGGATTTATATGGCAGTATCACTGGATTTATATGCCAGTACCACTGGAATTATATGGCAGTATCACTGGAATTATATGGCAGTACCACTTGATTTATACGCCAGTACCACTGGAATTATACGGCAGTACCACTGGATTTATATGGCAATACCACTGGAATTATACGGCAGTATCACTGGAATTATACGGCAGTACCACTGGACTTATATAGCAGCACAGGGACACCACCACTGGACTGATGCAGGACATCCCAGCACTGCTGCAATGGACTGGACTTATACAGCAGCACTGGACATATGGCAGCAGAGGACACCACCACTGTGAGTGGACTGATATGTACACCACCACCACTGTGACTGGACTGATTCAGCACAAGACACTACCACTGTACTGATGCAGGACAACACAGCACCACTGCACTGGACTTATACAGCTACACTAGACATATGGCAGCACAGGACACCACCACTGTGACTGGACTGATGCAGCATAAGACACTACACTGGACTGAGCAGCACAAGACAGCACTGGAATCGCCACCCCACTTTCCCTTCCGCACAGACACTGAGGACGGAGACACGTCCTCTCGCTACACTATCCAATGTCGGCTCCTTATATGGAATCCAAACCCCGCGAGAATCCGATAGCGGGATGATGACATTTTTCCTCATTCTGGTTTCCGAGTCAGGCGGGAAATCCCGAGCCCAGCTCAGAACCGGGCTCGGGTAGTGAAGTTCGGGAGAGGTTCTGTTCTCAGGGAACCGAACCCACTCATCTCTAGTTACTGGGGGCCAACCAAAAAAATCTTAACTCTAGTAGCCCATGGACTACTATAGGCTAACAGCAGCTAATGCCATCTACAGGCAGCGCTGGTCCTAGGCATAGGCAAACTAGGCAAATACCTATGGCATTTGGTATGCCTAGGGGCACAAGCAGCTTCTGCTGACTAAAATGATATGCAGCATGCCTATATTCTGTGTGTGACTGCGGCTGTATCTGCAATGCATATGAACTGCTACATTACAATGTATTCGTGGAAATCAGTGTGACAAAGCATTTCATATACAGATACAGTCACAGTCGCTCACACAATATAGGCATGCTGCATATCATTTTAATCAGCAGAAGCTGCTTATGCGTTCTAGCCACATAGTAATGCAAATAAGATGCATTTACATCAAAAAAAGGTGCCAGACGTTAGCAGGGCTGCCAGCTGACTCACGCCACACATCTCCTGTTGCATGGCGTATTGATGCAAGATGTACGAGGACACATCTGTATCCAAGCAGAGGAAGAGGTCACAGTGTTAGCAGCCATGTAAGTGCTGTGTGCGGGTGGGTTGGTTGTGCAGTAGTGTTCGGCATATGTGTAAGGGGCATTATGCGTGTCATGTGTATAAATGCAGTAATAATGTGGGGCATATGTGTAAGGGACATTATGGGTATAAGGGCATTCATAAAGGTTGGCATAATATGTAAGGTGCAATATGTTTATAAGGACATTAAAAATGTGTGTCATATGTGTAAGGGGCATTATTCATTACATTTGAATTGGGGGTACTATTGCATGCCCATGCCTCTTCCCAGTAAGAACATGCCCCTTTATGGGCTGTGCGTCGAATGTGCGCACTGTTACTATTTAAAATATATACGGTAACAACACCAAAATGAGGACTGCTGTGGCTTGTTGTGCTCACCCCCCCCCCACCACCACCACCACCACCACCACACGAATAACCAACCCATTTCACAATATACACACATTACCTTGTAAAGATGCATGGACTATACATCTGACAAATGAAAGTTTTGATTCAACAGACTGTCATATGTTTAATTTCCATATTTGGGCCCTATTCAGAGATGGATGCAGCCGCTGCGTTCACATGCCATATGGTCTGTGCACATGCAGTGGCCATAGAGCCCGTGCGCTACCCTTCACCATGGGATCGCATCCTTCTGGGATCGCATGGTGATTGACAGGTGACGGGCATCGGAACGGCGGTAATGTAGCGTTGGTGGGGTGGGGGGGTGATAAGGAAATACAGGCGTGTTATGGCCATTTTTGGAGCGGGCCTGTGATGTCACCTGCGTTTCCTGCATATGGAAACATGGCGGCGGTGCCAGGGCCAGATCCAGGCACATTCAACGTACGCGGCCGCGCTGGGCGCCACCCTCAATGTGGCGCACTGATTTTTCACCACCATATTGTATCCCAGACGCGTGGTGGTCACAGGGATGATGATAGACAGGATGTGGTGTGGATCCGCTTTGGGATCCAAAGCCACTATAGGGGATTTGATCTGCTGCTGCTGCCGGGTGGGATGATCTTGCAGTGCTCCGTGCTGCCCGGGCCAGTCCCCGCTGTGGATGTGTGAGACTAGAAGCGCTGTGTGCCTGCACGCTGCTGGCTGGCAGGTCCAGCTGCGGTCTCGTTATGCGTCCTTTTCCTGCTCCGGCTGCGGAGCTCAGAGTGCCCGAGCTGCTCTCCGTAGATGGTTACTTCTCCTCCTCCCTGATAGCAATGTCCGTAGGTGGAGTGTAGGGGCCAGGCAACACTCACCCACACCAAATTTAAGGTGTGTATGTGCGCTAGGCAGCTCCATGCCCTCCCGCTCCCCGACTGTAGCTGAGGTCGGATGTAAAGTTGGGCAGCCCTAAATTCAAGGGCTTGATTTTTTTAGTTGTTTGCTTTGCAGAAATATAGTTGGAATATAGGCCCTCATTCCGAGTTGATCGCTAGCTGTTTTCGCTTGCAGCGCAGCGATCAGGCAAAAAAATGGCAATTCTGCGCATGCGTATGGGGCGCACTGCGCACGTGCGTCGTACTTTCACAAAAGCCGATGCAGTTTTACACAAGCTCTAACGACGCTTTTCAGTCGCACTGCTGGCTGCAGAGTGATTGACAGGAAGTGGGTGTTTGTGGGTGGTAACTGACCGTTTTCGGGGAGTGTGTGAAAAAATGCAGGCGTGCCAGATAAAAACGCAGGAGTGGCTGGAATAACGTAGGCGTGGCTGGGCGAACGCAGGGCGTGTTTGTGACGTCAAAACAGGAACTAAATAGTCTGAAGTGATCGCAAGGTAGGAGTAGGTCTGCAGCTACTCTGAAACTGCAGAGTTTTTTTTTTGTAGCAGCGCTGCGATCCTTTCGTTCGCACTTCTGCTAAGCTAAGATACACTCCCAGAGGGCGGTGGCTTAGCATTTGCACTGCTGCTAAAAGCAGCTAGCGAGCGATCAACTCGGAATGAGGGCCATAGTACTAAATTACATTTCACAATGCATAAATATTAGCTTTTTATAAATGCACATTTTGTCTAAATTGTTTTATATGTTTGTTTTAATAAATTACATGGTAATTAATCCACACCGTTCTTGTCTTTTAAATGATCTGCATTATCTAAGCGCTGCAAAAATAATTTTTATTACATTTTATCTATACCAGAACACTGTGTGGTTTTCTTGTTTGGAGCTGCTGAGATTGCAGATCAATTACTTAATTATTGAAATGATTCACAATTAGCGATACATTCCATGCGAGTGGGTTTTTCTTCATTATGTCTCAGTTGTCAGCATTGCCTTGCCCCTGCTCTCCTCCCGCGGTTGAGCTTTGAAAACACTAGGACCTCTCCTGCCTACCGCCATCTTGCTCACATGGGCTAACAAGTTTCACACACTTCGAGGGTCATTCAGATCTGATCGCTGCTGTGTGTTTTTGCACAGCGGGCGATCAGGTAGTGCATGCGTATGCACCGCAATGCGCATGCACATCGGACAACTACAAAGGGCATTGCTGGTCAGCGGCAGGATGGTGCGAAAAATCCGTTCGCAAGGTGATTCATAGTAGGAAGCCTTTTGTGGGTGGTAACTGACCGTTTACTGAGCGTGTTCAGAAAAATGCAGGCATGACCAAGTGTTTTCAGCGAGGGTGTGTGACGTCCGCTCTGGCCCCGATCATCCTGATGTGATCGCACTGTAGGAGTAAGTCCTGGGCTGTGCAGAGACTGCACAAAGTGATTTTTCGCAGCTCAGGGTACACTTAGCATTGCACACTTGCACGGCGAATATACATTCCCCCTGTAGACGGCGACTATCTGCAGGACAGCAAAAATCCCAGCCCAGCGATCAGATCTGAATGACTCCCTTCATCCCAACATCAGTTCCCACGTTTAGTACTTTGACTATGCAGTATTTGTGTTGCTGGACTCATTATTTTTATTTTTTTATATCTCATACAGTACTTCTTATTTCTCATACTTTCTCCCTGCAACCCCCACTGTATGCTTTACTTTTCTACTAGGGCTGCATGGGCAGGATGTACTATAGTCTGATCTATTCATACAGGGCATTCTATGCTACACATGTGTAAATTGTTCCCATATATGCCTGGGGTCCTGGAATGGCTTATATCACACAGCATAACCTTTGTAGTGCACCCAACATGGCTGCCTCATCTTGTACGTTCGTGGACAGGATGAAAAAAACATGGTCCTGATGGTAATGTTAAGACCCTACTCAGAGCTTTAGGCTACTGCAATCACCCCTTTGTATGTAATCTCTTCTAGGGGTGACCTATTCCACAAAGGTTAATCCTATGTAGTGCGCCCAACATGGCTGCCTCACCTGATACCTTTCATGGGGGGGAATATATAACCCTAGAAATGTATTACCCAAAATGGCTGCTGGGCCCTCTAGGTTATCTTGTTTTCACTTTAAGGCTCTCTAGGTTTTCGTTCTCTTACTTTTATTTCGGTATAGATTTTCTACTTGCTGTAATGCTTAATCAGTTGTAACATGTCTGTAATGTCTGTAAAGCGCCTTGAATCCTGTGGGAGAAAGAGCGCTATATAACTAGTTATTATTATAGTGTCTGTCCAGGTCCCTCTCTACCTGGCGTCCATGGTCTAAAGTGGGATTTTTTTATTAATAGTTTGAGGCTGCCGGGTTCGGACGTTTACTTTCCGGGTAGGAGGTGGCGGGCCAACAGCACCCAGCCGCGTGTGTGCTGGGAAAGGGCAGACAGCAAAGCAGCAGCAGACACAGACATCCCAACAGGGGCCCCATGGTGGTGACTGCGTCCTCCTCCCCCTTGGCCAGGTACCCATACATCCACAGTTGGCACCCGGCGGCTGCTGAAGGTGGATCTAGGGGTGCGGAGCATGTCCCTGTCCCCTCTGTCATGTCCCTATCCCCTCTGTCATGTCCCTGTCCCCTCTGTAATGGCTCTATCCCCTCTGTCATGTCCCTGACCCCTCTGTCCTGTCCTTGCCCTTTCTCTTCTGTCCCTGCCATTATCTCTGTCCTGTCCCTGTCGTTACCGCTGTACTTTCCCTCTTGTCCCCTCTTTCCTTTCCCTCTTGTCACCTCTGTCATTTCCCTGTCCCCTCTGTTCTGTCCCTGCCGTTACCTCTATCCTATCCCTCCTGTTCCCTCTGTTATGTCCCAGCCTCCTCGATCCCGGTCCTGTCCCCACTGTCATGTCCTTGTTGTTCCATCTGTCCAGTCCTTGTTCCCTCTCTCCTATCCCCTCTGTTCTGTCCCTGCCGTTACCTTTGTCCTGTCCCTATATAATGGCTTCCATGTATAGGAGGTTTTAGGGAACGTCACTGTTTAACATTTTTATTTTTATTTCATATATTTCTGTACACACTTGGCTAGGCAGTCTTTCCTAAAGAAATGTGTACACAAGCAGAATGTATACTTGTATGTATACTCACAATGCTTCAACTCAGCAAAAGGGAGAACTTATTATAGTAATGTTTGGCAATACAATAATTTTAACAGGTGATGAGTTTTACAGAGGGGTGGTCTTCAGGTTGCCGGCAGCCGGGCTCCCGGTGACCACCATACCGGCGCTGGAATCCCGACTGCCAGCATACCAACATCTTTTCTCCCTCTTGGGGGTCTACAACCCCCCTGGAGGGAGAATAGATAGCGTGGCGCAGCGAGCCCACAAGGGGCTCATTTGCGCTTGCCAAGCTGTCAGTATGCCGGCAGTCAGGATTCCGGCGCCGGTATGCTGGTCGCCAGGACCACGACCGCCGGCAAACCATACTACACCCTTACAGAGGCCCAACATGTGAAGGATGGCCCTGAGGGGCAGCTGGTCTGGAAACAACACATCTGTAATGCTGTGTTTGTAAAGGGTAAATGTTTTCTAAGAATGATTAAACAATTCCCACCTGTCCTGATCTTTTTGCATCAGCAGTCTGGTCTAGATTATTCTAATTTACTTGTATAAAATACTATGAAGGACCAAGGCAATGTTTGTATGATAAAGTGGTGAAAGAAGGTTTTGGTGAGTTGTTTATCCAAGTTTACGTGAAAAATGTGTGTAACAGACTGCTCAGGTAGGGGTCTACCTCTATTCGATGCGTTCGCAATAAAATTGTGAACGCATCGTGGGGTGGCACCACACATGCTGAGCTGCCTTGCTCTGTGCGGCCCTCAGCATGTGAGTATATGGTCGCAAAATTTATTGCGACAGCAAAATCTGCGACCACCTCTGAATATCCCCCAATGCCAATTATGTTCATATCACTTTTTCCCTTTAGACTGTTATTAAGTTAATTAATTCTTTATTTGTCAAGTATAAAATCATGTATTTTTATAAAACTCATTACTGAACAAAGATGTTTTCTGAATTAATTGTAATTAAAAAAAAAGACTTGACATCTATTACTACAGTCAGAAGAAAAAATCAAGAGGCACTCTTCTATAATAACATAATGGTCACTGAACTCATTCACTGTTCCAAAATTAAAAGTTGCATGAAAGCACAGAATGGGTAGAAGTCCTCAACCTACAAAGAGCGACATAAGAACAAACTCGTCTTCCAAAGTTTAGGGAGGAAGTCACAATTTTATGCCAAATATAAAAAATTAACACAATTTCAGGGTACAATACAAGATGAAGGGTTGTACCTTAAAATATTGTGTGTTCTTAGCTAGCTAAGAACACTAAACTCTCAGTGGTTTTTATTTTTTAATCATGACTCGTCATGGCTCCTGAGTACCACCACAAAAAATTACTGGTTTCACCACGTACACCCCAAATATTTCCATAATTGTACACGGCACCAGCTGTGTGGCAGTATTAATGTATACATATATGTATAGAGAACATATTATCGGCACTAAGCATAACACTGGTCAACACTAATTTAATTGCTAATCCCATTACAGCGATTTTGTGGTATCTTTGTGGTGATGAATAGGACATCAGTTTTTCTAGATTGGCTCTAATTTTTGAGATACACGGATGAGAAACAAGAAAAACCCAAAAGACTAAATTTTCAACTGCCAACTGTCATTGGCCGATTACTTATATATGGAGGGGGAATATTCAAGAATGATCATGGAGTGAACACCTAGATTATTTGCGGGTCTCACCTCCAAGAATGTTACTGTAGATTTCCATAGGTATGCTTTATGGCTAAATTATCTATTAATTGATGCTATCCGTTACCCCAAGAACTAAAGCCAATTTGAAAAAAAGTACTTTCATTTTTTAATTCAGCAACCCCAAAATACCCTAATTTGATCAAATATCTGTGTCACCTTAACAACACTGGGGTAAATTTACTAAGATGGGAGTTCTATTTAAGATGGGATGTTGCCCATAACAACCAATAAGATTCCAGGTATTATCTTCTAGAAGGTGCTATATAAATGAGTAGTAGAAACTGATTGGTTGCTATGGGCAACATTTCATCTTAAATAGAACTCCCATCTTAGTAAATTTACCCCATTTTATATACAGTACATTATATATTTTGTTGGGCAATATATTGCAAATCTGGGTGTATCTATCTAGCACATAAAAGCATGAAGATTTTGTTCAGATATTGAAGCACAGCACTCTCTGCACTTCAATGTCCACCTCACTCTATGCCTTTACCACCCTTCCCTCTTTCATGATTACTTCTGTTCCCGGTTTCCTTTTTTGGGGGGGATCCACCACCGTATATCCCCATGGGTTTATTGGCTAGATACTCACAGATTTGCAGTATATTATTGTTAGCACCAATAACAAAAGTCTTTCAGTCCTATCATTTTTTATTGTTCTTTATTATTAGCTCCCCAAAAATCAAATCAATTGAAATGCTGATCTTTCTAGGAAGATACTACTTTTATGCAACATTTTTATTTCATGTTTTTGAGTCCAGCTTTGTCACTTTTATGCTAATGTCAGTTATGCCACAGGTTTACACTTTAAACTCCATTGTTTATAGTAGTGATGAGCGGGTTCGGTTCCTCGGAAACCGAACCCCCCCCGAACTTCACCCATTTTACACGGGTCCGAGGCATACTCGGATTCTCCCGTATGGCTCGGTTAACCCGAGCGCGCCCGAACGTCATCATCCCGCTGTCGGATTCTTGCGAGATTCGGATTCTATACAAGCAGCCGCGCGTCGCCGCCATTTTCACTCGTGCATTGGAAATGTGAGGGAGAGGACATGGCTGGCGTCCTCTCTGTTTATTAATGTTGATGCAAATATTTGTGCTTATTGCTTAATTGTGGGGACTGGGGAGCAGCTGTATTATATAGGAGGAGTACAGTGCAGAGTTTTGCTGACAGTGACCACCAGTATACGTTGTCTGCCTGAAAAACGCTCCATATCTGTGCTCAGTGTGCTGCATATATCTGTGCTCACACTGCTTTATTGTGGGGACTGGGGACCACCAGTATATTATATAGGATGAGTACAGTGCAGAGTTTTGCTGACAGTGACCACCAGTATACGTTGTCTGCCTGAAAAACACTCCATATCTGTGCTCAGTGTGCTGCATATATCTGTGCTCACACTGCTTTATTGTGGGGACTGGGGACCAGCAGTATTATATAGGAGGAGTACAGTGCAGAGTTTTGCTGACAGTGACCACCAGTATACGTTGTCTGCCTGAAAAACACTCCATATCTGTGCTCAGTGTGCTGCATATATCTGTGCTCACACTGCTTTATTGTAGGGACTGGGGACCACCAGTATATTATATAGGAGAAGTACAGTGCAGAGTTTTGCTGACCAGTGACCACCAGTATACGTTGTCTGCCTGAAAAACACTCCATATCTGTGCTCAGTGTGCTGCATATATCTGTGCTCACACTGCTTTATTGTGGGGACTGGGGACCAGCAGTATTATATAGGAGGAGTACAGTGCAGAGTTTTGCTGACAGTGACCACCAGTATATATAGCAGTACGGTACGGAAGGCCACTGCTCTACCCACCTCTGTGTCGTCAAGTATACTATCCATCTAGGATCTATACCTGTGGTGCATTTTAGTTTTGCAGTTTGCTGACAGTGACCACCAGTATATATAGCAGTATGGTATGGAAGGCCACTGCTCTACCTACCTCTGTGTCGTCAAGTATACTATCCATCTAGATTCTATTCCTGTGGTGCATTTTAGTTTTGCAGTTTGCTGACAGTGACCACCAGTATATATAGCAGTACGGTACGGAAGGCCACTGCTCTACCTACCTCTGTGTTATCAAGTATACTATCCATCCATACCTGTGGTGCATTTCAGTTGTGCGCAGTATATATAGTAGTAGGCCATTGCTATTGATACTGTCATATAATTCCACACATTAAAAAATGGAGAACAAAAATGTGGAGGGTAAAATAGGGAAAGATCAAGATCCACTTCCACCTCGTGCTGAAGCTGCTGCCACTAGTCATGGCCGAGACGATGAAATGCCGTCAACGTCGTCTGCCAAGGCCGATGCCCAATGTCATAGTAGAGAGCATGTAAAATCCAAAAAACAAAAGTTCAGTAAAATGACCCAAAAATCAAAATTAAAAGCGTCTGAGGAGAAGCGTAAACTTGCCAATAATCCATTTACGACAGTGGCAAGGAACGGCTGAGGCCCTGGCCTATGTTCATGGCTAGTGGTTCAGCTTCACATGAGGATGGAAGCACTCATCCTCTCGCTAGAAAACTGCAGTGCCACTCCTAGATGGGCCAGGTGTTTGTGTCGGCCACTTGTGTCGCTTAGCTTAGTCACACAGCGACCTTGGTGCGCCTCTTTTTTTCTTTGCATCGTGTGCTGTTTGGGGACAATTTTTTTGAAGTGCCATCCTGTCTGACACTGCAGTGCCACTCCTAGATGGGCCAGATGTTTGTGTCGGCCACTTGTGTCGCTTAGCTTAGTCACACAGCGACCTTGGTGCGCCTCTTTTTTTCTTTGCATCATGTGCTGTTTGGGGACTATTTTTTTTAAAGTGCCATCCTGTCTGACACTGCAGTGCCACTCCTAGATGGGCCAGGTGTTTGTGTCGGCCACTTGTGTCGCTTAGCTTAGTCACACAGCGACCTTGGTGCGCCTCTTTTTTTCTTTGCATCATGTGCTGTTTGGGGACAATTTTTTTGAAGTGCCATCCTGTCTGACACTGCAGTGCCACTCCTAGATGGGCCAGGTGTTTGTGTCGGCCACTTGTGTCGCTTAGCTTAGTCACACAGCGACCTTGGTGCGCCTCTTTTTTTCTTTGCATCATGTGCTGTTTGGGGACTATTTTTTTGAAGTGCCATCCTGTCTGACACTGCAGTGCCACTCCTAGATGGGCCAGGTGTTTGTGTCGGCCACTTGTGTCGCTTAGCTTAGTCACACAGCGACCTTGGTGCACCTCTTTTTTTCTTTGCATCATGTGCTGTTTGGGGACTATTTTATTGAAGTGCCATCCTGTCTGACACTCACTGCAGTGCCACTCCTAGATGGGCCAGGTGTTTGTGTCGGCCACTTGTGTCGCTTAGCTTAGTCACACAGCGACCTTGGTGCGCCTCTTTTTTTCTTTGCATCATGTGCTGTTTGGGGACTATTTTTTTGAAGTGCCTTCCTGCCTGACACTGCAGTGCCACTCCTAGATGGGCCAGGTGTTTGTGTCGGCCACTTGTGTCGCTTAGCTTAGTCACACAGCGACCTTGGTGCGCCTCTTTTTTTCTTTGCATCATGTGTTGTTTGGGGACAATTTTTTTGAAGTGCCATCCTGTCTGACACTGCAGTGCCACTCCTAGATGGGCCAGGTGTTTGTGTCGGCCACTTATGTCGCTTAGCTTAGTCACACAGCGACCTTGGTGCGCCTCTTTTTTTCTTTGCATCATGTGCTGTTTGGGGACAATTTTTTTGAAGTGCCATCCTGTCTGACACTGCAGTGCCACTCCTAGATGGGCCAGGTGTTTGTGTCGGCCACTTGGGTCGCTTAGCTTAGTCACACAGCTACCTCATTGCGCCTCTTTTTTTCTTTGCATCATGCGCTGTTTGAGGACAATTTTTTTGAAGTGCCATCCTGCCTGACACTGCAGTGCCACTCCTAGATGGGGCAGGTGTTTGTGTCGGCCACTTGTGTCGCTTAGCTTAGCCATCCAGCGACCTCGGTGCAAATTTTAGGACTAAAATTAATATTGTGAGGTGTGAGGTGTTCAGAATAGACTGAAAATTAGTGGAAATTATGGTTATTGAGGTTAATAATACTATGGGATCAAAATGACCTCCAAATTCTATGATTTAAGCTGTTTTTGAGGTTTTTTTGTAAAAAAAAACACCCGAATCCAAAACACACCCAAATCCGACTAAAAATTTTCAGGGAGGTTTTGCCAAAACGCGTCCGAATCCAAAACACGGCCACGGAACCGAATCCAAAACCAAAACACAAAACCCGAAAAATTTGCGGTGCACATCACTAGTTTATAGACAGGTAGAAGAGGAATGGGGGTGGGTGGAAGCACTGGTTTCATTATAGATGAAGCTGTGCTTCCGCGAGTAATGAAATTACATTTCTAATAGGTTACTGTTGTTCTTGATGCAAGAAAGACCAATAAAAAAGTTCAAGATCATATACAATATATAAGGTATAAATAAAATATGCACCCCCAGTGACTTAACTAAAAATGTCTGCATTACATAGCAATAACGTAGTGAAGCTTTCTGGCTTTATTAGCTTAACATAGGCCCTCATTCCGAGTTGTTCGCTCGCTAGCTGCTTTTAGCAGCATTGCACACGCTAGGCCGCCGCCCTCTGGGAGTGTATCTTAGCTTAGCAGAATAGCGAACGAAAGATTAGCAGAATTGCTACTAAATAATTTTTTGCAGTTTCTGAGTAGCTCCAGACCTACTCACAGATTGCGATCAGCTCAGTCCGTTTAGTTCCTGGTTTGACGTCACAAACACGCCCTGCGTTCGGCCAGCCACTCCCCCGTTTCTCCAGACACTCCCGAGTTTTTCCCTGACACGCCTGCGTTTTTTAGCACACTCCCGGAAAACGCTCAGTTACCACCCAGAAACGCCCCTTTCCTGTCAATCATTCGCCGATCAGCAGAGCGACTGAAAACGCCGCAGGATCCACAGCAAAACTGCTAAGTTTTTAGTTAAATAACTAAGCTCATGCGCCCTGCGTGCCTTGCGCATGCGCAATTTGCAACAAATCGCAGCATAGCGAAAATCGGCAACGAGCGCACAACTCGGAATGACCCCCATAGTCATATCCACCACCATGATTTTCTCAATTTGTCAAACAAATTCCATCATGTCAGCATACCAGTTCCTTTAATAGCATTCTGATGCAATTGGCTGAATTAAATGCACTATCACGGTTATCTACCAAAGTCCTTTCATTGCCACAAAAGCAGTCACGATAGTTGGGATCCTCCCCATCAGCCCAGAAGTACAGTGATAGCTATCACATTGCTTGTAAGTCTTCACCGGAACAGGGCTTTTCATAAGCTTTTTCATATGTGCCCCAACAATAATAAATGTATGCGGTAATTTACTAAAGATGTGCGTCAGACCATTTTTGCTGGATTTGGATTTGGCTCTAATCTGTCGTTCAGTTCTGGAATTGGATTTGGATTTGCCAAACCGCCATGACTGGTTTTGGATTTGCAATTTTTTTCAAAAAATGACAAAAAAAGCTAAAATCACAAAATGTAGGCCTTTTTTTTTTTGTTCCTACAGTATTATTAACCTGAATAACATTAATTTATTTTTTAGTCAATTATGACCACCTCACAGCTTACAATATTGTTCACAAACATAGGCTACTGGCTTGTTGGATAAACTAAGCAACACAGCAGCGGCACAAACACACAACAGTTATTACTGTTTAAAAAAGTTTTGCAAATTAGTAATATACTAACAATAACCAATTCAACTAACTCGCAAGTACTTTTCTTAGAAAATAATCCAACACAAAATTTTACTATGAATCGTGTGTGGAATATCATTCTTCAAAAGAAGTAGTAGTTAACAAACAGCTAAGAAAAAAGTTCAAAAAACCCTAAACCATGTATAAAATAGCAACAGCTGATCCCCTATACTAGTGCACAAGACCCCAGCACATGCCTATTCTCAATTCCCAATCTGTACCTCCTTCCTGGCCACTCTGTGCCCATGTAAAGCCCAGATCAATCAGCCTGTTTGTTGAGCAGTTCACCAACATCTCCCCAACCATAAAAACAGCATTCCGTACCTGCGGGTTGGATACAGCGCAGGTTACAGTGCGGGTCAGATACGGTGCGGGTCAGATACAGATACAGCGCAGGTTACAGTGTGGGTCAGATACATGGCGGAATGGATACAGTGCAGGTTGGCAGAGGCGGAACTACCGCCAGTGCAAGCAGTGCCTTGCACTGGGGCCCACCTCTGTCAAGGGGCCCAAAGCATAGGCGCTGATTCCAGCTGCCGCAGCCCCCGAGGTGAGTGAACTGAGACGCGCTGGGGGCTGCGGCAGCGTTTCCGTACTTTGCAATGAAAACCCCCCCACCAAAAATGGCCGCCGCCAAGGCGGAGACAGACGCTAGAAGTCACATTTGAGCTCTAGCACCTGTCTCCCCGGCGGCGGGCATTTTAAGGGATTTTTTTCACACAGCTACGTACCGAAGTCCTGCTCTCAATCCACTGCGGGGGCCAGTGGCGGATCCAGCGGGGGTGATTGGAGCATTCGCTCCCCTAGCACACAGTCCGTCTGACTCCTTCATCACATCTCTCCGCTGAACAGGGCTGTACAGATAAGGGAAAGGGCAGTGATCCTGTGCTAAACAGGTTAAAAGATCTGCCCTTATCTATACAGCCCCGTTCAGCCATTGTGCTTGATGAGGCTGCCGCTGTGTTGTGATCAGAGATCGGGGGTCGCATGCCTGGCAGCGATGAAGTGTTCGGCATGTGGACTGCAGGCAGCTCTCCGTCTAAGGTACATAGCTCCTGCACAAAGGCCAGGTACAGAGTGCGGGAGGGGGCTGAAATTTACATTCACGGAGCTCAGCTGCAGTTAGTGTAGATGGACATGTTGTAGCTACTGTAGTTTTCTCTCCCTCTCTCATCACTGCCACATAAATGCATTCTAATATTAAATTACACATGCCTACTGCTGACCTAGTATTGTATTGTCCAGCGTGTGTACTGCTGTCCCTCTCCTGCAGAACAACACTCATAGTCTGGAAGTAAAGTACCGTGGTTTTTATTCAGTCTCTAGTCACTAGCACTGTGGGGCATATCTGGCACTGTAGGGTCACATGTGTATCAGGCACTGTGGGGGCATATCTAGCACCGTGGGTGCATATCTGGCACTGTGGGGGCATATGTGTATCTGGCACTGTGGGGGCATTTCTGGCACTGTGGGGGCATATGTGTATCTGGCACTGTGGGGGCATATCTAGCACCGTGGGTGCATATCTGGCACTGTGGGGGCATATGTGTATCTGGCACTGTGGGGGCATATGTGTATCTGGCACTGTGGGGGCATATCTAGCACCGTGGGTGCATATCTGGCACTGTGGGGGCATATGTGTATCTGGCACTGTGGGGGCATATGTGTATCTGGCACTGTGGGGGCATATCTAGCACCTTGGGTGCATATCTGCCACTGTGGGGGCATATGTGTATCTGGCACTGTGGGGGCATATGTGTATCTGGCACTGTGTATGTATATATATATATATATATATATATATATGTATGTGTGTGTGTGTATATATATATATATATATATATATATATATTATAATCTTGGATGGGATGAGAGGGGGGCCCAAAGCATTTTGTTGCACCTGGGCCCACCGCTCGCTAGTTCCGTCACTGCAGGTGGGGAATAGTGGAGTTTACAGTGCGGCTCGGATACAGTGCTGGTTGGATACAATGCGGCATACAGTGTGGGTTGGATACAGTGTGGGTTGGATGCAGGATAAAGTGTGGGTTTGAAACACTAAAAGTGCACTTAAGTCCTCAATACAGGGGGTGTCAGTTGAGTAAGCAGTATGGTGGTGTTAGCTGTGCAGGAGTTCTGACAGTGTCCGCAGTCCAGGGGTGCCGACAATGTCCTTGGTGCAGGAGTGCCAATGGTGTCTTTATTGTCAGCAGTGCAGGAGTGTCGGCAGTATCCTCAGTTCGGGAGTGTTGGCAGTGCCAGTGGTATCCTCAGTGTGGGGGTGCTGGCATTGTGGGGGCAAAACGGCTGTGCGGGTGCCAGTGTCAACTGTACAGATGGCGGTGTCATCAGTCAGAGCTGCCATGTTGCCCCATTGAAGTCTATGGAGATGCGTTGATTGGTTGAGAGCTGTAACAGACAATCAGTGGTCAGCCTACTGATTTCAACGGGATTTTAAAATAGGCGCCCGAGGCAAAACTGCAAGATCCGACAGCGGGATCTTGCAGTTTTGCCTCAGATAGGGATCCAAGGCAGCCGGGCAAAACTGGGCCCTGGTTCGGTTTGCCTCAGATCCGTAAAGATTTTTTAAAATCTGAACCGCTCATCTCTATAATTTACATTACTACATTGCACGTTAAGACGGGATGCGGTCATGTAACTATACCGATGCCGGAATCCCGAGCACTCACAATACTGAAAGTCGGCATATCGACTGACAGGGATTATTCCCACTCCTGGGTGTCCATAGAGTGGGAATAGATCCTGTGGCGAGTGCAGCGAGCCACTGAGCCCACTGCGTGGCAAGCGCAGTGAGCCTGCAAGGGGCTCTGTTGCACTCGCCTTCCCCCCTGCGGCATTCTGCTGTCGGGATCCCACGGTCGGTATGCTGGATCCTGACCGTCGGCATCCCGTTACCAACTCGTTGAGACTCATCACTTGCCAATCAATGTTAGCTGTGTAAATGCAAAGGGCGCTAAACCCCAGAGGTTGCTGTGGCATTTCAGTTTTCTACAACATGAAATTATTACCTTCAAATCCTGGTTACCATGACTGAATTGACAAGACTACATATTAGAGATGTGTGTCGGACACTTTTCAGTTTTTGTGTTTTAATTTTGTATCTGTATCCCCGCTCGTGTTTTGGATCTGGATTGGTTTTGCCAAAACCACCCTTTTGCGTTTTGGTTTTGGATTTGGATGATTTTTGCAAAAACCATAAAAACAGCTAAAATCAAAGAATTTAAGAGTAATTTTGATCCTACGGTATTATTAACCTATATCATTAATTTACACTCATTTCCAGTCTATTCTGAACACCTCACACCTCACAATATTGTTTTTAGGCCAAAAGGTTGCACCGAGGTAGCTGGATGACTAAGCTAAGCGACACAATTGTGCGGCACAAACACCTGGCCCTTCTAGGAGTGGCACTGCAGTGGCAGACAGGATGGCAGTTTTAAAAACTAGGCCCCAAAGAGCACATAATGCAAAAAAAAAAAAACAGGTGCAAGATTGAATTATTCTTGGGCCCACCCACCCTTATGTTGTATAAACAGGACATCCACACTTTAACAAACCAATAATTTTAGCAACAGGATCTGCCACACAACTGTGGCTGAAATGATTGCTTTGTTTGGGCCCCCACAAAAAAAGAAGCAATTAATCCCCCCACCAAAATAGAAGCAATGAATCTCTCCTTGCATAAACTGGCTCTACAGAGGCAAGATGTTGTCCTCATCCTCATCCTCATCCTCTGATTCCTCCCCCCTTTCACTGTGTACATCCTCCTCCTCACAGAGTATTAATTCGTCCCCACTGGAATCCACCTTCACAGGTCCCTGTGTACTTTCTGGAGGCAATTGCTGGTAAATGTCTTCCTGGAGTAATTTATAATTCATTTTGATGAACATCATCTTCTCCACATTTTGTGGAAGTAACCTACGCCAATCGCTGACAAGGTTACCGGCTGCACTAAACACTGTTTCAGAGTACAACTGGAGGGGGGGCAACTTAGGCAAAATAAAGCCAGTTTGTGCAAGGGCCTCCGAATTGCCTCTTTTTCTTGCCAGTATACATACGGACTGTCTGACAAGCCTACTTGGATGCTGTCACCCATATAATACTCCACCATTCTTTCATTGGTGACAGCATGATATGCAGTGACAGTAGACATGTCAGTAATCATTGGTAGCTCCTTCAGTCCGGACCAGATGTCAACTTTTGCTTCTGACTGCCCTGCATCACCGACCAGCGGGTGGGCTCAGAAATTTTATTATTTTCCTCGCAGCCCCAGTTGTGGGAGAAATAAAGGAGGAGCTGTTGATGGGTCACATTCCGCTTGAGTTGACAATTTTGAACCTCTGCAGACTTGTCTGGAAAGAGAGATACATTGTAGGCTTTAAACCTAGGATCGAGCACGATGGCCAAAATGTAGTGCTCTGATTTCAACAGATTAACCACCCTTGAATCCTAGCAAAGTGAATGAAGGGATCCATCCACAAGTCCCACATACTTAGCGGAATCGCTCCGTCTTAGCTCCTCCTTCAATTTCTCCAGCTGCTTCTGCAAAAGCCTGATGAGGGGAATGACCTGACTCAAGCTGGCAGTGTCTGAACTGACTTCACGTGTTGCAAGTTCGAAGGGTTGGAGAACCTTGCACAACACAGAAATCATTCTCCACTGCGCTTGAGTCAGGTGTATGCCCCCTCCTTTGCCTATATCGTAGATGGATGTATAGGCTTGAATGGCCTTTTGTTGCTCCTCCCTCCTCTGAAGCATACAGAGTGTTGAATTCCACCTCGTTACCACTTCTTGCTTCAGGTGATGGCAGGGCAGGTTCAGGAGTGTTTGCTGGTGCTCCAGTCTTCGGCACGCAGTCGCTGAATGTCGAAACTGGCCCACAATTTTTCGGGCCACCAACAGCATCTCTTGCACGACACTGTCATTTTAAAAAAAAATTCTGTACCACCAAATTAATTGTATGTGCAAAACATGGGATGTGCTGGAATTTGCCCAGATGTAATGCATGCACAATTTTGATGGCATTGTCCGATATCACAATTCCCCAGGAGAGTCTAAGTGGAGTAAGCCAATGTGTGATGATGTCCCTCAGTTTCCGTAAGAGGTTGTCAACGGTGTGCCTCTTACGGAAACCGGCGTTTGTGAGATGCTGCTACTGGTGCCACTGCTGTTGTTGCTGCTGCTGGGGGGGCAAAACATCTACCTAGTGGGCTGTCACAGTCATGTAGTTCTTAGTTTGCCCTGCTCCACTTGTCCACATGTCCGTGGTTAAGTGGACACTGGGTACAACCGCATTTTTCAGAAGCTGAGGACACTTTTCTTAATGTCCCTGTACAGTCCGGGAATTGCTTGCCTAGTGAAGTGGAACCTAGATGGGATTTGGTACCAGGGACACAGTACGTCCATCAACTATCTAAATCCCACTGTATTAATAGCGGATACCAGACACACGTCTAACACCAGCATAGTTGTTATGGCCTCAGTAATCCGCTTTGCAACAGGGTGACTGCTGTCATATTTCATCTTCCTTGCAAAGGACTGTTGGACAGTCAATTACTTAGTGAAGTAGTACAAGTGGTCTTCCACTTCCTTTCTGGGATGACGATCAACTCCCAGAGCAGCAACAACAGCAGCGGCAGCAGCAACAGTAGGCGTACCACTCAAGGATCCTCTGGAGGAATCCCGGTTAGGAGAGGACTCGTCAGTCATGCAAGTGACATGGCCTGCAGGACTACTTCCGTTCCTGACTGAGGAGGAAATTGACGTTGAGGGAGTTGGTGGTGTGGCTTGCAGGAGCTTGGGTACAAGAGGAAGAAGGGATTTAGGTGTCAGTGGACTGTTTATGCTCTTACCCAAAGTTTCTGAATTTGCCAATGACTTCTGATGAATGCGCTGCAGGTGATGTATAAGGGAGGATGTTCCTAGGTGGTTAACGTTCTTACCCCTACTTTTTATGGATTGAAAAAGACAACACACGGCTTGACACCTGTTGCCTTGATTTGTGGAGAAATAATTCCACACCGAAGAGGTGGCTTTTTTGGTATTTTGCCCAGGCATGACAATGGGCTCTCTCATGCCACAGAAAACAACTGTCTCCACTGGTGCCTTATTCAAACAAACCACATCACCATCTGAATCCTCATCTTCAACTTCCTCCTCAGCGCCAGCTAAACCCATATCCTCCTCATCCTGATGTACGTCTACAGTGACATCCTAAATCTCAATTTCAGCAACTGGACTGGCGGTGCTCTTCCCAGCACTTGCAGGGGGTGTGCAAATGGTGGTAGGAGCCTCCTCTTTCCATACAGTCTTTCCTTACAGTGGAAAGGTCAGGCCTAGACATCGCAACCGCGGACACACTTGGACTCTCCTTGGGGATTTGTGATATCTCTGAACGCACAGTTGTTTTTTCCTGTGCTTTAACAAGCTTAATTTTTTTTACATTTTTCAAGAGGGAGGAGGGCTTCCATCCTCATGAGAAGCTGAGCCACCAGTCATGACCATAGGCCAAGGCCTTAGCATTTCCTTGGCACTTTGTGTCGTGAGTGGCATATTGCCAATTTTATGTTTCTCATCAGATCATTTCTTTTTTTTCTGATTATTAATTTATGCTTCTTGGATTTTATATGCCCTCTATGACATTGGGCATCGGCCTTAGCAGATGACGTTGATGGAATTGCATTGTCGATGTCATGACTGGTGGCAGTGGTTCCTGATCTTCTCCTATTTTTTCCTCCAAATTGTTCTCCATTTCACAGGACAGCACCCCTTTATTATTACAGCACACCGAACAGTGCCCTTTTATTTTCACAGCACCCCTGTATACAGGACCAGTATAATGTTATTTTAATAGCAGCAGCACCCCTGAATTTTTATACCATATAGGGCCAGTGTAATGTTATTTGAACAGCAGCACCCCTATATTTTACAGCATACAGGAGCAGTATGCTTTTAATTTTTAACAACTGCTCACCTGAATTTTGTACAGCATACAGGGCCAGTGTAATGTTATTTTAACAGCAGCACCCCTATATGTTTACAGCATACAGGAGCAGTGTGGTTTTCATTTTGAACAACTGCATCCCTGAATTTTTACAGCATATAGGGCCAGTGTAATGTTATTTTAATAGCAGCACCCCTATATTTTACAGCATACAGGAGGACAGCTACACCCATGTACAGCTGCAGCACCCATAACAGCACATGAAACACCAGTGACAGCCAGGACAGCACCCCTAACACAGCACAGGTACACCACAGTGACTGCAGCAGCACCCCTACAAAGCACACACTAACCCCACCCGACGCCACCACCCACAGGGAGACAGAGGTCTATCTCCCTCACTCTCCAAGTCCGGAGTGAAAATGGCGGTGATGCGCAGCTGTTTATATGGAATCCAAAACCTGCAAGAATCCGACAGTGGGATGATGACGTTTTGCCTCATTCTGGTTTCCGAGTCTGGTGGGAAGTCCCGAGCCGGACTTGGGATTCGGGCTTGGAATGAGGGGGGAGGGGTTCGGTTCTCTGGGAACCGAACCCGCTCATCTCTTATTATATCATGCAAAAATAAGACCTAGCTGCCTAGCAAAGCTGTGTACATATTTTCTTAGAATCTGTTTCCCTGCCCATGTGAGGTCAAAATCTATGGGGGTTATTCAGGTCGCATCACTAACCAAAGTGACCACAATAACCCCGTCCTCAGTGGCAGTGCGCAGATGCAGGTACCGCCCTACTCGTGCACGGTCACCAAATTTGTTTGGGTCACAGTGGGTGCGAACACCTCTGCCTGATTGACAGGCAGAGGCGTTTGTGGTGCAGGCGGTGGGCGGCGATGGGGCATTGCGGGCGCAGCGTGGGGAAAATGGGGGTGGATCGGCTGCGTTTTCGGAGCAGCTGCGTGATATCACAAGCAGCTGCTCTGACAGGAAAAATGGCAGGTGACCGACTGAATACGCAGCCTAGCTGCGGCTGCAGGGGGTCATCCACAATTGCTGCAACCGAGAAATCGTAAATTACGGTCGCAACTGGTTGGCGCCATTTAGCATACTGGGAGGCCTTGCCCTGTAATAGGCAGCCCCCAGCATGTGAAAGAAGGGTTTTGCAAATTCTGCTTTCTAGCAGAATTTGCAATCCGTACTGAATAACCACCTAAATCTCTTGGTTTTGCCTTTTAAATGATTGCCCATTTAAAACGTCGTACAAACTCACCAGGATCTCGTCAATGCCAGCACCAAGAGATAAATTGGTCAATTTTGTGTTTTTCCACCGATTTGTTTTTGTTTCTGTCAATTTTGCAAATCGCAGGTTTATTAAAGGCAAAAATCATTTAAATATCGGGCTAAAAATCGACTCACAGTCAGAACTGATCATTGGAAAAAACATTGGTACATTCTCATAAAGTTGAATGCAAATCGGAGATTTGTAAAATCAAAATAAAATCGACCAATTAATAGACTAATAAATGACAGGTGTTTTCCACTTGTAAAACACATTTTATTTTCTAAACCTTCATTATGATGCCTTTAAAAGTAGTGATGACGCATGCCACCAGTGGCAAATGCAGGATTTCTGGCGGGAGGGTTCCAAATGTTTGATATTATAGAAATTGCTGCCAACCCATTAATGATGTATTAGAATGGAACAAGCTATAGTTTTCCCCAAACAAAGTATAGTTTATTTAATACAGTAAATCAGACAGGTTCAGTATGCAATCCCGGCTATTGGGGTGCAGGTGGTCACATGACCGACACTGGCATCCCGATATTGAAGATCCCAATATCTGAGGGGGTATTTTTACCTGCCCCCCTCCCCCCCCCACTCACACACACACACACACACGGGGAGAGGTGGTTAGCACTAACAGCCCCCTTTCATGCCTAGCCCTAAACCCTACTGGACCCTAACAGTGACCGCAATATTTACCTTCGGGATGTCGGTTGTTGGGCTTCCGCAGGTGGTTTCCGAGTGGTGTCAGGATTCCGGCATATGCCAGTATACTCCAGAGTTTTGACTGTAAAAATGATTAGAATAACAGTACATAGAAGATATTTAGAACTTATAAATATCTTCTGTTTATTATTCTAATACTTTTATTGTCAGAACTTGCTGTATTTGCGGCACTTCTCTGGGAGAGATATACAGGAAAAGACGAGAGGTGAGGCAGTGATCGGCTGAGCTTCCCCTGACTGTCAGACACTGCCTGGATGGAGCAGGGGCATGGCCACATCACGGCCAATAACACTGCAGTGAAAAGGACCAGGGGAGGCAGCAGTTATAGCTGCCTTACTGGGGGGAATGGCATGTCAGCTAAAGAGCTGGAGGGAGACTCCGCCTCCAGTATTCACTGATGCTGGTTGCAGGATCCTGAGCGTTGGGCACAACACCACTTGGGGAGCACCACCACTGAGCAGCTGGAGCAGAGAGATGGAGACTGAAGGACTGTTTAATAGGCATGCCAGGTCAGTGCTCCCATGTCGCCTGCCCAGTGCCTCCTCTCCCCCTAGTGACTCCTCCACCTAGATCCCCATATCACTGCCTGTGCCCCCTTCCTAGAACCCCCAAAAAGCCCAGCCAATGAGTCCCTCCCATTCAGTTCCACCTTCTCCAGCCTATTACCCCCTCTCACTCCATCTCACTGCACCTTTTTCCATCCAGCCCAGTGCCTAACTTTGCACTGTCCCCATTCAGCTCAATGTTGCCCTCATATATTGTTCCCCCAATGTCCCCATCACACTGTCCCCACACCCAGCCCAGTGTCCTCCTCATATATCGCTCCCTACCAGTGCTTCCCCATCACACTGTCCACCAATCCAGTCCAGTGTCCCCCTCATATATCACTCCCTCCCAGTGCCCCTCCATCGCACTGACCCCACATCCAGCCCAGTGCCCCTCATATATCACTTCCCCTAGTGCCCCCATCGTATTGTCCCCACTGCCAGCCCAGTGTCCCCCTCATATCTTACTCCCCCCCAGTGCCCCCATCAAACTGTCCCCCCCATCCAGCCCAATGTTCCCCTCATATATATCACTTCACTCCCCACCCATTGACCTCACCAGATGTCACAGATTAGGACATAGAATTATATTGTCATTGTGTCAAGAGTCAGTTTTGGAGGCTATTGCACTGCTTTAAAAAACACCAACCTTGACAGCCGACAAATGATCTAGAACAGACATACAATGTATAAAATTATGGTCTGGGAGATAGCATTACATGCATATGAGTAATAAGGCATAATGTTTGCTGTTTGCAATTACACCCTTATTAGCAAGAGCAATCTGTACCTAGGACAACATTACATGTTTAACTACTTGATATGAGGGTACACTGGAATATGCCTGTAAGAATGTAATCCCTTCTGACATTAGCTATTGGCATTAAGGAATGCTGGCATTTTTTTGTTTTTATTTCAGGATACTGTAAGTCAAGTAGAAATCAGTGGAATAAGATCCTATAATATAGAGGTACTGATTAAGATTAAGAAGAGCATGAATCAGGTGGTGTTACTGCATACTTGCCTACTCTCCAGGTATTGCCGGGAGGCTCACGAAAATCGGGAAAATCGGATGGCACTCCCACACCCCTGGGGAAGTGGTGGGCGGGGCTATGATGATGCGATTGTGTCTCCACACTCCTGGACCACCTCTTCTGTGCCCCCAGGCTGCCTCCTCCACGCCCCAAGACCGCCCCCTCCTGTGCGACCTGGCTGCTCCCTCTCGACCTGTAAGTAGGCAAGTATGTGTTACTGTGAGTGGTTTTTATGGTTTTATTCACAAAATTTTAAATAAAACCAGTACAGACATGTGACAGCTTTTACACTGATACAATCAGTCGGCGCCCGGTAACCGCAATAGAGTCTGAGCACTAGAGGGGCACAGACTAAATGGCGCAGCGTCCATTTTTCTACAGATTTCTTTACTGCGCATTTGCAAAACTGGCCACCGTGCCATTTACCAGGAAATTTGTGATAGATGCTGCCGCGGGACAATAGAGAGGTGTGTTGAAAAAATGGGTGCAGGGTGTGCTGTGGCGGTCCCGCTGGACCTCTGGGGCCTGTGTGCACCGCACGCACTGTACACATTATAGATACTAGTGACGTGCACCGGAAATTTTTCGGGTTTTGTGTTTTGGTTTTGGATTCGGTTCCGCGGCCGTGTTTTGAATTCGGACGCGTTTTGGCAAAACCTCCCTGAAAACTTTTTGTCGGATTCGGGTGTGTTTTGGATTTGTTTTTTTTTTACAAAAAATCCTCAAAAACAGCTTAAATCATAGAATTTGGGGGTCATTTTGATCCCATAGTATTATTAACCTCAATAACCATAATTTCCACTCATTTCCAGTCTATTCTGAACACCTCACACCTCACAATATTATTTTTAGTCCTAAAATTTGCACCGAGGTCGCTGGATGACTAAGCTAAGCGACCCAAGTGGCCAACACAAACACCTGGCCCATCTAGGAGTGGCACTGCAGTGTCAGACAGGATGGCACTTCAAAAAAATAGTCCCCAAACAGCACATGATGCAAAGAAAAAAAGAGGCGCACCAAGGTCGCTGTGTGACTAAGCTAAGCGACACAAGTGGCCGACACAAACACCTGGCCCATCTAGGAGTGGCACTGCAGTTTTCTAGCGAGAGGATGAGTGCTTCCATCCTCATGTGAAGCTGAACCACTAGCCATGAACATAGGCCAGGGCCTCAGCCGTTCCTTGCCACTCCGTGTCGTAAATGGCATATTGGCAAGTTTACACTTCTCCTCAGACGCTTTTAATTTTGATTTTTGGGTCATTTTACTGAACTTTTGTTTTTTGGATTTTACATGCTCTCTACTATGACATTGGGCATCGGCCTTGGCAGACGTCGTTGATGGCATTTCATCGTCTCGGCAATGACTAGTGGCAGCAGCTTCAGCGCGAGGTGGAAGTGGATATTGATCTTTCCCTATTTTACCCTCCACATTTTTGTTCTCCATTTTTTAATGTGTGGAATTATATGCCAGTATCAATAGCAAAGGCCTACTACTATATATACTGCGCACAACTGAAATGCACCACAGGTATGGATGGATAGTATACTTGACGACACAGAGGTAGGTAGAGCAGTGGCCTTCCGTACCGTACTGCTATATATACTGGTGGTCACTGTCAGCAAACTGCAAAACTAAAATGCACCACAGGAATAGAATCTAGATGGATAGTATACTTGACGACACAGAGGTAGGTAGAGCAGTGGCCTTCCGTACCGTACTGCTATATATACTGGTGGTCACTGTCAGCAAACTGCAAAACTAAAATGCACCACAGGTATAGAATCTAGATGGATAGTATACTTGATGACACAGAGGTAGGTAGAGCAGTGGCCTTCCGTACCGTACTGCTATATATACTGGTGGTCAATGGTCAGCAAAACTCTGCACTGTACTCCTCCTATATAATATACTGTTGGTCCCCAGTCCCCACAATAAAGCAGTGTGAGCACAGATATATGCAGCACACTGAGCACAGATATGGAGTGTTTTTCAGGCAGACAACGTATACTGGTGGTCACTGGTCAGCAAAACTCTGCACTGTACTCCTCCTATATATATACTGGTGGTCCCCAGTCCCCACAATAAAGCAGTGTGAGCACAGATATATGCAGCACACTGAGCACAGTTATGGAGTGTTTTTCAGGCAGACAACGTATACTGGTGGTCACTGGTCAGCAAAACTCTGCACTGTACTTCTCCTATATAATACAGCTGCTCCCCAGTCCCCACAATTAAGCAGTGTGAGCACAGATATATGCAGCACACTGAGCACAGATATGGAGTGTTTTTCAGGCAGACAACGTATACTGGTGGTCACTGGTCAGCAAAACTCTGCACTGTACTCCTCCTATATAATACAGCTGCTCCCCAGTCCCCACAATTAATCAGTGTGAGCACAGATATATGCAGCACACTGAGCACAGATATGGAGTGTGTTTCAGGCAGACAACGTATACTGGTGGTCACTGGTCAGCAAAACTCTGCACTGTACTCCTCCTATATAATATACTGGTGGTACCCAGTCCCCACAATAAAGCAGTGTGAGCACAGATATATGCAGCACACTGAGCACAGATATGGAGTGTTTTTCAGGCAGACAACGTATACTGGTGGTCACTGTCAGCAAAACTCTGCACTGTACTCCTCCTATATAATACAGCTGCTCCCCAGTCCCCACAATTAAGCAGTGTGAGCACAGATATATGCAGCACACTGAGCACAGATATGGAGTGTTTTTCAGGCAGACAACGTATACTGGTGGTCACTGGTCAGCAAAACTCTGCACTGTACTCCTCCTATAATACAGCTGCTCCCCAGTCCCCACAATTAAGCAATAAGCAGTAGCACAAATATTATTAATAAACGGAGAGGACGCCAGCCACGTCTAACATTTCCAATGCACGAGTGAAAATGGTGGCGACGCGCGGCTGCTTATATAGAATCCGAATCTCGCGAGAATCCAACAGCGGGATGATGACGTTCGGGCGCGCTCGGATTAACCGAGCCATACGGGAGAATCCGAGTATGCCTCGGACCCGTGTAAAATGGGTGAAGTTCGGGGGGGTTCGGTTTCCGAGGAACCGAACCCGCTCATCACTAATAGATACGCCACTGGGCTGAGAGCTGCAGCAGTCCCAGCGCTTGGGTGAGGTGGTGTGGCCAGTATGGTGCTAGGAAGTTTTGCAGAAAGTTTGCTTGGCTGCCCATGCCAAGGGGGGCATTGATACACCTTACTGGTAGCCTGGGCCTCTGTAGACAACCGGGTATATAATATACTTTTCGGCATGGTGTATCCCGCTGCACCTTGTATTCTCAGGTAGCTCAGACCTTTCTCTCCATTTCTTTGAGTATCCTTTGTGAGACACAGCCACACCAAGCTGAACTTTCGTTGACATGCCCACATTTCATGCAGCTCAGGGCCAGATTAACATTGCGGCGGTTGGGATACAGCCCCAGGCCTAAACATGAGAATAGACCCATTAGCATGACAGCAAGCTATACTTTCATTAAATCTATTTCTATTTTCTTTACAAAATAATGCAGCATTTCTGCTTATATGTATTTAGGAAGACATTGGGGCTGATAATGTAGAGGGTGCACAATCCCACATGGCACTACCCACACCCACACAGCACTGACCACACCCACACAACACTGGCCACATCCACACAGCACTGGCCACACCCACACCACACTGGTTGCAACTCCTACACTTCTCACAATAAGCCATTAATCATGTTCAAGCCCAGGCTATTGTGGTCCTTAATCTGGCAAGTGGCGTGCTTTTTTTTTCTTTGCTCCCAACTCACCATCAGCCCCTAGATGCAGACAGCTGTGCCTCCACGTTTTCCCTTTATGAACCACTTTGGACATTGTCGGCTAGTGGAATTTTGGGCTACTTTCAGTTATTTTTTGACCACCACTTGGTCCAGCTTATAACTGAGAAAAGAAATTGGATGCTGAGCAAAGCACAAAATCTATAATTTATGGCCCATTTATTTTTGCTTGAACAAAGGTTTTGCTTTAAATGAGAGCCCAGAACGAGACACCTCCGTGGACGAATGTCCACTACTATGCCAAGGCAAAAGGTTGGAAACAGTATATGCTTTCCAAAGATCTAGGTTTGGATTCAAGATATACAGTATATTCTGTGTAAACCAAAATCAAACAATATGTGGTCCAGTGTACTAGTAGGGGGACGGTACTGGATTGAAAATACAGTGAATTGCAGCTTTCTGCACCAGCTCTTTAAGAGGGCGCCAATATGCCCTTGTGTGTCACCCATCCCCTGGACAGCACTGACACCATCATTACTAATAGACCCAAGGGGCAGGCAGGTGGGTCTCATTACACCCGCTCGCTATCTTATAGAGCTCCAAGCAGCAGCACAGCTTCCACAGCACTAGGGGAGAAGACATAGCATCTCTCCCCACACAATGCAGGAGTTGTCAGCTGCAGTAGGAGGCGGCCTGCAGCCGAGGACAGGAACGGCTGGTACCACCTCCAGACTGTCCTGTCCTGGTGGCCCCACACCCCTCCATATGGCCCTGGTCAGCACAAATTGTTATGATGCTGATAAAACCCTTGTTCAATAAGGGATAGGCTCACAAATGACAATCTTCTTCTCAACTGGCCGATACAGTATATTAATGAGCCCCGTGTGAGACCTTACACACTGAGGATGAACAGGAAAGATGTTCCAGTTGTTCTGAAGAAAAATGGCGTATGCGTTAGTGGAAGGACAAAAAGGACATCTATATTTTGTCTACAGTCCAGAATATAGAGGTTGAGGGAATTGAGAAAGCCCATGATACTACAGTCAGAACCCAGACTATGTTTGATTATAATTTTACTATGGGTAGGTAGATCATGCAGAGCAACATATGACAACCTATCCCATAAGCAATAAAAGTTGTAAGAAATGTAACATTAATTTTTTAGTCACTTATTGGACCAATCAATTTGGAATACTTTCATTTATATAATAAACTGTGGTGGAAAAACAACCTACAATAGAGAATGAAGTTGTCAGATCAGGGGCGTAACTAGGACTTTGTGGTCTCCCTATTAACATTTTGTAGTGAAAGTCAGAACATGTAAGTTACAGGCTATCGGTGAAACTGACTGCTCTATGGGGGTAATTCAGACCTGATCGTAGCAGGAAATTTGTTAGCAGTTGGGCAAAACCTTGGGGGTCATTCCGAGTTGATCGCTCTCTAGCTAGTTTTAGCAGCCGCGCAAACGCTATGCCGCCGCCCACTGGGGAGTGTATTTTACCTTAGAAGAAGTGCGAACGCATGTGCAGCCGAGCTCTGCAAAAACAGTTTGTGCAGTTTCAGAGTAGCTCTGAACCTACTCAGCGCTTGCGATCACTTCAGCCTATTCGTTTCCGGATTTGACGTCATACACCCGCCCAGCGAACGCCCAGCCACGCCTGCATTTTTTCAGACACGCCTGCGTTTTTTCAGACACGCCTGCATTTTTGCAAACAATCCCTGAAAACGGTCAGTTGACACCCAGAAACGCCCCCTTCCTGTCAATCTTCTTGCGGCCATCAGTGAGACTGAAAATTTCGCTAGAACCTGTGCACAACCACAACAGGCTTTGTACCCGTACGACGCGCGTGCGCATTGCGGCGCATGCGCAGAAATGCCAATTTTTTTGCCTGATTGCTGCGCTGTGAACAACGGCAGCTAACGATCAACTCGGAATGACCCCCTATGTGCACTGCAGGTGTAGCAGATATAACATTTGCAGAGAGACTTAGATTTGGGTGGGTTATTTTGTTTCTGTGCAGGGTAAATACTGCCTGCTTTATTTTTACACTGCAATTTAGATTTCAGTTTGAACTAGAGATGTGCGGCGTGTTTTGTGTTTTGGTTTTGGTTCTAATTCCCCGCTCGTGTTTTGGTTCTGGATTGGTTTTGCCAAAACCACCCTTTCGTGTTTTGGTTTTGGTTTTGGATCTGGATGACTTTTGAAAAAAACATAAAAAATGGCTAAAATCACAGAATTTAGGGGTAATTTTGATCCTACAGCATTATTAACCTCAATAACATTCACTTCCACTCATTTCCAGCCTATTCTGAACACCTCACACCTCACAATATTATTTTTAGGCGAAAAGGTTGCACCGAGGTGGCTGTATGACTAAGCTAAGCGACACAAGTGTGCGGCACAAACACCTGTCCCATCTAGGAGTGGCACTGCAGTGTCAGACAAGACGGCAGATTTAAAAACTAGGCCCCAAACAGCACATGATGCAAAGAAGAAAAAGAGGTGCACCGAGGTTGCAGTATGACTAAGCTAAGCGACACAAGTGTGCGGTACAAACATCTGGCCCATCTAGGAGTGGCACTGCAGTGTCAGACAGGATGGCACTTTAAAAAATAGGCCCCAAACAGCACATGATGCAAAGAAGAAAAAGAGGTGCAATGAGGTAGCTGTATGACTAAGCTAAGCGACACAAACAATTGGCCCATCTAGGAGTGGCACTGCAGTGTCAGACAGGATGGCACTTAAAAAAAAATAGTACCCAAACAGCACATCGTGCCAAGAAGTAAAAGAGGGCAATGAAGTAGCTGTATGCCTAAACTAAGCGACACAAGTGTGCGGCACAAACACCTGACCCATCTAGGGTTGGCACTGCAGTCCCACTGCACTAATGGTGGATACCGGACGCATGTCTAGCACCAGCATAGTTGTTATGGCCTCAGTAATCCGCTTTGCAACAGGGTGTATAAATATATATATATATATATATATATATATATATACGGCAGTATCACTGGAATTTTATGGAAGTACCACTAGACATATACGGCAGTATCACTGACATTATACGGCAGTATCATTGGAATTATACGGCAGAATCACTGGACTTATACGCCAGTATCACTGGAATTATACGGCAGGATCACTGGACTTATATGGCAGGATCACTGGAATTATACGGCAGGATCACTGGAATTATACGTTAGGATCACTGAAATTATACTGCAGTATCAATGGACATATACGGCAGTATCAATGGACATATACGGCAGTATCACTGGACATATACGACAGTATCACTGGACTGGACTTATACAGCAGCACTGGACATATGGCAGCAGAGGACACCACCACTGTGACTGGACTGATGAAGCACAAGACACTAACACTGAACTGATGCAGGACACTGAGGACGGAGACACGTCCTCTCTCTATACTCTCCAATGCCGGAGTGAAAATGGCGGGGACGTGCGGCTCCTTATATGGAATCCAAACCCCACGAGAATGATGATGATGTTTTGCCTCATTCTGTTTCCGAGTCAGGCGGGAAAACCCGAGCCTTACTTGGATCTGTGCATGGGTAGTGATGTTCAGCGGGGTTCGGTTCTCTGAGAACCAAACCCGCTCTTCTCTAGTTTGAACACACCCCACCCAAATGTACTCTCTCAGCACATGTTTTATCTGCCCCCCTGTCCCCCCGCAGTGCACTTGGTTTTGCCCAACTGCGAACAAATTTACTGCTACGATCAGGTCTGAATTACCCCCTATGTAACACGCTCAGGAGATGCTGCCGTAGTGCATCTTCGCCATCAGCGGCTCTGGTAGAAGGTGCAATTTTTCTTTGATGACCTGGTCCAAAGAAGGAGAATAGATAAAGGGGTGTGCAGCTAAGTCCCGCTCTGTAGTAGGTTCAGTTAGATGCAAACTCCTATGAGGCTGTAGTTGGAGAATACCTGAATGGGAGAATATTATTAAATCTAAACTCTGAGTAGCAGTAGAGCTCAAACAGATGAAGCATAAAGCAGTGAGCACTCCTCCTAGGAGGAGTCAATCGGACCAATGAACTAAAGGAGCTTGGAAGTGAGCTGGGTGCAGGAGAGATGGGTTTCTGATGTGGACACCCTAAGCCTCTGGGCCCCATAGCAGCAGAACCCCTGCTCCCACTATAGTGACACCGTTGGGTGGAATTGCTTATTGAATATCACCATCCAGCAGATGGCTCCACGTCAAAATTCTGTACACCAGGAACTAGCCTGAACCCCTTACAACAAAGAGGGGCATTTCCCAGAATATATTCCTTCTCATCCAAAACTCTAGCTTGAAAATATGCTGCTTTCTGCTGAGAGATGAGAGTTGCCAAATAATACTCAAAGAAACCCTTTGTATTTGTGCTTCTGCAAAGAGTGCGATGAGAAAGAAAGTTCTGAATATTTGTTAGTAGAATTATGTCGAATGTTAAATAGAACTCCTTGAGCTAATTCAATCACGCAAAGAATCAACAATTTCTAATAATTTGTTAAACCTATTAGCCAGTTAAGTGGTTAATTACACTGAATAATTAGCAGCACTACTCGGGGCAGGCACAACTAGAACAAGTTCTGCAGATACTGTATAGATTCAGCATTTTAACAACAACCAACTGGCAACATATGACTTTTTTTTCTCATAGAAGTACTTCAGATACTCATGTAAACACCTGAGAGAATACTTAATTGCATACCATGGAGTGTCTGACATCTTTCTGTATTTCTGCATATTAGGATGACGATAATACATCAAGCTCCTACGTATACACTTCTAAGAGTGTTGTCCTCTTCCAGTTTAATTCTATACCTTCCCCCATTAATACATTTATGCCTCCCACGTTTCCTTTAAATTGTATCCTGTGTGGGTAAATCTAATTGAGGAAAGAGTGTCTCATGGACAGTGAATACAATCCACACCAGCCAGAACTGCCTCTCTGACTGCAAGGCATTACGGCTGACTGTCTTCTGCTACTGTAACTACTAGTCTCCTGTACAACTAGCTACACCAGTAGTTCTCAAACTCAGTCCTCAGGACCATACTTGCTGATATTCTGGCTGCCCCCTCCAGGACAGAACAGCAGGGGTTGTGGTGGGGCATGAGGGTGTGTGGAGAAGGCAAATGATGCGTATTGGGGCAGAACAGGGGGCGTGAGCGCATGATCACGTCGATACAGAGATTACGCAATGCCGAAATTACTGGCATTGTGAGGCGGGGCGGGACCATGATGACACGATTCAGTGTGAATCGCATCATCAGACCTCCCTGACCGCCCACTTTGGGGGATCAGGGAGGGTGGTGTCCGGCCGGGAGACTTGCCCACTCTTCCAGAAGGCCGGGAGCATAACCCAATTTTCGACTCAAATTTTTCCAGGTCACCTGGCAGGTGCACAAATTTATTTATTACTCACTGACAAATTTTTCAAATATCTGCAGGTGGTGATAAATATTTCTAGCGATGAGCAGGCTCAATTTTCGGAAAACAGAGCCCACTCGAACTTCCAGGATCCGAGGAAATACGAGTGCCGGCTTGGGTTTCCATGACTTGCTTGTATTTTAGTGGTAATAGTGGCCGAGATAGTTTTGATCTGTAGGCAGTTAGCAAAGCATTGTTTGCAATTTTTTATAGTGCAGGAAGTTACATCTATTGTCTAAGGGGGTTATTCAGACCCTGCCCCAAAAACGGTCCCGGCCCGTCCCTGTTCGCCTCACCCCCTTCCCCCCCAATGTTGCGTGGGGTGGTGCCGCAACATTGGGGGGGAAGGGGGTGAGGCGAACAGGGGCGGGCCGGGACCGTTTTTGGGGTGGTTGCGTGATGTCACACGCAGCCGCTCTGAAAAGAAAGATCGCCACTGACCGCCTGAAAGCCCAGCCAGGCTGCGTTGCCAGGGGTCAATCTTAGATCCAATGCGTCCGCAATCTAATTGCGGATACATCGGGTGCAGCCTCAAATGTGCTGGGTGGCCTTGCCCTATGCTGGGGAGCCCCCAGCATGTGCAGAGATGAATGCAGATCTGGCTGCATATACAGCCATCTGCGTTAGTCTCTGAATAACCCCCTAAGCAGGGGCATAGCGAGGGTGGCGCAAGTGGAGCTCATGCTCCAGGCGCCTGTCTGTGGCAAGGATGCCGCAGTCCCACCGGCCTGTACTAGCTACACACTGCGCATGTCACTAAGCCACGGCGGCTGCACTGCAGGACAGGAAGGATGAATGAACGCTTTCCCCGGCGACCCCAGCAGTGATCCAGGAAGAGGGCAGGTCAGGTAAGCCATGTGGAGATGCAAGGAGGGCCGGAGACTAGACACGGGGAGGGGGGGCAGCCAGCCATGGGGAGACAGGGGGGGAGGCAGCCATGCGAGGACTCGGGGGGCAGCCATGAGGAGACATGGTGGGGAAGGGGAGCAGCCATGCAAAGACACAGGGAAGGCAGCCTTGGGGACATTAAAGGGGGGAGGCAGCCATGAGGATACACAGAGGGAAGGTAGACATGGGGATACACAGGGGGGAGGCAGCCTTGGGGCCCTTAAGGGTGGGAGGCAGCCACACAGGGGGGAGGCAGCCTTGGGGACATAAAGGGGGGAGGCAGCCATGGGGATACACGGGGGTAGGCAGCCTTGGGGAGATACAGGGGGGAGGCAGTCTTGTGGTGATACAGGGGGGTGGCAGTATTGGGGAGATGCATGAGGGCAGTTTTGGGGAGATACAGGGGGCGGGGCAGCCATGGGGAGACACCCCTTTAATTTAACCCCACATGCACACTTGGGGTGCATAGCACGCATATGCTCCGGGTGCTGTGGCTACATGCTACACCTCTGCCCCTAAGTGTTTCACACTGGAGCTGCCTGTAACCCTAAGTGTGTTCTACTGGTGCTGCCTGTAACTCTAAGTGTGTCACACTGGTGCAGAGCATTAACCCTTGGTGCAAGTGCACACTGGTGTTTTTTATGTCACTGCCCCCAGTGCAGCTGCAGCCCAGAGCTCCATATAGGGCAGCATTAACCGCTCATGCACAGCAGACTAGCACACTGGTGTTTTTTGTCACTGCCTACATTGCAGCCCAGAGCTCCTAATACAGGGCAGCATTAACCCTTTACTGGTGTACAGTGCCCACAAAAGTTTTTGGGTGAAGTTGTTATTTATAAAAAAAAAAATTTGCAACTTGTACGTTCAGTAAAGCCCAGTAGGTGCATGCCACTGCCTTCATACATATAAGCATCGTAAGTCTGTAGTGTGAGTTGTTATTCGTGGAAGAAACTAAATTGTTTTTTCATTTTTTTGTACAATTTGTGTGTGTTCAATAAAGCTGAGTAGGGGCGTGCAACTGCATTCATACATATAAGCTCTGAGTCTGCAGTGTAAGTTTTCATTATTGAAAAAAAAGTCTTTCTTTATTTTACAAGTTATGTATGTTCAATAAAGCTCAGTAGATGTGTGCCACTGCGTTCATACATTTAAGCACTGAGAGTCTGCAGTATGAGTTGTAATTTAATAATGTTTTTTATATATCTATATATATATATAAATATATATATTTTTTTTTGTACAACTTGTTTGTGCTGTAGGTCCATACCCTACTGTGTTCACATAAATATAAGCACTGTGACTCCACAGTGTGAGTTGTCATTTTTGAAAAAAAGTATTCAAAATTGTTTTTTTACAACTTGTGCGTGTTCATCAATATGAATCATGATCAGTCAAGAGAAGAGCAGGAGCAGCAACCAAATACTAGCACTGCTGCCATCAGTCATGATGATACTAGCCCTTCAACGTCATCTACTAAAGCCGATGCTCAAGGGCATAGAGCAGGCATTCCCAACCACGGTCCTCAAGGCACACTAACAGTGCAGGTTTTAGTGATATCCAGGCTTCAGCACAGGTGACTTAATTAGTAGCTCAGTTATTTTGATTTAACCATCTGTGTTGCAGCCTGGATATCACTAAAACCTGCACTGTTGGTGTGCCTTGAGGACTGTGGTTGGGAATGCCTGGCATAGAGGGTTTAGGTCAGGGCATCTGAAATAAAAAATAAAAAAATTTTTATAGTGCTAAAGAAAAAAACCTCTATTAAAGGGAAAGGTTAGTGCAGAAATATAATAAAATTGTCAACATGCCATTCACCACATGCAGTGGCAAGGAAAGACTCAGGCCTTGGTCTTTATTTATAAGTGGTGGTTCTGCATCTGTCAGTGAGGCATCGTCTCCCTCTCATGATGATGCAAGACCTTTTCACTCAGATCCTAGAAGAGGTATAAAAAAAACACTAAGGCAGTAGAACAAACTGTGTGTTCAGAACTGTCACACATCTCTGAGGAGAGTCTAGGGGTCTTCACATTGGCTATGTGTGAGTCTGACATTTCTCACACTGTCATCATAGAGAAGCCTCTTTTCCCTCCTTGCACCATCTGCACATGAAGGGAGCAGCACAAGTAAAGATGGTGATGAGGACATTAAAGAAATTGAGGATGCTTGTGTGGAAGTGGAACAGGATGAGGGAAATATGTGTTTACTACTACTACTACTACTACTACTACTACTACTACTACTACTACTACCTGATACTAAGGATGATGTTGTTTGTGTAAGTATGCCACCAGTGGCTGCAGTTCTTGCCTGTGATAAAAATAAAAGCCATTGTGATGCCTGGGCATATGACCCAAAAAAAATCATCTTTGGTGTGAAATTATTTTTACTCAAATCCTGACAACATTTGTGAAGGCATCTGCTCCATTTGTGAGACAAAAAATAGTAGAGGTAGTGACAATAGCCTCCATGTTATGCCATTTGCAGTTCATCAAATCTATTTTAGAAGATCATATTGTAATTAACACCATCATCATCAACCTCATTAGTGATTGAAGGTAGTCCTTCCAAAAATTGTTTTGTGGGGGCCCAAACAAACCAAGCACTTCAACCACAAAAGTGGCAGTTGCTGAAGTGTTTGGTTTGCTGCTTCTCTGTTGTTTAGTAACCAGCCAGCTGCTGCAGCCTCTGACCTAAACTGGATGAAAACAATATTGTGAGCTGTGAGATGGTCAAAATTGACTGGAATTGATTGGAAATTAATGTTATCAAGGCTAATAATACTGTAGGAACAAAAAGGCCCAAATTATGTGATTTCTAGCTTTTTTTTGTAATTTTTAGAGAAAAAAACAAAATCAAAACGGCATTTAGGTAATACTAAATAACGAATTAGAACCAAAACCAGCAAAAATGGTCCTACGCACATATCTAGTAAAATGACTATTGGATAAGCATCTATTATTGGCAAAGTCTCAGATGCTTCCTAGTAAGAGTTTTAAAAAGTATTTAATATAGAATGGTACTGTGGTGGGAAGCAATGCCATTCTGAAGCTCCAAATTGTGTATGACGTGTAAATGTAGGGATTTCTGGGCATTAGATCCCTGTTTATGGCAGAAAAAGTGCCAAATGTTCCAAAGAGCTATTGGCGTTATAATCCTGATTATGGAGCCAGTTGATGATGTATCATAATATCACTGTGCAATTACAATAAACTTTATTGGGAAAATGAATGTCACCTTTCTTTTTTGGATAGCATAGTTTGCACATTCAATTCTGGAGTGAACGTCCCCCTACATGGGAACTGGTTAAACTGAGAGGTGATTGTTTAGGCATATTAATGAGTTAATATTATTGGCACAGAATGTATCATGTAGAGGAATTATGGAAAACCATCTTAATAAAATTAGCGCCTCTTAAAATTTACAAAAGAAGATGGTTCGAACTTCTAAATTCCTCAATTAAACCTATGATAGAAGCCAAATCTAAAATTTATAGGTTCACCATGTTTCTGGTAAGCCAGATGCCAAGATAAGTAGTAGCCACCCAAGGCAACTGGGCAGAAGATCCCCATGAGAATTGTATCAGACAAGATTCGAGAAGCATGTCATGAATTTACTTGCATTCAGTTGAAATGTAGAAATCTGATCATGAAGATTATATTTATGAGGGACATACAATAAGGATGAGTCAGGATTATTAATGCAGGGTTAGACTGGCCCACAGGGGCACAGGGGAATCCCCCAGTGGGCCCCACTGCCGGGGGCCCACCTTCTTCTCTATGGATGAAGTTACACACTGTGAGCTTGAACTGTACATACATATGTTACCTTATACTATACTTATACTTGATATATTTATCAAGGGGCCCAAACCATGCACTCTCTAATGGTTAGCCAAGCCTCTGTGGCAGCTGGCCGCACCTCCTCTGTAGACTGGCCAAGGCCCTAAACATGGGCCCCTACAACTGAATTCCCCCGCTGGGCCCTTTATGCCCTAGTCCGACACTGTATTAGTGTGTATCTTATCTAGAACATTTGTCTATTACTTTTTTTTTTCAATTCCACTGTGTTTTTCTAAAGGTCGAGATACACTACTGATACAGTTTTACTTTTCTTCAGCACTATTTTAGTTGTTCCTGATCTTTACCATGAATATATATTCTGCTTTAATCTACAATTTACTTATGTAAGAATACTAAAAGCAGCTGTAATACCCTGTAGTGCAAACATTAGAATATCCCTTTGTCTAGTGCCCCTTTGCAGTCTGTTTCCGCACAGATAGAGACCGCAATGGAGACAACCAGATTGCCCCAAGGGTCGCACAATCTTAGATCTTGTGCTGTGCTGTGCATAAAAGAACAGAAGAAAACAAACAGCTCTTGGTGGAGTTCTACACAGAGTTAGCATGTAAACCAAGGAGGAGATGTTGAAAAGGGTAAGCCTGGGAAGATGAAGGGCAATTGCAGTGGTGTTTGGAGAGGTATGGTGAAGCAGGAATGAGCTGAGAAATAGAGGAGCAAGAGAGAGATTACTGTGGAGTGGAGACCTGTTCATGCTGCATTGTCTGAATAGCCATTTACCGAAGAGGTGTGGAGACGCTATATCAGAAAGAGACAGGCCCCTGTGACATGTACCAATAGGTTGCTGACCAGTTTGGAAGTACCAGATATTATTCTAATCTAAATAAAGTTGCAACAAGCCCAATAATATTGTGCCTAGGGGCAGCCTGACTCTACTCTAAATTCCTTTGTGTCCTTTTACATAGCTTTTCTGCACACCTATATCTAGGTGAGCAAGTAGACTGGCCATAGACCTTTCCAGGAGTTATCTAAACAGGCCATATTCCCAATGGGGAATGGACTACTCAGTCCTAAATTCAGTCATACAGAATGAGACAGATTCTTTGTAGACTGATCCACGCATTGCCTGTTGTATTAGAGAGCACTGTGTGGGTATTTACAGAGGCAGCAATGCCTATTGTGTGCATATGCATCAGATCTCTTACCTTTGATTGTCCTCTTTCTCCATCATGGTTCGTTTATTGGCGGTCATTCCGAGTTGATCGCTCACTGATGATTTTCGCAGTGCAGCGATCAGGTAAAAAAAATGCAAAACTGCGCATGCGTATGCACCGCAATGCGCACACGTGTCGTACGGGCACAAAGAGCATCTCTGCTGTGCACTGGATCTAACGAAGATTCCATTCGCACAGCCGATCGCAAGGAGATTGACAGGACGAGGGCGTTTATGGATGTCAACTGACCGTTTTCTGGGAGTGTCTGGGAAAATGCAGGCATGACCAGGCGTTTGCAGAGTGGGTGTCTGACATCAATTCCGGGACCTTTGTTGCTCCAATCATCGCACAGAATAAGTAACTACAGGGCTGGTCTTGTTTTGCACAAAATGTTTTTGTACTGCTCCGCTGCACAGGCGTTCGCACATTTGCAAAGCAAAAATACACTCCCCCGTGGGTGGCAACTATCCATTTGCACGGCTGCTAAAAGGAGCTAGCAAGCGATCAACTTGGAATGAGGGCCATTGGCCTATTATTGTGCTCAATGTGGTCCTGAAAGAAGGTGGAAGGGAAAGAAAGTGGCTTCCCCTCACCTCTCCTGACCATCTGTGATTCCATTTTCCTTTAATTTTTGTCTTACTCTATGTTTGTGTCTGTGGCTCTCTGCTCCCCATCCCTTTATGTGTCTGTCTGTGTACTCCTTTGTGTTAGTCTCTCTGTTTACAAATGTCTGCCCGCTCCTTCTATATGTGTGCATCTGTGCTCCGGTATTGGGTATGCCTACAGTATGACTGCCACCTGTTTTCTGTGTGCCCTTGAGCCCTTTGTGAGTTTGTATCTCTATCTCCACCTTTTTGTGTATGTCTCTCTCTGTCCAACTCTGCATGTGTACCACCTTCTCTCCATCTGTCTCTGTTTTCCAATGTGTCTTTCCCTATTGTGGTTTGCCTCTATCTCCACATCATGGGTGTGTGTCATTTTCTATAACTTTTTTGTATGTCTCTCTTTGTTCATCCCCATTCCATCTGTTCCTTCCCTTTTTTCCCCATTTGCCACCACAACCCAATATCATTTTGTGCTATATCTGCCTCCACCGTGTCTTCCACGCCATCTCTCTTCATACCTTTCCTTATTTCTCTTTCGTTGGAACTTACAATGAGGCAGGCAAGTAGGCAGAACCAGTAGCTGACAATCAGCAGTGATGGGAATGAGCAGATGCACAACCTTCTCCAACACCTCCTAATTAAATCTAAGGATGGCAGGTAAGCACAATTTTATTTGCTGAGTGTCTCAAAAATAAAGTTTTAATACATTATGGGTCTTGTTAGTGTATTTTCTAATGCAGTTATGCATTGTCAGACTGGCGATGGGCCCACCGGGGAAATGCAGTGATTGGGGCCCATATTTAGGGGTGTGACAAACCTCCAAAGGGTGTGTTGCCAACCTCCATAGAGGCTTGGGCAACCATTAGAGAGTGCATGATTTGGGACTTTAATAAATAAGTATGAGAACAGCAATGCACTGTAGAAAATACACCACAATTCTGTGCAGTATAATGTAACATAAGTAAAATTCAAGTGCACAGTTTGTTACCTAATCCCTAGAGGAGTGGGTGGGGCCTCAGGTGGTGGGGCCAATCAGGGGATTCCCCTGTGCCCCTGTGGGCCAGTCTGACCCTGCAGTTATGGGGCATTACTTAGCAGGGATTCCTCATTGAAGATTTTGCACGTTCTAAGGTTGCAATTTATTAAAGGGTGAAAACCCCTTAAATCAGTGAGCCCATTTTCTTGCTTCTTAGGATTACAGATGGTGCTAATGCTGCAATTTGCAGTGGTAACCTCAGAAATTGTTGCCTTTTCATGGGTAAGCCTATCTAACAAGTATTGCAACAATATGTATGTTCTATTTTCACTATACCAGGAATTGGCCCTCAGCTGTGGCTGGCTGTAACAGTGTACTAACATTGCTTACAGTACCTTGCTTTGGCCATATCTACAGTTATGAGGACACTTCGATAATTTTTTTCCAGGGCCACTTTAAGGGGCAGATGTATTAAGACTGGATAAGTGATAAAGCGGTGATAAAACAGTGATAAGTACAAGGTGATAATGCACCAGCCAATCAGCTCCCAACTGTCATTTTACATATTGGAGCTGATTGGCTGGTGCGTTATCACCTTGCACTTATTACTGCTTTATCACTTCTCCAGGCTTAATACATCTGCTTCTAAAGGCCCGTACACACTGGTCGATATATCGGCCGTTCGGCCAGTGTGTACGGCCGATACGGCCAGTGTGTACGGCCAGTGTGTACGGCCGATACGTCTGTGAACTCCGTCGTTCACAGACGTATCGCGTCGGCCGCGCAGCACAGCCGACGGCCAATATATCTACCGATATATTGGCGCGTCGCTGTGTGTGTATGGGGCGGTCGTCCGACCGCCCGTACACATGCTGCGGCGGCCGGCGGTGATTGACAGGTGAACTGGGCGGGCGCCCGCCCAGTTCATGACGTCAGTCCCCCGACGGATCGGGCAGTGTGTATGCACAGCACACTGCCCGATCCGTACATAGATATATCTGCAGATCAATTGATCTGCAGATATATCTATTAGTGTGTACCCACCTTAAGTTCCAAATATTCCCCTGTATGTGAGTTTAGATGTTGCTGTGTAATACCTCTTTTACACTAAACTGCCGGGTAGCACCCAGATTTTTGCATACGGGTCCAACATGTGTGTAACCTGGCTGAGACTCCTTTTCAGTGTGGCGGCTGGACCCGGAAATTGATGTCTCCGCACACGTGACTAGTGTTGGCTCTCCTTATGCTGTAAACCGGTGCCAGGTCGCCTTGACCCGGCTTACCTGTTTACTCTGCATCGCGACTTCGGTTCTTCCCGGGACTAACCCTTCAAGTTAGCCAGGTCGGATACCCGGGTCACTGAACCTAGGTTAACCCTTTTCCACTGAGCCACTCACGGGTTATTATGGCAATAACCCAGCTTTGTAGCGGCAGTGGAAAAGGGGTATAGGTTGAGACAGCACCATCACCACCCTGAGAAATGTAAATATTTTGTGAACAAAGACACTTTTCACAGCATGTACGTTTGACGGGATGCTGGCGGTCTTATGACCGATGCCAGAATCCCGACATCATTCAAGAGACTGGCAATCTCAACACCATTCAAGAGACAGGCGCCAGATCACCAACAGCAGATATGCCGAAGGTGAGTATCGGGGTTCAGGGATAGGGCCTTGGTGGTGGGGGGAAGGTTAGGGTTAGACAGCAGGGGGGGTTATGGTTAGGCACTAGGGGGTGGTTAGCCATAGTCGTCATCCCCTGATGGTTAACAGTAAGTAGCTGACACCCCGGGGGTGGATAGCCAAACCCCTGAGGGTTAAAGTAGGGTACGGGGGGGGCTATAAATACTTGCCCCTTTCGATGACGGGATCTTTACAGTTGGGATGCCGCTGTCAGTCATCTGACCACCGGCATCCTGACCGCTGGGACTTTGTACAGTTTGTATTTCATTTGAACAATGGGTTTGCTTTATTATTATACCATTACTAAAGTTATTGTTTTCTTGTATGTCTCCAAACACAGCAGATTTGTGTTGTTTTATTTTGTACATATTTTGTCCCTGTGAGGACCCACAAGTTTATTTCCTATCATTTTGGAAACGGCATCCAGTGCATAAATTCAATACAAATTCAGATAGAAAAGACAAAAACAAATGACATTCACAGGAGCAAATGAAACCAATATGTTAATAAATTGCAAGTTTAATTTTTACTTCAAAATTGACAGTTCTTAATATTTTGCTCATGAATAATTATTATGGAATGACAGAATAAAGAAGATTGAATCATGTGGTATAAATAAAGATGAATATAAAGACATTTCTGGTGCTTATGGACTTCAGATTGTATCATGTGCCCTAGGACTGAACCTTGTTTGCATAATTACCTAATGGAAATGTATTGTCTCTAAGAGCCGGGGTTTGCTAGATAAAGTATCTTCTTAGAAAAAAAGAGACTGAAAATAGGCAGTACTGATAGAGAAGTATGTTTAGACAAAACACTCAAGAATATGCCAATTAACTAAGCTAATTAGTATTTATAAAGATAATTATCAAAAAGTTTTGTTCAAATCAAGAACCCTATTAGTTGGCTTAGTAAACAGAATGAATAAATTGTACATAATTAGCATTTAGACCACAAAATTATAAAACTATCTTAATATTTACCTTCCATGCTGTAACGTATTAAAATGAAAGGTTGCTATTTGGACAGTTTTTCCTTAGCACATCATGGTTTTATTATAACAGTATGCACAAATTGTTACAATAGTATTTCTAACATTGTGGTTGTGGGAACACTTCCAATCTACATCCCTGCAACCAGAGTGGAATCCATCCGTTCTTCAGTAAGGCTGGGTACACACTAGAAAGGGGTGTAGTATGTTGTGGCGGTCGGGCTTCCGGCAGCCAGCATACCGGCGCCGGAATCCCGACCGCCGGCATACCGACAGCTGGGCGAGTGCAAATAAGCCCCTTGCAGGCTTGCTGTGCTCGCCATGCTGCGGGCACGGTGGCACGCTACGCGCGCCACGCTATCTATTCTCCCTCCAGGGGGGGTCGTGGACCCCCAAGAGGGAGAAAAGCTGTCGGTATGCCGGCAGTTGGGATTCCGGTGCCAGTTTGCTGGTCGTCGGGAGCCCGGCCGCCGGCAAACTGAAGACCACCCATAGAAAGAAATATTGTTTTTCTAGCGATGAACGATATATCTATAGTACATCGGTGGGTGTGAGAGACATATCAGGTCGGCCCTGCAGCGCAGCTGATGCCGATACATCTGAAAGATATATTGGCGTATCTGTATTTGTGTAAAGATATAACACCCCGGGGTTGGCAGTTGTCTAAGTGGTTGAAAGAGGTATTACAGATGTTAGGTGGCTATGTGATGGACCCTTGCCTATGGTGTTGTCCCTGTACCTTGTTTCTTATACCTTGTTCACAGAAGCAGGATAGATTGATATGCATCAGGAAAGCACTGACAGCAGTCAACAGGAAACAACTTTTATTGAGCTGCAAAGACTCTGGATTGAAGATGGTTGGTTAATTAGCAAAATAAGATAATCACAATGATAATGAACATAATGAACAAATTAAAAAAGGCAAGGGCAAGGAAAATTATGTTTGACTACAGTTCACAATACACGGGATCATTTAATAATTATACGGTTCAATCAATCTAATCACAGATGTATGCAAATTCCAACAGCAAAATAATAATGAGAGTGATGAGAAGAGTGATGAAGTGATATATCAATATCATTTTCTATATTCCTAACTTTCCCTAACAATAATGTTTCGATCATCACAGGCAAATTGCATTGGAGCTCTCTTTTCATCCCGAAGGGCCAAAGTTTTGCAATGGGGCTGTGGTAAACTGTTCTTGTTGCACGAGGGGATATGGATCCTACAGTGCCACAATATTGCAATGGTGTAGTAATGGCACTGGTGAAGATAATATTACTCCTGGGCTTTATTAGCAAAATAAGAATGAGTATGGGTGAGGGCTGCGCTATAACCTTCTGTGTGAGGAGCAGCTATGGAGAAATGGGCTTCCACTAGCCCTATAGCCTATATGGAAAGAGTAGTACCTCCCAGCGCTATCACACAAGAAACAGTATGGAAAATGGTTTGAAAAAAGGTATAAATTTTATTTTCTTTAAGAGCATAAAACACAATATATATCTGATTATGATGTCAAATAGTGAAGAATGGATAGCAAATAATGTATAACAACAGAAACTGGTATATATAAGTAAAAAGTTACTTAGAAATCGATACGCATCAACACCTGATGTGTGCGTAAAGGTGTGTTATCATATGCCTAATACCGGTATACGTACAAGGAGGACACTGGACAAACATATATAAAAATAAAAATAAAGATAAAAATGAAAAAATAAAGATAAAAATAAAAATAATAAAATAGAATAAAGTCTTTTTCCTTAGTAGAAACTAGTGATGTGCACCGGAAATTTTTCGGGTTTTGTGTTTTGGTTTTGGATTCGGTTCCGCGGCCGTGTTTTGGATTCGGACGCGTTTTGGCAAAACCTCCCTGAAAATTTTTTGTCGGATTCGGGTGTGTTTTGGATTCGGGTGTTTTTTTTACAAAAAAACTTCAAAAACAGCTTAAATCATAGAATTTGGGGGTCATTTTGATCCCATAGTATTATTAACCTCAATAACCATAATTTCCACTCATTTTCAGTCTATTCTGAACACCTCACAATATTATTTTTAGTCCTAAAATTTGCACCGAGGTCGCTGGATGGCTAAGCTAAGCGACACAAGTGGCCGACACAAACACCTGGCCCATCTAGGAGTGGCACTGCAGTGTCAGACAGGATGGCACTTCAAAAAAATTGTCCCCAAACAGCACATGATGCAAAGAAAAAAAGAGGCGCACCAAGGTCGCTGTGTGACTAAGTTAAGCGACACAAGTGGCCGACACAAACACCTGGCCCATCTAGGAGTGGCACTGCAGTGTCAGGCAGGATGGCACTTCAAAACAATTGTCCCCAAACAGCACATGATGCAAAGAAAAAAAGAGGCGCACCAAGGTCGCTGTGTGACTAAGCTAAGTGACACAAGTGGCCGACACAAACACCTGGCCCATCTAGGAGTGGCACTGCAGTGTCAGACAGGATGGCACTTCAAAAAAAATTGTCCCCAAACAGCACATGATGCAAAGAAAAAAAGAGGCGCACAAAGGTCGCTGTGTGACTAAGCTAAGCGACACAAGTGGCTGACACAAACACCTGGCCCATCTAGGAGTGACACTGCAGTTTTCTAGCGAGAGGATGAGTGCATCCATCCTCATGTGAATCTGAACCACTAGCCATGAACATAGGCCAGGGCCTCAGCCGTTCCTTGCCACTCCGTGCTGTAAATGGCATATTGGCAAGTTTACGCTTCTCATCAGACGCTTTCAATTTTGATTTTTGGGTCATTTTACTGAACTTTTGTTTTTTGGATTTTACATGCTCTCTACTATGACATTGGGCATCGGCCTTGGCAGACGACGTTGATGGCATTTCATCGTCTCGGCCATGACTAGTGGCAGCAGCTTCAGCACGAGGTGGAAGTGGATCTTGATCTTTCCCTATTTTAACCTCCACATTTTTGTTCTCCATTTTTTAATGTGTGGAATTATATGCCAGTATCAATAGCAATGGTCTACTACTATATATACTGCGCACAACTGAAATGCACCACAGGTATGGATGGATAGTATACTTGACGACACAGAGGTAGGTAGAGCAGTGGCCTTCCGTACCGTACTGCTATATATACTGGTGGTCACTGTCAGCAAAACTCTGCACTGTACTCCTCCTATATAATATACTGGTGGTCCCCAGTCCCCACAATAAAGCAGTGTGAGCACAGATATATGCAGCACACTGAGCACAGATATGGAGTGTTTTTCAGGCAGACAACGTATACTGGTGGTCACTGGTCAGCAAAACTCTGCACTGTACTCCTCCTATATAATATACTGGTGGTCCCCAGTGCCCACAATAAAGCAGTGTGAGCACAGATATATGCAGCACACTGAGCACAGATATGGAGCGTTTTTCAGGCAGACAACGTATACTGGTGGTCACTGTCAGCAAAACTCTGCACTGTACTCCTCCTATATAATACAGCTGCTCCCCAGTCCCCACAATTAAGCAGTGTGAGCACAGATATATGCAGCACACTGAGCACAGATATGGAGTGTTTTTCAGGCAGACAACGTATACTGGTGGTCACTGGTCAGCAAAACTCTGCACTGTACTCCTCCTATATAATATACTGGTGGTCCCCAGTGCCCACAATAAAGCAGTGTGAGCACAGATATATGCAGCACACTGAGCACAGATACGGAGCGTTTTTCAGGCAGACAACGTATACTGGTGGTTACTGTCAGCAAAACTCTGCACTGTACTCCTCCTATATAATACAGCTGCTCCCCAGTCCCCACAATTAAGCAGTGTGAGCACAGATATATGCAGCACACTGAGCACAGATATGGAGTGTTTTTCAGGCAGACAATGTATACTGGTGGTCACTGTCAGCAAAAGTCTGCACTGTACTCCTCCTATATAATACAGCTGCTCCCCAGTCCCCACAATTAAGCAGTGTGAGCACAGATATATGCAGCACACTGAGCACAGATATGGAGTGTTTTTCAGGCAGACAATGTATACTGGTGGTCACTGTCAGCAAAACTCTGCACTGTACTCCTCCTATATAATACAGCTGCTCCCCAGTCCCCACAATTAAGCACAAATATTATTAATAAACGGAGAGGACGCCAGCCACGTCCTCTCCCTAACATTTCCAATGCACGAGTGAAAATGGTGGCGACGTGCGGCTGCTTATATAGAATCCGAATCTCGCGAGAATCCGACAGCGGGATGATGACGTTCGGGCGCGCTCGGGTAAACCGAGCCATACGGGAGAATCAGAGTATGCCTCGGACCCGTGTAAAATGGGTGAAGTTCGGGGGGGTTCGGTTTCCGAGGAACCGAACCCGCTCATCACTAGTAGAAACGCACATGCGATTTATTCTACTAAGCTGGTACGTGGGTGCTTAATAATAGAGGATCCTGTGTGATATTTGTATCCAGGAAACAGTCTTTTATATGTCCAAACTTTGATACAAAGTGACAGTCTTTCCAGCAAGGTCTTAGTAAGCAGTGGCAAGGCAGTAGTAGTTGATAAGGATGAATCCAAATGTCACTCACCGCTATTTCTGGATTTTGCTGGTGTTCTATGAGCCGTGGAGGGTCTTGTGGGTATATCAAAAGACGGATGTCTGCCGGCAAACACTAGGAATCAGCAGCGGTGGTCAGCATATAGCGTGTTCCCAATCCGTTGCTCGGCGATCGACGCGTTTCGCCTGTGGCACAGGCTTCGTCAGGATGCTACAGAGTTCCCCATCTCGTCTTCTTATTCCCTGTTGTGCCCTTACTTGCGGCCAGAGGCGGACGTCATTTCCGCCCTTACTAATTTCATCTGTGCAATCCTTGAGTAGATTCCCTGCACTCCGTGTTTGGCAGGGAGTATCCCTAATATTAGTGTGCAGGATAGTAAAAGTAGTTTGTTAATTCCCTACTAAGCACCATTTCTTGTGTTCTCATAAATAAATGTGAACACATAAAAAAGAAGAAAAATTATGTAAACGGTGATTTCTGCATTTTTTTTATTTTTTTATATTTTTTTAGAAAAAAAGACACTAGTTTTTTGGTGTATAAAAACATGTAACGACATATAAAAAACATATGGAAAACATATAGAGGACACACAGAACGTAGGATAATAACATGCATATTTTAACATAGGGATAGGCAAATCCTTCTGCAGGGACCAACTAGCCTATACTATTGGATTCCAATAGTATATATACATATCTCCTTTTGGTTGGAACATAATTTCTTACATGGAAGGATATTTCATATATTTGTAATAATTAATGAGTTCGGGAGAGGGGGAGTGGATAATAATTAGAAAGGGAGCTAGTTGAACGCAAAGTTTATTCTGATGTTTAGTAATGTTCTAGGTGAATGAAATACATTAAATGAGTACTTATGGTATTTTGTCAGTCTAGACGACCCTTGGTACTCATATTAGCAGTATAATCCAATATCACATGGATTAGTTGGGATTAGGGAAAGGAGAGGTCGGATGTACCGATAATATATGGAAGGAAAGGAGTGATACAAAGGAAGTACAGGGGGATAAGAGTATCTATTAGATTATATAATCTGATGTAAAACCGTAGAGTAAGGGATAATAATATTGATAATAATGACTATGATAGCTTCTTTTTGTTGTTATATTTTATTACCTCCTATTTTTTGAGGAATGGGTGTAGCTCAAAGTCTATATTGAGACCGGTATTAGGCATATGATAACACACCTTTACGCACACATCAGGTGTTGATGCGTATCGATTTCTAAGTAACTTTTTACTTATACAGTATATACCAGTTTCTGTTGTTATACATTATTTGCTATCCATTCTTCACTATTTGACATCATAATCAGATATATATTGTGTTTTATGCTCTTAAAGAAAATAAAATGTATACCTTTTTTCAAACCATTTTCCATACTGTTTCTTGTGTGATAGCGCTGGGAGGGGGTGTCGTACGGTATGCTGGCGCTCGGGCTCCCGACGACCAGCATACCGGCGCTGGGAGCCCCACCGCCGGCATACCGACAGCGCGGTGAGCGCAAAGGAGCTCCTTGCGGGCTCGCTGCGCTCGCCACGCTGCAGGCACGGTGGCGCGCTACGCGCGCCACACTATTTTATTCTCCCTCCAGGGGGGTCGTGGACCCCCACAAGGGAGAATAGTTGTCGGTATGCCGGGTGTCGGGATTCCGGCGCTGGTATACTGTGCGCCGGGATCCCGACATTCGGCATACAGAAGACCACCCCTGGGAGGTACTTCTCTTTCTTTATTAGCAAAATGTCACTGTTCTTTGTGGTATTGCAAAAAGGATGAAGATCGTGAAGTTGTCATAGATTCTCTACCAATATAGCTTTCCTTGTAGTAATTATTCCTAGGACCAATGACCCAGTCTTTGCACCTTAAATTAGCTCAATGTCTCTCTTATGAGTTTTGCACAAATAATGCCTATCCAGTGGTCAACTGTACTCAAACCTGGGATCACTCTGTGGGGTTCTTTATTGAGGGCCTGATCACACCCCTCCTTTCCATGCGGTCGTGAGCAGTATGTGGGACAATTGAACTTAGCACTTCTCCCACTTGTAGTCTGCACCACAAACAGTCGTGGTTTACTCACTCAGAACCTTTCATGTTATTTTGCACTCCTGTTGGACCTGTCTCAGCGGTATTCAGCTTCTCAATATGGCTGCACTTCTGCATAGACCTGGTGATGTCCGGTCCCCGGCTATGACTTCTCATGCCAGCTCTCCATTCCTCTGCACTCCTGGAGGCACCCCACTGCTCTAACTCTGCAGCATTGCTCTCCACTGATCATTGTAACACCTGGTCTGACCCAATTCAGCTTCACCTGCTCCGCTCCTCACAATGCGTCCACCTCCCTCAATTGCTTCTCTCCAACCCCTCCTTCTTCCCACAAGGATCCTCTGGCTCTCTGACACTGTCCAATCAGCGCTTACCAACACAGGACACAAGATTGGGATCAGGTTCGTCTTTAACTCCTGTTGTACCAGCATGACACTATCTTTAACTTTTAAAGGGGCACACTCAAAATGTTCTGGCGTGCCACATTGACGACCCACCAACCGCCCTTACACTGGCTGCAGGCACTGCTAACACTGACATCCCAGCTTACATTTTACATTTACATGTGAGTTTACTTTTATAGTGGTCCTTTGGACTGACCACAGTATTTCAATGTGGCCATCAGTCAAACAAAGGTTGTTTGTCCCTGTTTTAGACATGAAGTTGGCTTATTCTCATTGGTGCCTACTAGCAATAAGTTGCATACTATTTTTCACTACTGGGGGTTGGTTACGTTCTGAAGACAGTCACTTGGCCCACAGAGACTATGTCAACATGACAATGGCAGTGCCAGGATCCCGACACTGATGTAATGATACTTAGAGCATTTTGGCAGTGCGGGTCTTATAAGTTTAATCATGCCGTTGAGCTGCATGGTTACAGTTCTAATACCTGCACAGTGAAAATGCAGTAAGTAGCGGTACATTGTGTTGAGATACTGGTGTCGGCATTGTCATGTCAACATAGTCACTGTAGACCTAGTGACTGTCGACATGCTGATTGCATTCTGCTGACACTATACACCCTACATTTTTGCAGCCTGTTAGTACCAATAAGTGAGTGATTTATTTTTCTATTTTATTTTTTACATCAAAAAAAATTGAAGAGGTGGGTTATAGGGGAACAGTGGTGATTCTATGGGAACAGAAAAATAAAACAAAGACAACTGACCTACTTGTCCTGGGAAAGTTAGTACATGAACTACTGTACTACTGCTTTATTAAAAGTGTATCACAAAGGGTGCAAACAATAATGACAAATGAACATTTTAGTTGCTACTGATCAGATGGTGGTGGAGGTCTTCTCTGAATAGCTAGTTTCTTCTACATTCCCAGTTGCTGGGTTGAATTGAAATCTTAAGAGTGTAGAGGAAACAGTGGTGGCAGCAGCACTCAGCCCAGAATTGGGCCATTAAGCTAAATGTAACCATTTAACAAGGATCGCTCTTATTTTGTGGCATGGAACATTATTGTGTAAGTAAAAAGAACAATGGCCATTAGCCATTTCAGACAAGGCTGAAAAAACAGGAATGCACTTGGCTGGCAATGATGTCCAGATAATAGGTGACATACAAACAGATCTCTGCACATATCGATGGACCCAATGAGTGGCACCAATTAGCACCCCCCCCCCCACCATTACAGCAGCCCACATTGCTGCCACACATCAATATGGCACCACAAAGTCCAGCCTTTATTTTATTACTATACCCTCATTTATCCCTCAATGTTTCTCAAATTCAATCCTGGCAAATAGCAGCAAATCTGTAATTACAGCTCAGTGATCAAAGTAGGAAAGTATTGTAGAACTGCTGGTATTATTATTATTATTATTATTATTATTATTATTATTATTATTAAAAACCACGTGTCTACAGTACTGTCTAGAATTTGACTACATCCCATTTTCAACATTGTACATTATCCCTTTCATGTATAGAGGCCACTACAGTGGACAGCTGTTTTTAAGTCATTATTTTCAATATAAACTTTCTTTAGACATCACTAGTACATTGGGGGTAATTCAGAGTTGATCGCAGCAGCAAATTTGTTAGCAGTTGGACAAAGCCATGTGCACTGCAGGTGGAACAGATATAACACTTGCAGAGAGAGTTAGATCTGTGTGGGTTATATTGTTTCTGTGCATTGTAACTACTGGCTGCTTTATTTTTACACTGCAATTTAGATTTCAGATTAAACACACCCCACCCAAATCTCACTCTCTCTGCACATGTTATATCTGACCCCCCCCCCCTCTCCTGCAGTGCACATGGTTTTGCCCACCTGCTAACAAATTTTCGTCTGCGATCAGATCTGAATTACCCCCATTGCGTCCTCATCTTTAGCTCTACCAAAATTAGCAGGTATGCCACCTAGTGGCAGTTTTTTAATAGCTACAAAAACAGTATGGTCAAAACTCAAAAGACGATGGCTAAGAAAAGTCCACCAGCACTTCATGGACATCTGTAAAATATTTTTACTCAAAGATAGCAGAGCAGATACCAAAAATGTTTAAAGTAAAGTAACGTTTAGGGCATTATATTGTAGATGTTTTGATTAAATACAAAAAAATAAAATTTCTGTTGATGTACAATCTTATGTCCACACAGTAGATGTCATGCAATACAAAGATCTATACTGCATGCTAGGCTTATCCTGGCATATAGGCCTAATCTAAATATTTGTCAAAGTCAGAAAAATATCTCTATGCACACTACCATATTTGCACCTCACACAGGTCCGTGCTGCGCATGCGTACGCTCTCCCGTACGTGCGCATACTCACAGTCGCGGGCACCCGCAGGCGCACGGTATGCGTATTTACGGTAGAGTTTATGTGATCGTAGCGTGCGACTCAATCGTTACATATTTTCACTATATAATGTATTTTGTAGATCATGGTCCCTTTGATAGATTCTGAAAGTTTGGTTAATATAGAATGTTCGTGAACAGAGAAATCCCTCTTTGTTTGATACGAAGGGTCAGACAGGAGTAATACAGTGGTGTTTAGTACCCATCGGAAGAGTATTTAATTAGCAATATTCCGGTGTTGGTTTGAAGCGGATTAATCGCTCGTGCGAATAGTTATGGACATAAGAAGTTTATGAACATTTACTGTATTTGCACTTACTTATCCATGCGGCGGGAAACCCAGTTTCCCTCCCACCTGAGCTGTTGGAAATAGTCACAGCCCACCTGTATGAATCAACCTATGACCTTTTGTTATAATGCGAGGAGGAATTCCTGTGTCCAATGAACAATGAGATTGTAGGGACCATTGAATTGTATTGTGTGTGGGGCATAAATAGACAAGCCGATCACATCCAGCTCTCACTCTTCAACGGTTATCATTGCTGAAAATCGGGAGCTGGATGTCCAGAGGCGCATGCGATCGTTTCCTTTGTGCGTAAGTTTTTCTCCGCAACTATATTGATCTTCTTGTTATTGTGGGCCAATTTCTCTCTCTCTCTCTCTTCTCCTCTTTCTCTCTTATTGTCCCTTAAATAGTAATTGTATTATATTTCCTGTGTAGTTATCTGGTTAGGTAGTCTATGTTATATTGTAGTGTATGATTTGTATTTGTATTAATTCTTTTGCAAGTATATCATTCAGAATATATATATATTAGGCGTTGGACCCTAAGCCCAGGTATCTGTGTATTTCTTATAGTGTTAAGTATTCTCAGAGCGTCGGTGACGCTCAAACAGCTTTTGAGTTAATAAGGTTACACTGTGTTGCATCTACACCCTATCTCTACACTAAGGTTTTACAGCATATTACATTGTTTATGGTTTAGATTTAAAGGTTTAACATTGTGAGCGTCAGCGCCGCTGGTGATCTCCTCGTGGTCCCGAGCGTCCGCTACGCTATAGCGAATCATTACGTTAGTCAGCAGCCAATAGCGTGCCTGCCTGTGATCTCTTGGCCGTGAGCGAACGTGACGCTTGAGCGTCTCGACTACGGCTAAGCGATTGTTACGCAACGAGCGTACCCTTACGGTACTTCATACGTAAATAGCGTACAGTGTTTTTAAACCTCATAAAGGGTTTTATATAAGATAAATATTCAGCTTTATCAATTGCGGGCTCGTCCTGTCCTTCACACATCTCTGCTAGGTAATTTCAGCAGACATTATCCATCAGCAAAGGGCGGGAGGTTATATTCCTCGTAGTGCTGTCGGGATAAGCGTCTGCTTCACTTAGTAAAGGGTGCTGAAGGAATCCGGGAACCGGAGGTAAGAACAACACGCTAGTCTCTTTTAAAACTGTTTATTTTTCTGTCTTGCGTACACACGCACGCACACATATATATCTGCATTTCCTTTTTTTTTTCATTTGTGTATTTTCGTATATCACTCTCCTGTTTGCCAGTTCTATAGTTGATAAACGTGCTAAGAGAGATTTGCCGCTATTTCATAGTTTAAGAGTAAAGGTAACATAGTTAAAGTATAGACAAACACACAGTTTTGCCTGGGAGACAAGGCGAAGTCAGTGTGGTGTGCGGTAGATGATCAAGGATCATCTACATTTATAAACGTATAAATTGTGTTACGGTGGATCTTTATTTTGCGTACACGTGTCTCTAACAAAGGACTGAGACTTGCGTACGCAAACCAAAGGCCGACGCACGCAGCGTATATCACGCAGCGGAGCGTCCGGGTACGCCCACGTAACTCAAATCACAAGTTTTTTTTTCTCCTCTCAACGCGATAAATAGCGCAACGCGGTAAATAACGCAAGGCGATAAATCGCGCAAATCTATTTTAACATTCGAAATTTAAATTAACAGATCCTTCTCCTAATTGGTAACACATCTGGTCTAAAGAAAAATTTCTGCGCAGAAATAGAAATAGAAACAAAAGTGTATATGTGGTGAGTGAGTGTTTGTTTTTACAATTTTTGAGGTTGAACCACAAGAAAAGTCGAGTTCTCGTGAGGTACATACGTGTAAGTGACGTACATGGTGGCTAGGGAGGCATCCCTGGTTAAAACATACAATTTGAGCATTAGAGTATAGCAGACCAGGAGGTCATACTGTAACAGACCAGGAGGTCATAGCAGACCAGCAGGTTCAGGTACAGTAGACAAGGAAGTCCGCTATACAGTCCACAGGCACAACACCAAGGAAGGGTTGGTGCAACACCCATATAGGCCATACAAGCTCTGGCTGAAGGAATTCGCAGCCGTAATTTTCGATTCCACTGGTCGCTCCGTACATAAGATTAGTTGCTTATGTGCTGAACGATTGTACCGCACGTAATTGTGTACATTAGTAAACCTGACCGGTACTATTTGTGTACGAAGGTCATAAACGCTATTTGTACATTCTAACGTGATTTGTGTAATTTTTTTATTTTAAGGGAGGTTCGCTGCTCACTCAGGAACTATCCAACAACCAATAGTTACTGGAAAGAGTAAGTGTTCTTCGGATAACCCTCGCAGGTTCCAGTAAATAGAGGTTCAGGTCGCAGGGGCCCTGGGTCGAGTACGCCAGCACTATATCAGTGTGATCAGGTCGTATTGGTCGGCGTGGGCGAGTGAGTGGGGTACTCGGTAAACCGCCACCGTCAGCCTATTTTGAACATTTTGGTTTGCGTAAGGGTTGGCTGAATAAAGCAACACCTTCGAATTATGGGGGCCACTTGTTCAGGTAGGGGGCGATCAACCTCGGTTCGGGTTGATTCAGTGAACCGACCAGTCGGGTCGGCAAGGTACGTAATGTGTGAGAAATACGGAAGTCACACAGAAGCTTTATGTGATGAATGGGAGAGAATGACGGTACATGACGGGGAGAAATTCCCAAGAGTAGGTAGCTTCAGCACAGAAGTGTTAACGAATTTAAGGAGAAGGATATGTCTCATTAAATCAGCAAAGAGACGAATCAAGCATTATGATTATTTGCAGTTGTGGCAACAGGAGGGTGACATACAGAGAGGATTGGCTCAGGCGGCGGGATCTGGCTCGATCAGGAAACTGATAGCCACGGCCCCACCGCCACCATACATATCAGGAGAGAAATTGGTTGCGGAGAATGACGCATTAAGGTGTAACAAACAAACACTTAGCAACTGTGTAAATGTTAAAGATAATGTTAACCAATTAACCAATGCAAGTATTAACCCGTGCAAGTTGTACCCTGTTTTGAACTTTCCTCAGGAGTGTGATCAAGAGGACGAATCGGCAACAATTTCAGCGCTCTCTCTAGCAGCCACCATAGCAGAGACCACAGTAGGCACAGCTCCACCCCCGAGATTAGTAACAAAGGCCCCTAGCGGAGGGATAGGTGAGGTCGTATCAACGGGTAAGTACGGCACCATACACTATGCTGAAACTATTTCACCACAGCCTGTAGAATCTACACAGAATGAGGTTGTTAGAGTTAATCCTGTTAAGGTAATAGTAGTTCCAAATGGGAAAACAGACACTTCATGAGTCACTCCTGTTAGGAACATTGCCATGTATAGCCCATTTTCCCGAATGGAATTAAGGACCATAGTGTCTGAATTCCCTGACCCTAGAAAAGACTTAGTTGCCAGCCAAAAATACATCAGAGACCTAGGTAACACGGTAGAGCCCAACAACAAAGACTGGCAGATATTGCTGAGAGCATGTTTACCCTCCAATGTCGACGCAGCTCAATTTTTAGCTGACTGTGGATTAGATCAGGATGTACCTCTTACAGATGTGTACAACAAAGACAATGTAAAAAGAATAAGTTTACAGTTAAAGGAGTATTTCCCAGCCGTAGTTAAATGGAACAAAATATTCTCCATTAAACAGAAGGAGTCAGAAACAGCTGCAGAGTATTTTCACAGAGCATTATCAGAAATGGCAAAATACACAGGTATAGAGGACATTAAAACAAACATAAACCATCGAGAAGTAGCAGTATCGGTACTGATGGATGGTTTAAAAGAGTCATTGAAGACTAGGGTACAGACCACACAACCATGTTGGCGAGGTCTGTCTGTGGCTACTTTGAGAGAGGCTGCTATTGATCACGATAGGAACATCACCAGGCACAGGGAACAACAAGGTGATAAGTTAATGGCAGTAAGTATACAGGCCCTGACCACAAGGCAGCCTTTGTTTATATCACCAAACCCTGTGGGTAAGTCAAATGTGGTTACTTGTTATTCTTATCATAAACAGGGACACATGGCACGAGATTGTAGAGTGAAGAATTCACGAAACTCATACCAACCCCCTAGACAACGACACGACACAGGACATTGGGATCAGGGTCCGCAGAAACGGAGTTACGAGCCACATGCAGGGGAAACAAAAAGATATCCCCCGAACAGAGACTGGCAAGCCTCTGGTAGCTCCCAATTAACTCCATCACAAGTAGTTGCTGCCAGCGGGATTCAGGGAGGTCACCATACCCAATAGGGGTGTGGCCATACCTGTAATCTGCAGCCAGTAAAATTGATTGCAAGTCTTGGAAGTGAACCAGAAATTGCAATCAATGTAGCTGGTAAATCATTAAACTTTCTTGTAGACACAGGGGCGGCCAAATCAGTGATAAATTCGACAGTGGGCATGAGAACCACTGGTAAGACAATTCCAGCCATAGGGGTAACGGGAGTAGTCCAGCACTACCCTGTTAGCAAACCAGCCGAGATTACAGTAGGGCCTTTACATACCAAGCATTCCTTTTTGCTGGCTGCATCGGCACCGACTAATCTCCTGGGAAGAGACTTACTGTGTAAAATGGGGTGCGTCATTTATTGTACTCCTGAAGGTGTATTCTTGGACATACCTGAGAATCACGCTCAGGAAGTACGAGACATGTTAGACTCCCCGTCAAAATTAATGTCACATACCATTATGACAAATAGGACTCCCTCCCAAGTAGAAGAAATGACATCTCAGATACCAGAGTCACTTTGGACTAAAGATGGACAGGACACTGGATTAATGGCAAACGTAGCTCCGGTAGTTGTACAAGTAAAAGATGGTAGGATAGCTCCAAAAATCCCACAGTACCCTCTGAAGCCAGAGGTGGAGTTAGGAGTGTATCCCATAATAGAGCGCTTGCTACAACAGGGCATTCTGGTAAGAACGTCCAGCACTGCCAACAGTCCCATCTTCCCTGTTAAAAAGAGTGGGGGGAGGGGTTACCGGCTAGTGCAAGATCTAAGGGGGATTAACAAAATAGTTGAGAGTCAGTTCCCCGTAGTGCCAAATCCAGCTGTCATCCTAATGCAAATCCCTCCCACTGCGAAATTTTTCACTGTTATTGACCTCTGCTCCGCTTTCTTTTCGGTACCTCTGCACCCTGACAGTCAATATTTGTTTGCATTCACATACAGAGGAGTCCAATACACATGGACTCGATTACCACAAGGATTCATAGATAGTCCAAGTATATTTTCCCAGGCTTTGCATGATTGTTTACAGTCTTTCCAACCAGTGAGTGGATCAGTATTAATACAGTACGTGGATGATCTACTACTGTGTTCTGATTCATTGGAAGCATCCCTGAAGGATACGAAACAGCTCCTGTTTCATCTTTCAGACACAGGACACAAGGTTTCCAAAGACAAGTTGCAATTATGCCAAACTAAGGTAAAATATTTGGGACACTGTCTAACACAAGGACTGAGACACCTGACCGCTGATAGAATTCAAGCAATTAGAGACATGACTCTGCCACAAACCCAGCAACAGATCAGAACATTTTTAGGAATGTGTGGGTATTGCCGTAACTGGATCCCAGGGTTTTCTATTCTAGCGTTACCCTTGCAGGAGATGGTCTCCTCAAACAAACCTGATCGGATTTCGCATACAGACGAGTCTGAGACAGCATTCGAGAGACTTAAACAGTGCCTAACGCAGGCACCAGCATTAGGTATGCCAGACTATGGGAAACCCTTTGAACTATACGGAACAGAAAGTGCTGGTTGCGCGGCAGGCGTACTAACCCAAAAGCACGGTGATGCCAGCAGGCCGGTAGCATATTACAGCGCTCAGCTAGATACGGTAGCGCGATCCCTCCCCACATGCTTGCGAAGCGTTGCTGCGATAGCATTGCTAGTAACGAAAAGCGAAGACGTCGTGCTAGGTCACAACCTCACAATTCATACACCACATGCAGTGTCAGCCTTGTTAAATTCTGCCCAAACCAGACACGTCTCATCAGCGCGGTTTACAAGATGGGAATTGGCACTAATGGCCCCCGTAAACATCACCATAAGCAGATGCAGTGCATTAAATCCTGCAACATATCTCCCAGTTGTGCCTGGACAGGCACAAAGGGTGGAGGATGAGAGTGGTGGGGAAGGAGGATTTAATACAAAGGAAGACACACATGATTGTATGGAATATTTGACCCAAAATTTTACCGCAAGGCCTGACATCAGTGACAACCCACTGGAAGATGTAGAACTTACGTTCTACACGGACGGTAGTTGTCATAGACAGTCAGACTTGGGAGACTTGTGTACTGGATACGCAGTCGTAGATGACCAAGGCACCATAGAAGCGGAACCGCTAGGCCCACCTCACTCAGCCCAGGTTGCTGAACTGGTCGCCCTAACCAGAGCATGTGAATTGGCTAAGGGCAAATCAGCCAATATCTACACCGATTCTAGATACGCTTTCGGGGTAGTCCATGATTTCGGAGCCCTATGGCGCCTCAGAAATTTCATGACGGCAGCTGGTACACCGATAGCGCATGCAGCTCACATCAAAAGGCTTCTAACAGCGATACAGGAACCCGACAGAGTGGCTGTTATCAAATGTAAAGCACACACATATAGCCAAGACCCAGTATCACTTGGTAACAGCCGAGCAGACGAAGCTGCTAAATTAGCAGCTGCTACCCCCAGACAGACAGACACCACACAACTGATGGTATTTAATACCATCAACACACAGAAGTTGTGTGAGATGCAAAATTTGTGTTCCACACAGGAAAAGGCAGTCTGGAAGGCAAAAGGATATGGCCAGGAGTCCTCAGGACTCTGGACGGATGGACACGGTAAACCAGTGGCCCCCAGAGCATACCTTCCATGTTTAGCTGAGGGAGCCCACGGGCTGACTCATCTGGGCAAGGAAGGGATGTGCAAGTTGGTAAGAGCATATTGGTGTGCCCCAGGATTTTCATCTCATGCGAGTAAAAGGGCAATGTCATGCCTTACCTGTCTGAGAAAGAACATCGGAAAGGCAATACCTACAGAACCATCTCATATCCCACCTGCCGGCGGCCCTTTCCAGGTAATACAGATTGACTTTATTCAATTACCCCCTTGTCGAAATTTGAAATATGTACTTGTTTGTATAGATGTTTTTTCAAATTGGGTCGAAGCATTTCCGGCGGCTACAAATACCGCTATGTTTACTGCTAAGAAAATTGTGCAGGAATTTGTATGTAGATATGGTATCCCTAGAATTATCGAAAGTGATAGGGGTACCCATTTTACAGGTGATGTCTTTCAAGGAATGTGTAAATTGATGGGAATTGATAACAAGCTGCACACTCCATACCGTCCACAGGCGAGTGCGAAAGTGGAAAGAGTGAACAGCACTATTAAAAATAAACTGAGTAAAGTGATGGCAGAGACAGGATTGACATGGCCAGAAGCTTTACCCATTGTACTGTACAGCATCAGAACCACTCCCAGGTCCCCTCTTAATCTGTCTCCCTTTGAAATCTTGTTTGGTCGACAACCGCATGTTATGATTAACCCTCAGGATGATTTGAAGTGTAACAATGAAGTGACTGTAAAATACTTGATTAACATGAGTAAACAGTTAAGGAATCAAAATGATAATCTGAAGTTAGTGATTCCTGATTTACCAGATAGTAATTGTCATGACATTGAACCTGGGGATTATGTAATGATACGGAATTTTCTACGCTCAGGTTGCCTTATTGACAGATGGGAAGGACCATACCAGGTTTTATTGACTAGCACTACAGCATTGAAGGTTGCTGAGAGAGAGACTTGGGTTCATTCGTCCCACTGTAAAAAGGTTGCTGATCCAGAGAGGTCCCGTGATAAGGAACAGACGGTAGAGGTTGTATCACTGGAGTGTCTGTTCCAGGAGGATTGAGGCGGCACCTGAGCATTGAAAATCACAAGACCAAAAGCAGTTGTCGATCCCCTGTTCCCTTTTATTGTTTTTCTCCAACTTCCCATCCCCTCTCCCTCAAATTATTTTTTCCCCCTTCTCATTCTTCTCCGTTTCCTCCTACAAGATGGACTTGCCCCAAGAGACTGTGATCCGGATTTTCCTGTTGACCATGATGTTGACCAGAGCAGTCTGTTCCGGCGAGAGTACCATGGAGGTCGAGAGAGGTTCTGGAATGGGTTCTGATGACAGAGATGGAGGCGTAGTTTTCCAAGAACAACATAATCAACAAGCAAAGGCGAGTATCAGAAAACGATCCGATAGCATTGACCATAGAAGGAATTGTGAAGGATTGTTAGCTGAAGAAAACTGTATCTGTCGGCTCTGTAACAATGTCATTGAGGATGGGTGCATAAAGAAATGCCAATCCAGTTTTAATATCCATATGGACCGGCATCCATTGAGTGACTATCACTTCTTAGTGGGTAGTGTGTTAAATAAAACAGATTGTTGGGTATGCTCTCAAGTACCTCAAGGTCATAGCAAATCAGGGCTAGTACCATTTCCTTTAACGTTAGGGGAGGTACTTGAGTTAAGTGGTGGGAGACCGGTGGACAGGAGGTTTAATATCTCCAGCCCTCCTAGTTTGAAGCTCCACCAATACCATGTGGATAGGTCCCTATTATGTTTTAACATCTCCAATCCCCGAAAGCCGGGAAATTGGGAAGTGTCATGGAGTAATCAATCCATGACCTTTTCGCATAGAGCAGATAGAATGCCTACAGATACAGAGCTTATACGCCACATAGCCAGTAGAGGAAAATCTTTCCGGTATAGGTATACCTTAGGAAATAGGATTACGAGAGTTGGAGAGGTATCACCAGGATACTGTGCACATATCGTACAACCTGATACGTGTACTAAGCAGATGGAAGAATTAGGGTTAGGAGATTTCACATGGAAGGTGTGTAATATGGTTATGTCCTACTCCGTCCCATATGTTCTCCCCGATGATGCATATTTCATATGCGGGAGAAAGGCGTATAAGTGGCTTGCCCCAAACTCTGAAGGATTGTGTTATATTGGAAAAGTACTGCCTGAAGTAATGACTGTATCACATGACAAAATGAAAGACATACACCGTGTTGCCCAAACTCCTTATACTCACACCCATTACGAGCACGTAGTTAAACGGCACCTGATAGAAAGAACAGAGCATCCGGCCTCTGACATGATCCATGAATCCACCGGGATTCAGTTTCTAATCGCGTTAGATATCACTCGCACCGCTAGAGGAGTGTTGAATTATAAATACATATCTGCGCTCGCCAATTTGTTAGATAATATCACTGAAATGTATGATGACACGTTTAGGTATACTGGAAGAGAACTTCAAGCTTATAAAACAGAACTGGTACAGCATAGAATGGTTCTTAATTACCTCACAGCAGTGACAGGCGGATATTGTGTCACACTGGCAACACAATACGGCGTGAAATGTTGCACATATATTACGAATAGCACCGACGACCCGGTCGAGGTCATAGACCAAAAGATGGACGATATTCTCCAACTGAAGTGGGAATTTCGCAGAAGACACAATCTCACTCTTGCTGCTGTAGGTAATGAGCTGACTGGTTGGGTGTCATGGTTGAACCCGCGAAATTGGTTCTCTGGTTTAGGAGACTGGGCTCAAGGAGTCATAATGGATGTTGGGAAGTTTCTCCTATGTATCTTAGGTGTTATCATAACGATTGGTTTGATATTTAGATGCGGTCAGGCTTTAATGAGGTGCAATCGTCGTACTAGGGTAATGAGTTTAAGGAGTGAGGAAACTGTAATTCCAATGGACTTGATTTATGACCCAAATGTAGAAACAATAATGTGATGAAAATGCGATTTCTACGGTCCGTTTCTTTCACCTGTTTTTCCGTTTCCTCCAAGGTAAAAAGACCCACTTGGACGAGGAATTTGATGAGCCGATATACAGACAACAGATGGATTAAAGAAGAAGTTTTGACAACCTGATACACAGATTTTTGATGAAGTATGCCATGGATCCCCAGTTTCCCTAGAAATTTTAAGATTACGCTAGCCCAACACTTTTGTAAATCTATGGACATTGACAGCTTTTGCTCGCACCTTATGGGCAAAAGCACAAAGAAGACTGCATTCAACAGACACCAAACAAGACCTCAATCGACGAATGTACATTTACCTGACATAGAATACCACCGCATTTACCGTAATTATGTCTTTTCTTCATTTCTACAACCCTCAGGTAATGACACACATAGTCGATAGGGAATACAGGCACAGATATCAGCAATCACATATCTCCCCCATTCATGTATCATCAACTAAAATGTGCTCCCCCATTTTGTTACAACCAAAGCCGAAAAGAGCTCGGTAAAGTTTCACAGCCCATCCACAGACCCGTACCACGGGATAAGAAGGAATTCAAATGTATACTTCGCAATACCTCGAAGCTTGATTTAAAACACGTACGGCATGATGATACATGACCCCCAAACACGGATTCATACACACATGCTTCTGCTATCTCACTAGGTCATACCCTTTTCCTACCTTCTCCTCTCCTCCCCTACCCAACCATGTAAATGTATTAACCCCTGACATATATTTTTCTCTTTTTGAAATGTTTTAGAAGGTGGCAGTTATTGTTGACTGCCAAAGGGTGGACTGTCAAAGTCAGAAAAATATCTCTATGCACACTACCATATTTGCACCTCACACAGGTCTGTGCTGCGCATGCGTACGCTCTCCCGTACGTGCGCATACTCACAGTCGCGGGCACCCGCAGGCGCACGGTATGCGTATTTACGGTAGAGTTTATGTGATCGTAGCGTGCGACTCAATCGTTACATATTTTCACTATATAATGTATTTTGTAGATCATGGTCCCTTTGATAGATTCTGAAAGTTTGGTTAATATAGAATGTTCGTGAACAGAGAAATCCCTCTTTGTTTGATACGAAGGGTCAGACAGGAGTAATACAGTGGTGTTTAGTACCCATCGGAAGAGTATTTAATTAGCAATATTCCGGTGTTGGTTTGAAGCGGATTAATCGCTCGTGCGAATAGTTATGGACATAAGAAGTTTATGAACATTTACTGTATTTGCACTTACTTATCCATGCGGCGGGAAACCCAGTTTCCCTCCCACCTGAGCTGTTGGAAATAGTCACAGCCCACCTGTATGAATCAACCTATGACCTTTTGTTATAATGCGAGGAGGAATTCCTGTGTCCAATGAACAATGAGATTGTAGGGACCATTGAATTGTATTGTGTGTGGGGCATAAATAGACAAGCCGATCACATCCAGCTCTCACTCTTCAACGGTTATCATTGCTGAAAATCGGGAGCTGGATGTCCAGAGGCGCATGCGATCGTTTCCTTTGAGCATAAGTTTTTCTCCGCAACTATATTGATCTTCTTGTTATTGTGGGCCAATTTCTCTCTCTCTCTCTTCTCCTCTTTCTCTCTTATTGTCCCTTAAATAGTAATTGTATTATATTTCCTGTGTAGTTATCTGGTTAGGTAGTCTATGTTATATTGTAGTGTATGATTTGTATTTGTATTAATTCTTTTGCAAGTATATCATTCAGAATATATATATATTAGGCGTTGGACCCTAAGCCCAGGTATCTGTGTATTTCTTATAGTGTTAAGTATTCTCAGAGCGTCGGTGACGCTCAAACAGCTTTTGAGTTAATAAGGTTACACTGTGTTGCATCTACACCCTATCTCTACACTAAGGTTTTACAGCATATTACATTGTTTATGGTTTAGATTTAAAGGTTTAACATTGTGAGCGTCAGCGCCGCTGGTGATCTCCTCGTGGTCCCGAGCGTCCGCTACGCTATAGCGAATCATTACGTTAGTCAGCAGCCAATAGCGTGCCTGCCTGTGATCTCTTGGCCGTGAGCGAACGTGACGCTTGAGCGTCTCGACTACGGCTAAGCGATTGTTACGCAACGAGCGTACCCTTACGGTACTTCATACGTAAATAGCGTACAGTGTTCTTAAACCTCATAAAGGGTTTTATATACGATAAATATTCAGCTTTATCATATTTTCTTCATATAATATACCATATGTCAGGATCCATCACGTTATCTGATCCCAAAATATGGTATTGTTCACTGTATGTTGTAACCATGCATATTCTGTATGGAAATGTAATTTTTAAAACTGTATTCTGAAATGCCATTCTGCAATAAACTCCAGGTAATTGAACTGAGTAGGGGACATTTGGATTGTTAAAGAAATGTATGTGTACTCTACCCAGCAGGGGGGGCTGTGTAACTGGTACTGTCGTCCTGCCAATCCACAGAGGTGTCAGATTCTTTTGACATAAGGTGTTAGGAATTGCTCAAAAAGCATTTGGTCAGGGAATCTCTTTCCTGACTAAAACCATAAATCTACCCAGTATATAGACAAGATACATACCTTAGCCTTCAACAGAATGAAACAAGATATGTAAGGGTCCATGCTTATTTGACAGGGAAACCCCTGAATTAAGAACACACAAAAGACATTCAGATACACAGGCAGAAATAATCAATTCTGGTATTGAAAACCCACGTATGGTTGTGTGGCATAGAGCAGTGCTGGAAGGATAAAGATATGTTTCTGTAGATGATTTATGGTCATTCGCTAAGGAAGCGTATACGTCGAGGATGTCCAACTTACATCAGGGGTGTAAAAGAGACTACCAAGGTAGGAATTGGTGCTGACGTGTGCCGTTAGACTACCAGCTGCTGAAAAATAAGGCTAGTTAAGCCCTATCAATTACAAATGGATAGAAAACAAATAATCAGCGCTATGAGCTGGGTAAGATGAAAAAAAATCACCATATTTATTTGTGTAAATCTCATGTAATGTTTAAAAGGAAATACTGTTGCAACAGAGATTAAAAATTGAGCAGAAGCAGCACTGCTAGAAATATATAGTATATCATGCTGGGAGAATGTTTCATAAGGGGAGCCACAGTCCTAGGGAGATAATTGCAGATGGACGTATTACCAGTTCGTCGTGTAAGGTCCATTAGGTTAGCACTCCTGTTGGTATAAGAGGTCCTTTTAGACTTGAATTCTGCTGATATTCATGCTGTCCAGTTGTGTATAGACCATAGCAAGGTCCTTTGGCATTAATTCCAAGTAGCGTCACAATGCAGTATCGGCAGCTCCCAATAGCAGACTTCTAGGCAATCCTCTGTTGTTTTGATGTCCCAGACTTGTCACCAACGCATTTCACTGCTTCAGCAGCTTTATCAAGGTGTATGTGCAGTGTGCAGTGAGCCCTTATATAGCAGTGCTGATCAGAAAAAGCTCCACAGGTGTGCACACAATAATTAACTTAGTATATTAGTATATAAAATTAGTGTCCTTCCCAGCTCAATTAAAATTTACAAAGCCAAGGAGACAGTCTCAATAAAATTTAATCCAAAACGAAGTTTGAAAACGTATTAAACTTTTATTATTCTATTCATATTGTGATCACGTGATTGCAAGAACCTGGAAGCAGGAAGTCACACGGTACTTCCTGTTTTTCAGTTACTAAGCGACCGAGTTTCAAGCCTCTCTTTCAGCTCGGCACTCAGGACCATATCTATAAGGTTTTGGATGTTGCAGTCACGTGATCACCCTCAGAATCCTAATAGGCTGGTAGTCAAGTGACAAATCATATCGGTACTTGCCATTTGAACCCACGTGGACAGTTTTTATCACATTACCGCACTCGCGGTCACATGACAGCTCATATGACCTTGGTTGCCTAGCAATCAAGCACTGGAGAGGATAGCCAATGGCTTAGACTATTTGTCTGCACCCGCGGTCAAGTGACCGTTTATATAGAATCAGTTGCCTAGCAACCAGTCAACTGAAAAAGAATCTAATGCCTCAGACTAATAGCCCTTGGATATTCAGGGGCCCCTTAATATCTGAAAGAATAACCATTGGTATAAAGTAGTACATTTCCAGAGATATCTTTTTATAAAGAGAAGAGACTTCGTCATATTAATTTAAAACAAAAGATCGCAACATTATTATATCACTATGGTGGGCCTTAATTCTATATCAATTTGTGGCCATACAGCTATGTTATAAATCTTAATAAACAGATCTAGATTTTTATACGGTTACATAGATATATATAACATACCTGTCTTTTTAAAACTACGAAAAGACATCCCCAATCTGCTCACTATAGTTCTCTCTTATGCAAACTCATGTATGTTTTTGATTTGCTTGTAATTGGCATTGCATGTGTGGGGAAGTTGTTCAGTGAAACAGTTTATTACTGCATGCTGTCTGGTGTTTACCTCCTTGATCATCTGGCCATTTGTGATCAGGTGTACTATATCTTTACATTTTGTGAGGTGTAGTTGTGGTGTAAAGGACAGATTGTGATTCCTGATTAGTAAAAAAAAAACAAATACCAAACACTGAGCAACATCACCAAACAGGTGATTTCAACTTTAAACTTGTTATTTATTTTGTACTGTCTGGACATGGCTACTAATAACAGATGCACAAACAAAATTCTTAAAGCTATGTGTGCAAATGCTAGGAGATTAGGAGACAAAATTCCAGAGCTAATTGCGATAATGACAAGGGATAACCTGGATATTGTGGCAATTACAGAGTCATGGTGCAATGAGAATCATGACTGGGACATAGCTATACCAGGATACAATTTATTTAGAAAGGATAGAATGGGAAGAATAGGAGGAGGGGTAGCAATGTATGTGGGAAAAAAAGCATAAATGCTACTTTATTACAAAATATTGATGACAAAACTGAGGCCCTTTGGGTCACCACAGAAACCGGGGAGAAGGACATTATTCGCATTGGGGTGATCTATAGACCACCAGGCCAGGGGCAGGATTTGGACAGGAACCTATTGTTGGACATCTCTAAAATGGCTTTAAAGGGAGAAGTCATAATCATGGGAGACTTTAATTTACCTGATGTAAATTGGGAGGGGTCCTTTGCAAGTTCAGCTACAAGTGGCAAATTTCTAAATTCCTTACAGGGAGCATCTCTCAAGCAATTGGTAAAGGAGCACACTCGCAAAGACTCAATATTAGATTTAATTCTTATAAATGGTGACAGGATATTCGACATATATGTGGGTAAGCACCTGGGATCCAGTGATCATAAAGCAGTATGGTTTAGTATAAAGACAGGATCCAACTCCTGTCACACAAAAACAAAGGTGTTGGATTTAAGAAATGCTGACTTTGCAAAAATGGGGAGATGCTTAAGTGATTCATTGGCGGACTGGAGGAACTTGGAAGGGGTGCAGGAGAGGTGGAAAAAACTGAAAAGTGCAATACTAAGGGCAACAGACCTTTGTATCAAAAGGGTTAGGAAAAGCACTAGGAAAAGGAAGCCAATGTGGTTCACAAAAGAAGTATCAACTAGTGTGAAAGCAAAAAAAATGACTTTTAGGAAATACAAACAGACTCAAAATAATAATGACAAAGAGGTGTATCTTGACAGACGTAAGGATGCTAAGAAAGTCATCAGACGTGCCAAGGCAGAAGCTGAGGAGACAATGGCCCAGTCAGTAGATAAAGGGGGCAAAACTTTTTTTATGTTTATAAATGAAAGGAGAAGCAGATCACCTAAATAATTATTTTTGCTCAGTATTTACTACAGAAGAAGGGAAGGGGCCACAGTTAAGTTGCAAGGACATTCATAAAAATAAGGTAGATGAAACTACATTTACAGAGGAGAAGGTCCTAACAGAACTTTCAAAACTAAAAGTGGATAAATCAATGGGTCCAGATGGGATACACCCAAGGATACTAAAAGAGCTAAAAGATGTGCTGGTGGCACCATTAACAGAATTATTTAACCAGACACTAAATACAGGTGCTATTCCAGAGGACTGGAAAAGAGCAAATGTAGTTCCACTGTACAAAAGCGGAAGCAAGGAAGAAGCAAGCAACTACAGACCAGTAAGTCTTACATCAGTAGTAGGGAAAGTAATGGAAAAACTATTAAAATAAAGAGTTATGGAATATCTTAAATCAAACAACTTACAGGATCCAAAACAGCATGGATTTACTGGTGGGAGATCATGCCAAACAAATCTTATTTACTTTTTTGATTCTGTGATGAAAATAATAGATCAAGGGGGAGCTGTAGATGTATCATATCTAGACTTTAGTAAGGCATTTGACACTGTCCCACATTGCAGACTGCTAAATAAACTTGAAAGCGTGGGGGTGGATTATAAAATAGTTAAATGGATAAGAACCTGGTTGCAGGATAGGAAACAGACAGTTGCAGTAAATGGAGTGCAATCTATGGAGGGAAATGTTTCCAGTGGAGTACCCCAGGAATCTGTACTCGGACCAGTTCTCTTTAATATCTTTGTTGGTGACATTGCAAATGGTATTGAAGGGAAAGTATGCTTTTTTGCAGATGATACAAAGATATTCAACAGGGTAGACACACCAGGAGGGGTAAAACAAATGATTGATGACCTAGCTAGGCTTGAAAAATGGTCAAGAACGTGGCAACTACAGTCTAATGCTAAAAAATGCAAAATCATGCACTTGGGTCTCAAAAACCAAAAGGCTAAATATAGTATCAAGGGTACTATAATGGAAACTACTGAGGAGGAAAGGGATTTAGGAGTCACTATTTCAAGTGACTTAAAGGCAGGAAAGCAATGCAACAAAGCAATGAGAAAGGCAAGTCAGATGCTTGGTTGCATAGGGAGAGGACTCAGTAGCAGGAAAAAAAAAGAAGTAATAATGCCACTGTATAGGTCATTGGTACGGCCTCATCTGGAATACTGTGTCCAGTTCTGGAGACCATATCTTCAGAAGGATATAAATACATTAGAGAGTGTACAAAGAAGGGCAACTAAAATGGTGCATGGCCTACATCACAAAACTTACCCAGAAAGGCTAAAAGATCTTAATATGTATAGTTTGGAGGAGAGAAGGGAAAGGGGGGACATGATAGAAACTTTCAAATATACCAAACGTTTTAACAAAGTTCAGGAGGGAAACATTCATACACTGAAACTGGAGGGAGGCAGGTTCAGGGCAAATTTAAGGAAAAATTACTTCACAGAAATGGTAGTAGATAAGTGGAATAGCCTCCCATCAGAGGTGGTAGAGGCTAAGGGGTATATGCAATTCTGGCCGAATTGCGTCTTTTTTTCGTCCATTTTAGGATTCGACTGTACTCGACAGCCGAAACCCTCGACCCGGGACCATGAATTCGACATATTCAATACAAAACGCATTCGACACTCCCCTTGTCGAATAACGGACCAATCGTCGAGTAGGGTGCGTCCTGGATTCGACTTCCCGCCGTTTTCAGCCCTTTCTATGGGCTTGTTTGCTGCGTGCTCAGCAGCCATTTTGTGAACCTGCAGAGTGAGGTGGAGGTGCTGCAGAGCTAGCAAATTGGTATTGTTTGCTGTAGTATTGTTTGGACACCCAGCAGGCTTTAATCCAGGACGGACAGGAGACCTGTTACCCGGAGGAGAGTCGTTTTTGGAGCGATTTCTACATTTATAGGTAAGTACCACATGTGGTCTGGCGTTGCATGTATGTGTTTGTGTAGTGGGGGGGGTGCCATGAGGTGTACATGTGGCATTGCTTTGGGGTGTTTGGGGTATGTATATGTGTGCAGGTATGTGTATCTCCTGCTTGTATTGCTGCATGTTTTTTTTTTTTGAGTTTTGTGTTTGGGGGTAGTTTTTCACGTTTTTTTTTTTCTCCATAAAATGTTTTTTGGGTCATGCTTTTGCATTGGTGTACCTCCAGCATGTGCAGGAATGATTTTTGTCTTGTTTGGGGTGATTTTAGACCGTGTCAGTATCCACCATGTGGTCGACAGGTGATGTCGTTTGTTTCCAAAACATGTTTTTTGGATCCTATTTTAGCACTGGTGCATCCCTGAACATGCTGGAGGTACTTTTTGGCTTGTTTGGGGTGATTTTCATCGTGTTTGTATCAGCCATGTGGTCGACATGTGATGTTGTTTGTTTCCAAAACATGTTTTTTTGCCCCTATTTTAGCACTGGTGTACCTCCAGCATGTGCAGGAATGATTTTTGGCTTGTTTGGGGTGATTTTAGACCGTGTCGGTATCTGCCATGTGGCCAACATGTGTCGTTGTTTGTTCCCAAAACATGTTTTTTTGCTCCTATTTCAGCACTGGTGCATCCCTGCACATGCTGGAGATAATTTTGGCCTTGTTTGGGCTGACTTTGACTGTGTCGGTATCTGCCATGTGGCCGACATGTGGTGTAGATTGTTTCCAAAACATGTTTTTTGCTCCTACTTTAGCACTGGTTGACCTCCAGCATGTGCAGGGATGCTTTTTGGCTTGTTTTGGGGTGATTTTAGAGTGTGTCGGTTTGTGCCATGTGGCCGACATGTGTCATTGTTTGTTCCCAAAACATGTTTTTTTGCTCCTATTTTAGCACTGGTGCATCCCTGCACATGCTGGAGGTAATTTTGGCCTTGTCTGGGCTGACTTTGACTGTGTCGGTATCTCCCATGTGGCAGACGTGCTGTAGTTTGTTTCCAAAACATGTTTTTCTGCTCCTTTTTTAGCACTGGTGTACCTCCAGCATGTGCAGGGATGCTTTTTGGCTTGTTTTGGGGTGATTTTAGAGTGTGTCGGTTTCTGCCATGTAGCCGACATGTGTCGTTGTTTGTTACCAAAACATGTTTTTTTGCTCCTATTTCAGCACTGGTGCATTCCTGCACATGCTGGAGGTAATTTTGGCCTTGTTTGGGCTGACTTTGACTGTGTCGGTATCTGCCATGTGGCCGACGTGCTGTAGTTTGTTTCCAAAACATGTTTTTTTGGTCCTTTTTTAGCACTGGTTGACCTCCAGCATATGCAGGGATGCTTGTACGGGGGTTTTGGCTTGTTTGGCTGAGGTTTTTTTAAATTTTTAAAAAATTTTTTTGGTGGTGTTTGGTCCTGCTTGAGCACTGGGGTCCCAGCAGCATGACGTGTGGTTGCATGTAATTATGTAATGTGTGTGAAATTTGTAAAAAAAAAAATATATATATTTTTACAACAGAGATGTCCAGGGACAAGCGGCCCCGATCCTCCCCCCCTTCCCCCCACCCCTCAGAAGAACTTTCCCTGCACAGCAATGAGGAGTGGGAGCCGACCCAGGAGGAGGATACGACCGACCAGGCATGCAGTGACCAGCCGCGGTCGTCAAGGGACCAAAGACAGAAGCAAAAGAAAAAGAAAAGGCCTACACAGATAAATACTGACAACACTTGCAGACACAATAGCATCCAACTTGACACACCCTTGTTTGCGCACTGCCATGCACACCTACAGGTATCTTTGCGCACTGCCAGGGATACTGACACACTCACAGGTACATACCAATCATATTAAATGCATGTTTGTTTTTTTTTATCCCTAAAGGCAAGAAGCCAGCCAGAGGATCAGTCGGAGGAGGAAGCCTCTGGTGAAGACGCAGGACCGAAGAAGCCGCGTGGACCCAGATACACTGAGGCGGAAAACTGTGCCCTAGTGGATGGCGTCGACAGCTCCTACGACGTTCTGTATGGACCAAGGGCACAGACCACAGCAGCTAAGACGAAGCTAAACATCTGGGATGCCATCGCGAGACAAGTCACTGCAGTATCTGGAAACCGCCGGAGCACCAGAAACTGCATGAAGCGGTACAGTGATTGCCGCAGACAGACCAAAAAGAAGATGAGGATTCAGCGCCGACATGAGACAGCTACGGGAGGTGGTCCGGCTCTCAATCTGAAGTGGCCACCATAGGAGAACGTTATTAAAAGGCGCATGAACCCTGTCATGGTCCAAGGAGTTCGCGGAGGTGTGGACTCTAGCCGTCCTGCTGGGTTTCCCGAGGAGGAAGAACCGCCCAGAAGACGGAAGACGGCAGGAGACAAGTAGTCCAAAAGGAGGCGTGATGGTAAGAATACATTCAGATGAGCTGCACTAATCTTTTTTTTTTTTTTTTTTATTTGCTAATGTGTTTGTTCTTTTTCCCCAGACACGCCTGCCCAGAGGACATCACCTGCGCGCAGGACATCGCCAGCGCACGGACCATCACCTGCGCAGCAGGCATCGGCAGCAGCGCGCGGACCATAACCTGCGCAGCAAGCATCAGCAGCGTGCAGATCACCTGCGCGCCACACATCGTCAGCGCGCAGAAAGTCAACTGCGTGCCAGACATCGTCAGTGCGCAGACCATCACCTGCGCGCCAGACATCAGCGTGCAGAACGTCACCTGCGCGCCAGACACCGTCGGCGACCACACCACCAGCTGGGCGCCAAACTACATCTCCTGCGCGCAGGCCATCACCAGCTTGTCATCTCTCCAGGAGCTCTGGGACTGTGACCGAAGAGCCTCAACAAGACACTACCCTTGTGGACCCATCACCCGAACTGTTTGAGTCTACAGGGTTAACAGATTAAACTTTTCTTGGGTTTGAAGACAGCCGTGCAGACGTATCCAGCCATACCCTTGAAAAGTCTCCAGAATTGAGGACAAGTGAAGCTCCTGGAGCAGCGGCACCACCGGATGGAGAAGGTTTTTATTTATTTTATTTTTTTGGGGGGGCGGTCGCCATTTTTGTATAGTTTATTAACTTTATTTTTTTTTCTTTTGCAAACAGAGGTGCCACGGACCAGCAGCGGACTTGCGTCGGGGATTGGTCCCTTTTTCAGGCCGGATGTCCTACAGGATTCGTCGGACGACGAGGTGGAAGTGCAGCAGTCCGCTGTTTCTACATCCCTGTGTGAGTATTTAGCAAATTGTGAACCTTCAAACAAATGTATGAATGTGTATACTAATTTCTAATTTTCTTTTCAGCTTCACAAGTGCAATTGGTGGCAGACGTCCAGCAAGGGCAGGATCCCTCAAATGTTCAGAGGGTACACACCCTGGCAGCAGGGATGAATGTCAGCCAGGATAGTTTTCGGGTTGTCGTTGGAACCAGACTGGACGCCATTGAGAAGACTATGGATAAGATGGCAAACGGTTTGGTTGACATGCAAAAGGCTCTTGCCGACAGCACGGCAGAAACGCAAAAGACTAGACGAGAAGATCACAGGGAGACTATGGACATCCTTCACGTTCTGGCCACATCCATCAACCGGCTGGTGGATAACACATCATGCCTGGCACACAGCGTTGACAACATGTCGGAGAGCCATCGACATTCCGCATCCAGCCAACAGATCATCGCAACAACGCTACAGATGATCTATGATAAGCTCCCAGAGCCAGCTCAACACCACGCTGGTGAACCACCACATCCGCCACCACAAGCCACACTGACGCCTCCTGCCCTTGCTCCACCACGATCCTGGTATGGACGGTCACAGCTGTACCAAGGATATACAGGGATGTACCACCCCTGCCAGATGCCTCCACCACCGACCGCCACGTCTACACCAGCACGGCCACCGAGGCCAATTCAACACACCCCACAGCCGCCCAGGGCATCGACGCCACATCAAGAGGAAGAGGATCCGGATGGCTAACAACTACCATAAGCCCGGTCGTATTGTTTTATTATTTACTCATGTTTTTCATGTTTCCCTTTCTCCCCCTCCCATTAGTTTTTTTCTTCTTAATATTGTGTTATATGTGTGTTTGGCTCCCCCACCCCCGACCGGGTACTACCAAGGAGCTTTATGTCTAGGCATACATGCGCGGGCATGTATGCGGGCGCGTGTGGTAACTGATGAAAGCTCCTTGTGGTTACATGTATGATGGGCCAAAGAGCTATTCTGATACCACTTTTTTTTTTTTTTTAATCCTTTTTGTATTGGTGTAAAATAGGCTTTCACGGTTGTGTCAATTTACTATTCATTAGTGTTTATTTTTGGCTTCTTCCTAGGATTGGGTGGAAAATTGAAGTGGACGGCGTAGTTCGTGTTGTGCGTACCAAGGTGAGTAAAGCCATGTTTCAATGTATATATTCAAGAAACTTTGGACCGCCTGCACTTGGGGAACAACACAGTCCAGCAATGGGTCATGCTGTGCTGTGTGGTTCCCCAAGTGCAGGCGTGTCAAGGTGCTGACCGCTGACACCACTCTGCCACTTTTGACCGCCTGCACTTGGGGAACAACACAGTCCAGCAATGGGTCATGCTGGGCTGTGTGGTTCCCCAAGTGCAGTCGTGTTAAAGTGCTGACCACTGACACCACTCTGCCACTTTTGACCGCCTGCACTTGGGGAACAACACAGTTCAGCAATGGGTCATGCTGGGCTGTGTGGTTCCCCAAGTGCAGGAGTGTCAAAGTGCTGACCGCTGACACCACTCTGCCACTTTTGACCGCCTGCACTTGGGGAACAACACAGTCCAGCAATGGGTCATGCTGGGCTGTGTGGTTCCCCAAGTGCAGGCGTGTCAAAGTGCTGACCGCTGACACCACTCTGCCACTTTTGACCGCCTGCACTTGGGGAACAACACAGTCCAGCAATGGGTCATGCTGGGCTGTGTGGTTCCACAAATGTTCTTGGGAAAGAAATTATCATGACATCATTAGTGTCTTTACTTAATATGGATTTTTTATTTTTATTTCACAGATCTCTACACAAGAAAAGAATGTAAAGAAGAACACATTACTTTTTTTGTTTTTATTACATTTTATTTTTTTAATTAAAAAAAATAATTTTAATTCTTCAATCAATCTTTAAAATGAGAAGTTTTGTGTGGTTTTTCTTTAAATTATTAGTGAATAAAATGTAAAATATGGCATTTCAGAGATGCAGTGGTATTGTGGTAGGTTGCCCATGGTACAGCAGGGGAACTGTCTTGTCCCTTGACATCCACGCTGGTTCCTGCGCCTTGAAGGATACTCCGCAAGACCTGTGGAAGAGAATAGTATGGTGTCATACAAAGACAAGGTACAAGCAACACTTAACACAAGCAGGTTGCATTGGCCTTTGTCCCAAATGCAACCCTCCGGCACTTGAGAAACTACACATCCAAGCATGCCTTGACACAGCGTAAGCATTGCTGTGTCAGAGCATGATTGGATATGCAGTTTTGCAAATGCCGGAGGGCCGGAGTTGGGACATACCTGGGTTACTTTTAGACAAGAGGGAGTTTTGGGCAAAACATCTCACCTGAGGGGGGGGGGGGGGGGTCTGCAACATGGCGGAGGTTCAGGTCCACATCCCAAGTAGGTCACCCATGGTACAGCAGGGGAACTGTCCGGTCCCTTCATCCACACTGGTTCCTGCACCTTGAAGGATACTCCGCAAGACCTGTGGAAGAGAATAGTATGGTGTCATCCAAAGACAAGGTACAAGCAACACTTAACACAAGCAGGTTACATTGGCCTTTGTCCCAAATGCAACCCTCCGGCACTTGAGAAACTACACATCCAAGCATGCCCTGACACAGCGTAAGCATTGCTGTGTCAGAGCATGATTGGATATGCAGTTTTGCAAATGCCGGAGGGCCGCAGTTGGGACATGCCTGGGTTACTTTTAGACAAGAGGGAGTTTTGGGCAAAACATCTCACCTGAGGGGGGGGGGGGGGGGGGGGAGTCTGCAACATGTTGGAGGTTCAGGTCCACATCCCAAGTAGGTCACCCATGGTACAGCAGGGGAAATGTCCGGTCCCTTCATCCACGCTGGTTCCTGCACCTTGAAGGATACTCCGCAAGACCTGTGGAAGAGAATAGTATGGTGTCATCCAAAGACAAGGTACAAGCAACACTTAACACAAGCAGGTTGCATTGGCCTTTGTCCCAAATGCAACCCTCCGGCACTTGAGAAACTACACATCCAAGCATGCCCTGACACAGCGTAAGCATTGCTGTGTCAGAGCATGATTGGATATGCAGTTTTGCAAATGCCGGAGGGCCGGAGTTGGGACATACCTGGGTTACTTTTAGACAAGAGGGAGTTTTGGGCAAAACATCTCACCTGAGGAGGGGGGGGTCTGCAACATGGCGGAGGTTCAGGTCCACATCCCAAGTAGGTCACCCATGGTACAGCAGGGGAACTGTCCGGTCCCTTCATCCACGCTGGTTCCTGCACCTTGAAGGATACTCCGCAAGACCTGTGGAAGAGAATAGTATGGTGTCATCCAAAGACAAGGTACAAGCAACACTTAACACAAGCAGGTTACATTGGCCTTTGTCCCAAATGCAACCCTCCGGCACTTGAGATACTACACATCCAAGCATGCCCTGACACAGCGTAAGCATTGCTGTGTCAGAGCATGATTGGATATGCAGGTTTGCAAATGCCGGAGGGCCGCAGTTGGGACATGCCTGGGTTACTTTTAGACAAGAGGGAGTTTTGGGCAAAACATCTCACCTGAGGGGGGGGGGGGGGGGGGGGAGTCTGCAACATGTTGGAGGTTCAGGTCCACATCCCAAGTAGGTCACCCATGGTACAGCAGGGGAAATGTCCGGTCCCTTCATCCACGCTGGTTCCTGCACCTTGAAGGATACTCCGCAAGACCTGTGGAAGAGAATAGTATGGTGTCATCCAAAGACAAGGTACAAGCAACACTTAACACAAGCAGGTTACATTGGCCTTTGTCCCAAATGCAACCCTCTGGCACTTGAGAAACTACACATCCAAGCATGCCCTGACACAGCGTAAGCATTGCTGTGTCAGAGCATGATTGGATATGCAGTTTTGCAAATGCCGGAGGGCCGCAGTTGGGACATGCCTGGGTTACTTTTAGACAAGAGGGAGTTTTGGGCAATACATCTCACCTGAGGGGGGGGTGGTGTGTCTGCAACATGGCGGAGGTTCAGGTCCACATCCCAAGTAGGTCACCCATGGTACAGCAGGGGAACTGTCCGGTCCCTTTATCCACGCTGGTTCCTGCAAATCGGGAAGGATACTCCACAAGACCTGCGGAAGAGAATAAGGAGGTAATCTGAGAGTGTTTCCTCCACCCTGGGAAAGAACGAAAGGTCCCAGCAACACTGCGCATATACACAATGGTTACTCAGACAAGATGGAGTTTTGGCCAATGCATCTCACCTGAAAGAGTGACTCTAACATGGCGGTGGTTCAGGTCCACATCACAAGTAGGACATCCATGGTGGAGTGGGGTAAACTGGTCCAATACTGGAGTGGTTTTGCAGAAGTGTATCCTGCATGGGTACATTCCCCTCAGCAGAGTGAAGAAAAAAAATTATTTTTAAAAATCTATTAAAAAATACTTGTGAGTCAAAGATAGACAATCCAAGTACATAATCCCTTCTAATAAAAATAGATATGCTATTAGCAATAAAAAAAACACAAAAAAACCTTGTTTTTAATTTTTTTTTATTAGAGTCCGCAAGCAAAGTGAGGCGGAATGAAATTGACGAAATTACTGTCGAAAAGCACTGTTGTCGAATCGACAACCTTCAATTGAATATACTTTTGTCGAAAAGCCGCATTTTGACCATTGCAGACATGTTGAATTTTGAAAATGTCGATTTACAAAAAGTCGAATCTGAAACGGCAGGTATTTTGACGAAAAGTACTGTATTGCATTGTCGAATCCAATTCGACATGTTTTTTTTGTCGAAAATGCCCCGTTTTTCGACTTTCGCGGCAATTCGACCGCAATTGCATATACCCCTAAGACTATAGAGCAATTTAAACATGCTTGGGATAGGCATTTGAATATCCTTACAAAGAATTAACAACGATTTAAGGTTCAAAAAGGGTTAAGATTACCTAAAGGATAAAAAAAGGGGCAGACTGGATGGGCCAAGTGGTTCTTATCTGCTGTCAAATTCTATGTGTCACAACTGAGGGCCTGAGCTGACGGGAGGCAGCCTCAGTTGTAGGGGCTGAGATGTACCGGAACCTGGGAGGTTGTATCAGACCCCTGGACATGTAAGTAACATGAATAATAACTGCCCGAAGGCGTGACCACGACAACTTGGATAAAAGTCAATGATGTTTATTATGACAACTCCGCAACACAGCAGCAGTAAAAGAAAAACGTAAAAGTCAGCAAAGAATAAATACAGTTCCTGGGTACTACAGGATGGCAGGAGCCACAGGGCACTGGTAGTGTGAGATAGTTCTTATGATCTTCTAGATGGAAAGTCCTTACCAGGCCCGACTGTAGCAATGGAGATAACCCAGGATTGTGCCAGCTGGTGTTCCAGGAAAAGCTGGGTTGCTGAAGATAAAACAGCTGCTGTGGATACTGGCTGGAACCAGACTGTTGTTAGCACGGAGTGGATACTGGCTGGAACCAGTTAAATAATAAATGAACTTGGGAGCGATGAAATATGAACTGAAATGTAGAACTTGAGAGCGGAGAAATAATAATACCGGTGGAGAGTGGTAAAGTGTAGAAAGGACACCGGCCCTTTAAGGAAAGCTGTACTCTGCTGGAAGCTGAGCTGGAAGCAGGTAATGTTGTAGCTGGAAACAGATGAATCCACAATGGATTGGAGAGTCAGGCTACACCGCAGGTGGAATGCTGGTGCGGGTCTCTATGGTGGAAGTCTTGAGACAGGAGCTGGAACCTGGAAGACAATCACAGGAGAGAGACAAACAGGAACTAGGTTTGACAACCAAAGCACTGACGCCTTCCTTGCTCAGGCACAGTGTATTTATACCTGCAGCAAGGAAGGGATTGGCTAGGCAATTATGCAGATTATCAATACTGAGAACAGATTGGTGGAAATGATCAGCTGACAGAATCCAAGATGGCTGCGCCCATGCAGACACTTGGAGGGAAGTTTGGTTTGTAATCCATGTGGTAATGAAAACAGTAATGGCGGCGCCGGCCACCGGAGACAGGAGGCGCCAGGCTGACAGATGCACATTCAACCACGCGGACACAGCGGAGGCCGCGGCTGACGTAATCGCCACTCAGACACTCTGCATGCAGAAGTTTAGGGACGGCGGCGGAGGCCGCGGGAGACGCCATGCCAGGTGTAATATGGCGTTTACTGTGACAGCGTCCCAGAGTGACAGGAGAGGATACAGGAATGTACACATCAGGATAACAGATGGGATCCGGTCCTGGAGCGCTGAGCCAGCCTTAGGAGGCATCTGATGGGTAAGAAATGGCGTCCAGATACCCGGATCGTGACAGCACCCCCCCCTTTAGGAGTGGCCCCAGGACACTTCTTTGGCTTTTGAGGAAACTTGGAATGGAATCTCCGGACCAAGGCAGGAGCATGGACATCAGAAGCATTGGTCCATGAACGTTCCTCAGGACCATAACCCTTCCAGTCAATAAGATATTGTAGTTGACCGTAACGGTGACGTGAGTCCAGGATCTTGGCCACTTCATACTCAACGCCTCGTTGAGTTTGGACTTTCGGAGTTGGAGGAAGTGAGGAATGAAACCGATTCAAGATCAGCGGTTTCAACAGGGAAACATGGAATGTCCTGGGTATTTTTAAGAAGGGAGGCAACTGGAGTCTGTAAGCAACAGGATTGATGACTTGTTCAATCTTGAAAGGACCGATATAGCGAGGTGCAAACTTCATACTGGGAACTCTTAACCTCAAATTCTTCGTGGATAACCATACCCGATCACCCACCTTGAGAGCAGGAACTGCTCGACGCTTCTTATCCGCAAACTTCTTGTACCTGAACGATGCCTTGAGCAGAGCTGATCGTACGCTCTTCCAGATATTGGCAAACTGATGCAAGGTGATATCCACTGCGGGAACAGAAGTTGCTGGAAGCGGTTGGAACTCAGGGACTTTAGGGTGGAATCCAAAGTTAGTGAAGAATGGTGTTGAAGCAGATGAAGAATGATACTGGTTGTTATGACAGAACTCGGCCCAGGGAAGTAATTGAACCCAGTCATCTTGAGAGGAGGACACATAGATGCGGAGGAAGGCCTCCAAGTCCTGATTCACCCTCTCGGTTTGACCATTGGTCTGAGGATGGTAAGCCGTGGAAAACTTTAGCTTGACTTGGAGGACTTGACATAAACTTCGCCAGAATTTGGCTGTGAATTGAACTCCTCGATCTGAGATAATTTCTTCAGGAAGACCGTGGAGTCGGAAGATCTCTTGTATGAATACTTGAGCCAACTTGGAAGCTGACGGAAGACCGGTGAGAGGAATGAAGTGTGCCATCTTGGTGAACCGGTCAACTACCACCCAGATGGTATTGAACTTGTTGCACATGGGTAAGTCTGTAATGAAATCCATCGACAAGTGGGTCCATGGTCGACGGGGAACGGATAGTGGAACCAGTTGCCCCGCAGGCGACTGGCGGGATACTTTATGTTGGGCACACTTTGGGCAAGATGCAATAAACTCCAAGACGTCCTTTTTCAGAGTTGGCCACCAATAGGACCTAGAGATAAACTCCAGGGTTTTTTGGATACCTGTATGTCCGGCAAAACGGGAAGCATGGGCCCAATGCATGAGCTTCTTCCTTAGCATCGGCTTCACAAAACTTTTCCCTGATGGGGGCGTAGAGTCCATCCCTACCGTGGAGAATGCCAACGGATTTATAATAGGATGCTTGTCCGAAGACTCTGACTCATTTTCTTGCTCCCATGAGCGGGAAAGGGCATCGGCCTTGCGATTCTGAGAGCCCGGACAGAACTGGAGTTTAAAGTCGAACCTGGAAAAGAAAAGTGCCCATCTGGCCTGACGAGGGTTGAGACATTGTGCGCCCTTCAGGTATAAAAGGTTCTTGTGGTCTGTAAGTATGGTGATTGAATGAGAAGCTCCCTCCAACAGATACCTCCACTCTTCTAGAGCGAGCTTGATGGCTAGCAACTCCTGGTCGCCAATGGCATAGTTGCGCTCAGCTGGGGAGAACTTCCGGGAGAAGAAACTGCAAGGGTGTAAATGGCCATCTTTAGCCCTCTGAGATAACACCGCTCCTACTCCAACGGAGGAGGCATCCACCTCTAAGATGAAAGGAGAGTCGATGTCAGGCTGTTTCAGAACAGGCGCAGAGATGAACCTTTGTTTTAAAAGATGAAATGCTTGCATGGCTTCTTCAGACCACTTGGACGGGTTAGCACCCTTCTTAGTGAAAGCAGTAATAGGCGCCACAATGGTGGAAAAGTCTCGTATAAACTTTCGGTAATAGTTGGCGAACCCTAAGAACCTTTGGACCCCTTTGAGGGTTAAGGGTACCGGCCAATTTTGGATTGCTTGTAGTTTCTCAGGATCCATCTCTAGTCCGGAACCGGACACAATGTACCCTAGAAACGGAATGGACTTGACTTCAAAGACGCATTTTTCTAATTTGCAATAGAGATGATTGACACGGAGACGGGACAGAACCTCTTTAACCCAAAAACGATGTTCCTCTAAATCGTTGGCAAAAATGAGGATATCGTCTAGATAGACCACGACATGACGGTATAGAATGTCTCTGAAGATCTCATTGACAAAATGCTGGAAGACAGCTGGAGCATTGCTCAATCCGAAGGGCATGACGAGGTACTCATAATGTCCGTCACGGGTGTTAAAGGCGGTCTTCCACTCGTCACCCTCACGGATCCGGATGAGATTGTATGCACCTCGCAAGTCCAGCTTTGTAAAGATGGTAGCTCCGCTAACTCTGTCAAAGAGCTCAGTAATCAGGGGTAAAGGATAACGGTTCTTGATGGTAATGTCGTTCAAACCTCTGTAGTCGATGCACGGCCGCAGACCACCATCTTTCTTTTTTACAAAAAAGAAGCCTGCGCCGGCTGGAGAAGAAGAAGGTCGAATGAACCCCTTTGCTAGGTTCTCTTTAATATATTCCTCCATAGAATGCGTCTCAGGCAGAGACAACGGATAAGTTCGGCCTCGAGGTGGAACCTTCCCTGGAACGAGATCAATCGGACAGTCCCATTCTCTATGAGGAGGAAGGATATCAGCAGAAGCTTTACTGAACACATCCGTGAAATCTTGATATGGAGGAGGTGGAACATCAGACGACCTGGGGGAGGAAGAACAGACAGGCAATACTTTAAACAAACATGTCTCAGCACAGGAGGAACCCCATGCCAGGATTTGCGTAGTCGTCCAATCAATTGTAGGATTGTGAAGACGGAGCCATGGAAGGCCCAGGACCACAGGATGTGTGGCTCTTGGAATCACTAAAAAAGAAATAAGTTCGGAATGAAGAACTCCCACTCTCAGACGAACTGGTAGAGTCCTTAAAGAAATAACTGCATCAAAAATTTTGCTGCCATCCACGGCAGTTAAAGAAATGGACGAAGGAAGTCTCTCGGTGGGTAGGGACCACCGTTTAACAAAGGCTTCGGTAATAAAGTTCCCAGCTGCTCCGTAATCAAGGAGGGCAATGACGTTCCGATAACGTTGAGCAACTTGAAGCGAGACTGGGAGATTACAATCTTGAGGAGATGGAGAGGAGATCATTACTCCTAGCCGGCCCTCTCCTTGGCGAGCTAGGATTTGGAGTTTCCCGGACGTTTGGGACAGGCATTAATGGTGTGAGACGGAGCTGCACAATAGAGACAGAGAAACTCGGAGAGACGTCTTCGGCGCTCAGCAGGAGTTAAACGGTAACGGCCAAGTTGCATGGGCTCATCTTTAGATGGTGACAGTTGACGAGGAGGAGGAGCAGAAGATTTTGGAGCAGATGATCTTCCACGCTCAGTTGCTCTCTCTCTGAAACGTAAATCAACTTTCGTGCAGAGTGAGATTAGCTCATCTAACTTAGAAGGTAAGTCTCTGGTAGCTAACTCATCTTTAATACGCTCAGATAAGCCATGCCAGAATGCAGCATACAGGGCCTCGTCGTTCCATGCCAGTTCGGATGCCAGGATCTGGAACTGTATCAGATATTGTCCTACAGTACGTGACCCCTGGCGTAAACGGAGAATCTCGGATGAAGCTGAGGTTACCCGGCCTGGCTCGTCGAAGATGCGCCTGAATGTTGACACGAAGGCAGCGTAGGAAGATAGCAGGGTGTCGGACCTCTCCCATAACGGTGATGCCCAATCAAGGGCTGAGCCACTGAGAAGAGAAATAATGTAGGCAATTTTTGTACGGTCACTGGGAAAATTGCCAGGTTGTAGCTCAAACTGAATCTCACACTGGTTGAGAAATCCCCTGCAGAATCTTGGAGATCCATCAAATTTTGCTGGCGTTGGAAGATGAAGACGTGGAGCAGAAATGGGTAAGGTGGGTGGGGTTATAGCTGGAGTCACTGTGGTTGACGCACCAGACGCGCCTGATCCACGGAGAGTTGTCTGAATCCCATCCAGCCGAGTAGAGAGATCCTGGAGACAGCGGATGATGTGGCCCTGTGCAGCCTCCTGATGTTCTAGTCGGGCTGCCAGTTCTTGCATCGGCCTGGCCGCTTGATCCTGGTCTCCGGCTGGATTCATTAGGTCAGTGCTTACTGTCACAACTGAGGGCCTGAGCTGACGGGAGGCAGCCTCAGTTGTAGGGGCTGAGATGTACCGGAACCTGGGAGGTTGTATCAGACCCCTGGACATGTAAGTAACATGAATAATAACTGCCCGAAGGCGTGACCACGACAACTTGGATAAATAATAATAATAATAATAATAATTTTATTTATATAGCGCTCTTTCTCCAATAGGACTCAAGGCGCTTAACAGATACACAGCATAATATAGTACAGAAAAATAATGAAGTACATTTTTCATAAAATACAGAAGCATGAAGATACTAAAAGAGACACTATGGAAATGCTTGAGTAAACAGGAAAGTCTTGAGTCTACTTTTGAAGGATTCTATAGTTGGGGCCTCTCGCACTGTGCTGGGAAGTGAGTTCCATAGAGTCGGAGCCGCATGACTAAAAGCTCGACCCCCAGATGAATTACGGTAGATTCTAGGTACTGCTAAAAGTCCTTCATCTACAGATCGCAGTAATCGAGTGGGGCAGTATGGGATCAGAAGCTGTTTCAGGTACCTTGGGCCTTGGTCATGTAATGCTTTGAAACTCAGTAAGCCAATCTTGAAGAGGATTCGCCATCTTACAGGCAGCCAGTGAAGGGAGTAGAGGATGGGTGTTATGTGGCTGGAACGGGGCTGGTTGGTTAACAGCCTGGCAGCTGTGTTTTGCACCAGCTGTAAGCGTTGCAATTCTTTTGCTGGTAGACCAAGGTAGAGGGCATTACAGTAGTCTAATCGAGATGATACAAATGCATGTATGACTTTTGGCATATCATCTGAGGGAATTAGGTGCTTGATTCTGGCTATGTTCCTCAGGTGAAAGAATGAGGATTTGATTGTGGCTGATATCTGATGTTTAAGTGTCAAGCCATCATCCAGGACAACGCCAAGATTCCGCACATGATCACTGGTCTGTAATTCTGAATCCCCGAGTGTAAGTCCAGTTGGTTGGCTATGCTGCAGTCTTGTCCTTTGATGTTGCGGTCGTATTATAAGGACCTCTGTTTTATCCGGGTTCAGTCGCAGCCAACTGGCGCTCATCCACTCCTGTAGTTCAGCTAGACAGCCATTCAGGGTTGCTACTGGGTTATCAGTGCCCGGAGCAAAGGATAAAAGTCAATGATGTTTATTATGACAACTCCGCAACACAGCAGCAGTAAAAGAAAAACGTAAAAGTCAGCAAAGAATAAATACAGTTCCTGGGTACTACAGGATGGCAGGAGCCACAGGGCACTGGTAGTGTGAGATAGTTCTTATGATCTTCTAGATGGAAAGTCCTTACCAGGCCCGACTGTAGCAATGGAGATAACCCAGGATTGTGCCAGCTGGTGTTCCAGGAAAAGCTGGGTTGCTGAAGATAAAACAGCTGCTGTGGATACTGGCTGGAACCAGACTGTTGTTAGCACGGAGTGGATACTGGCTGGAACCAGTTAAATAATAAATGAACTTGGGAGCGATGAAATATGAACTGAAATGTAGAACTTGAGAGCGGAGAAATAATAATACCGGTGGAGAGTGGTAAAGTGTAGAAAGGACACCGGCCCTTTAAGGAAAGCTGTACTCTGCTGGAAGCTGAGCTGGAAGCAGGTAATGTTGTAGCTGGAAACAGATGAATCCACAATGGATTGGAGAGTCAGGCTACACCGCAGGTGGAATGCTGGTGCGGGTCTCTATGGTGGAAGTCTTGAGACAGGAGCTGGAACCTGGAAGACAATCACAGGAGAGAGACAAACAGGAACTAGGTTTGACAACCAAAGCACTGACGCCTTCCTTGCTCAGGCACAGTGTATTTATACCTGCAGCAAGGAAGGGATTGGCTAGGCAATTATGCAGATTATCAATACTGAGAACAGATTGGTGGAAATGATCACCTGACAGAATCCAAGATGGCTGCGCCCATGCAGACACTTGGAGGGAAGTTTGGTTTGTAATCCATGTGGTAATGAAAACAGTAATGGCGGCGCCGGCCACCGGAGACAGGAGGCGCCAGGCTGACAGATGCACATCCAACCACGCGGACACAGCGGAGGCCGCGGCTGACGTAATCGCCACTCAGACACTCTGCATGCAGAAGTTTAGGGACGGCGGCGGAGGCCGCGGGAGACGCCATGCTAGGTGTAATATGGCGTTTACTGTGACAGCGTCCCAGAGTGACAGGAGAGGATACAGGAATGTACACATCAGGATAACAGATGGGATCCGGTCCTGGAGCGCTGAGCCAGCCTTAGGAGGCATCTGATGGGTAAGAAATGGCGTCCAGATACCCGGATCGTGACACTATGTTTCTATCTAGATACAGTAGATTATAAAGCAACCTAAAAATTATTAATTACAATTAAAAACCTAAAAAAACCTAAGATGACATGAACAACAGCAATAATAAATAATCTACTTCGGACTACAAAATCGCATTCAACTCTAATGCTTCATTTAAACCACTCAGATATAGTGAATCGAGTTAGAAGGTCCAAAAAATTTCCTGTTTACATAGTCTAGTAAATCTATCGCCCCCCCTTTAAGTTTCTTTGATGTGTTCTAGACCTAAAATCATTAATGACTCGGGATCCTTGTTGTGAAATTTCGCAAAGTGTCTGGAGACACTGTGTTTGGTAACACCGTTAATGATGTTTCTACGGTGCTCCATAAATCTGAGTTTCAGACTTCTTGTGGTCCTGCCTACATAATTCAATTTACATCCACATTGCAGGCGGTAAATAACCCAAGTGGTATTGCAATTTATGAAACTGAATATCTTGTGTTTTTTGATGGGGAAAACAACCGCATAAGTTTTGTTACATACATAAAGACAAGTTGTACATTTATTGGACCCACATGTGAAGCAACCCCCGTATCTGCGATTGTAGCCAAGAGTTTTCCTTTGTTGGATTTGGATGGTCAGTTTTCAGTTGGCTGGGAGCCAACATAGGGGTATATTTACTAAGATTCGTAATTTCCGAAAATAGGTCAAAGTTCAATCACGAATGACATCGACAGTGTAAAACTGCAACTTTTTGAATTGATTACGATGGATTTACTAAGCTGTCGTATTCGTATTTTTCTTTGCTTCCGATGTCGATGTAATTCGTTTTTTTTTACCTATTTTTACGGCAGTGATTAGCAAAACACTGCCGTTTTTTTTTACAATCAATCTCGGCCGGATCTGTGTGATCCGTGCTGGGGTTCTTATTTTTTTTTTTTTTAATTAAACAATGTAAAATCACAAAAAAAAATGCGTGGGGTCCCCCCTCCTAAGCATAACCAGCCTCGGGCTCTTTGAGCCGATCCTGGTTGCAGAAATATGGGGAAAAAAATGACAGGGGTTCCCCCATATTTAAGCAACCAGCATCGGGCTCTGCGCCTGGTCCTGGTCCCAAAAATACGGGGGACAAAAAGAGTAGGGGTCCCCCGTATTTTTAAAACCAGCACCGGGCTCCACTAGCTGGACAGATAATGCCACAGCCGGGGGTCACTTTTATACAGCGCCCTGCGGCCGTGGCATCAAAAATCCAACTAGTCACCCCTGGCCGGGGTACCCTGGGGGAGTGGGAACCCCTTCAATCAAGGGGTCCCCCCCCCCCCAGCCACCCAAGGGCCAGGGGTGAAGCCCGAGGCTGTCCCCCCCCATCCAATGGGCTGCGGATGGGGAGGCTGATAGCCATTTGTGATAATGAAAAGATATTGTTTTTAGTAGCAGTACTACAAGTCCCAGCAAGCCTCCCCCGCATGCTGGTACTTGGAGAACCACAAGTACCAGCATGCGGCGGAAAAACGGGCCCGCTGGTACCTGTAGTACTACCACTAAAAAAATACCCAAAAAAACACAAGACACACACACCGTGAAAGTATAATTTTATTACATACATACACACATACATACATACTTACCTTATGTTCTCACGCAGGTCGGTCCTCTTCTCCAGTAGAATCCAAGGGCTACCTGTTGAAGAAATTCTACTCACCAGATCCATGGGTCCAGGCTCCTCGGCAAATCCAGGGTTAATCCACGTACTTGAATAAATAAAAAAAAACGGTGTCCCGACCACGAACTGAAAGGGGACCCATGTTTGCACATGGGTCACCTTCCCACGAATGCCAGAAACCCACTTTGACTTCTGTCTAAGTGGGTTTCTTCAGCCAATCAGGGAGTGCCACGTTGTAGCACTCTCCTGATCAGCTGTGTGCTGCTGTCCTCACTGACAGGCGGCACACGGCAGTGTTACAATGTAGCGCCTATGCGCTACATTGTAACCAATGATGGGAACTTTCTGCCCTGCGGTTGACCTAAAGTGACGTCACCGCTGAGCAGAAAGTTCCCATCATTGGTTACAATGGAGCGCATAGGCGCTACATTGTAACACTGCCGTGTGCCGCCTGTCAGTGAGGACAGCAGCACACAGCTGATCAGGAGAGTGCTACAACGTGGCACTCCCTGATTGGCTGAAGAAACCCACTTAGACAGAAGTCAAAGTGGGTTTCTGGCATTCGTGGGAAGGTGACCCATGTGCAAACATGGGTCCCCTTTCAGTTCGTGGTCGGGACACCGTTTTTTTTTATTTATTCAAGTACGTGGATTAACCCTGGATTTGCCGAGGAGCCTGGACCCATGGATCTGGTGAGTAGAATTTCTTCAACAGGTAGCCCTTGGATTCTACTGGAGAAGAGGACCGACCTGCGTGAGAACATAAGGTAAGTATGTATGTATGTGTGTATGTATGTAATAAAATTATACTTTCACGGTGTGTGTGTCTTGTGTTTTTTTGGGTATTTTTTTAGTGGTAGTACTACAGGTACCAGCGGGCCCGTTTTTCCGCCGCATGCTGGTACTTGTGGTTCTCCAAGTACCAGCATGCGGGGGAGGCTTGCTGGGACTTGTAGTACTGCTACTAAAAACAATATCTTTTCATTATCACAAATGGCTATCAGCCTCCCCATCCGCAGCCCATTGGATGGGGGGGGACAGCCTCGGGCTTCACCCCTGGCCCTTGGGTGGCTGGGGGGGGGGGACCCCTTGATTGAAGGGGTTCCCACTCCCCCAGGGTACCCCGGCCAGGGGTGACTAGTTGGATTTTTGATGCCACGGCCGCAGGGCGCTGTATAAAAGTGACCCCCGGCTGTGGCATTATCTGTCCAGCTAGTGGAGCCCGGTGCTGGTTTTAAAAATACGGGGGACCCCTACTCTTTTTGTCCCCCGTATTTTTGGGACCAGGACCAGGCGCAGAGCCCGATGCTGGTTGCTTAAATATGGGGGAACCCCTGTCATTTTTTCCCCCATATTTCTGCAACCAGGATCGGCTCAAAGAGCCCGAGGCTGGTTATGCTTAGGAGGGGGGACCCCACGCAATTTTTTTGGCAAAAATAAGCACTTTCCCACCCCTTCCCACTGATATACATGCACGGATCTCATGGATCCCTGCATGCATCTCAAATCACGGAAAAAAAAAGCAGGTCTGTTTTTTTTTAGGACTTTTTTACGAGTTGTAATTTTTCACGGCAGTGTTTTGTGTTTTTTTGCTTTGCACTTCTTAGTAAATGACCGAGATTCATATCTAAACAGGCGTAATTTGACCGATGGTGTATTCATTCGTAATTTTTTACCTGAACTAGCAAAAAATTACGAATGCCCTCATCACTGCCGTGATTAGTGTTTAGTAAATGACCGAGATTAACCGAGATGACACTTTGAAGAAAAAAAGGCATCTCGGTCAAAATCGGGAGCTTAGTAAATATACCCCATAGTTTTTAGAGATGTGTTCTTCCTGAAAATAAATTCAGGGTGATATTACTCCAGCATAGTTTGATTCTGAAAGGTGACTCGAACTATGGGGGTCATTCCGAGTTGTTCGCTCGTTGCCGATTTTCGCAACGGAGCGATTAAGGCAAAAATGCGCATGCGCATGGTTCACAGTGCGCATGCGGTTAGTATTTTAACACAAAACTTAGTAGATTTACTCACGCCCGAACGAAGATTTTTCATCGTTGAAGTGATCGGTGTGTGATTGACAGGAAGTGGGTGTTTCTGGGCAGAAACTGGACGTTTTCTGGGAGTGTGCGGAAAAATGCAGGCGTGTCAGGGAAAAACGCGGGAGTGTCTGGAGAAACGGGGGAGTGGCTGGCCGAACGCTGGGCGTGTGTGTGACGTCAAACCAGGAACGAAACTGACTGAACTGATCGCTATTTGTGAGTAAGTCTCGAGCTACTCAGAAACTGCTAAGAAATTTCTATTCGCAATTCTGCTAATCTTTCGTTCGCAATTCTGCTAAGATACACTCCCAGAGGGCGGCGGCTTAGCGTGTGCAATGCTGCTAAAAGCAGCTAGCGAGCGAACAACTCGGAATCACCCCCTATGTTTTTTCCTGTTTATCTTCTCTGAAATTGTCTGTAATATGTACTTTGCAGCTCTCTTTTTTGTAACTGTAAGCTCAGAAGTTATTCTTGAAACAAACTAAAATCTAATTGCTAGTTCTGATCTTCTGTGTTCTTAGACTTACCTTGAGAGGCACATGCAGTGGTGCAAGTGGGCGGGTACGGGTGGGTACGGCGTACCCGTAAGAATTTAGCCGCTCCTCTTCCTTCCCTCCCTCCCCCACGACGCACCGCCGCACACGCCGCACCGCCGCTGATGTGAGGGCAGGAGAGTGCAGCCTGCGCCTCTCGTTCCCCTCGGTCTCCGGTGGGTGTTTCAGTTTACTTCAGCGCCGATCCGTGAGCCAATCAGAGCTCGCACCCGCGAGCTCTGATTGGCTCACGGATCGGCGCTGAATTAAACTGAGACACCCGCCGGAGACTGAGGGGAACGAGAGGCGCAGGCTGCACTCTCCTTCCCTCACATGACAGACAGGAGGACAGCGACGGCAGCGGTGAGTAGGGGAGGGGGGCATGTTATACCTGGCACTGGGGGGGCATGTATACCTGGCACTGGGGGCATATCTGGCACAGGGGGGCATATATACCTGGCACTGGGGGATATCTGGCACTGGGGGGGCATGTTATACCTGGCACAGGGGGATATCTGGCACTGGGGGCATATCTGGCACAGGGGGGGTATATAATATATACCTGGTACTGGGGGATATCTGGCACAGGGGGGCATGTATACCTGGCACTGGGGGCATATCTGGCACAGGGGGGCATATATACCTGGCACTGGGGGCATATCTGGCACAGGGGGGCATATATACCTGGCACTGGGGGATATCTGGCACAGGGGGGCATGTATACCTGGCACTGGGGGCATATCTGGCACAGGGGGGCATATATACCTGGCACTGGGGGATATCTGGCACAGGGGGGCATGTATACCTGGCACTGGGGGATATCTGGCACTGGGGGGGGCATGTTATACCTGGCACTGGGGGATATCTGGCACTGGGGGGGCATGTTATACCTGGCACTGGGGGATATCTGGCACTGGGGGGGCATGTTATACCTGGCACTGGGGGATATCTGGCACTTGGGGGGGCATGTATACCTGGCACTGGGGGATATCTGGCACTGGGGGCATATCTGGCACAGGGGGGCATATATACCTGGCACTGGGGGATATCTGGCACAGGGGGGCATGTATACCTGGCACTAGAGGATATCTGGCACTGGGGGCATATCTGGCACTGTAGGGGCATTTCTGTATCTGGCACGGGGGGCAATGTATATCTGACACAGTGGGGGCATTTGTGTATCTAGCACTGTGGGGCAATGTGTATCTGACACTGTGAGGCAATGTATGGCACTCTGGGGGCATTTCTGTATCTGGCACTGTGGGGCAATGTGTATCTGGCACTGTGGGGCAATGTGTATCTGGCACTCTGGGGACATTTGTGTATCTGGCACTGTGGGGCAATGTGCATCTGGCACTGTGGGGCAATGTGTATCTGGCACTCTGGGGACATTTGTGTATCTGGCACTGTGGGGCAATGTGCATCTGGCACTGTGGGGCAATGTGTATCTGGCACTGTGAGGCAATGTGTATCTGACACTGGGGACATTTGTGTATCTGGCACTCTGGGGACATTTGTGTATCTGGCACTGTGGGGCAATGTGTATCTGGCACTGTGGGGTTATATGTATCTGGCACTGTGGGGCAATGTATATCTAGCACTGTGGGGCAATGTGTATCTGACACTATTGGGGTCATACGTGTATCTGCCCCTCCCCCATATGTGTATCACGCCCCCATTTTCATTGGCCACGCCCCATGTGGCATTTGGCCACACCCATTTTTTTGCGCGCGCGCGTCGAAGGCGCGCGCACACAGTACCCGTAAGACATTTTTTCTACTTGCACCACTGGGCACATGCTAATGATTTTTAAAGCATATGCACTGTGAGGGGAACCAAAGGATCGCTGTGGGAGGTATTATTTCCCAGAATTCACAAAAACCAATATAGTTTAATGTTAAGATAAGTTGAAAAACACTAAAGTCATGACCACCCGACTTGGAAGGAGTTCTGAGTAGGCTCGTACATGACACCATATATTTGACAGATGATAGCCTTATATGTATCATTATGTTATCTTAACTTTTTGAAATTGTAAATGATGTCAAATTATTATAGTTAGTAGCAGCAGCAGCAGTGGTAGTAGTGGTGGACACATTGATTTAATTTTCTCCAGACATGAAGAGTATCTACCAACAGGGCTAGGTACAGAGCAGTATAACATGCACATGGGGGGAATCATACGCGCACGCAGGGGGGGTTCCGAGTACCTAGAACTCCCCCCCCGACGATCTTTCGCCACCGCATACCGTTTTTTTTGTTTATGTGTGTATACGGAGGAGCTGCCTCTGCTGTACCGTGGCTGCAGCAGCTCCTTCCGGGTCCTTTCACTGTCATCCTGTGGCTGCTGGCTGCCTGTAGGGGGAGCTGCAGCGAAAGCGTGCAGCTCCTCCCAGGCAGTACCTGGGGCTTTATGACGAGCTGGGTGAGGGCAGGCAATGGCTGTCTCCAGTCTAGTATTCTCTTTTCTCACTCAGTGACTCTGCACTGAGCACTCTGCAGCAGCCAGGTAAAGGAAGGATGGGGGTGGAGGAGGGGTCACTAGTCTATATTCTGTGCCGTTTGTGTGAGTGTCATGTGGGAGGGGGGAATGTGCTTCCTGTTTATGATGTATGTATGTATGTATGTATGTATGTTGTCTGCATGTATATTGTGTATGTATGGCATATATGTATGCTGTCTGCATGTATACTTGGTATGTATGCTGTCTGCATGTATACTGTGTATGTATGTATATATGCTGCATGCATGTATACTGTGTATGTATGGCATGTATGTATGTATGTATGCTGTCTGCATGTATACTGTGTGTGTATGTATGGCATGTATGTATGTATGCTGTCTGCATGTATACTGTGTGTGTATGTATGGCATGTATGTATGTACCTACCGGTAAATCCTTTTCTCTTAGTCCGTAGAGGATGCTGGGGACTCCAAAAGGACCATGGGGTATAGACGGGATCCGCAGGAGCTTGGGCACACTAAAAAGACTTTGACTGGGTGTGAACTGGCTCCTCCCTCTATGCCCCTCCTCCAGACCTCAGTTATAGGAACTGTGCCCAGGAGAGACGGACATTTCGAGGAAAGGATTTTTGTTTAAACTAAGAGCGAGAAACATACCAGCCCACACCACAAACACACCGTACAACCGGAGTAGCAGCAAACCAGATAACAGTATGAATTAACAACAGCAACAAGCTGAATATAACGAATACACAATCCACGTGTAAACAAATATAACCAGTAACAATACAACTGCAAGTAACAGTCCGCACTGGGATGGGTGCCCAGCATCCTCTACGGACTAGGAGAAAAGGATTTACCGGTAGGTGAAGGGTTACCTCTTCTGTGCTTTGTAAATATTACTTTTTATATGATCAATTTCCTTATAATAAGTATAGTGTAAAAGTGAATATTTCTACCTCCCTAATGAAGGGTTAAACATGCTATATGAATTGTTATGTGTTTGAATAGACACGTACGCACTCTCTACAAGATGCCTTTGTCTGTTCATATAATATAAGGCTTGTGTGTGTCTTATCTTCAAGGACAATTACATACCAGATCAAAACTGTTACTTCTGTGTGTTACTAAAATATCCTGCATGTAATGTCGTATGCTACTTGTATTTATCCAATCATATGCTTGCACATATTGTATACACCCATGTTTCTTTTCTATATAGTACTCTGTAATTTATTAAATAAACAGTGTGAATTCTTACTGCTTGTGTTGTGCATGTACCTTGTGGCTAAGAGTTTACACTCCAGACGTCTAAGAGGCCATCACATCGAGGGTTAAGGTATAAGGGCAAATCCTTTCAGCTGGGGGTTACGTCCGGGATTCAGTGATCGTCCCTGAATGGTAAAAATAGAGAATTTATTGTCTGACTTTGCCATACAGGATTGCGGTCATACACTGAAGCTGAATCCGTGTCAGTGTTCCGGGAACACGTGACAAGGTAATATTTAAGTCCGGGACTTAATATTACGAAGTTTTATGAAAAAACATAAAACAGGTATCAGGGATACCATAGAATCTTTAATGTCTGGGACTTAAAGATACGTCTGAGAAAGGACCAGGCGTCCAAGCGCAATTCTCCAAAGACGTCAGTATCTGGGATACTTAAAAATATAGACCTGGGGTCTATACGTAACGTAGAGAATACCCCGATTTGATCGCCTATATATTTTTGTATGTTTGTAGTGAGATAAGTTCTTATATTTGGTTCAGACGGCTGGTAAGTTTTCGTCTGCCAGATATCTATGCTCAAACACTTTTCTTGCTTCCTGTCTAAAAACGCTGTATTTTTCTGACATCTTGTACGAAGGTAAGCGTACCCGTCAAAAGATTTCATGTTCTCATTATACAGATAATATTGTGATATTGTCAATGACTAATTAACTGGTTAAGCTGATGCATGTATAAGTAGAGTGTTGTATATTTTAGATAATTTTCTTTTAAAAGTTGTACTGTTGATTTATATTACTGTCTGACAATGGGCTCTAGTCAGAGTAAAAAACTGCATATCCCCCGCCCCTCCCTGGTGAGACATGCAAGATGTATGTTGCCCGTAACTCTACCTCAGAGTATTATTTAGTTAACCCATGGGTGGATAATTTAGCGGGATGGACAGAGAAAGCAGGACAGGACCCATTCCTACGGGAAGGCAGTAATTACCTTTTCTATATGGAGATTTAAGAAAAAATGTCAGTTTAGCACAGAAGCGAAGCTGCAGAGAACTGTAAATCTTTGAAAATCCCTCTCGCCTCCCCCCTTTGCATTCCAATGTATCCTGCGCTCAGAGACACAAATCTCTTGGCAGCAGTAACCCTTTCACACTAAATGGGATCGCCTCCAACTTCCACTAGCTCTATCCCTAACGCATCAATAACCCAGAGTTTAGATAATAGTAAAACACTGTCCCAAGCCCACTATTACCCTCGATGGCTGTATATCTTATTTGCGCAAAGCTTGCAAAGGACTGCTGGACAGATGACGCTGGCTTACCTTTGCTTAACTCAGAAAGCTTACTCACTTCCCCACTCACTCATAACTATCAGAACTCCGGACGCTTTGACAGACAGAACCAACCCCGCAGTCAGGGAACATTCCAAAGACCCCGCGCACTGACGGGGCCCGGAGGAGGGCATCCCAGCCTTTATTCAACTCTCCCGTCATAGTAAAGATTCACCTCTGCTGCCACTTATTATAAATGGAAGTAGAATTCCCTTTTGGTGGACAGCGGTGCAACAACCAGTGTTTTGTGTTCTGAAAAGATAGAAGGTCCCCGCCCCGTGATACAGCAATTCTTACAACAGGGTATTCTCAGACATATTGTATCACCATACTGTACTCCTGTGAACCCTGTTGCCAAAGCTGATGGTAGTATAAGATTTGTACAGAATCTCAGAGCAATCAATCAGCTAATTGTCCCAATTGCACCAATTGTTCCAGATGTAAACTCACTCATTTCTGCAATCCCTGCAGATGCTGCGTTCTCTGTAATTGATTTGAAGAATGCCTTTTTTTTCAGCATACCTGTAGATTCACAGACACAATTACTTTTGCCTTTTCTTTTGAGGGTAAACAACTTACCTGGTGCAGATTATTGACGCACCTGTTGTCTCCAGGCCACATTGGGGCCCTGGCAACCTCACCATGGTTCAGTCCTGCTACAGTATGCAGATGATCTGCTGCTCTGTAGTAAAACTGAGGAGGCCTGCCGAGAGGATGGTGTTTCATTACTAAACTGGCTTTGTGAATGTGGACACAAGGTGTCCAAAATAAAAATGCAATGGTGTAAAAAGCATGTTGATTACTTAGGTTTTGTGCTCACTCAGGGAGAGAGGAAAGTCAGTCCACAACGCATACAGTCTGTATTGGGCCTGGTCACCCCAACTACCCAGAGGGAACTACTGTCCTTCCTGGGTATGGTAAATTACTGCAGACAGTGGATATCTGATTGCTCTTATTGTGATAACATTTTGAGACAAGCCACACTGAAGGACAAACCTAAAACTGTACAATGGTCACAAGAAATGTTAACTGCATATGAAAGTTTAAAATGTATGTTGATAAAAAGTCCGGCACTTGGCCTCCCCAGTTATGTGCTACCTTTCCATCTATATGCAAGGGACAATTGTAAAACCATGGCGGGGGTGCTCACACAGTTTCATGGAGGGAAGTTGCGCCCCGTGGCATTTTTTTCCCAAAGTCATGCCAGTGTCTGTGCAAGGTGTGCCTGCCTGCCTCAGGGCTTTGGCAGCCTGTGCAATGGTTGCAGAAATGGCCACTACCCTCACTTTAGGCCACATCACAGTACTCCACACCACACATGATGTCCTGGCAATACTTAAAGGCTTACACACAGCACATGTCAGCACAACGCCTTAGTGGATATGAAGTACTCCTTTTGAGTAACCCTACCCTTACCATCAAGTACACTGCTAGTTCTTCTGGCCCTGCACCCATTCTCAATGCCCTTTTAGGCTTGAAAGGTCCCGAGGATGAACCACCCGACCTACATGACTGTGCTGCTTCTATTGAAGCTGAAACTTCTCCCAGACTTGACATGTCTCCCGTTCCCATACCAGGCGCAGACGTAGTTTTTGTTGACGGCTCATGTAGTAGGCCCAATGACAGTGCATACCAGGCTGGCTATGCCATTGTCACCCTCCCTGATACTGTGTTGGAAACCCTACCAATACCTTATCAGTCCGCGCAAGCTGCAGAACTCATTGCACTCACTAGAGCATGTCCCTCCCTTTACAACGTCCATCTGCTCACTCAACTTCAAGCTGCTGCGACTAATACTGATCTCTCCGACTGGACTTACCCAATTCTGCAGAAAAAATCCTAAATCAGGATTAATCTGCAAAGAGGGGAAACCCTGTATACCCCAGTCCAGTGCCCCTTTGCTCGTTGCCCAGTGCCGTGGTGTTGGTCACCGTGGTGAAGCCACAACACTCCTCCTACTAACCAATGATTTTTATGTTACTAGTGCCAAATCACTTGTGGACCAGTATGTTAGCAGATGCATCACTTGCCTCAGGAACAACCCTAATAAAGCTAAACACCAGCATCTTGAATACCCCACAGAAAACTCTAGGTTACTCACTCTTTGAAATACTAATGGGTAGACCCTTTTCCTACACCCTGGGCTAAGAAACCACTAGTAATACAGGAAGGAGATCTAGAACTCATCAGAGAAGAGTATGTCAGGTCCCTGATAACAAAACTGAATGAAATTGAACATGAGGTTGTTTGTAAAAACCCTTTTGAATCCACAGGAACCTACACACCCCTTTAAAGTCGGAGACAGAGTCGTGGTGAAGGTGCTCCCCAGGAACAAGAGCCCAGGAGACTTCACCTATGGTCCAGAGACAGAGGTCGTAGCAGTTACCCGGACAGCAGTCCTGACAGAGGAAAGTCCTACCTGGACCCATGCATCCCGAGTAAAAAAAGGTTCCTAGACCAGACCTAGAGAGGGAAGCAAGTGATTCCAGTGAGGTACGAACCGGGGCAGACAGCCCTGACCTCCCACCTAGCGAAGAAAGAAGAACAGAAGAAGATGAGGAACCTGTCCCCTATCTTTATCCTGGGGACTATCTCGATAGCCCTACTGGCCCTCATTCACCTCACAATATGTGAAGTCGACATCACACAAACAGATGGGGTCCCCACCTTGTGGTACAATTCCTCCAATACACACGTAGCCACATACATCCTTGATTATTTCATGTTCCCTAAACTTGCTGACAACAAACATTTCATACAGCAGAAAAGGAAATCAGGAATGTCTGAGACAGTATATATTTGTGTTACTGACGAATGGTACTATAGTGCAAGACAAATGTTTTATTTATGGGACATGTATAAAAACCCAAAATACCAGCCTAAAATTGCTCCCCAAAACAAACCTTTAAAGCCCCATATTGCCACTTCTAAAGATATGGTGGCTATTACTAACCCTACCTTTGAAGACACCCTAGCTATTGAAACTGGTTTCTCTGACATTAATTTTTGGTTGGAATGGATGAAGTATAGTGCTAACAAACACAATAAAAGCAACTGTTATGTCTGTGGCAAATCTAGGCCCCACCTAGGTACAGTGCCCCTTAATATACCCCTAGAACAGGAAAATTGTTTTTTCAGCCTTTTTAATGATCACCGATGACCCCACTCCTCCCTCTAATACTCCTGTTAATCGAAAGAAAAGAGCACTCCCAGGAGGTAGCTTTGACCCCCACGTATACATTGATGCTATAGGGGTCCCAAGAGGTGTTCCAAATGAGTTCAAAGCTAGAGATGAGGTGGCTGCGGGTTTTGAGTCATTGTTCCCTATAGTAACTGTAAATAAAAACGTAGCCTGGATTAATTATATATATTATAATCAACAAAGATTTGTTAATGATACCAAAGATGCTCTTAAAGGTATAGCTGAACAGCTAGAAGCCACTTCCCAAATGACATTTCAAAATAGAATGGCCCTTGACATGATCCTAGCAGAAAAAGGCGGTACATGTGTTTACATTAGTAAGGTGGAAGGCTGTTGTACATATATTCCTGACAACACTGGTCCCAATGGTAAGGTTACTTTAGCCATAAACAAGTTAGAAACCTTATCCATAGAACTCAAGAAAAATTCAGGTATTGATAACCCATGGAGCCAATATTTTGGGTGGTTTGAAAATTGGAAACAGGCTCTTGTGCAAATAAGCATATTCATACTTGTAACTTTAATTCTTGTAGGCATTATAGTTTATTGTGTAATTCCCTGTGGAAAGAAACTTACCTCCAAAGGCATTGATAAGGCCCTGATGTATTATGACATAACCACCAGTCCTGTCACCTCCTCTGATAGTAAAGGACCCGACGATTATGTCCAATATCTCAAGAACTGGAGAAACAAGAAAGGAGCCTCACTCAAGAATCATGTCATATAATAATCATGATTCTAAGAGGGGATTGAAGGGTTACCTCTTCTGTGCTTTGTAAATATTACTTTTTATATGATCAATTTCCTTATAATAAGTATAGTGTAAAAGTGAATATTTCTACCTCCCTAATGAAGGGTTAAACATGCTATATGAATTGTTATGTGTTTGAATAGACACGTACGCACTCTCTACAAGATGCCTTTGTCTGTTCATATAATATAAGGCTTGTGTGTGTCTTATCTTCAAGGACAATTACATACCAGATCAAAACTGTTACTTCTGTGTGTTACTAAAATATCCTGCATGTAATGTCGTATGCTACTTCTATTTATCCAATCATATGCTTGCACATATTGTATACACCCATGTTTCTTTTCTATATAGTACTCTGTAATTTATTAAATAAACAGTGTGAATTCTTACTGCTTGTGTTGTGCATGTACCTTGTGGCTAAGAGTTTACACTCCAGACGTCTAAGAGGCCATCACATCGAGGGTTAAGGTATAAGGGCAAATCCTTTCAGTAGGTATTAAAATCCTATTTTCTCTTACGTCCTAGAGGATGCTGGGGACTCCAAAAGGACCATGGGGTCTATACCAAAGCTCCAGAATGGGCGGGAGAGTGCGGCACCGATTGAGCAAATATGAGGTCCTCATCAGCCAGGGTATCAAACCTTAACAAAGGTGTTTGAACCCGACCACGTAGCTGCTCGGCAAAGCTGAAGTGCCGAGACCCCTCGGGCAGCCGCCCAAGATGAGCCCACTTTTCTGGTAGAATGGGCCTTTACTGACTTCGGCAATGGTAGCCCAGCCGAAAAATGAGCTTGCTGAATCGTATTACAAATCCAGCGAGCAATAGTCTGTTTAGAAGCAGGATTACCAATCTTGTTGGAAGCATACAGGACAAACAAGGCCTCTGTTTTTCTGGTAAGAGCCGTTCTGGCGACATAAATTTTCAAAGCTCTTACAACATCCAGAGACTTTGGAACCGCCACAGCATCCGTAGCCACAGGCACCACAATAGGTTGGTTAATGTGAGACGAAGAAACCACCTTCGGCAGAAATTGTTGACGAGTCCTCAATTCCGCTCTATCCGAATGGAAGATCAAATAAGGGCTCTTGTGAGACAAGGCCGCCAACTCTGACACTCGCCTGGCAGACGCCAGAGCCAAAAGCATGACCACTTTCCAAGTGAGAAACTTTAACTCAACCTTACGCAAAGGTTCGAACCAGTGAGACATAAGGAACTGCAACACCACTTCAAGATCCCACGGCGCCACCGGCGGCACAAATGGAGGATGGATATGCAGTACTCCCTTCACGAAAGTCTGAACCTCTGGAAGGACGGCCAATTTTTTCTGAAAGAAAATAGACAAAGCCGAAATCTGCACTTTGATGGAACCCAATTTCAGGCCTGCATCAACGCCTGCCTGCAAAAAATGGCGAAACCGACCCAAGTGAAACTCCTCCGCAGGAGCTGCTTTGGTTTCACACCACGAAACATACTTTCTCCAAATACGGTGATAATGTTTCGCCGTAACCTCCTTCCTAGCTTTAAGGAGAGTGGGGATGACCTCCCCGGGAATACCTTTCTGAGCTAAGATTTTGCACTCAACTTCCACGCCGTCAAACGCAGCCGCGGTAAGTCAGGAAACACGCAAGGCCCCTGCAGTAACAGGTCCTCTCTTAGAGGAAGCGGCCAGGGATCTTCCACTAGTAATTCTTGAAGATCCGGATAACAGGCCCTTCGTGGCCAATCAGGCGATACTCGTCGCTCCAGAACCCTTGTTCGTCGAACGATCCTCAGCACCTTTGGAATGAGAGGAAGCGGAGGGAACACATACACCGACTGAAACACCCACGGAGTCACCAGGGTGTCCACTGCACTGGCTTGGGGGTCCCGTGACCTGGAACAATACCTCAGAAGCTTCTTGTGGAGGTGAGACGCCATCATGTCTATCGGAGGAATTCCCCAACACCTTGTCGCTTCTGCAAATACCTCTTGATGAAGGGCCCACTCTCCTGGATGGAGATCGTGTCTGCTGAGGAAGTCTGCTTCCCAGTTGTCCATGCCCGGGAGGAAGACTGCTGACAGGGCGCTCACGTGTTGTTAGGTCCAGCGAAGGATTCTTGTGGCCTCCGCCATAGCCGCCCTGCTCCTTGTTCCGCCTTGGCGGTTTACGTACGCCACCGCTGTTATGTTGTCCGACTGGATCAGGACGGGAAGACCCTGAAGAAGGTTCTTCGCTTACAGCAGGCCATTGTAAATGGCTCTTAACTCGAGAACATTTATGTGGAGACAAGATTCCTGGTTTGACCATTTTCCCTGGAAATTTCTTCCTTGCGTGACTGCGCCCCAGCCTCGGAGACTTGCATCTGTTGTCAGCAGGACCCAGTCCTGGATTCTGAATCGGCGTCCCTCTAGAAGGTGAGAGCTTTGCAGCCACCACAGGAGAGAACTCCTTGCCCTGGAAGATAGACTTATTTTCCGGTGCATGTGCAGGTGAGACCCGGACCATTTGTTCAGCAGATCCCACTGAAACACCCGTGCATGAAACCTACCAAACGGAATGGCTTCGTAAGCCGCAACCATCTTCCCTAGAACCCGAGTGCATTGATGAATCGACACACTTGATGGCCTCAGAAGCTCCCTGACCACTGTCTGGATTTTCAGAGCTTTGTCTTCCGGAAGAAACACTCTCTGTAGTTCCGTGTCTAGAATCATGCCCAGAAAGGGCAGCCGAGTGGCTGGGATCAACTGAGACTTTGGCAAATTTAGAACCCAACCGTGTTGTCGCAGAACCAACAGGGAAAGATCCACATTTCTTAACAACTGTTCCTTGGACCTCGCCTTTATCAGGAGATCGTCCAAGTACGGGATAATTGTAACCCCTTGCTTGCGAAGGATAACCATCATTTCTGCCATGACCTTGGTGAAAACCCTCGGGGCCGTAGAAAGCCCAAACGGCAACTTGAAATTGGTAATGACAATCCTGCACCGCAAATCTCAGGAAGGCCTGATGCGGAGGATATATCGGGATGTGTAAGTAGGCATCTTTTATGTCGACTGACGCCATAAAATCCCCCCCTTCTAGGCTGGAGATCACAGCTCGAAGAAATTCCATCTTGAACTTGAAAATTTTCAAGTATGGATTGAGGGATTTTAAGTTCAGAATCGGTCTGACCGAACCATCCGGCTTCGGTCCAACAAAGAGGCTCGAATAGAACCCTTCCATCCCCCGTTGGGACGGGGGAACGGGAACAATGACCCTCTGTTGACACAACTTTTGTATCGCAGCAATTACCACAACTCTTTCCGGAAGATACACTGGCAAGGCCGAAATGAAAAAACGGTGAGGGGGCATCTCCTGTAACTCCAGCTTGTACCCCTGATACACTATGGGGTATATGCAGTTGCGGTCGAATTGCCGGCAAAGTCGAAAAACGGGGCATTTTCAACAAAACAAACATGTTGAATTGGATACGACAATGCAATACAGTACTTTTCGACAAAAAAACGGCCGTTTCAGATTCGACTTTTTCAAATTCGACAGTTGTCAAATTCGACATGTCTGCACTGTTAAAAATGCGGCTTTTCGACAAAAGTATATTCAATTGAAGAATGTCGATTCGACAACAGTGCTTTTCGACAGTAATTTCGTCAATTTCATTCTGCCTCACTTTGCTGGCGGAATCTAATAAAAAATGTAAAACATGTTTTTTTTGTGTTTTTTTTTTTTTTTTTATTGCTACTGTAATAGCATATCTATTTATATTAGAAGGGATTATGTACTTGGTTTGTCTATTAGGAGACACAAGTATTTATAGATTTTTTTTTAAAAGAATATTTTTTTTTTTAACTGACTAAAATAATATGGAGAGATCAGAGCATGGTTTTCAGTGGGAAGGGGTGGGAATGGGTTAAAATCATGAAAAAAAAAATGCGTGGGGTCCCCCCTCCTAAGCATAACCAGCCTCGGGCTCTTTGAGCCGGTCCTGGTTGTAAAAATACGGGGGGGAAATGGACAGGGGATCCCCCGTATTTTTAGAACCAGCACCGGGCTCTGCGTCCGGTCCTGGTGCAAAAAATACGGGGGACAAAAAGCGTAGGGGTCCCCCCTTTTTTTTTTTTTTTTGAACCAGCATCGGGCTCCACTAGCTGGAGAGATAATGCCACAGCCGGGAGACACTTTTATACCGGTCCCTGCGGCCGTGGCATTAAATCCCCAACTAGTCACCCCTGGCCGGGGTACCCTGGAGGAGTGGGGACCCCTTAAACCAAGGAGTCCCCCCCTCCAGCCACCCAAGGGCCAGGGGTAAAGCCCGAGGCTGTCCCCCCCCCCCCCCCCCCCCATCCATGGGCTGCGGATGGGGGGCTGATAGCCTTGTGTAAAATCAAAGAATATTGTTTTTCGCAGAAGAACTACAAGTCCCAGCAAGCCTCCCCCGCAAGCTGGTACTTGGAGAACCACAAGTACCAGCATGCAGGGGTAAAACGGGCCCACTGGTACCTGTAGTTCTTCTGCAAAAAAATACCCAAATAAAAACAGGACACGCACACCGTGAAAGTACAACTTTATTACATACATGCCGACACACAGATACTTACCTATGTTGACACGCCGACTCTAGCCACGTCTCCAAGTAGAATCCGGAGTACCTGAAAATAAAATTATACTCGCCTAAATCCAGTGTGTCCTGTTCTTCTTCTTTTTTTTTTTTTGTAATCCACGTACTTGGCAAAAAAAAAAAAAACGCATACCCGATCCACGAACTGAAAGGGGTCCCATGTTTACACATAAGACCCCTTTCCCCGAATGCGGAGACCCCCCGTGACTCCTGTCACAGAGGGTCCCTTCAGGCAATCAGGGAGCGCCATGTCGTGGCACTCTCCTGATTGCCTATGCGCGTCTGAGCTGTCAGACCGCATCGCACAGCCTCTCCATTATCTTCAATGGTGGGAACTTTGCGGTCAGCGGTGAGGTTACTCGCGGTCAGCCGCAGACCGCGGGTGACCTCACCACTGACCGCAAAGTTCCCACCATTGAAGATAATGGAGAGGCTGTGCGATGCGCTGTCTGACAGCTCAGACGCGCATAGGCAATCAGGAGAGTGCCACGACGTGGCGCTCCCTGATTGGCTGAAGGGACCCTCTGTGACAGGAGTCACGGGGGGTCTCAGCATTCGGGGAAAGGGGTCCCATGTGTAAACATGGGACCCCTTTCAGTGCGTGGTCCGGGTAAATGCGGTTTGTTTTTTTGCCAAGTACGTGGATTACAAAATAAAGAACAGGACACACTGGATTTAGGTGAGTATAATTTTATTTTCAGGTACCCCGGATTCTTGGAGACGTGGACACAGTCGGCATGTGAACATAGGTAAGTATGTGTGTGTCGGCATGTATGTAATAAAGTTTTACTTTCAAGGTGTGCGTGTCCTGTTTTTATTTGGGTTTTTTTTTTTGCAGAAGAACTACAGGTACCAGGGGGCCCGTTTTACCCCCGCATGCTGGTACTTGTGGTTCTCCAAGTACCAGCTTGCGGGGAGGCTTGCTGGGACTTGTAGTTCTTCTGCAAAAAACAATATTATTTGATTTTACACAAGGCTATCAGCCCCCCATCCGCAGCCCATGGATGGGGGGTACAGCCTCGGGCTTCACCCCTGGCCCTTGGGTGGCTGGAGGGAGGGACCCCTTGATTTAAGGGGTCCCCACTCCTCCAGGGTACCCCGGCCAGGGGTGACTAGTTGGGGATTAATGCCACGGCCGCAGGGACCGGTATAAAAGTGTCCCCCGGCTGTGACATTATCTCTCCAGCTAGTGGAGCCCGGTGCTGGTTCAAAAAATACGGGGGACCCCTACGCTTTTTGTCCCCCGTATTTTTTGCACCAGGACCGGACGCAGAGCCCGGTGCTGGTTCTAAAAATACGGGGGATCCCCTGTCCATTCCCCCCCCCCCCGTATTTTTATAACCAGGACCGGCTCAAAGAGCCCGAGGCTGGGTATGCTTAGGAGGGGGGACCCCACGCAATTTTTTCTGTGTTTTTTTAACCATTTTTGCGCCGTCAGAAAAGTCGAATCCAGGACGCACTTATCCGTCAACTGGTCCGTTTTTCGACAGCGGGACTGTCGAATCGTTTTTTATTCAATATGTCAAATTCCGGCACCCGCCGGCCGGAATTCGACGGTCGAATTGTGTCGAATTTAAAAACGGGCGAAAAAATGCTGCAATTCGCCCGGAATTGCATATACCCCCATGTCTAAGACCCAAGGATCCAGGGCTGAATGAACCCAGACCTGACTGAAGATCCGGAGACGGCCCCCCACCTGCCCGGATTCCCTCAGGGAAGCCCCAGCGACATGCGGTGGACTTGGTAGAGGCTGGGGAGGACTGCTGGTCCTGGCGCGCCTGACCCTGCAGGCGATTTCTTTCCCCTTCCTCTACCCTTTGAAGCGAGGAAGGACGAGCCTTTACCTCGTTTGTATTTATTAGGTCGAAAGGACTGCATCTGTTGATGGGGTGCCTTTTTTTTTTTGTGGGAACATAAGGAAGAAAAGATGACTTACCCGCAGTAGCAGTAAACACCAAGTCAGCCAGGCCGTCACCAAACAAGACACTACCTTTGAAGGGGAGCGCTTCCATAGCTTTCTTTTCTGCATCAGCATTCCATTGATGTATCCACAGCGCCCTCCTGGCCGAGACCGCCATGGCATTGGCTCTTGATCCCAAGAGGCCAACATCCCTCGCCGCATCCTTTAGGTAATCTGCAGCGTCCTTGATATAACCAAGAGTCAAAAGAATGTTATCCTTATCAAGGGTATCCATATCAGAAGCCAAATTATCAGCCCATTTAGCAATAGCACTACTCACCCATACCGACGCCACAGTAGGTCTGAGCAATGCACCAGTATTAACAAAAATGGCCTTCAATGTCGTCTCCAGCTTGCGATCCGCCGGATCCTTGAGAGCAGCCGTGTCAGGGGACGGAAGCGCCACCTTCTTGGACAAACGGGATAGAGCCTTGTCAACATTCGGAGACGACTCCCATATTTCCCTGTCATCAGAGGGGAAAGGATACGCCACAAAAATTCTCTTGGGAATCTTTCACCTCTTGTACGGCGACTCCCAAGCTTTTTCACAAAGAGCATTCATTTTATGAGAGGGGGGAAACTTCACCTCAGGTTTTTTCCCTTTAAATAGGCAAATCCTTGTTTCCTGAACCGTAGGTTCGTCAGAAATATGTAAAACATCTTTAATAGCCACAATCATGTACTGAATACTCTTAACTACCCTTAGGTGTAAAGTAGCCTCATTAAACTCGACATCGGAATCTGAGTCCGTGTCGGCATCTGTATCTACCATCTGATTAAATGAACGTTTTTGAGACCCTGAGGGGGTCTGCACCTGAGCCAAAGCATCCTCCATGGATTTTCTACATGTCTGTGTCTGAGAATCAGATTATCCAACCTCTTAGACAACAAAGCAACATTAGCATTAAGTGTACTCAACATAGCAACCCAATCAGTAGTCGACTGTGTCGACAGAGCCATTTCCAGCTCCTTTTCTGCGCCCCCAGTAACTTCCTCCGGAGAGGAACACTCAGCCTCAGACATGTCGACACGAAGTACCGACACCCAACACACACACTGGCCAAATAAAGGGGACAGCCTACAGGGAAGCCTGGAGAGAGAAACACAGAGGAAGTATGCCAGCTCACACCCCAGCGCTCATATAATACACCAAAGTAATATATGTCAGTAGCACTGTTAATAACCATAAAAGCACCAAATATTTGTGTCCCCCCCCCCCCCCCCCCCCCGTTTTAGCTCCCTGTTACTTGTGAGGAGCCTGGAGGTCCGGGCCAGCGTTCTCTGCAGCGGCTGTGGAAAATGGCGCTGGTTAGCTGTGCGGCAAAGCCCCGCCCCTTCCCGGCGCGCTTCAGTCCCACTCAATTTCAAATTCTTTATACTGGCGGGGGTTTTATATACGGTGCCCGGGCACCGAGTATAGCGTTCACCAGTCCTAACAACTTCAGCAACTGCTGCCCAGGGCGCCCCCCCCCCCCCCAGCGCCCTGCACCCTGTGAGTGCCATTGGTGGATGTGTGTGGGAGCATGGAGCGCAGTGCTACCGCTGCGCTGTACCTCGTGGGCTTGCTGCGCTCTCCACACAGGTTCTCTTTCTACTCTATGGGAATAGTCCCTTAGTCCCTGTTAGTCGGCATGCTGACTGTCGGCATTTAATTTGCTCGGGATCCCGGCACTGGTTACATAACTACATCCCATGCAAAATATGCTAACAGGTGCCACGATGCAGCGAAACTAAGTACATGCAGATCCTTGAGCCTTTGAGTGAAGGGAGCTTCTCCAGCTTTTATACATACATACATGCATATTTTTTTACTTTTTTTTTTTTTACATACATAATGTGAAAAAGGGTGTCTTCACACCCTTTTTACATTATTTTAGTATCACTTGAATGACTAAAGGATTTTTGGTGCAGTTTTCGTGAAAAATTGCTACAAACCATTTAAATCACTTTTCTTTTCTTTTTTTGTAACATCGCATTATCTATACATATGATGGGAAATGCAATCCGACCAGATTTACTAAAAATAAAAATGTTTAAAAAATACCGCAGTGAGCCCTGAGACAGCGTTGTCAGAGGGTCTACCGCGGATCCTGCTCCTAGGCAGAAAAAGCTGTGCAGGGAACCGGCAGTGTGATCACCTATGTGTCCAAAACAAGATTTTTTTTTGAGAAAGGGCTTATCTGGCGCTGTCAGATCTTGAGAGTTTTTTCTTAAATACTTTTGCTCTCCAAATTCATTGAAAATTCCTCACATCATATGGTTCCATGTGAAGACAAATACAATCATATAGTGAAGTACAGTTTAATTCATTTGAAAATTCATATATATAGACATACAAAACATGTAATAATCGCTTCACAGAAACAATTTTTTCTTTAAAATAATCCACACAAAAAAAGAAGACAAGGATTCTTCGTTAGTGCAAAAGGGCAAGAATTACCAGCTAGTTTAGAATCGCATTACCAGTTCTAAAGGCATTTGGATTTGTGAAAGGGTCCCGGGCACTCCAGTCCTCTCCAAATGTGGCTGGTCTCTGGTTTGCCTCCTGCTGTGTGGGAATCCTATGTCCGCACCAACGCGTTTCAACCTCTGCAACTGAGGTCTTTGTCAAGGTGACCTTTCTCAGAAAAATCTTTTTTTGGGTGACATTGTTGGTGGTGGGTAGGATTTACAGGCAGCTTTTTGCGCCCTAGTGGTTTATTACTCACTGATCACTTACTACTGATCACCTATGTGTGTTTGATGGACACCCAAGCTGATCACTGTAAAAAAAAATAAAAAAAATCATACTTACCTACCCAGGAAATGGTGATTGGTGCGGGCTGCAAGTCATCAGGGCTTCCTGACGCACCTGTGACCCCAACTGCAGTAATGTGATGCTGCAAAGTGGCAGCTCACTTTACAGCGCCGGTGGTCACAGCAGCAGGTAGCTCCAATGACTGGCAGCCAGATTAAGGTCCACATGTGCCTGGAGCTGAAATTCATAAATGACCTATCGTGTGCCACTGCAGGGGGTGTGATCAGTGATATGGGTTTGTTTTGTGGGTGTGGTAAGGGTAGTGGGGTGGCCTGTGCCGTGGATTGTTTCAAATTGCATAGAGGGTATAGCTAGTGCCTACCTTCAACCACTTTATAGTGGAGACATAAAAAAAAGTGTGTGTTTTGGGGGGGTTTGTGAACGGGTATGAAGTAGAGATGAGCGGGTTCGGTTTCTTTGAATCCGAACCCGCACGAACTTCACTTTTTTTTTCACGGGTCCGAGCGACTCGGATCTTCCCGCCTTGCTCGGTTAACCCGAGCGCGCCCGAACGTCATCATGACGCTGTCGGATTCTCGCGAGACTCGGATTCTATATAAGGAGCCGCGCGTCGCCGCCATTTTCACACGTGCATTGAGATTGATAGGGAGAGGACGTGGCTGGCGTCCTCTCCATTTAGATTAGATTTAGAAGAGAGAGAGAGAGAGAGATTGCTGTGATACTGTAGATTAGAAGAGAGTGCAGAGTGCAGACAGAGTTTAGTGACTGACGACCACAGTGACCAGTGACCACCAGAGACAGTGCAGTTGTTTGTTTTATTTAATATATCCGTTCTCTGCCTGAAAAAAACGATACACAGTCACACAGTGACTCAGTCTGTGTGCACTGCTCAGCCCAGTGTGCTGCACATCAATGTATTGTATATAAAGCTTATAATTGTGGGGGAGACTGGGGAGCACTGCAGGTTGTTATAGCAGGAGCCAGGAGTACATGATAAATAATATTATATTAAAATTAAACAGTGCACACTTTTGCTGCAGGAGTGCCACTGCCAGTGTGACTAGTGGTGACCAGTGCCTGACCACCAGTATATTAGTAGTATTGTATACTATCTCTTTATCAACCAGTCTATATTAGCAGCAGACACAGTACAGTGCGGTAGTTCACGGCTGTGGCTACCTCTGTGTCGGCACTCGGCAGGCAGTCCGTCCATCCATAATTGTATTATATACCACCTAACCGTGGTTTTTTTTTTCTTTCTTTATACCGTCGTCATAGTCATACTAGTTGTTACGAGTATACTACTATCTCTTTATCAACCAGTGTACAGTGCGGTAGTTCACGGCTGTGGCTACCTCTGTGTCGGAACTCGGCAGGCAGTCCGTCCATCCATAATTGTATTATAATATATACCACCTAACCGTGGTTTTTTTTTCGTTCTTTATACCGTCGTCATACTAGTTGTTACGAGTATACTACTATCTCTTTATCAACCAGTGTACAGTGCGGTAGTTCACGGCTGTGGCTACCTCTGTGTCGGAACTCGGCAGGCAGTCCGTCCATCCATAATTGTATTATAATATATACCACCTAACCGTGGTTTTTTTTTCGTTCTTTATACCGTCGTCATACTAGTTGTTACGAGTATACTACTATCTCTTTATCAACCAGTGTACAGTGCGGTAGTTCACGGCTGTGGCTACCTCTGTGTCGGCACTCGGCAGGCAGTCCGTCCAACCATAATTGTATTATATACCACCTAACCGTGGTTTTTTTTTCATTCTTTATACCGTCGTCATACTAGTTGTTACGAGTATACTACTATCTCTTTATCAACCAGTGTACAGTGCGGTAGTTCACGGCTGTGGCTACCTCTGTGTCGGCACTCGGCAGGCAGTCCGTCCAACCATAATTGTATTATATACCACCTAACCGTGGTTTTTTTTTCATTCTTTATACCGTCGTCATACTAGTTGTTACGAGTATACTACTATCTCTTTATCAACCAGTGTACAGTGCGGTAGTTCACGGCTGTGGCTACCTCTGTGTCGGCACTCGGCAGCCCGTCCATAATTGTATATACCAGTGACCTAACCGTGGTTTTTTTTTCTTTCTTTATACATACATACTAGTTACGAGTATACTATCTCTTTATCAACCAGTCTATATATTAGCAGCAGACACAGTACAGTGCGGTAGTTCACGGCTGTGGCTACCTCTGTGTCGGCACTCGGCAGCCCGTCCATAATTGTATATACCACCTAACCGTGGTTTTTTTTTCTTTCTTTATACATACATACTAGTTACGAGTATACTATCTCTTTATCAACCAGTCTATATATTAGCAGCAGACACAGTACAGTGCGGTAGTTCACGGCTGTGGCTACCTCTGTGTCGGCACTCCGCAGCCCGTCCATAATTGTATATACCAGTGACCTAACCGTGGTTTTTTTTTCTTTCTTTATACATACATACTAGTTACGAGTATACTATCTCTTTATCAACCAGTCTATATATTAGCAGCAGACACAGTACAGTGCGGTAGTTCACGGCTGTGGCTACCTCTGTGTCGGCACTCGGCAGCCCGTCCATAATTGTATATACCAGTGACCTAACCGTGGTTTTTTTTTCTTTCTTTATACATACATACTAGTTACGAGTATACTATCTCTTTATCAACCAGTCTATATATTAGCAGCAGACACAGTACAGTGCGGTAGTTCACGGCTGTGGCTACCTCTGTGTCGGCACTCGGCAGCCCGTCCATAATTGTATATACCAGTGACCTAACCGTGTTTTTTTTTTCTTTCTTTATACATACATACTAGTTACGAGTATACTATCTCTTTATCAACCAGTCTATATATTAGCAGCAGACACAGTACAGTGCGGTAGTTCACGGCTGTGGCTACCTCTGTGTCGGCACTCGGCAGCCCGTCCATAATTGTATACTAGTATCCAATCCATCCATCTGCATTGTTTACCTGAGGTGCCTTTTAGTTGTGCCTATTGTCAAAGTCAAAAATATTACATAGAGAGACCATATAAACTGCACACATATAAGTCGCTATACTTGCAAATATGCGCAGCGAGCACAGCAATATATGGAAACACACGCATTTGCTCGGACATGGCACAGAGATGGATTCGGCACTTGTTTCATACAGTACATGGTTATAATAATGAACAGCACCAGACACCAAGGAGATTTAGAATTGGCTAATGAATTAATGTCATGGATGTGTATCATTCGAACCGAACCAGATAAACACATCATGTTTGGTATTGAAGCAAGCAGAATCAGGTGTGGGTTAGTTTGAGGCCTGTTATGTTGTTGTGGGACATTGCAGCGGATAGATATGATTATATGTATAAAAGCTAAGATCATATTGTTAGAATAATGGATGCTCAAGACAACCTTTTACTAAGTTTCAGGGCTGAACCTGATTAGCATATACAAAGAGAATGGTGACTCAATACAAAGGAGAAAGAAAGACCCCTCCCCCAGGTACTGGTCAAACAGGAAGGTAGTGGTCAGGTGTGGCCTCAGAGAACAGATGTAATGTAGCTACACTCACAGACACACACACAGCTACCTGGCACCAAGCAGCATGGCGGCTGAATCCCCAGGACATCTTCCAAACTAAAGGCTAAGTATTGAACTTCACATGGCTAGATAAGGAAACAGACGGATTGCTTTCTGGTTTAAATAGGATATTGTAACTTGGTTGTGTGATTGTTGGGTGTTTGTGGATACTCTGTGAAGTCTGTGATAAATTGGAACAGTATACAATCTGTAGCATAATATTTGTGGTATTTGTTTGCCAATGGAGATTTAAAATAGATTGTGCTGGTTAGTTATAATATATATCCTGTTAATCATAAATACCACCATGCAGTTACGTTTGTGTTAATTACATTGTGATCTGGTCTTGTGATGAATATGCTCTGGTTATTGAGATACTGAAGTTGTTTGGGATGTGAAATTATGAGATGGTTCTAGGAAGTTGGATTACATTGTGAAAGGTGTTTTAGATGGTTTGGAATTGTAAAATCAGAACATATGCATTGTTTTGAGGCTTGGACATTTTGGAAGAAAATGGAGTCTTGTGTTTTCTGCTATGTGATTGTGGTTTAGTATAGAGTGCCATGTGTTTGGACCTGCAAATCTAAAATGGCTGCTGCTGGATGTCTTCCCCTCCCCCTTTCAGCCATGTGGTGTGGTCTTTGGAATCAAGTGGAGGTTTCTCAAAATGGAGTCTAGCTTCCATCCCATGCTGTATTCAGCATTGACTAACTGCGCAGCGATTGTCTCTCACATGTGTAGTTTTATCTGCAACCATGTTGTCTCTTATTTAATGTTATCATGAGCCATTTCTCTCTATCTCTCTCTTCTTCTCTTCCCCTTCCATTTTCCCATAAATAGTAATTGTATTGTATTGTATTTCTTGTGTAGTTATCTGGTTAGGAAGTCTTTGTTATATTGTAGTGTATCATTTGTACTGTTATCCCCTTTTACAAGTATATTAGATATAATACAGTTAATAGGCCTTGGAACCTAAACCAGCATCTGTGTATTTTCTATAGTGATAAGTGTTCATTTGAGCGTCGGTGACGCTCATGCAGCTTTGTAGATAGTCAGGTTACACAAGGTTGCACTTACACCCTGTACTCACATTAAGGTATTCAGTGTATTTCATTGGTATAAGGTTTTAACATAAAGGTATAGTGTTGTAAGCGTCTGCATCGCTGGTGACCTCCTCGTGGTCTCGAGCGTATGCTACGCTACAGCGAATCATTCCCCTAGACATAACCAATAACGTGTCCTGTGATCACTGGGCCGTGAGCGAACGTGACGCTTGAGCGTCTCGCCTACGGCTGAGCGATCGCTACGCAGATAGCGTACCATTACGGTACTTCTTAAGTAAACAGCGTACAGTGTTCTTAGCTTCATAAAGGGTTGTTTATACGACAAAGGAATTTAGCATTGTCAATTGCGGGCTCGTCCTATACTTCTCATATCTGCACTAGGTAGATCAGCAGACATTATCCCTCCAGCAAAGGGTGGGAGGTTGTCTCACAGTGCTGACGGGATAAGCGTCTGCTTCGCTTAGATAAAGAGTGCTGAAGGAACCCGGTAACCGGAGGTAAGAACAGTACGCTATTGTCTTTAAAAATCTGGTTTTTATTTCAATTTGGTGCCAACTACACACTCAGGCCTAGAATAACTTTAGGAGTTTTGAATGATGACTTTCTTTGTGACAAGAGACCGCATGGTCTGTCCACCATTTTGTGTGACCCTCATGGAGGTGGAAGGGGGAGGAGCAGCGGCCATTTTGGGAAGGTCAAAAAAAAAAAAAATTTTTTTTTTCTGAGCGGCTGGTTTTCAGTTGACTCAGGAAACAATCAGCCATCCACTGTCAAAAAGAAATCATCATTTAATGAGTTTTTTTTTAATGCATTTATTTAATCTATATCATAGTCAATCATAAGTAATAGTGATTGGTACTTATATGTAATTTCATATGCGTGTGCTTACATCAATGTATGTTATTAGATTAAATTTAGAATTGCATTTTCATCTGTGTAAGTTTCACATCTCACCTTCCTGTTTGCCATTTGCATTGATAACGTGCTGAGAAAAAAACAAGCACACAGCATAGAAGATACTGTGTGGTGTTTGGTAAGCGTTTATATAGTGAAATATCGCTTATAGTAAGGCGATACAGAAGCCACAAGACAATAGCACACATTTGTTCAGTTTCCAAAATTTAGTTTAAATACCTTACTTTACTGTAACGCCTCTGGGGAGAGCTATCAGACTACGGGAAATGATTTTTCTGATCAGAAAACTATAAGAATGATAGTGGGTTGAAAACGGTATGAGTGTATTGAATCCCGCTTTGTGGACTTTGTGATCTATGTGATAAAACGGTATTGAATTCCGCTTTGTGGACTTTGTGAACTTTGTGATCTATGTGGAACGTGATGAGCACGATCTGAGTGAAAACGTGCAACAGAGTGTGATAAAGTTTTCGTTGTATTACGCTCTGGCTGTTTTGGAGCACAGTAGGGAGACTCCAATGATCCTACCATTTATGGGCAACAAGTGTCTATAAGTGGTACGATTGGACCGCACGGTTGTATGTGTGACCAATAACGCAACGTGATATGAGGTCGTATATCCATGCGTAAATCATGCCCTCATACGTGTTGTAGGGAGCACATGCAAGCGTGATTTGTGTAAAGAAAAAGGAAGGGAATTTTCTCAGGAAAATCTCTAGAGATAGGGCCTGCAACGGCTACACGTGTCTGCTAGAAGGCGGACCGGAGATACCCGGAGCAGAAGAAGTTCAGTGGAAGAGCTTTAAGGATTTCCAACGAAGTTCTGTGTTTGGTGCATTTTAGGAAGTTTTTCTGTGTTAAAAAGGTCCACAATGGCAGCCAAGTGCACAACACAGAGACGGTCGGAGGTCAGGATTCAGACTCCAGAGGCTTGCAGACCCCGAGGGTCTGCTCGGTTAGTAATGTGGGGGAAATATGGTCCCCACACTGAGACCTTTTGTGATGAATGGACACGAATGACTGCGGGGGATAAGGCACCATTTCCCGGGATAGGTAGTTTTGACTTAGAGGTGTTGCATAATTTAAGGCAAAGGATCAGTCTCATAAAATCCTGGAAACAACGAGTTAAACATGATGATTGTTTGCAGTTATGGCAACAGGAAAGTGAAATGCAAAGAAATGTAACTTACATATCTAACTTTCATCTTGAGAGGAGAGACATGGCATTGAAGAGGATTATGGTTGCAGAGAAATGGCACAATGTTGTACGATAAAAATGCACTTAGTAACTGTATTAAGAATGAAAGTGTTAAATGTAATAATGTTTATGAAAATGAAAGTGTAAAAATTACAAATGTTAACCTGTGCAAGTCGCACCCCATGTTAAACTTCCCTCAGGATTACCAACAAGAAAGTGAGCCCAGAACGATGTCGGCACCTCTTAAAGAAGCCATCCTACAAGACATCCAGGTGGACGCGACCAAATTGGTAAAGGCAATAATCAAACCCCCTAACGGAGGGTCAGGTGAGGTCGTGTCCACAGGTACGTACAATGTTTTATATCACGCACAAACAAATGTACCCCATATTGTAAGACCAAAACAAGGTGATGTAATTGAGTTTAGTCCTGTCAGGGTGATCACAGTCCCCAATGGGAAGACTGACGATCAGGGAATCATTCCCGTCAAGGACAGTGCAATGCGCCATCCCTGGTCCCGGACAGAATTGAGATCAATCATGTCTGATTACCCAGATCCTAGGAAAGATCTAACTGTATGATCAAAGATTCACAGAAGGCATATCAACTCCCTAGACAACGACATAATCATGGTATCCAAGGAACCAGGTAGGTACAGGGAAAGCGGTTGAGGGTGATGAGCATCCAAGCGTTTGAGGAGGCATCAAATCAACCAAAACCCCAGGCCATTGGCACATGGAGGAACTTAAGGAGTTGTGATCTGTGCAAAAGAGAACTGCAATAACCCACATAAAGTTAGACCCCCTAGACATGAAAATGAGCAAAAGTTATGACACACCAAATTACAAGCAGGGATCATATAGGAAGAATTTTGGGCCACACCCATAATATATAGTTAGGAAAGGTGATTATTAGGAATGGAGGCAAGCCTGAGGTAACGGTTAATAAATTGGGAGGTCATTCACTGAAGACACAGGAATGACCAGGTTAAACGTTGTAAATGTATTTGTGAAAAATGTTTTTTCTTTCTCTCTCTATCCCCATCTCTGACGATTATTGGTAAGAATTCAAACATTGCATATTCGCTTGGTCCTTGCAGAAGTCTACCAAACCCCAGCATGACCTATCCACCACAATGTATTCTGGCCAGATACAGACAGTGGAATAATGCAAGTGCTGGTGGGGAGGGACTGCTCAAGGAAACCATTAGACACGTAGATACGACAGCCTAATAAGTCTGACAATGTTTTTCTAATGCTAACAATGTTTTCTTAATGTTGACAATGTTTAAAAATGTTTTGTTTCTCTTTTCTCATTGGTGGTTATTGTCGAGTTATGTAATGTATATATGCACATGAATTGTTCTCTATCTCTTTTGTTTTTTTGTTGTCTCTCTCTTCCCACTCATGTTTCCATGGTTTAAAGATGGTATGTCATCCCTCAGTTGGACCAATGGTAATGCCAGATTTTTTCTCCTTACAGAAAGATCGCCGGTTAGGAAGGAATATTGCATCACCAGAATGTTCGTTTGGAAGACTGAGAGACAGCACCTTTGAGAGGACAGCAGAACAAGAAGAACAACAAGACGAGAGAACTTATTATCGTAACAAGTTCTCTCCCCCTCAAACTGTTTTCTTATACCCCCTTTACAAATTTCTTCTTTTCTCCTCCTGTAAGATGGACTTGCCCCAAGAGACTGTGATATGGATTTTCCCGTTAACCATGATGTTGACCAGAGCAGTCTGTTTCGGTGAGAGTACCAGTGAGGTCGAGAAAGGATCCAGAAAGGTCCTGATGACTGAGACGGAGGTGTAAATTTCCAATAGCAACCCAATCACCAAGCAAAGATACAAAGACCCCCTTGGACGAGGAAGCTGACGAGACGAGATGTATACAGACAACAGACAAGCACCAAAGAAGAAGATTTGACAACTTTAAATATGGACACTTGATGAACTTTGCCATGGATCCCCAGTTTCCCTAGTATCTTTAAACTCACGCTAGCCCAACATTTTTGTAAATCTGATGGCTCAGACAAAGCTATTTGCTCATGCCTAAGGAGCAATACAGCGCAAAGAAGACGACTCTCAACAGATACCGAACACAACCTCAACGACAGATGTACATTTCCCTGACATAGAATATCATTGCATTTTCCATAAGTGTTCTTTATCTTCATCTCTACAACCCTCAGGTAATAACACACATAGACGATAGGGAATACAGGCACAGATATCAGCAACCACATACCTCCCCCATTCATGTATCACCAATTAAAATGTGCATCCCCATTTTGTTACAACCACAGCCGAAATGAGCTCGGTAGAGTTTGACAGCCCATCCACAGACCCTTAGTACGGGATAAGAAGGAATTCAAATGTATACTTCGCAATACCTCGAAGCTTGATGTACAACACGTACGGCACGATGATACATGACCCCCCAAACATGGATTCATACACACATGCTTCTGCTATCTCACTAGGTCATACCCTCTTCACACCTTCTCCTCTCTCCTCCCTTACCCAACCATTGAAATGTATTAACCCCTGACATATATTTTTCTCTTTTTGAAATGTTTTAGGAAGTGGCAGTTATTGGTGACTGCCAAAGGGTGGACTGTCAAAGTCAAAAATATTACATAGAGAGACCATATAAACTGCACACATATAAGTCGCTATACTTGCAAATATGCGCAGCGAGCACAGCAATATATGGAAACACACGCATTTGCTCGGACATGGCACAGAGATGGATTCGGCACTTGTTTCATACAGTACATGGTTATAATAATGAACAGCACCAGACACCAAGGAGATTTAGAATTGGCTAATGAATTAATGTCATGGATGTGTATCATTCGAACCGAACCAGATAAACACATCATGTTTGGTATTGAAGCAAGCAGAATCAGGTGTGGGTTAGTTTGAGGCCTGTTATGTTGTTGTGGGACATTGCAGCGGATAGATATGATTATATGTATAAAAGCTAAGATCATATTGTTAGAATAATGGATGCTCAAGACAACCTTTTACTAAGTTTCAGGGCTGAACCTGATTAGCATATACAAAGAGAATGGTGACTCAATACAAAGGAGAAAGAAAGACCCCTCCCCCAGGTACTGGTCAAACAGGAAGGTAGTGGTCAGGTGTGGCCTCAGAGAACAGATGTAATGTAGCTACACTCACAGACACACACACAGCTACCTGGCACCAAGCAGCATGGCGGCTGAATCCCCAGGACATCTTCCAAACTAAAGGCTAAGTATTGAACTTCACATGGCTAGATAAGGAAACAGACGGATTGCTTTCTGGTTTAAATAGGATATTGTAACTTGGTTGTGTGATTGTTGGGTGTTTGTGGATACTCTGTGAAGTCTGTGATAAATTGGAACAGTATACAATCTGTAGCATAATATTTGTGGTATTTGTTTGCCAATGGAGATTTAAAATAGATTGTGCTGGTTAGTTATAATATATATCCTGTTAATCATAAATACCACCATGCAGTTACGTTTGTGTTAATTACATTGTGATCTGGTCTTGTGATGAATATGCTCTGGTTATTGAGATACTGAAGTTGTTTGGGATGTGAAATTATGAGATGGTTCTAGGAAGTTGGATTACATTGTGAAAGGTGTTTTAGATGGTTTGGAATTGTAAAATCAGAACATATGCATTGTTTTGAGGCTTGGACATTTTGGAAGAAATTGTGTTTTCTGCTATGTGATTGTGGTTTAGTATAGAGTGCCATGTGTTTGGACCTGCAAATCTAAAATGGCTGCTGCTGGATGTCTTCCCCTCCCCCTTTCAGCCATGTGGTGTGGTCTTTGGAATCAAGTGGAGGTTTCTCAAAATGGAGTCTAGCTTCCATCCCATGCTGTATTCAGCATTGACTAACTGCGCAGCGATTGTCTCTCACATGTGTAGTTTTATCTGCAACCATGTTGTCTCTTATTTAATGTTATCATGAGCCATTTCTCTCTATCTCTCTCTTCTTCTCTTCCCCTTCCATTTTCCCATAAATAGTAATTGTATTGTATTGTATTTCTTGTGTAGTTATCTGGTTAGGAAGTCTTTGTTATATTGTAGTGTATCATTTGTACTGTTATCCCCTTTTACAAGTATATTAGATATAATACAGTTAATAGGCCTTGGAACCTAAACCAGCATCTGTGTATTTTCTATAGTGATAAGTGTTCATTTGAGCGTCGGTGACGCTCATGCAGCTTTGTAGATAGTCAGGTTACACAAGGTTGCACTTACACCCTGTACTCACATTAAGGTATTCAGTGTATTTCATTGGTATAAGGTTTTAACATAAAGGTATAGTGTTGTAAGCGTCTGCATCGCTGGTGACCTCCTCGTGGTCTCGAGCGTATGCTACGCTACAGCGAATCATTCCCCTAGACATAACCAATAACGTGTCCTGTGATCACTGGGCCGTGAGCGAACGTGACGCTTGAGCGTCTCGCCTACGGCTGAGCGATCGCTACGCAGATAGCGTACCATTACGGTACTTCTTAAGTAAACAGCGTACAGTGTTCTTAGCTTCATAAAGGGTTGTTTATACGACAAAGGAATTTAGCATTGTCACTATTAAAATATGGAGAACAAAAATGTTGAGGTTCCAAAATTAGGGAAAGATCAAGATCCACTTCCACCTCGTGCTGAAGCTGCTGCCACTAGTCATGGCCGAGACGATGAAATGCCAGCAACGTCGTCTGCCAAGGCCGATGCCCAATGGCATAGTACAGAGCATGTCAAAACCAAAACACCAAATATCAGTAAAAAAAGGACTCCAAAACCTAAAATAAAATTGTCGGAGGAGAAGCGTAAACTTGCCAATATGCCATTTACCACACGGAGTGGCAAGGAACGGCTGAGGCCCTGGCCTATGTTCATGGCTAGTGGTTCAGCTTCACATGAGGATGGAAGCACTCAGCCTCTCGCTAGAAAACTGAAAAGACTCAAGCTGGCAAAAGCACCGCAAAGAACTGTGCGTTCTTTGAAATCCCAAATCCACAAGGAGAGTCCAATTGTGTCGGTTGCGATGCCTGACCTTCCCAACACTGGACGTGAAGAGCATGCGCCTTCCACCCTGCAAGTGCTGGAAGGAGCACCCGCAGTCCAGTTCCTGATAGTCAGATTGAAGATGTCAGTGTTGAAGTACACCAGGATGAGGAGGATATGGGTGTTGCTGGCGCTGGGGAGGAAATTGACCAGGAGGATTCTGATGGTGAGGTGGTTTGTTTAAGTCAGGCACCCGGGGAGACACCTGTTGTCCGTGGGAGGAATATGGCCGTTGACATGCCAGGTGAAAATACCAAAAAAATCAGCTCTTCGGTGTGGAGGTATTTCACCAGAAATGCGGACAACAGGTGTCAAGCCGTGTGTTCCCTTTGTCAAGCTGTAATAAGTAGGGGTAAGGACGTTAACCACCTCGGAACATCCTCCCTTATACGTCACCTGCAGCGCATTCATAATAAGTCAGTGACAAGTTCAAAAACTTTGGGTGACAGCGGAAGCAGTCCACTGACCAGTAAATCCCTTCCTCTTGTAACCAAGCTCACGCAAACCACCCCACCAACTCCCTCAGTGTCAATTTCCTCCTTCCCCAGGAATGCCAATAGTCCTGCAGGCCATGTCACTGGCAAGTCTGACGAGTCCTCTCCTGCCTGGGATTCCTCCGATGCATCCTTGCGTGTAACGCCTACTGCTGCTGGCGCTGCTGTTGTTGCCGCTGGGAGTCGATGGTCATCCCAGAGGGGAAGTCGTAAGCCCACTTGTACTACTTCCAGTAAGCAATTGACTGTTCAACAGTCCTTTGCGAGGAAGATGAAATATCACAGCAGTCATCCTACTGCAAAGCGGATAACTGAGTCCTTGACAACTATGTTGGTGTTAGACGTGCGTCCGGTATCCGCCGTTAGTTCACAGGGAACTAGACAATTTATTGAGGCAGTGTGCCCCCGTTACCAAATACCATCTAGGTTCCACTTCTCTAGGCAGGCGATACCGAGAATGTACACGGACGTCAGAAAAAGACTCACCAGTCTCCTAAAAAATGCAGTTGTACCCAATGTCCACTTAACCACGGACATGTGGACAAGTGGAGCAGGGCAGGGTCAGGACTATATGACTGTGACAGCCCACTGGGTAGATGTATGGACTCCCGCCGCAAGAACAGCAGCGGCGGCACCAGTAGCAGCATCTCGCAAACGCCAACTCTTTCCTAGGCAGGCTACGCTTTGTATCACCGCTTTCCAGAATACGCACACAGCTGAAAACCTCTTACGGCAACTGAGGAAGATCATCGCGGAATGGCTTACCCCAATTGGACTCTCCTGTGGATTTGTGGCATCGGACAACGCCAGCAATATTGTGTGTGCATTAAATATGGGCAAATTCCAGCACGTCCCATGTTTTGCACATACCTTGAATTTGGTGGTGCAGAATTTTTTAAAAAACGACAGGGGCGTGCAAGAGATGCTGTCGGTGGCCAGAAAAATTGCGGGACACTTTCGGCGTACAGGCACCACGTACAGAAGACTGGAGCACCACCAAAAACTACTGAACCTGCCCTGCCATCATCTGAAGCAAGAAGTGGTAACGAGGTGGAATTCAACCCTCTATATGCTTCAGAGGTTGGAGGAGCAGCAAAAGGCCATTCAAGCCTATACAATTGAGCACGATATAGGAGATGGAATGCACCTGTCTCAAGTGCAGTGGAGAATGATTTCAACGTTGTGCAAGGTTCTGATGCCCTTTGAACTTGCCACACGTGAAGTCAGTTCAGACACTGCCAGCCTGAGTCAGGTCATTCCCCTCATCAGGCTTTTGCAGAAGAAGCTGGAGGCATTGAAGAAGGAGCTAAAAGGGAGCGATTCCGCTAGGCATGTGGGACTTGTGGATGTAGCCCTTAATTCGCTTAACAAGGATTCACGGGTGGTCAATCTGTTGAAATCAGAGCACTACATTTTGGCCACCGTGCTCGATCCTAGATTTAAAGCCTACCTTGGATCTCTCTTTCCGGCAGACACAGGTCTGCTGGGGTTGAAAGACCTGCTGGTGACAAAATTGTCAAGTCAAGCGGAACGCGACCTGTCAACATCTCCTCCTTCACATTCTCCCGCAACTGGGGGTGCGAGGAAAAGGCTCAGAATTCCAAGCCCACCCGCTGGCGGTGATGCAGGGCAGTCTGGAGCGACTGCTGATGCTGACATCTGGTCCGGACTGAAGGACCTGACAACGATTACGGACATGTCGTCTACTGTCACTGCATATGATTCTCTCAACATTGATAGAATGGTGGAGGATTATATGAGTGACCGCATCCAAGTAGGCACGTCACACAGTCCGTACTTATACTGGCAGGAAAATGAGGCAATTTGGAGGCCCTTGCACAAACTGGCTTTATTCTACCTAAGTTGCCCTCCCACAAGTGTGTACTCCGAAAGAGTGTTTAGTGCCGCCGCTCACCTTGTCAGCAATCGGCGTACGAGGTTACATCCAGAAAATGTGGAGAAGATGATGTTCATTAAAATGAATTAGAATCAATTCCTCCGCGGAGACATTAACCAGCAGCAATTGCCTCCACAAAGTACACAGGGAGCTGAGATGGTGGATTCCAGTGGGGACGAATTGATAATCTGTGAGGAGGGGGATGTACACGGTGATATATCGGAGGGTGAAGATGAGGTGGACATCTTGCCTCTGTAGAGCCAGTTTGTGCAAGGAGAGATTAATTGCTTCTTTTTTGGGGGGGGGTCCAAACCAACCCGTCATATCAGTCACAGTCGTGTGGCAGACCCTGTCACTGAAATGATGGGTTGGTTAAAGTGTGCATGTCCTGTTTTGTTTATACAACATAAGGGTGGGTGGGAGGGCCCAAGGATAATTCCATCTTGCACCTCTTTTTTCTTTTCTTTTTCTTTGCATCATGTGCTGATTGGGGAGGGTTTTTTGGAAGGGACATCCTGCGTGACACTGCAGTGCCACTCCTAAATGGGCCCGGTGTTTGTGTCGGCCACTAGGGTCGCTAATCTTACTCACACAGTCAGCTACCTCATTGCGCCTCTTTTTTTCTTTGCGTCATGTGCTGTTTGGGGAGGGTTTTTTGGAAGGGACATCCTGCGTGACACTGCAGTGCCACTCCTAGATGGGCCCGGTGTTTGTGTCGGCCACTAGGGTCGCTAATCTTACTCACACAGCTACCTCATTGCGCCTCTTTTTTTCTTTGCGTCATGTGCTGTTTGGGGAGGGTTTTTTGGAAGGGCCATCCTGCGTGACACTGCAGTGCCACTCCTAGATGGGCCCGGTGTTTGTGTCGGCCACTAGGGTCGCTAATCTTACTCACACAGTCAGCTACCTCATTGCGCCTCTTTTTTTCTTTGCGTCATGTGCTGTTTGGGGAGGGTTTTTTGGAAGGGCCATCCTGCGTGACACTGCAGTGCCACTCCTAGATGGGCCCGGTGTTTGTGTCGGCCACTAGGGTCGCTAATCTTACTCACACAGTCAGCTACCTCATTGCGCCTCTTTTTTTCTTTGCGTCATGTGCTGTTTGGGGAGGGTTTTTTGGAAGGGCCATCCTGCGTGACACTGCAGTGCCACTCCTAGATGGGCCCGGTGTTTGTGTCGGCCACTAGGGTCGCTAATCTTACTCACACAGCTACCTCATTGCGCCTCTTTTTTTCTTTGCGTCATGTGCTGTTTGGGGAGGGTTTTTTGGAAGGGACATCCTGCGTGACACTGCAGTGCCACTCCTAGATGGGCCCGGTGTTTGTGTCGGCCACTAGGGTCGCTTATCTTACTCACACAGCGACCTCGGTGCAAATTTTAGGACTAAAAATAATATTGTGAGGTGTGAGGTATTCAGAATAGACTGAAAATGAGTGTAAATTATGGTTTTTGAGGTTAATAATACTTTGGGATCAAAATGACCCCCAAATTCTATGATTTAAGCTGTTTTTTAGTGTTTTTGGAAAAAAACACCCGAATCCAAAACACACCCGAATCCGACAAAAATAATTCGGTGAGGTTTTGCCAAAACGCGTTCGAACCCAAAACACGGCCGCGGAACCGAACCCAAAACCAAAACACAAAACCCGAAAAATTTCAGGCGCTCATCTCTAGTATGAAGTTTGTCTGCTTCTCCTTGAGTTCTAGAATGTTTAGGTTAAAACAATATAAAAATTTAAAATTTGTTCACTGAATATTGCCATATTTCTATAAGTGCCACACTAACTGTCAAACATGAAGGAAGAAGTATGAAGGTCTGGGGCTATATTGCTGAGGCAGCAACTTGTGTGGCTGCACCTTTATTATGATAATATCCGCTCAATTTTCTGTAAAATAAAAACATTCCACCCCACACAGTAATGCCCCTTTCTCTGACGTCCTAAGTGGATGCTGGGACTCCGTAAGGACCATGGGGAATAGCGGCTCCGCAGGAGACTGGGCACAACTAAAGAAAGCTTTAGGACTACCTGGTGTGCACTGGCTCCTCCCACTATGACCCTCCTCCAGACCTCAGTTAGAATCTTGTGCCCGGCTGAGCTGGATGCACACTAGGGGCTCTCCTGAGCTCCTAGAAAGAAAGTATATTTTAGGTTTTTTATTTTACAGTGAGATCTGCTGGCAACAGACTCACTGCAGCGAGGGACTAAGGGGAGAAGAAGCGAACCTACCTAACTGGTGGTAGCTTGGGCTTCTTAGGCTACTGGACACCATTAGCTCCAGAGGGATCGACCACAGGACCCGACCTCGATGTTCGGTCCCGGAGCCGCGCCGCCGGCCCCCTTACAGAGCCAGAAGCAAGAAGTGTTCCGGAAAATCGGCGGCAGAAGACTTCTGTCTTCAACAAGGTAGCGCACAGCACTGCAGCTGTGCGCCATTGCTCCTCATGCACACCTCACACTCCGGTCACTGATGGGTGCAGAGCGCTGGGGGGGGGCGCCCTGAGGGCAATGTAATACACCTTGGCTGGCAAATCATCACAATATATAGTCCCAGGGCTATATATGTGATAAATTACCCCTGCCAGAATCCATGAAAAAAGCGGGAGAAAAGTCAGCCGAAAAAGGGGCGGGGCTATCTCCCTCAGCACACTGGCGCCATTTTTTCTTCACAGTGCAGCTGGAAGACAGCTCCCCAGGCTCTCCCCTGCAGTTTTCAGGCTCAAAGGGTTAAAAAGAGAGGGGGGGCACTAAATTTAGGCGCAATATGTGTATACAAGCAGCTATTGGGGGAAAAATCACTCAGTTATAGTGTTAATCCCTGCATTATATAGCGCTCTGGTGTGTGCTGGCATACTCTCTCTCTGTCTCCCCAAAGGACTTTGTGGGGTCCTGTCCTCAGTCAGAGCATTCCCTGTGTGTGGTGTGTCGGTACGGCTGTGTCGACATGTTGGACGAGGAAGGTTACGTGGAGGCGGAGCAGAGGCCGATAAATGGGATGTCGCCCCCTGTGGGGCCGACACCAGAGAGGATGGATAGGTGGAAGGTATTAACCGACAATGTCAACTCCTTACATAAAAGGCTGGATGACGTAACAGCTGTGGGACAGCCGGGTTCTCAGCCCGCGCTTGCCCAGGCGTCTCAAAGGCCATCAGGGGCTCAAAAAACGCCCGTTACCTCAGATGGCAGACACAGATGTCAGCACGGAGTCTGACTCCAGTGTCGACGAGGTTGAGACATATACACAATCCACTAGGAACACCCGTTGCATGATCTCGGCAATGAAAAATGTGTTACATATTTCTGACATGAACCCAAGTACCACATAAAAGGGGTTTTATGTTTGGGGAGAAAAAGCAGCCAGTGTTTTGTTCCCCCATCAGATGAGTGAATGAAGTGTGTAAAGAGCGTGGGTTCCCCCGATAAGAAAATGGTAATTTCTAAAAAGTTACTGCTGGCGTACCCTTTCCCGCCAGAGGATAGGCCACGTTGGGAGATATCCCCTAGGGTGGATAAGGCGCACACACGTTTGTCAAAAAAGGTGGCACTGCCGTCTTGGGATACGGCCACTTTGAAGGAGCCTGCTGATAAAAAGCAGGAGACTATCCTGAAGTCTGTATATACACACTCAGGTACTATACTGAGACCTGCATTTGCCTCAGCATAAATAGTGCTGCTGCAGCGTGGTCTGATACCCTGTCAGATAATATTAATACCCTAGACAGGGATAAAATTTTGCTAACATAGAGCATATTAAAGACGTCATCTTATATATGAAGGATGCACAGAGGGATATTTGCCGGCTGGCATCCAGAATTAATGCAATGTCCATTCTGCCAGGAGGGTATTAGAAACCCGGCAGTGGACAGGTGATGCTGCCTTTAAAAGGCACATGGAGATTCTGCCTTATAAGGGTGAGGAATTGTTTGGGGATGGTCTCTGGGACCTCGTATCCACAGCAACAGCTGGGAAGAAATTTTTTTACCTCCAGGTTTCCTCACAGCCTAAGAAAGCACCGTATTTTCAGGTACAGTCCTTTCGGCTTCAGAAAAGCAAGCGGGTCAAAGGCGCTTCCTTTCTGCACAGAGACAAGGGAAGAAGGAAAAAGCTGCACCAGACAGCCAGTTCCCAGGATCAAAAATCTTCCCCCGCTTCCTCTGAGTCCACCGCATGACGCTGGGGCTCCACAGGTGGAGACAGGTGCGGTGGGGGGCGCGTCTCGGGAACTTCAGGGACCAGTGGGCGTGCCCACAGGTGGATCCCTAGGTTCTGCAAGTAGTATCACAGGGATACAGGCTGGAGTTCGAGGCGACTCCCCCTTGCCGTTACCTCACATCAGCCTTGCCTGCTGCCCTCGGAGAAAGGGAGGTAGTACTGGCGGCAATTCACAAGCTGTACTTCCAGCAGGTGAAATCAAGGTACCCCTCCTTCAACAAGGCCGGGGTTACTATTCCAAAATGTTGTGGTACCGAAACCAGACGGTTCGGTGAGACCCATTCTAAAATTGAAATCCTTGAACACTTATATACGAAGGTTCAAGTTCAAAATGGAATCGCTCAGGGCGATTATTGCAAGCCTGGAGAATTTCATGGTATCACTGGCCATCAAGGATGCTTACCTGCATGTCCCTATTTACCCTCTTCACCAGGAGTACCTCAAATTGTGGTACAGGATGGTCATTACCAATTCCAGACGTTGCCGTTGGTCTGTCCCCGGCACCGAGGGTATTTACCAAGGTAATGGCCGAAATAATTATCCCGTGCTTGGACGATCTCCTTATAAAGGCGAGGTCCAGGGAGCAGTTGTTCGTTGGAGTAGCACTATCTCGGGAAGTGCTACAACAGCACGGCTGGATTCTGAATATTCCAAAGTCGCAGCTGGTTCCTACGACGCGTCTACTGTTCCTGGGTATGGTTCTGGACACAGAACAGGATAAAAAGGGTTTCTCCCGGAGGAGAAGTCCTAGGAGTGTCGTCTCTAGACAGAGACCTCCTAATACAAATACAAGTGTCGGTGCATCAATGCACGCGAGCCCTGGGAAAGATGGTAGCTTCTTACGAAGAAATTCCATTCGCCAGGTCCCATGCAAGGATCTTCCAGTGGAATCTGTTGGACAAGTGGTCCGGGTCGCATCTTCAGATGCATCGGCGGATAACCCTGTCTCCAAGGGCCAGGGTGTCGCTGTTGTGGTGGCTGCAGAGTGCTCATCTTCTAGGGGGCCGCAGATTCGGCATACAGGACTGGGTCCTGGTGACCACGGACGCCAGCCTTCGAGGCTGGGGGGCAGTCACACAGGGAAGAAACTTCCAAGGACTATGGAAAAGTCAGGAGACTTCCCTACACATAAATATTCTGGAACTAAGGGCCATTTACAATGTCCTAAGTCAGGCTAGACCCCTGCCTCAACACTGGCCGGTGCTGATCTAGTCAGACAACATCACGGCGGGCGCTCATGTAAACCGACAGGGCGGCACAAGAAGCAGGATGGCGATGGCAGAAGCCACAAGAATTCTCCGATGGGCGGAAAATCATGTGTTAGCACTGTCAGCAGTGTTCATTCCCGGAGTGGACAACTGGGAAGCAGACTTTCTCAGCAGACACGACCTCCACCCGGGAGAGTGGGGACTTCATCCAGAAGTCTTCCAAATGATTATACACCGTTGGGAAAGGCCACAGGTGGACATGATGGCGTCCCGCCTCAACAAAAAGCTACAAAGATATTGCGCCAGGTCAAGGGACCCTCAGGCGATAGCTGTGGACGCTCTGGTAACACCGTGGGTGTACCAGTCGGTGTATGTGTTCCCTTCTCTGCCTCTCTTACCCAGGGTAATGAGAATAATAAGAAGGAGAGGAGTAAGAACTATACTCATTGTTCCGGATTGGCCAAGAAGAGCTTGGTACCCAGAACTCCAAGAAATGATCTCAGAGGACCCATGGCCTCTGCCGCTCAGACAGGACCTGCTGCAGCAGGGGGCCTGTCTGTTCCAAGACGTACCGCGGCTGCGTTTGACGGCATGGCGGTTGAACGCCGGATCCTGAAGGAATAGGGCATTCCGGAGGAAGTTATCCCTACGCTAATTAAAGCTAGGAAAGAAGTGAACGCAAACCATTATCACCGCATATGGCGGAAATATGTTGCGTGCTGTGAGGCCAGGAAGGCCCCAAAGGAGGAATTTCAGCTAGGTCGATTTCTGCACTTCCTACAGTCAGGGTGACTATGGGCCTAAAATTGGGTTCCATTAAGGTCCAGATTTCGGCTCTATCGATTTTCTTCCAAAATAGAACTGGCTTCACTGCCTGAAGTTCAGACTTTTGTTAAGGGAGTGCTGCATAGTCAGCCCCCGTTTGTGCCTCCAGTGGCACCGTGGGATCTCAACGTGGTGTTGGATTTCCTGAAGTCGCATTGGGTTGAGCCACTTAAATCCGTGGAGCTACAATACCTCACGTGGAAAGTGGTCATGCTGTTGGCCTTGGCGTCGGCCAGGCGTGTATCAGAATTGGCGGCTTTGTCATGCAAAAGCCCTTATCTAATTTTTTTATATGGATAGGGCGGAATTGAGGACTCGTTCCCAATTCCTTCCTAAGGTGGTATCAGTTTTTCATGTGAACCAACCTATTGTGGTGCCTGCGGCTACTTGGGACTTGGAGGATTCCAAGTTACTGGACGTAGTCAGGGCCCTGAAAAGTATATGTTTCCAGGACGGCTGGAGTCAGGAAAACTGACTCGCTATTTATCCTGTATGCACCCAACAAGCTGGGTGCTCCTGCTTCTAAGCAGACTATTGCTCGCTGGATCTGTAGCACGATTCAGCTTGCACATTCTGCGGCTGGACTGCCGCATCCTAAATCAGTGAAAGCCCATTCCACGAGTAAAGTGGGCTCTTCTTGGGCGGCTGCCCGAGGGGTCTCGGCTCTACAACTTTGCCGAGCAGCTACTTGGTCGGGGTCAAACACATTTGCTAAATTCTACAAGTTTGACACCGTGGCTGAGGAGGACCTAGAGTTTGCCCATTCGGTGCTGCAGAGTCATCCGCACTCTCCCGCCCGTTTGGGAGCTTTGGTATAATCCCCATGGTCCTTACGGAGTCCCAGCATCCACTTAGGACGTCAGAGAAAATAAGATTTTACTCACCGGTAAATCTATTTCTCGTAGTCCGTAGTGGATGCTGGGCGCCCATCCCAAGTGCGGATTGTCTGCAATACTTGTTTATAGTTATTGCCTAACTAAAGGGTTATTGTTGAGCCATCTGTTGAGAGGCTCAGTTATATTTCATACTGTTAACTGGGTATAGTATCACGAGTTATACGGTGTGATTGGTGTGGCTGGTATGAGTCTTACCCGGGATTCAAAATCCTTCCTTATTGTGTCAGCTCTTCCGGGCACAGTATTCTAACTGAGGTCTGGAGGAGGGTCATAGTGGGAGGAGCCAGTGCACACCAGGTAGTCCTAAAGCTTTCTTTAGTTGTGCCCAGTCTCCTGCGGAGCCGCTATTCCCCATGGTCCTTACGGAGTCCCAGCATCCACTACGGACTACGAGAAATAGATTTACCGGTGAGTAAAATCTTATTTTCACCATATTATGCCCCCTGCACCATATTATTCCATAACACTGCAATGCCTGTGATACATTATGCCCTACAGTAAAGCTTCTAATTACTTTTAAATGACCTGCTCGTTACCAGGGGTTTCATGCTCTGGGATACATAATCGTTGCCAAGAGTAATGCTCATTGCCAGGGGTTTCATGCTCTTGGATTCATGCTCGTTGCCAAGGGTAATGCTCGTTGCCAAGGGTAATGCTAGTTGCTAGAGGTTTCATGCTCTGGGATGCATGCTCATTGCCAAGGGTAATGCTCATTGCTAGGGGTTTCATGCTTTTGGATGCATGCTCGTTGCCAAGGGTAATGCTCGTTGCTAGGGGGTTTCATGCTCTGGGATCTATGCTCATTGCCAAGGATAATGCTCATTCCCAAGGGTAATGCTCTTTGCTAGGGGTGTATACTTGCTGGCGGGCACCAGCCCACCAGAACTGCTATGCTGCTCCCCCCTCCTCACTCTCCCCTAGTACTCCGTTGGGGGGAGCAGAGTTTACACTTCAATTTAGATTTCAGTTTGAACACACCCCACCCAAATCTAAATCTTTCTGCACACTTTTTTGGTTTCTAACAAACCTGAATCAGGCCCTTAGTACTTACTTGCCTACACTGCCAGAATAGCAATAGTTTTGCCAATGTGCACATTTGCTCCCTTTTTGCTTTGCTTTCAAGGGGGATTTTCAATTACCTGCAAAAATGCATCGGATGCGAAAAACAGACCCCAAAAAAATAATTTTTACCCGAAAACACACAGGTCCAGTGAAACCTGTGCGTTTTCAGTAGAAACAGCCCCAATTTCGGGTGAAAATTAGGTTATTTTGGGGGATTTTGCTTCCTCTGCCTGAGGCATTAAGCCATTAAGTCGCGTCTTGCGATGGCTTATCGGGGCTAATTGAATAGCCCCCGGCAAGACAATTACCTGCGATCAATGATCGCGGGTAATTGAATATCCCCTTATCTCTAAATCATCCCGATACTGCTGAGGACAAACAACAGTACATAGTGGGCCCAATTAGTATCTTCACAGTATATTGCATTTTGAGTATTTGATCGGTCGCTACCCTTCACCATAGAAACATTTATACCCCTTTTAGATTAAAATGCTGGGTCGCACCCAGGATTTTGTACATGGCTCCAACCCGGATGCGACCCAGCTGAGACCGCTTTCAGACTGGCGGCTGGACCCGGCTTATTGGCGGATCAGTGACATCACCACACACAGGGGCAGTATCATCTCCATGCGCCGGCTCTTCCTATGCTGTAAATGGGTTCCGGGTCAAATCGACCCTGCTTACCTGTTTACACTGCACCGCGACCCGGGTCTGGTGCAGTGTAAACAGGTACGTTCAGTGATGTGCAGCTCCCCAGCAATACTGACTGGCAGTGATAAGAAGAAACCACTTAGCCATCCTGATCCCATCTACATATGGTTCTTGCTGAAATCAATGAGAGTACCAATATTGGTTAATTTATATACATTTCAGATGCATTTTTCCTATAGTATTGATAACATTATTTGTGCTAGGCCCTCTATTGTGGGAACTAAACAGGAAATATGAGGATTAGAGTATGACACCTTTGTTTGCTTTTGCAAGACGGCATTTCATCCTGGATTACTTAGAAAATAAACCAGGTATCCAGGTTCTAGATTATGAGGGGCATCCAATTATCCGTGTTAATTTTCTGCGGATAATAGCTTTGCGGCAGCTATCCAATTAGCCTCAATGCCAGCGCTTGTCCCCTCATGCCAGCATGGGATTATGCTTTGCGTTCCTCAGGCATGTGAAGCATAATCCACAATAAGTGTCAGTTTTATCCCCGATAACTGCCACGAAAATACATAGGTCTGCGTCTTTTCTCGGGACCTATGTATTTTTGCACGAATACTGGGGATTTTCGTGTGAGATAATAGGATAGGTGTGAAAAGAATTGCAAAATACATCCATTTTTCACGGCCGCGGCGCTGTTGTGGGTAATTGGGTATATAATATAAATAACAGACGTATTCAGAGGATGTGAAAGATTATTTTTGCCAGCGCGCTTATGACGTTATTACTTGGTTTGTTTTACATTTTCTATAGCGTTTTGTTACCTAGAACTAGCACAAACAATATTTTAATGATATTATAATGCTTCCATTGAGCTATTTTACTGCTACCGTTTCTTTTATGTTATTGGTATATTATTGTCACCATTCATTTCTTTTTGTTTGAATATTTCGTTAGATTACATGATTCATTTTACTGTACATTCTAAGTTTTTACTATAATAATTCTCTACAGAGCTGTGCTTAGTACTTTCTGTGAATAAGCAGAAAATTGATCAATTTTCTTTGCCTCATTGTCATGTAAAGTCTTCAGTCTGTCTTTTGGCTTTAACTGCAGCGAGGCAGAGCTCTTTCATCTGGGCCACTAGCTCATATTTGCCGGTAATGGTTAGCAATAGCTTAATTAGACATATAAGGTCTGTTTTATGTGTCTCAAGAGTACAAGTATGATATTGCATAGATTTAGATCTTTCATGTGTACTTGTACAAATGTTTTCATTAGGAGACTTATTTTTCTAATGGCTGTCTGCAAATTGATTACCTTCCTTAAATGTAGTGCCGGATTAACAACAGGGCAGCTGGGGTGATTGTCCAATTTATTTATTTATTTATTTATTTATTTATTAGCAGTTTCTTATATAGCGCAGCATATTCCGTTGCGCTTTACAATTAGAACAACAATTATAGAACAAAACTGGGTAAAGACAGACAGACAGACAGACAGACAGACAGAGGTAGGAAGGCCCTGCTCGCGAGCTTACAATCTATAGGGAAATAGGCATTGATACACAAGGATAGATGCTACTTGTCACATAATGGTTCCCCAGGTTGCTAGGTTCTTAATGGGTTGTATATGATATGATCACCCAGCAATGTTGGAAGACAAAATGTGAGTTTATGTGGACTGTACAGAGGGGATGTAACTTGATAGGGAAGCTGTGAAGGTTATGTGTGTGGGTCAGAAATTTGGTAGGCTTGTCTGAAGAGATGAGTTTTCAGAGAACGTTTAAAGGTTTGGAGACTAGAGGAGAGTCTTATTGTGCGTGGGAGTGCATTCCACAGAGTGGGTGAAGCCCGGGTAAAGTCCTGTAATTTTGAGTGGGAACAGGTAATACATGTGGATGAGAGACGCAGATCTTGTGCAGAGCGGAGAGGTCTGGTAGGGAGATATTTTGAGATGAGTGAGGAGATGTATGATGGTGCAGTTTGGTTAATAGCCTTGTATGTAAGTAAAAGTATTTTATATTTGACACGGTAGAATACCGGTAACCAATGGAGGGACTGACAGAGCGGATCAGCAGATGAAGAACGTCTGGCGAGGAAGATTAGCCTCGCAGCTGCATTTAAAATGGATTGAAGTGCTGATAGCCTATGTTTGGGAAGATCAGTAAGGAGACTATTACAATAATCAATGCGGGAGATGATGAGTGCATGAATTAGAGTTTTTGCAGTGTCTTGTGTAAGATAAGGGCGTATTTTGGATATGTTTTTAAGGTGCATGTAACATGATTTAGAGACAGATTGAATGTGTGGAACAAAGGACAGTTCAGAGTCAAGGGTGACACCTAGGCAACGAGCTTGTGGGGTGGGGTGGATAGTTGTATTGTCAACAGTTATAGAGATATCAGGTTGGTAACTACTCTTAGCTGGTGGGAAAATAATTAATTTGGTTCCTACACATTAGCTAAATCACTAGAGGGTTCAGGACCAGCCCTCCATAGCCTCCATGAGAGTGAGGAATGATTGATTGATTGATTGATTGATTGATTGATATATTTATTTTTATTTATGGGGGTGTCATTGACCTTTTTAAAGGTATTTATTTATTTATGGGGGTGCGTGATTTAAGCTGCATTACACTATGGGTGTTTATCTTTTTGTAAAATGTGGATGAAGGGAGATAATCCTGTGTGAAGAGAACTGCAGGGGGTAATGAGTAGTTGTGTGGCTATATGCTGGTGGTTTTGGGGTCTGTGTTCATTTTAGGTGTGGGGAGGGGGCTAATATTTGAAATTGGGAGGTTTGGGGTTTGTCACAGCAGCTTAAAGATCTGTGAGTGTTGTGGTCACTAGACTACCAAGCATACTGAAACCAACAGCTCCGTACAGGTTTAGTGATGTAGTAATCATTCTTACTTTGGTGTTGGTTCCGCCTACAGTTGATTTGGTGCCGCACACTTGAAGCTACTTTTAGAAATTTTTCCAGGGCCATTTCAGTTCCCCATCCACCCTGCTTCCTACCACACTTGGGTAGATTTATCAAAACTTGGAGAAAAAGGGGGAGATGTACTAAGCAGTGAAAAAGTGAGCCAGTGGAGAAGTTGCCCATGCCCTGTCTATAATTTTATAGTATGCAAATTGTAAATGTTACTTCAATGCTGATTACTTGACAAGGGCAACTTCTCCACTGGTTCACTTCTCCACTCTTTTCACTGCTTAGTACATCTCCCCCAAAAGTACCAACCAATCAACTCCTAACTGTCATTTTTCTATCCAAGAACCAAATGTATTAAGCCTTAACTAGAGATAAATCTGAGACGCAAAAGAAGTGATAAAGTACCAGCCAACCAGCTCCGAACTGTCATTTTTTAAACACAGCCTGTGACATGACAGTTAGGAGCTGATTGGCTGGTCATTTGTCACTCTTTATCCATCTCTACTTTCTCTTGTTAAAATGACAGTTAGGAGCTGATTGGTTGGTACTTTATCTCTGTTCATTTTATCTTTCACCAAGCTTTAATAAATATGCCCTAGATACCCACATATTTTAAACATAAGCCATCCTCTGTTGTGAGATGAGGACTATCATCATATAGTCTCAGAGACAAGAGTCTCCCTCAAGCATAGCAGTTAAGGCCCCCATCCACTAGTCCGATTTGGGCAGTTTTCTTCAGATTTCGACACATCTGACCGTCATATCTGAAGAAAGGTGTCACATCGCATGGCTCTTCCGATCCGATGCGCACTCCCGTGTCAGATATATCTGAACTACAGATCTCTGAGGCTGCCCCAACTATTTATCTGAATCTGAAGAAATCAGGTGCACATCGGATTGTTTTTTTTACTTCAGATGTATCTGATCAGATTCATCTGAAGCGTCACTTGACTGGCATCTCCCTAGCCACTCCCACCCACCAAGAGGGGGAACAGCGGCAGCAGCAGCATCAGATCAATCGCATGTAGCATGTGTGCATCAGATATATCTGATGCGATCTGGCACATGATATATCGCATCAGATATATCTGAAGTGAATGTAATTAAAATTAAAGCCAGGGTCTGATCCAATTCCCGGGACGCTCCCGGTAGAGTTCAAGAGAAATCTGATGCTATCTGCAGTTCAGACAAGTCTGAGTAGTGGATGGCCACCTTTAGTGAACACCTGCAAAATTTGCTGGCACAAATTGGTTTCCATAGGCTAGTAATGTAGTGCATGAGAAAATATGACTCCAAAATGTTATGAATATTCCAGTGGCGCACGCAGGGGGGGTTTCTGAGTACCCAGAAACCCCCCTGCTTACCGATCCATCGCCACTGCTGCACCACTGTCCCCCTCCACCACCGCAGCCATATCACTGTACCCCCCTCCTTATCCATCGCGGCAGCCGCATCACTACCCTTTCCTCCTGTCTGGATCCATCGCTGCAGCCGCACCACCGTCCATCTGGCATCCGACCCTCTCATGAACCAGAGCTCCGGCAGTGCACGTAAGTGTGTCGGTGGAGCAGGAGGCCCAGAAGCCAATAGCATCATGGGGTACGGACAGGGAGGGAGCAGTATACCGGGCATCGCTACCGCTGCGGTGCCTGAGAGGCAGACTGACCAGAGCCGCATGGTGGTGGGCGGGTGAAACACCGGTACCCGCACACCAGCAGGAGCCCGGCGGTAGGAGCAGGAGCCCAGCGGTAGGAGCCCGGCAGAAGGAGAAAATAACGCCCCACACAAACAGATGGAGCTGCTGCGCTGGAGGTCTATGGTGACGCTGTATACAACTGGCTGCAGGTAATCCAGGGGAGCGGGGGCAGTGTGATAGAGAAAGTGGGGGAGGTTTTATACAGTAACTGGGAAAGAAAACAGGTGGGGATGCGGAGACTGTGACTGGAACAGAACATGGGGGGGGGGGAGAACACAGTGACTGGGACAGAACACGGGGACACACACACAGTGACAGAACATCAGGGCTTGACACAGTAACTGGGACAGAACACGGGGTGACACAGTGACTGGAACAGAACGCCGTGGGAGGGGGAGGTGACACAGTGACTGTGACAGAACACAGGTTGACACTGTGACTGGGACAGAACACTGGGTGACACAGTGACTGGGACAGAACAGGGGGGGTGACACGGTGACTGGGACAGAACACAGGGGTTGACGCGGTGACTGGGACAGAACACAGGGGTTGACGCGGTGACTGGGACAGAACACAGGGGTTGACGCGGTGACTGGGACAGAACACAGGGGTTGACGCGGTGACTGGGACAGAACACAGGGGTTGACGCGGTGACTGGGACAGAACACAGGGGTTGACGCGGTGACTGGGACAGAACACAGGGGTTGACGCGGTGACTGGGACAGAACACAGGGGTTGACACGGTGACTGGGACAGAACACAGGGGTTGACACGGTGACTGGGACAGAACACAGGGGTTGACACGGTGACTGGGACAGAACACAGGGGTTGACACGGTGACTGGGACAGAACACAGGGGTTGACACGGTGACTGGGACAGAACACAGGGGTTGACACGGTGACTGGGACAGAACACAGGGATTGACACTGTGACTGGGACAGAACACAGGATTGACACTGTGACTGGGACAGAACCCAGGGTGACACTGTGACTGTGACAGAACCCAGGGTGACACTGTGACTGGGACAGAACCCAGGGTGACACTGTGACTGGGACAGAACACAGGGATTGACACTGTGACTGGGACAGAACACAGGGATTGACACTGTGACTGGGACAGAACATGGGGTAACACTGTGATATTGAAATCCCCCTTTAAAAATCCTGCGTTTGCCCCTGTATTCTAATCACAGCTCCAGGGCTTGGGCTTCACATCTCAGAGTTTGGTAAATCTGACAGTTTAGCATATGTCATAGAAATCTATAGGGGCTGCTTTTTTCAATCAGAAACGGAGGAAACATCTCAGATATCTGCTGTAGAACCACCTTTGTCCTGGGGACAGTGGTGCAGAGAGATGGGGGGGTACAAATGACCCAGGCCCAGGTCTGATGGAGGGGCCCAAAGGGGGCCCTGGGTGCCCTCTCTCTTACCTGGCAGCAGCTGCAGCTCTTCTCCTCAGCCCAGCACACGCTGCTGTGTGGCCATGGAGGTGCTTAAAATAACTATTTTTTTTCAGTATTTTTTTCTAAGGGTACATGACCACACCTCCTGTGATTAGGCCATGCCCCTTGCAAAGTTACTGGGCCCAGCCCGGCTCTCGACTGCCCTGCCTGAGGATACTTACATTGTTGCAGGATTTTCCACAAATTTACATTGATTAAATATGCTCCAACAGGACTGGACTGTTGGAGCAAATGCCAGAAGGGCCGATAGGCTAGCATGATGGGCTGGTCAGGCCACACAGAGGAACCTGGGCTGTCTGAGCAGCCCAGCTTCCTGACACTCTGCTCAGCCACCTGCATACAGAGACACAGAGAAACCTGGGCTCGCCCAACAGTTGCCCCCTACAGTGCCAGATATACATTGCCCCCCAGTGCCAGGTATTCATGAAGCAGCAGCAGCCCCCCCCCCCCCCCCCCCTCCCCTGCTCACCGCTGCTGCTGTCTTGTCTCCCGTGTGTGAGGGGAGGAGAGCGCAGCCTGCGCCTCTCCTTCCCCTCAGTCTCCGGCGGGTGAGTTGAATTCAGCGCCGATCCGTGAGCCAATCAAATCTCCACGAGCTCTGATTGGCTCACGGGCGGCGCTGATTTGAAAGAAGACATTGAGGGGCAGGAGAGGCGCAGGCTGCGCTCTCCTCCCCTCACATCAGTGGTAGCGAGCGGCGGCCCGTCGGTGTGGGTACGGCGTAGCCACGGCAAAATTCTTAAGGGTACGCCGTACCCACCCGTACCCGCATACTTGCACCGCTGGAGACAGGGCAATAATAGACAGACAGAAAGTCCCTGCTCACAAGCTTACAATCTATAGGGAACGGGTCAGTAGAGAACCTGGTACTTTTCATGGGGCATGGCCTATTTACAGGAGGCGTGGCTATGCACCCTTAGAAAAAAATACAGAAATAATTGTATATTAAGCACCTCTCTGGCCACACTGCATTCCGGCACACAGCAGCATGTGCTAGGCCGAGGAAAAGAGCTGCAGCTGCCACATGAGGGGGGTGGGGGCTAGGCCCAGATAATTAGTACCCCCCCCCCCCCTCCTCTCAGCACAACTGATAGGGAATATGATTTTGATACATTGTACATGTGCTACATAATACAAATGGTCCAGTCATATTGCAGAGGTAAAACGTTCTAAGTGGGCTGTATGATCCAGTAACACAGAAATAGTGGCCTGGGGTGAGAGGGTTGTCTGAGTGTTCTGGAAGTCAGGGTTTAATATACTGCATAGGACTGGACATGAGAGAATAAGTGAATGAAAACCAGCAATAAAGATGGGATTGCAAGAAAATTTTCCTCTGTCATTTTGGCTGGAGGTGCTCCTAAGAATCGAATACAATGTACTTATCAAGGATAATAATTGCCACAGGCCAATAAAAGAAGATTCTATTGGCACTCTTTTCTTAGACTGAAGAAATAATATAACTATCTTAAAACATAACTTTTATGAAGGTTCTCCTTAAAAAAACCGGGGTGTAAAGACTGTAAAACAGATTATGCTACAGTATACCCCTGGGGTAGACTGTGTCATAATTTGTGTTACAGTCTTTACAGAGAGCCTTAATAAAAGTTATATTTTCCGATAATTGTAATATAATTTATTATATGTAACTAAAGAATGCCCGACAAAGGAATCTTCTTTCTATAATTGGTCTGTACATATTATTACCCTTGATGGGTTGCGTGAGTGTACAAAGAGAACATACCAAAGTTTTGTGTGAACTGTGGAGAGGGGAGGTAAATTGGATGGAGTATTTTATGGGATTACATTAGTGGTTCAGGAAAAAAAATCACTTTTCAGATATTGTTACAGTTATTATTACACAACTCCTCAGGATTACCAAACAAGGTATACTTAGACTAATCATATACATGATCTCAGCTGGGACATGGAAAAAGTGGAGGATAAGACATGTATGTAAACCACAATGCCCATTTTAGATTTATGTTGAAAGCACGTGTTTTCTTTTACAGATACCTGTGCTACAATTCCATTAATGACTGCTATCACATGAAAGATTGCCTTTACGTACATGGACAAAAAATGCTACATTTCATTTTATATTTTTTGTTACTTGAAAACATCAGATTAAACAAATAACACTTTAAACCATAATGATAAAAAGATCTGTAGACTATAGGTAACAAAAATTGCATCTTTAAATAATATGTATGTAGAGAAACAGATTGCTTTGTATTTTCATCTTGTATTACACAACCCAGAATCACAATCAGCATGTGAAACTGGGAGTAAAAATAGATCTGAAGCAAATAAAATGTAAGTATTATTAATGTAATGATGACAGGATGAAGAAAAGGGTGACCGGAGCGACCTAATCATTCAGCTAAATTCTGAAAAGAAAATTCATTATTAGGAGACCAATTATGCAATTTTAGAAAGGACATATGTATTATTATTAGTTTAATTGCAAAACTAAATACGTACATTATAACAATAAGAAGCGGAACTTAAATAAAAGCACAGAATGGGTTGCTTTATTTACTGTGTTTTGTGAACTAAAATAGGTACAAACAACACATGATATAGGCCTCACTGTCTAATAACTCAATTTATTTATTAAATCAATGCTTAAGGTTACTCTTATCACCATATCACCACCTAATTTGCATTATATGTGTGTGTGTGTGTGTGTGTGTATGTGTATATATATATATATATATATATAATATATATAAACATACGTGTGTGTGTGTGTGTGTGTGTGTGTGTGTGTGTGTGTGTGTGTGTGTGTGTGTGTGTGTGTGTGTGTGAGAAAATTCCCTGGGAGTGCTTTATTATATAAATTTTGTCCTGTGGTGTTCCCCACTTATCCAGAGGCACTCTCCCCAAAGTGCAGGTTTTTCTTCTTCCTCGGAAATAGAATCCTTGCACCAAGATTACCCATCAGACAGTAGTTAACCTTTCAATTTTTGTAAAACCAGTAGAACTTATTTATAAAAATGTTTAAGTCTGTTCTTACATCAATGGTAATGCTGAGAATCACTCTTATTTCAAAATACCTGCTGCGTTTTGTCAAAACATTGACTTCATCAGGGTTTTTTGTATTTTTTTTTATAAATATTCTGATATTCACAGTTTTTCCAGTAGCCACAATGGTTGTATGCTTCACTTTTTTTTTTTTTTTAAAGGAGCATCTAGCAAATACAGTATCTTCTGAGTTGGCAAGTGGTTTAATACAGGTTCTCTGTCTAGTGATTTGTCCTGGACTCTCGGCCAAATCAAAATGACATATTGTGCATATTGGTCAGTGTGTAGGCCCGATTGCATGTTCCTGTAGGTCATAGTTTTTAGAAGATATTGCATGCCACCCTGGGTGGTTTAATGAAAAATGGAAAGAGGGATTGTTCCATCATTCATTAAATTGTTTTAAACTAACAGAGATCTAGGACGCCTGCAATGCTCCCTCTAATGAAGATGCTGCTTATATAGCAATAGTATACCTATGATCCCCACAGGTATTGCAAGTATAAAAAGAGGATTTTTTTCTTAAAGTGCTGCTTAGAACAGAAATTAATTCAAATATTTCTACATTTTTAAACAGTCATTTATTTATTAAATAAAATGTTTTTCGATATCTCTAAAAGATGCACAATATATCAGAATAAAAAAATATAAGAGTTTGCAACATAAAATAGTTCCGATACTTTGTTTCTGTTTATCAGTCAACAGTTATTCACTGCCTGACTTACTTCAAATAGCATCAGTAGTACGAATACAGTAGTAACAGTAAAAGAATACAGTGGATTGGTTTCACTCAGTAGTGCAATCGTACTGTGCACAATGCCTCGTTGGGTAGTTGATTTAAAAAGAAAACTGATTCGCTTTACTTTCAGTAAGTTACTTATTTGTAAAGTCTTTTAATCTTTTGTTGGGGATTCTGTTCCCGTTATGTAGCCGGGTTTGAAATGAGAGTTAGCGGCCGCCGATTACAGGGAGTTATAAACACTGGTGTTTATTTGAGGTGTTATGCTCCTGGGATTTACGTATTTTCTCCCCCAGCAGTGTCCAGTATTAAGCAACAGCTGATTGTTTTTTTTAAGTTTTATAGTGGTCAGTTTAATAGCACAGCTTCCCCCTACTCAGTTTCTGGGGTCCAAAATAAAGGGGAAAAAAATGAAAATAAAAGTGAAAAATGCTTAAGGTACCTTTAGCAAATAGCAAATGAGGACAGAGCTCATCCTGACAGTAATAGCCTTACGTTCTGTCTTTATGTGTCCGTCTGTTCTTTTCGGACGTCCTTATGGGCATTTGCTCCTCTCTCTTTCCTGACCCGGTACTTTTGGTCAAAAGATGGATCTGGAGAGAAGCATGTTTCTTTGGTGTCCGGTAACGGCTGCGGTCACCAAGAAATGGATTTTTCTCCTTTAAGTAGATTTTAAGTAATATACTTGATTCAAATAGAGCAGGAGAGCATCTCCTACAACCAAGCAGCATACAGGTCCAGTACTAAATGTAAATTGTTTTAATGGGTATGGGCAATACGATATGTCGGTCGTCGGCTGGCATATCAGCCGGGAACACATCATTCTGATGTGTTCCCACCAGGGGCTTAGCCAGAAGTTTGTGGGCCTCATGGCAACATTCTGAAGGGGCCCCTGTGTCAATGCTTCTAGAGATATACCGTCCCGCAGTAGTAGTTCATTTTATGCCCCATAATACTACCTTAGTTGGTATTCTGAACCATAGTAGTGCCGTTAGTTAATGTTATCCCCCACAGTAATGCCCTAGTAAAGTTTATTTTATGAACCTTAGTAGTGCCCTAGTTCACACAATGTCGCATTGTAGTGCTGCCAGTACACATTACTATTACACAGTACCCCCAATTCACATTATGACATACAGTGTCCCCATTTCATATGCTACATTACAGTGCTGCCCCCAGTTCATATTATGCCACACTATATTGTGCCATTTTACAGTGCCCCAGTTCAAACATTATAATACCCTGCAGATCATATTATACCACATTACAATGAGCAGGTCCAGGGGCATAACTAGATATATTGTAGGCCCCAAGGCAAATGTTTGTAAGGGCCCCTATGTACCACCCAATGGTGATAAATGTATATAACACATGTAACTGTAACAGGGAAGATGGCCCCTCTCAGGTCATAGCAGCTGCACTCCCTGCACCGCCCCTGGTTCCCAGTACCCGACCTTAGCAATACCTAACTAGCTAAGGGAGTATTTCTATTCCAGCTAGATTAACCTTATTGATACAAAATCAGATTATTTTTCTACAGTGGTCTAAATATGAAATAAATACAATGGAACAAATCCAAGGATGTGGAATTTTTCATTAAGGTGGAATGAAAAGGCAGGCAGCATTATTTAAAGGAATTAAAATGCATTTCTTACATTGTAACATGGTGCTATATGAAATTCATAGGAGCCAGAATGAAGGGTTAGTTGGTTATGATACTCTTGTTACTCTTGTTACTGTCGCAGAGAGCGTAATAGTTTTGGATCAAAAGGACATTTTTATATCATATTCCCACCAGGTGTGAGAAAGGGATCCCATAGAACAAATGCATCTCCAGCAGAAGGTCACTATCATTTTAGGAGATTTGTGTATGGTCTCAGGGCACATATATAATTAGGCCATGAGTGTATAATGGCTCTCCACCCCAGAAAGACTGACAGCTCCCATAGGTTTAGGACCGGGGGATTGGATGTACCCAGTAGCGGCTCTTGCCATGGGCAAGCAGGCTTTTTGCCCTGGGCACCGCTGTCCTGAGGGCGCTGCACGGCATTGTGGGAGCGGCCGCAGACCCTAGAGGTCATAATTGACGTCTAGTGTCTGTGCAGTGTGCGACGCTATGGGAGAGACGTCATGACGATCTGAGGAGCGGCGGCCGGAGACGGAGGACAGCAGCAGCGGTCGGGAAGCAGGAGCGGGGCTGGTGAGTTTTTTTTCTAATTTTCTCTGACGTCCTAAGTGGATGCTGGGACTCCGTAAGGACCATGGGGATTAGCGGCTCCGCAGGAGACTGGGCACAACTAAAGAAAGCTTTAGGACTACCTGGTGTGCACTGGCTCCTCCCACTAAGACCCTCCTCCAGACCTCAGTTAGATTCTTGTGCCCGGCTGAGCTGGATGCACACTAGGGGCTCTCCTGAGCTCCTAGAAAGAAAGTATATTTAGGTTTTTTATTTTACAGTGAGATCTGCTGGCAACAGACTCACTGCAGCGAGGGACTAAGGGGAGAAGAAGCGAACCTACCTAACAGGTGGTAGTTTGGGCTTCTTAGGCTACTGGACACCATTAGCTCCAGAGGGATCGACCGCAGGACCCGACCTTGGTGTTCGTTCCCGGAGCCGCGCCGCAGTCCCCCTTACAGAGCCAGAAGCATGAAGAGTCCGGAAAATCGGCGGCAGAAGACTTCGGTCTTCACCAAGGTAGCGCACAGCACTGCAGCTGTGCGCCATTGCTCCTCATGTACACCTCATACTCCGGTCACTGATGGGTGCAGGGCGCTGGGGGGGGTCGCCCTGAGGGCAATATAAGACACCTTGGCTGCCAAATCATCACAATATATAGTCCCAGGGCTATATATGTGATAAATTACCCCTGCCAGAATCCATAAAAAAGCGGGAGAAAAGTCAGCCGAAAAAGGGGCGGGGCTTCTCCCTCAGCACACTGGCGCCATTTTTTCTTCACAGTGCAGCTGGAAGACAGCTCCCCAGGCTCTCCCCTGTAGTTTTCAGGCTCAAAGGGTTAAAAAGAGAGGGGGGGCACTAAATTTAGGCGCAATATATGTATACAAGCAGCTATTGGGGGAAAAATCACTCAGTTATAGTGTTAATCCCTGCATTATATAGCGCTCTGGTGTGTGCTGGCATACTCTCTCTCTGTCTCCCCAAAGGACTTTGTGGGGTCCTGTCCTCAGTCAGAGCATTCCCTGTGTGTGTGCGGTGTGTCGGTACGGCTGTGTCGACATGTTGGATGAGGAAGGTTACGTGGAGGCGGAGCAGAGGCCGATAAATGGGATGTCGCCCCCTGTGGGGCCGACACCAGAGTGGATGGATAGGTGGAAGGTATTAACCGACAATGTCAACTCCTTACATAAAAGGCTGGATGACGTAGCAGCTGTGGGACAGCCGGCTTCTCAGTCCGCGCCTGCCCAGGCGTCTCAAAGGCCATCAGGGGCTCAAAAAACGCCCGTTACCTCAGATGGCAGACACAGATGTCGACACGGAGTCTGACTCCAGTGTCGACGAGGTTGTGACATATACACAATCCACTAGGAACATCCGTTACATGATCTCGGCAATGAAAAATGTGTTACGCATTTCTGACATGAACCCAAGTACCACATAAAAGGGGTTTTATTTTTGGGGAGAAAAAGCAGCCAGTGTTTTGTTCCCCCATCAGATGAATGAATGAAGTGTGTAAAGAAGCGTGGGTTCCCCCGATAAGAAACTGGTAATTTCTAAAAAGTTACTGATGGCGTACCCTTTCCCGCCAGAGGATAGGTCACGTTGGGAGATATCCCTTAGGGTGGATAAGGCGATCACACGTTTGTCAAAAAAGGTGGCACTGCCATCTTAGGATATGGCCACCTTGAAGGAGCCTGCTGATAAAAAGCAGGAGGCTATCCTGAAGTCTGTATATACACACTCAGGTTATATACTGAGACCTGCAATTGCCTCAGCATAAATAGTGCTGCTGCAGCGTGGTCTGATACCCTGTCAGATAAAATTAATACTCTAAGACAGGGATAATATTTTGCTAACATAGAGCATATTAAAGACGTCGTCTTATATATAAAAGATGCACAGAGGGATATTTGCCGGCTGGCATCCAGAATTCATGCAATGTCCATTCTGCCAGGAGGGTATTAGAAACCCGGCAGTGGACAGGTGATGCTGCCTGCAAAAGGCACATGGAGATTCTGCCTTATAAGGGTGAGGAATTGTTTGGGGATGGTCTCTGGGACCTCGTATCCACAGCAACAGCTGGGAAGAAAATTTTTTACCTCAGGTTTCCTCACAGCCTAAGAAAGCACCGTATTTTCAGGTACAGTCCTTTCGGCTTCTGAAAAGCAAGCGGGTCAAAGGCGCTTCCTTTCTGCACAGAGACAAGGGAAGAAGGAAAAAGCTGCACCAGCAGCCAGTTCCCAGGATCAAAAATCTTCCCCCGCTTCCTCTGAGTCCACCGCATGACGCTGGGGCTCCACAGGTGGAGACAGGTGCGGTAGGGGCGCGTCTCGGGAACTTCAGGGACCAGTGGGATTGCCCACAGGTGGATCCCTAGGTTCTGCAATTAGTATCACAGGGATACAGGCTGGAGTTCGAGACGACTCCCCCTCGCAGTTACCTCACATCAGCCGTGCCTGCTGCCCTCGGAGAAAGGTAGTACTGGCGGCAATTCACAAGCTGTACTTCCAGCAGGTGAAATCAAGGTACCCCTCCTTCAACAAGGCCGGGGTTACTATTCCAAAATGTTGTGGTACCGAAACCAGACGGTTCGGTGAGACCCATTCTAAAATTGAAAGCCTTGAACACTTATATACGAAGGTTCAAGTTCAAAATGGAATCGCTCAGGGCGGTTATTGCAAGCCTGGAGAATTTCGTGGTATCACTGGACATCAAGGATGCTTACCTGCATGTCCCTATTTACCCTGTTCACCAGGAGTACCTCAAAATTGTGGTACAGGATTGTCATTACCAATTCCAAACGTTGCCGTTGGTCTGTCCCCGGCACCGAGGTATTTACCAAGGTAATGGCCGAAATAATTATCCCGTACTTGGACGATCTCCTTATAAAGGCGAGGTCCAGGGAGCAGTTGTTCGTCGGAGTAGCACTATCTCGGGAAGTGCTACAACAGCACGGCTGGATTCTGAATATTCCAAAGTCGCAGCTGGTTCCTACGACGCATCTACTGTTCCTGGGTATGGTTCTGGACACAGAACAGGATAAAAAGGGTTTCTCCCGGAGGAGAAGTCCAAGGAGTTGTCGTCTCTAAACAGAGACCTCCTAATACGTATACAGGTGTCGGTGCATCAATGCACGCGAGCCCTGGGAAAGATGGTAGCTTCTTACGAAGAAATTCCATTCGCCAGGTCCCATGCAAGGATCTTCCAGTGGGATCTGTTGGACAAGTGGTCCGGGTCGCATCTTCAGATGCATCGGCGGATAACCCTGTTTCCAAGGGCCAGGGTGTCGCTGTTGTGGTGGCTGCAGAGTGCTCATCTTCTAGGGGGCCGCAGATTCGGCATACAGGACTGGGTCCTGGTGACCACGGATGCCAGCCTTCGAGGCTGGGGGGCAGTCACACAGGGAAGAAACTTCCACTGCTATGGAAAAGTCAGGAGACTTCCCTACACATAAATATTCTGGTACTAAGGGCCATTTACAATGCCCTAAGTCAGGCTAGACCCCTGCTTCAACACCGGCCGGTGCTGATCCAGTCAGACAACATCACGGCGGTCGCTCATGTAAACCGACAGGGCGGCACAAGAAGCAGGATGGCGATGGCAGAAGCCACAAGGATTCTCCGATGGGCGGAAAATCATGTGTTAGCACTGTCAGCAGTGTTCATTCCCGGAGTGGACAACTGAGAAGCAGACTTTCTCAGAAGACACGACCTCCACCCGGGAGAGTGGGGACTTCATCCAGAAGTCTTCCAAATGATTGTACACCGTTGGGAAAGGCCACAGGTGGACATGATGGTGTCCCGCCTCAACTAAAAGTTACAAAGATATTGCGCCAGGTCAAGGACCCTCAGGCGATAGCTGTGGACGCTCTGGTAACACCGTGGGTGTACAGTCGGTGTATGTGTTCCCTTCTCTGCCTCTCTTACCCAGGGTAATGAGAATAATAAGAAGGAGAGGAGTAAGAACTATACTCATTGTTCCGGGTTGGCCAAGAAGAGCTTGGTAACCAGAACTCCAAGAAATGATATCAGAGGACCCATGGCCTCTGCCGCTCAGACAGGACCTGCTGCAGCAGGGGGCCTGTCTGTTCCAAGACGTACCGCGGCTGCGTTTGACGGCATGGCGGTTGAACGCCGGATCCTGAATGAAAAGGGAATTCCGGAGGAAGTTATCCCTACGCTATTTAAAGCTAGGAAAGAAGTGAACGCAAACCATTATCACCGCATATGGCGGAAATATGTTGCGTACGGTGAGGCCAGGAAGGCCCCAAAGGAGAAATTTCAGCTAGGTCGATTTCTGCACTTCCTACAGTCAGAGGTGACTATGTGCCTAAAATTGGGTTCCATTAAGGTCCAGATTTCGGCTCTATCGATTTTCTTCCAAAATTGAACTGGCTTCACTGCCTGAAGTTCAGACTTTTGTTAAGGGAGTGCTGCATAGTCAGCCCCCGTTTGTGCCTCCAGTGGCACCGTGGGATCTCAACGTGGTGTTGGATTTCCTGAAGTCGCATTGGGTTGAGCCACTTAAATCCGTGGAGCTATAATACCTCACGTGGAAGGTGGTCATTCTGTGGGCCTTGGCGTCGGCCAGGCGTGTATCAGAATTGGCGGCTTTGTCATACAAAAGCCCTTATCTGTATTTATATGGATAAGGCGGAATTGAGGACTCGTTCCCAATTCCTTCCTAAGGTGGTATCAGTTTTTCATGTGAACCAACCTATTGTGGTGCCTGCGGCTACTTGGGACTTGGAGGATTCCAAGTTACTGGACGTAGTATATGTTTCCAGGACAGCTGGAGTCAGGAAAACTGACTCGCTATTTCTCCTGTATGCACCCAACAAGCTGGGTGCTCCTGCTTCTAAGCAGACGTTTGCTCGCTGGATCTGTAGCACGATTCAACTTGCACATTCTGCGGCTGGACTGCCGCACCCTAAATCTGTAAAAGCCCATTCCACGAGGAAAGTGGGCTCTTCTTGGGCGGCTGCCCGAGGGGTCTCGGCTTTACAACTTTGCCGAGCTGTTACTTGGTCGGGTTAAAACATTGTTGTAAGAGTCTACAAGTTTGATACCCTGGCTGAGGAGGACCTAGAGTTTGCTCATTCGGTGCTGCAGAGTCATCCGCACTCTCCCGCCCGTTTGGGAGCTTTGGTATAATCCCCATGGTCGTTACGGAGTCCCAGCATCCACTTAGGACGTCAGAGAAAATATGATTTTACTCACCGGTAAATCTATTTCAAGTGCGGATTGTCTGCAATACTTGTTTATAGTTATTGCCTAACTAAAGGGTTATTGTTGAGCCATCTGTTGAGAGGCTCAGTTATATTTCATACTGTTAACTGGGTATAGTATCACGAGTTATACGGTGTGATTGGTGTGGCTGGTATGAGTCTTACCCGGGATTCAAAATCCTTCCTTATTGTGTCAGCTCTTCCGGGCACAGTATCCTAACTGAGGTCTGGAGGAGGGTCTTAGTGGGAGGAGCCAGTGCACACCAGGTAGTCCTAAAGCTTTCTTTAGTTGTGCCCAGTCTCCTGCGGAGCCGCTAATCCCCATGGTCCTTACGGAGTCCCAGCATCCACTACGGACTACGAGAAATAGATTTACCGGTGAGTAAAATCTTATTATTACTTTTTTTTTTGTTAGCGCCGCTACTAGGGGCACAACTATTGAGGCCACAGCTACGGGGGGCAAAACTACTGAAAGCACAACTAATGTGGGCACAGCTACTGGTAAAACTACAGGGGGAAAACTACAGGGGGCACAACTACAGGGGGCACAACTACAGGGGGCAAATCTACTGGGAGCACAACTACTGAGGGCACAGCTACTGGGGGCACAACTACTAAGGGCACAGCTACAGGGAGCAAATCTACTGGGGGCACAACTACTGAGGGTACAGCTACTGGGGGGCAAAACTACAGGAGCACAGCTACAGGGGGCAAAACTACTGGTGGCAAAACTACAGGGGGGCACAACTACTGAGGGCACAGCTACAGGGGGCAAAACTACTGGGGTCACAACTACTGGGGCAAAACTACAGGGGCACAGCTACAGGGGGCAAAATTACTGGGGGCACAGCTACTGGGTGCAAAACTACAGGAGGCACAACTACTGAGAGCACAGCTACAGGGGCCAAATCTACTGGGGGACAGCTACAGGGGGCACAACTACAAGAGGCATAACTGTGACCACGCCGCTTCCCTATGAAGCCACGCCCCTATTTTTGCCGCACTCCTGCACTGCACACTAATCCTGTTTTGCCTATTGAAGGGGAGGGGGCGCCAAAGGAAACTTTCGCCCTGGGCTCCACAAGGTCTAGAACCGGCCCTGGATGTACCCACGGAGTAAGGTTCCCCACATCACCAGAAATACTGGCTTAGTATTATAATGATCCATTTATAAATTAAATAGTATGTCAGGCAAACTTTCTTGGCACTTAACTTCTGAAGCTGGAACGCAGCCCTGCCTATGCGCCTGGCTCAGAGCTGAACGCAATGCTGAAGCTGGAACGCGTCCCTGCCTATGGGCCTGGCTCAGAGCTGCATGCAATGCTAAAGCTGGAACGCGTCACTGACTATGAGCCTGGCTCTGAGCCGCACGCAATGCTGAAGCTGGAACGCATCCCTGACGATAGCCTGGCCCAGAGTCACATGCAGTACTGAAGATGAAACACGTCCTTGACAATGGGCCTGGCTCAGATCCGCATGCAGTGCTGAAGCTGGAACGCGTCCCTGCCTATGGGCCTGGCTCAGAGCCACATGCAATGCTGAAGCTGGAACGCATCCCTGCCTATTAGCCTGCCTCAGAGGTGCATGCAGTACTGAAGATGGAACACGTCCCTCAATATGGGCCTGGCTCAGAGCCACATGCAGTGCTGAAGCTGGAACGCATCTCTGCCTATGGTCCTGGCTCAGAATCACATGCAGAGTTGAAGCTGGTATGCGTCCCTGCCTATGGGCCTGGCTCAGAGCCGCATGCAATGCTGAAGCTGGAATGTGTCCCTGCCCATGGGCCTGGCTCGGAGCCGCATGCAATGCTGAAGCTGGAATGTGTCCCTGACTATGGGCCTGGCTCAGAGCGGCATGCAGTGCTGAAGCTTGAACGCATCCCTGCCTATGGGCCTGGCTCAGAGCCGCATGCAGTACTGAAGATGGACCACGTCCCTGCATATGGGCCTGGCTCAGAGCCATATGCAATGCTGAAGCTGGAACGCATCCCTGCCTATGAGTCTGGCTCAGAGCTGCATGCAATGCTGAAGCTGGAACGCGTCCCTGCCTATGGGCCTGGCTCAGAGTCGCATGCAGAGCTGAAGCTGGAATGCGTCCCTGACTATGGGCCTGGCTCAGAGCGGCATGCAGTGCTGAAGCTTGAACGCATCCCTGCCTATGGGCCTGGCTCAGAGCCGCATGCAGTACTGAAGATGGACCACGTCCCTGCATATGGGCCTGGCTCAGACCCATATGCAATGCTGAAGCTGGAAAGCGTCCCTGCCTATGAGTCTGGCTCAGAGCTGCATGCAATGCTAAAGCTGGAACGCGTCCCTGCCTATGGGCCTGGCTCAGAGCCGCATGAAGTGCTGAAGCTGAAATGCATCCCTGCCTATGGGCCTGGCTCAGAGTCGCATGCAGAGCTGAAGCTGGAATGCGTCCCTGCCTATGGGCCTGGCTCAGAGCCGCATGCAATGCTGAAGCTGGAATGTGTCCCTGCCCATGGGCCTGGCTCAGAGCCGCATGCAATGCTGAAGCTGGAATGTGTCCCTGACTATGGGCCTGGCTCAGAGCGGCATGCAGTGCTGAAGCTTGAACGCATCCCTGCCTATGGGCCTGGCTCAGAGCCGCATGCAGTACTGAAGATGGACCACGTCCCTGCATATGGGCCTGGCTCAGAGCCATATGCAATGCTGAAGCTGGAACGCATCCCTGCCTATGAGTCTGGCTCAGAGCTGCATGCAATGCTGAAGCTGGAACGGGTCCCTGCCTATGGGCCTGGCTCAGAGTCGCATGCAGAGCTGAAGCTGGAATGCGTCCCTGACTATGGGCCTGGCTCAGAGCGGCATGCAGTGCTGAAGCTTGAACGCATCCCTGCCTATGGGCCTGGCTCAGAGCCGCATGCAGTACTGAAGATGGACCACGTCCCTGCATATGGGCCTGGCTCAGAGCCATATGCAATGCTGAAGCTGGAACGCATCCTTGCCTATGAGTCTGGCTCAGAGCTGCATGCAATGCTGAAGCTGGAACGCGTCCCAGCCTATGGGCCTGGCTCAGAGTCGCATGCAGAGCTGAAGCTGGAATGCGTCCCTGACTATGGGCCTGGATCAGAGCGGCATGCAGTGCTGAAGCTTGAACGCATCCCTGCCTATGGGCCTGGCTCAGAGCCTCATGCAGTACGGAAGATGGACCACGTCCCTGCATATGGGCCTGGCTCAGAGCCATATGCAATGCTGAAGCTGGAACGCATCCCTGCCTATGAGTCTGGCTCAGAGCTGCATGCAATGCTGAAGCTGGAACGCGTCCCTGCCTATGGGCCTGGCTCAGAGCTGCATGCAATGCTAAAGCTGGAATGCGTCACTGACTATGAGCCTGGCTCTGAGCCGCACGCAATGCTGAAGCTGGAACGCATCCCTGACGATAGCCTGGCCCAGAGTCACATGCAGTACTGAAGATGAAACACGTCCTTGACAATGGGCCTGGCTCAGATCCGCATGCAGTGCTGAAGCTGGAACGCGTCCTTGCATATGGGCCTGGCTCAGAGCCATATGCAATGCTGAAGCTGAAACGCATCCTTACCTATGAGTCTGGCTCAGAGCTGCATGCAATGCTGAAGCTGGAACGTGTCCCAGCCTATGGGCCTGGCTCAGAGTCGCATGCAGAGCTGAAGCTGGAATGCGTCCCTGACTATGGGCCTGGCTCAGAGCGGCATGCAGTGCTGAAGCTGGAACGCATCCCTGACGATAGCCTGGCCCAGAGTCACATGCAGTACTGAAGATGAAACACGTCCTTGACAATGGGCCTGGCTCAGAGTCGCATGCAGACTTGAAGCTGGAAAGCGTCCCTGCCTATGGGCCTGGCTCAGAGCCGCATGCAGTGCTGAAGCTGGAACACATCTCTGCCTATGGGCCTGGCTCAGAGTCGCATGCAGAGCTGAAGCTGGAATGCATCCCTGCCTATGGGCATGGCTCAGAGCCGCATGCATTGCAGAAGCTGGAATGTGTCCCTGCCCATGGGCCTGGCTCAGAGCCGCATGCAATGCTGAAGCTGGAATGTGTCCCTGACTATGGGCCTGGCGCAGAGCCGCATGCAGTGCTGAAGCTTGAACACATCCCTGCCTATGGGCCTGGCTCAGAGCCGCATGCATTGCTGAACCTGGAATGTGTCCCTGCACATGGGCCTCGCTCAGAGCCACATGCAATGCTGAAGCTGGAACACGTCCCCAGGGGTGTATCTAGGGGTCCGAGCGCCCCTGGCAAAGTAAGGGCTGGTGCCCCCACACACACACACATACACATATTTTAAATAAGGAGGGTGTATCAAAAAAGGGCGTGGTCTTGTGGGGAAGGGGCGTGGCCACACACTAGCACTTTTAATTCATATTATGCCACACAGTATCACATTACACCACACAGTAGTGTCTCTTATACACGTTATGCCACACAGTATCACATTACACCACACAGCAGTGTCTCTAATTCACGTTATGCCACACAGTCATACCCCTATAGGAAACACTGTCTATAGAAGTCATATGGGGAATGCAAATAGAAAATAGAAATGTGGACCAGTGCTAGTAAATATATTTCTTTTTTTATAAGTGGAATGCGGTCAAACCACATTCAGGGATGCGACTGCAATATCCCTGTTCTCAGCGCTCCGTCGATTGGATCACATTGGCTGTAAACACATCTGCCTGATTGACAGGCAGAGGCGGAGGGTGGGGGGCGGTGATGGACCATTGCGAAGGCGGCGTGGGAAAAACGGGGTCCGTCCGTCTGCATTTCGGGGCGGTTGAGTGACATCACACGCAGCCACCCCTATGTGAAAAATGGCGGCAGACCACCTGCATACGCAGCCTAGCTGCAGCTGCAGGGGGGCGACCACAACACCACTGAGCAGGCCATTCAGCATGCTGGAAGGCCTTGCCCTGCGATGGATGAGCATCCCCCAGCATGCAATAGAAAGGATTGCAGATTCTGCTTTTTAGCAGAATCTGCATTCCTTACCAAATAACCCCCACTGCCATTAGCACATCTGATCCCGCCCATAGGCACACACATATACACTTACATACATACTGGCACACACAAAACACATACAGTACATATGATATACAGTACAGTCACACATGCAGTATATACAAATAGTTACACACATATATACAGTCACATACATACATAGTCACACACTAATACATAAATACAGTAGATACTTATACACACACACACACACACACACACAAACATACATACACATATAGGGGGTAATTCCAAGTTGATCGCAGCAGGAATTTTGTTAGCAGTTGGGCAAAACCAGGGCCCTCATTCCGAGTTGATCGGTCGCAATGCGAATGTAGCAGAGTTATACACGCTAAGCCGCCGCCTACTGGGAGTGTATCTTAGCTTCTTAAAAGTGCGACCGAAGTAATCGCAATATTGCGATCACAAACCTCGTAGCAGTTTTGGAGTAGCTTCAGACTTACTCTGCCTGTGCGATCAGTTCAGTGCTTGTCGTTCCTGGTTGACGTCACAAACACACCCAGCGTTCGCCCAGGCACTCCCACCGTTTCTCCGGCCACTCCTGCGTTTTTTCCGGAAACGGTAGCGTTTTCAGCCACACGCCCCTGAAACGCCGTGTTTCCGCCCAGTAACACCCATTTCCTGTCAATCACATTACGATCGCCGGAGCGATGAAAAAGCCGTGAGTAAAATTACTTTCTACATAGCAAAGTTACTTGGCGCAGTCGCAGTGCGAACATTGCGCATGCGTACTAAGCGGATTTTCATTGCGATGCGATTAAAAATACCGAGCGAACAACTCGGAATGAGGGCCCATGGCCCTCATTCCGAGTTGATCGGTCGCAAGGCGAATTTAGCAGAGTTACACACGCTAAGCCGCCGCCTACTGGGAGTGAATCTTAGCTTCTTAAAATTGCGACCGATGTATTCGCAATATTGCGATTACTAACTACTTAGCAGTTTCAGAGTAGCTCCAGACTTACTCTGCCTGTGCGATCAGTTCAGTGCTTGTCGTTCCTGGTTGACGTCACAAACACACCCAGCGTTCGCCCAGGCACTCCCACCGTTTCCCCGGCCACTCCTGCGTTTTTTCCGGAAACGGTAGCGTTTTCAGCCACACGCCCCTGAAACGCCGTGTTTCCGCCCAGTAACACCCATTTCCTGTCAATCACATTACGATCGCCGGAGCGAAGAAAAAGCCGTGAGTAAAAATACTTTCTTCATAGTAAAGTTACTTGGCGCAGTCGCAGTGCGAACATTGCGCATGCGTACTAAGCGGATTTTCACTGCGATGCGATGAAAAATACCGAGCGAACAACTCGGAATGAGGGCCCATGTGCACTGCAGGAACGCAGATATAACATGTGCAGGGAGAGTTAGATTTGGGTGGGGTGTGTTCAATCTGCAATCTAATTTGCAGTGTAAAAATAAAGCAGCCAGTATTTACCCTGCACAGAAATAAAATAACCCACCCAAATCTTAAGGTGTGTACACATGGTAAGATCCCTGCTATGTTCGATTTTGACTATGCGATTTCCCTTGAACTCCCCCAGAGCACAGATAGCACAGATTGTACAGATTTTGACTATCTGTGCTTGAGATTTTGTATATGTACGATTTTGACTAAGTGCCAATTTTGACTATACTTTGTACTAGATTGTACACTAGATAGTCAAGATTGACTTGCCTGCACAGTCTATCTAGCCTTACGATACCGACCCCATGGGAACGCGCATCGGGATCGAATCTGTATCGCAAGCTGCCTAGCACCATGAGATATGCACTAACTTTTCATAAGATTTTGACTATATTGTCAAAATCTCACAGATTTATCTCACCGTGTGTACACACCCTTACTCTCTCTGCAAATGTTATATCTGCCACACCTGCAGTGCACATGGTTTTGCCCAATTGCTAACTTTCTTGCTGCTGCGATCAACTCAGAATTACCCCCATAGTCACATACATAAAGCAGACACACATACAGACAGACTATATAGTGTTTACCCCCTCACTTCACAGACAGGGTACACTCAATGCATGTACTTTAGTAGCTCCTTGTCCTCTCCCTCTCTCCTCCATGCTGCTGGGTTGCCTGACACTGACTGAGTGACGTGTAGCCCCGCCCCTCTGTTTCCATTCCGTCCACGTCCCATAGGTCAATGCCGTGCAGTGCAGTCTTGTGCCACCCCTCCCCAGACTTAATCCGGATTGTACCTTGTGACTGTCTGTTACTGCCGGAGCCGGTGTACAGCGGCACAGCACTGCATTAGTGATCAATCAGACTCAAAATAAACTACAGCTCCCGGAGCTCACGGCAACAGGGGATGCTGGGAGCTGTAGTTTATGTTGAGTCTGATTACAAGTGAGGTGTGGTGCGCTGCCACCTGACACTGGGGCCGGCACTAACAGACAGTCACCAAGTCTGAAAGTACTACTGGATTTTACACCCTGGATGTGGATGGCACTTTCAGGCGGCGCCCCCTCCTTGCCTGGCGCCCCTGGCGAGTGCCATCCTGGCCAATGGGTAGATACACCCCTGCACGTCCCAGCCTATGGGCCTGGCTCAGAGCCGCATGCAGTGCTGAAGCTGGAACATGTCCCTGACTATGGGCCTGGTTTAGAGCCGCATGCATTGCTGAAGCTGGAATGTACACGCAACAGACGACCCCTCTTTTTGGATCCTTGCCGGTTCAATATGATTTTGTTGCAATGACAGTAGTGTAACGGAGCAATAAGCACAGGACAAGGTGAAAACTATCCAGAGTGATAGCTCAGTTTTTTGTCTTTTAAAACATTTTCAGAGCACAGGCTAACCAAATAACAGCTACTAGGGGGCCACATACTGTCATTTGAAAGAGGGAACGCTTTCAAATATGGGTGGTCCCATGGTTACAGGTGTCATTAGGGGATAGGGGGAGATGTACTAATCTTTGGAAAGTGATAAAGTGGAGAGAGATAAAGCACCAAACAATCAGCACATAACTGTCATGTTACAGTCTGCGGGTGGGATAACTATGCATTGCATCAGCAATGCGATAAAGGCCGCCACTTATTGGGTACATACCAGCATTACTAACATCGGTATGTACCTAGAAATGTTACTAGTATCACAAAGGAAAACTCTCCCAATAAGAGCGGTCCTTATGATCACAGAACTTCCAGGAGTCCTTTTGAGCATGTGCAGTATGATATGTGCACCACAGGGGTACTGGGAGAGATCCGACTGAATATTTTATTTTATATTTTATTTATATTTAAACATCCACCTACTTCAAATTCCATCAGGCGGGAGTGGGGGATGGGGGGGATGGACAGTATTATTTTAAGTACAGTGTCTAACATCTGCCTGCTCCGCAGAGCCGGATTAAGGCAGGGGCGAGATGGGTGGCTGTCCCAGGGCCCCCACACTTTAGGGGCCCCCACACCCTACATTTTGTAGGAGTCTTCTTTCGGCGGCTCAGCTGTTAAGTAACAGCGGCCGCCGAGGAGCTCCTGCACAGTCAGTCTCACGGGACAGGGAAATCCCGCGAGACAGTGACTGCAAGCCGCCGGACAGCCTATGCTCCCTGCTGCAATGTAAGTGAAGATGTGTGTGTATGTGTGTGTGTATGTATGTTAGTGATGTGCACCGGAAATTTTTCGGGTTTTGTGTTTTGGTTTTGGATTCGGTTCCGCGGCCGTGTTTTGGATTCGGACGCGTTTTGGCAAAACCTCCCTGAAAAATTTTTTGTCGGATTCGGGTGTGTTTTGGATTTGGGTGTTTTTTTCCAAAAACCCTCAAAAACAGCTTAAATCATAGAATTTGGGGGTCATTTTGATCCCATAGTATTATTAACCTCAATAACCATAATTTACACTCATTTCCAGTCTATTCTGAACACCTCACACCTCACAATATTATTTTTAGTCCTAAAATTTGCACCGAGGTCGCTGGATGGCTAAGCTAAGCGACCCAAGTGGCCGACACAAACACCTGGCCCATCTAGGAGTGGCACTGCAGTGTCAGACAGGATGGCACTTCAAAAAAATAGTCCCCAAACAGCACATGATGCAAAGAAAAAAAGAGGCGCAATGAGGTAGCTGTGTGACTAAGCTAAGCGACCCAAGTGGCCGACAAAAACACCTGGCCCATCTAGGAGTGGCACTGCAGTGTCAGACAGGATGGCACTTCAAAAAATAGTCCCCAAACAGCACATGATGCAAAGAAAAATGAAAGAAAAAAAGAGGTGCAAGATGGAATTGTCCTTGGGCCCTCCCACCCACCCTTATGTTGTATAAACAGGACATGCACACTTTAACAAATCCATCATTTCAGCGACAGGGTCTGCCACACAACTGTGACTGAAATGACTGGTTGGTTTGGGCCCCCACCAAAAAAAAAGCAATCAATCTCTCATTGCACAAACTGGCTCTACAGAGGCAAGATGTCCACCTCCTCCTCATCGTCCGATTCCTCACCCCTTTCACTGTGTACATCCCCCTCCTCACAGATTATTAATTCGTCCCCACTGGAATCCACCATCTCAGGTCCCTGTGTACTTTCTGGAGGCAATTGCTGGTGAATGTCTCCACGGAGGAATTGACTATAATTCATTTTGATGAACATCATCTTCTACACATTTTCTGGAAGTGACCTCGTACACCGATTGCTGACAAGGTGAGCGGCTGCACTAAACACTCTTTCGGAGTACACACTGGAGGGGGGGCAATTTAGGTAAAATAAAGCCAGTTTGTGCAAGGGCCTCCAAATTGCCTCTTTTTCCTGCCAGTATACGTACGGACTGTCTGACATGCCTACTTGGATGCGGTCACTCATATAATCCTCCACCATTCTTTCAATGGTGACAGAATCATATGCAGTGACAGTAGACGACATGTCAGTAATCGTTGGCAGGTCCTTCAGTCCGGACCAGATGTCAGCATTCGCTCCAGACTGCCCTGCATCACCACCAGCGGGTGGGCTCGGAATTCTTAGCCTTTTCCTCGCAGCCCCAGTTGCGGGAGAATGTGAAGAAAGAGCTGTTGACGGGTCACGTTCCGCTTGACTTGACAATTTTCTAACCAGCAGGTCTTTGAACCTCTGCAGACTTGTGTCTGCCAGAAAGAGAGATACAACGTAGGTTTTAAATCTAGGATCGAGCTTGGTGGCCAAAATGTAGTGCTCTGATTTCAACAGATTGACCACCCGTGAATCCTGGTTAAGCGAATTAAGGGATCCATCCACAAGTCACACATGCCTAGCGGAATCGCTCTGTTTTAGCTCCTCCTTCAATGTCTCCAGCTTCTTCTGCAAAAGCCTGATGAGGGGAATGACCTGACTCAGGCTGGCAGTGTCTGAACTGACTTCACGTGTGGCAAGTTCAAAGGGTTGCAGAACCTTGCACAACGTTGAAATCATTCTCCACTGCGCTTGAGTCAGATGCATTCCCCCTCCTTTGCCTATATCGTAGGTAGCTGTATAGGCTTGAATGGCCTTTTGTTGCTCCTCCATCCTCTGAAGCATATAGAGGGTTGAATTCCACCTCGTTACCACCTCTTGCTTCAGATGATGGCAGGGCAGGTTCAGGAGTGTTTGCTGGTGCTCTAGTCTTCGGCACGCGGTGGCTGAATACCGAAAGTGGCCCGCAATTCTTCGGGCCACCGACAGCATCTCTTGCACGCCCCTGTCATTTTTTAAATAATTCTGCACCACCAAATTCAATGTATGTGCAAAACATGGGACGTGCTGGAATTTGCCCAGATGTAATGCACGCACAATATTGGTGGTGTTGTCCGATGTCACAAATCCCCAGGAGAGTCCAATTGGGGTAAGCCATTCTGCGATGATGTTCCCCAGTTTCCGTAAGAGGTTGTCAGCTGTGTGCCTTTTATGGAAAGCGGTGATACAAAGCGTAGCCTGCCTAGGAACGAGTTGGCGTTTGCGAGATGCTGCTACTGGTGCCGCCGCTGCTGTTCTTGCTGCGGGAGGCAATACATCTACCCAGTGGGCTGTCACAGTCATATAGTCCTGAGTCTGCCCTGGTCCACTTGTCCACATGTCCGTGGTTAAGTGGACATTGGGTACAACTGCATTTTTTAGGACACTGGTGACTCTTTTTCTGACGTCTGTGTACATTTTCGGTATCGCCTGCCTAGAGAAATGGAACCTAGATGGTATTTGGTACCGGGGACACAGTACCTCAATCAATTCTCTAGTTCCCTGTGAATTAACGGTGGATACCGGAAACACGTTTCTCACCACTCAGGCAGCAGGATGACTGCTGTGATATTTCATCTTCCTCTCAAAGGACTGTTGGACAGTTAATTGCTTACTGGAAGTAGTACAAGTGGTCTTCCGACTTCTCCTCTGGGATGACGTTTGACTCCCAGCAGCAACAACAGCAGCGCCAGCAGCAGTAGGCGTTACACTCAAGGATGCATCGGAGGAATCCCAGGCAGGAGAGGACTCGTCAGACTTGACAGTGACATGGCCTGCAGGACTATTGGCTTTCCTGTCTAAGGAGGAAATTGACACTGAGGGAGTTGGTTGTGTGGTTTGCAGGAGCTTGGTTACAAGAGGAAGGGATTTAGTTGGCAGTGGACTGCTTCCGCTGTCACCCAAAGTTTTTGAACTTGTCAATGACTTCTGATGAATGCGCTCCAGGTGACGTATAAGGGAGGATGTTCCTAGGTGGTTAACGTCCTTACCCCTACTTATTACAGCTTGACAAAGGCAACACACGGCTTGACACCAGTTGTCCGCATTTCTGTTGAAATAATTCCACACCGAAGAGGTGACTTTTTTTGTATTTTGACCAGGCATGTCAATGGCCATATTCGTCCCATGGACAACAGGTGTCTCCCCGCGTGCCTGACTTAAACAAACCACCTCACCATCAGAATCCTCCTTGTCAATTTCCTCCCCAGCACCAGCAACACCCATATCCTCATCCTGGTGTACTTCAACAGTGACATCTTCAATTTGACTATCAGGAACTGGACTGCGGGTACTCCTTCCAGCACTTGCAGGGGGCGTGCAAATGGTGGAAGGCGCCACCTCTTCCCGTCCAGTGTTGGGAAGGTCAGGCATCGCAACCGACACAATTGGACTCTCCTTGGGGATTTGTGATTTAGAAGAACGCACAGTTCTTTGCTGTGCTTTTGCCATCTTTCTAGCAGGAGGATGAGTGCTTCCATCCTCATGTGAAGCTGAACCACTAGCCATGAACATAGGCCAGGCCCTCAGCCGTTCCTTGCCACTCCGTGTCGTAAATGGCACATTGGCAAGTTTACGCTTCTCCTCAGACTATTTTGATTTAGATTTTTGGGTCATTTTACTGAGCTTTATTTTTTGGGATTTTACATGCTCTCTACTATGACATTGGGCATCGGCCTTTGCAGACGACGTTGATGGCATTTCATCGTCTCGGCCATGACTAGTGGCAGCAGCTTCAGCACGAGGTGGAAGTGGATCTTGATCTTTCCCTATTTTACCCTCCACATTTTTGTTCTCCATTTTTTAATGTGTGGAATTATATGCCAGTAATATATCAATAGCAATGGCCTACTACTATATATACTGCGCACAACTGAAATGCACCACAGGTATGGATGGATGGATAGTATACTTGACGACACAGAGGTAGGTAGAGCAGTGGCCTACTGTACCGTACTGCTATATATTATATACTGGTGGTCAGCAAAATTATGCACTATCCTATATATATACTGCGCACAACTGAAATGCACCACAGGTATGGATGGATGGATAGTATACTTGACTACACAGAGGTAGGTAGAGCAGTCGCCTACTGTACCGTACTGCTATATATTATATACTGGTGGTCAGCAAAATTATGCCCTGTCCTCCTACTATATACTACAATGCAGCACAGATATGTAGTGTTTTTCAGGCAGAGAACGTATACTGGTGGTCACTGGTCAGCAAAACTCTGCACTGTCCTCCTACTATATAATACTGCTGGTCCCCAGTCCCCACAATAAAGCAATTAGCACACTGAGCACAGATATTTGCAGCACACTGAGCACAGATATTTGCAGCACACTGAGCACAGATATTTGCAGCACACTGAGCACAGATATTTGCAGCACACTGAACATAGAAACTGAGAGGACGCCAGCCACGTCCTCTCACGATCATCTCCAATGCACGAGTGAAAAATGGCGGCGACGCGCGGCTCCTTATATAGAATACGAATCTCACGAGAATCCGGCCGCGGGATGACGACGTACGGGAGCTCGGGTTAACCGAGCAAAGCGGGAGGATCCGAGTCTGCTCGGACCCGTGCAAAAAAGGGTGAAGTTCGGGGGGGTTCGGATTCCGAGGAACCGAACCCGCTCATCACTAATGTATGTGCGTGCGTGCATGCGCGCACGGCCCCGGGAGGGGGGGGGACAAGGACTTTACCAGAACTCATAGGTGGGGGCCCCCACAATCTACATTGCCCTGGGCCCCCACCACCCTTAATCTGGCCCTGCTGCTACGGTCATGGCTGGGGCACACACTGACTGGTGATATATCAATATGTTTACTCTATTTTACGTACTACCTTGTATGGGAGATGCTTGCTACAAACAGTGGGGCACTGATATATAATCAATAAAGTCACACTGAATGAGGGGTGTAATAATGGGTATTTTAAGAGATGGGGGACCTACTAGGCTGCTACAATCAGTAGGGGGGGAGAGGCACTCATATATAATGCAGTCAGCATAGGCGTGCGCAGCACATTTTATTAGGGGGTGCACGATTGGAGGGGAGTGTATAGCACCTACAAACAAACAGAGCCGAGGTCTGCGCTTCTTGCTTTACTTGATGTAGTAAGCTGCTTATGGAGGAGTAAGAGGACTCCACTCTCCTCTCAATATAATTAGATAAAGAACAAATTACCTCCCAGCGCTATTATAATCAAGTATAATGACAACTCCCACCACAAATTCTATTGATAGTATCACCAGTATTAATATTGGTGATACTATCAATAGAATTTGTGGTGGGAGTTGTCATTATACTTGATTATAATAGCGCTGGGAGGTAATTTGTTCTTTATCTGAGTGTATAGCACCGCCTACTGGGCATGACTAACACTGCCCATTGGGCATGTCTAGCACCATATACTTTAATATAGCTAAAATATTTATGTATCCCTTCTTTTGTTTTTTTTTCTATTTAATTTTCTTTTCCTGAGTGCATCCACAGATCTCATTTTTTTTGGTATCTTCATGTATATAGCAATCATAGGTGTGCGCAGATGCCGACAAGGGGGTGACGCTCTGGGACTTTCTCCCACCTCCAGGTAATGGACTACCTCCGACCTCCAGCCCTTGCTGTGGAATGTAGACTGCTCACCTGGACCACCAAGGTAAGCAGTCTATGTCCTGGATGGGTGGGGTGGGGGGGGGAGAGTAGACCATAATGCGGTGGAGGGGGGAATTCCTGGAGCAGCACCCCAGTGTCGGCATCTGCGCACATCTATGATTGTATATATACACATGAAGTTACAAAAAAAAAAAAATTAGATCTGTGGCTACAATATATGTAACCCATGAAGGGTTACGTATATATTCCTACTGCGCCAAGCATTCAGTAGTTCCCTGAGTGCACTTATAGACTATAGGTGCACTCAGGAAACGACTGAATACTTGGCTCAGCTAATATATACAGTATATGTAGAAAAAAAAGAAAATGAAAAGAAGGGTAACCTGTCTATTTAAAGATAAACTCTGAAGAGTGCACTGTGCTCATTGCACCCACAGATCAATTTTTTTGGGGGGTTAGGTAACTATCAGCATGGAAGTATTTCTGTAAATATTTACTACATAATTGTATTCGCTATGGCTGGCCTGCCCTGGCCCCCCCTATTTCACCTGAGCAGGAGCAGCTGCAGGGCAGGCTGCAGCAGGCAACGAGCTGTCTAGTGACACTGAAAGAAAGTCTGTCTCACCCTCTCTACTCAGCTGTGTCCTCCGCTCTGGCGTCATCTCCGCGTCCTCCTGAGAAGAACGTGGCTGGGCCTGTGGCATTGGGTTGGTGTGCGGCAGCAGTGGCAGGGCACACGTGGACGGAAAGCACAAGCGGGAGGAATGAGCGGGGAGGGAGGGCGCGTGGTGTGACATCAACGCGTCACATCGCGAGGCGGAGCCTGACATCAATCTCACTGTGTGGCCGCTGGGCAGGCTTTAAAGTATACGCAATTAGCAGCAAGCATACTGATATACTGTTCTGTATATTGGTGGTCATTCCGACCCGATCGCTCGGTGCAGTTTGTCGCAGCGATCGGGTCGGAACTGCGCATGCACCAGCGCCGCAGTGCGCCGGCGCATGGCAGCTTTCGTTACCTAGCGATCGCCTCTGAGACAGAGGCGGTCGCTAGGCGGGAGAAGGCTGAACGGCGGTGTTTAGGGGGAGCGGTCCGGTCAACGCAGGCGTGGCTGGACCATTGGGGGGGCGGGCCCAGGGCCGGATTAAGCCCTCGGGGGGCCCGGGGCACCAAAGACAGCAAGGCCCCCCAGTGGACCACCAGCCCCCACAGTTACCACCCCCCCCCCCCCCGCTGCTCACCTCCCGCGATCACAGGCAACGGGAGCAGCGCTGCAGCAGGGGGAGAAGAGAAGACACCAGGCTGCCGGGGTATGAGGGATCCACGCTGCCGGGGGAGGAGTGCGGCTGTGCATGCGGCTTCCTCCCCCCTCCTCTCAGGCAGCACGGTCGGGGACTGGGTCAAGCAATCTCCAGCCTCTGCCGCCAGCAACATCTCTCCTGGCAGCAGCGAAGGTTGGAGATTGCTTGACTCAGTCCCCGACCGTGCTGCCCCGAGAGGAGGGGGGAGGAAGCCGCATGCACAGCGTGGATCCCTCCTGCCCCGGCAACCTGTAGATCGGTGCAGAGCTTCGGCCGGGGGGCCCCTTAAAACAGGGGGGCCCGGGGTACTGACCCCCGGGGCACACCCTTAATCCGGCTCTGGGCGGGCCGCGCCGGCTGCATGATGTCTCACGTAGCCGCTGCGGCCAGCAGGAGCGACGAGCAACTCCCGGCCAGCCGCAGGAGCTGCGCTGGCCGGGAGTTACTCCTCAAATACAAAGGCATCGCCACTGTGCGATGCGTTTGTATTTGTGCGGGGGGGGGGGGCGGACTGACATGCGTGGCGGACTAGCCATCTGTTGGGCATCCCCCAGCATGTCAGGGAACATGATCGTAGTTGTGCTAAATTTAGCACAGCTACGATCAACTCTGAATGACCCCCCATTGTCCGCAGCAGGCGCCGGCAGGCGCAGCGTGGGGGAGACACAGTGACAGAAAGCAATACAGCAGGCTGTGCTCGGTGGCGGGTCGCGGCGATCATCGCTGACTGTCTGTACTGCTATAGCAGGTGTCGCGTGTGGGGGTGCTGGACATTAGGGGGTGTCTGTGCGCACCATGCACCCCCCGTACGCACGCCTATGGCAGTCAGCACTAAAGTAATTGGGTGTAATAATAAGTATTTAAGGTATGGGTGCTTGCATTATATATCCCCCCCCCCCCGCCACCCCACTGATTTTAGCGCATCCCCCATCCCATATTAGCAGATCCTGCATCCCTTATAATATCCAGTCGGTGTAATAGCCAGTTGGTATATTGATTGAACCGTATTGACAACATATCAGTGCCTTTAGTGTGACTCCATTATACGAAGTCTGACAATTAAATTACCAAACTCGCCACCATGCAGTAGTGGATTTACCACTAGGCAACAAACCAACCGCAAGGGCCCAGCGGATCCCAGGGTGCTCACCAACAGATCATGAAGTGCATTTCTGATTTCTGCTGAAAATGTCCGAGTGCTGGGCTGGCTGAATACTCCCAGCAGGCTGTCAGTAACTAGACAGCTGCCAGGTGTCAGTTGCCTGCACCTGCCTGTGGGGGTAATTCCAAGTTGATCGCAGCAGGAAATTTTTTAGTAGTTGGGCAAAACCATGTGCACTGCAGGGGGGGCAGATTGTTAGGGTCTCCTGCCCTGTGCTGCCACGTCGTCATGGCAACCGGGAGACAAGTGCTAGCGGAGTAACCTGAGCGCAGCTGATACTCCGGTTCGGGTCTTTTGCTGTGCAGTGGTTATAGGCTCTGTGCACGGCAGGGGATCCGGTGCTGGTTTTTGTGCTCACAGTCTGTGAGGTCTGAGTGGGGCGTGGACAGCACCTGCTTTATAAGGCCTCTTCTCAGGGTAAGCAGATGCTGCTGAATCTTTGTTGGTTAGTCAGTTCCTGAAAGTTAACCAGTACTGTGTAGCTTTGTATTTGTTTGTTGCTTACTGCAAATAGGCCTGGGGATTTGGTATTACACTCTGCCAATCCAGACCTAGCAGTAAGACTGGAGTCAGTCGTTTAGCTTGCTGGGGTTCTGTTACTACTCTGTGAACTTAGCAAGTTTGCGGCTGTATTCTAAGACTTGCCTGTCTAATCCTGTCTCACTGTGCTAGGTGTCAGGGGTCAGTTTAGTGGCAGTAAGCTGAACCTGTGCACTGCAAGTGAGAATTAGGATTGTGGAGACTCTCCTTGTGTCTATCATTCCATCTCTGACCAAGGAGTTTACTGCCACACCCGTTGGTAACCCTTTAGGGTTTTGCTGTTGCCCTTAGCAACAGCATTTCGGGTTCTCTACGTATTAAAACACAACATCTTGCTTTTCCCATCTGAGCAGTTCTAATACAAGGGAGATACCCAGTTCCTTAGCCTCTGGGCTTCTCTGTTCACCTTGTGTGTATTTTGTTACCCTATCACCTTCTGTGTACGTTATGTCATATTCCCCAGTCTGTCTGTGAGTCCATTTGTTTTGCATAACAGTTCTGACACCAGTACTTTCCTGCAGGCACTGGTGTGCATAACATATTCAGCAGCCTAATACTCCTGTTGAAATTTTGTGGGAATATGGAGCATACCCCTCAAAATACGTTGCAACAGGTGGTCGATCAGGTGCAGGTCCTGACTCGACAATTTAATGATTTGTCCATTAAAATGCACACCTCCCAGGCTGCTGGCGGAGCTCCCGCAGCAGCAGCACCTGCAGGGGTTAAGGAGCCGAAAGTAAATCTCCCGGATCATTTTTCTGGAGATCGCTCGCAGTTCTTTTGTTTCAAGGAGAGCTGCAAGCTATACTTCCGGCTTAGGCCTCAGTCTTCTGGGTCGGAGATTCAGGTGGTGGGCATAGTGATTTCCTTGCTACAAAGAGACCCACAGGTCTGGGCATATGGGTTGCAGCCTGACTGTCCGTCGCTTAAAAGTGTTGATGCTTTTTTTACGGCACTGGGCATGTTGTATGATGACCCTGACAAGACGGCCTCAGCCGAGGCTCAGATTTCGATCCTTAAGCAAGGGCGAAGGCCAGTTGAGGTTTACTGTACGGAGTTTCGGAGGTTGGCCCATGATACCCAGTGGAATGACCCAGCCCTGAGACACCAGTACCGAAGAGGTCTTTCTAACCAGATAAAGGACCAACTGGTACAATATCCCTTGCCTGATAGCTTGGATCAGGTCATGCAGTTATCCATCCGGGTGGATAGACGGCTGAGAGAGCGTAGGCTTGAAAGGGAGACTGAGATTTCCTTCCTTCCCAAGGGAACCTCAGACTCTGAGGAATTTTCCGAGGAGCCTATGCAGATTGGGGCTACCCGCCTCTCCTCGCGTGAGAAGACGCGGAGGAGACAGCAGGGGTTGTGTTTGTACTGTGGGAATAAAGGTCATGTGGTAGTATCATGCCCAGAAAAGCCGGAAAACTTCAGGGCCTGAGGGTGATGGGAAATATCCTGTCAGGCCAGAAGTCAGAATTTCCCAAGAAGACTTTTATCATTCCAGTGACCTTGAAGATCCTCGGTCAAACTGTCAAGACTGAGGCCTTTGTGGACAGTGGGGCCGACGGGGTTTTTATGGACCGCCAATTCGCCCTGAAACACTCTGTTCCCTTAGTACCCTTGGCATCGGAAATTGAGATTTGTGGGTTAAACGGAGAACCATTATCCCAAGGTAAAATTACCTCTTGCACTAGCCAGATTTCTTTGTTTATTGGAGCCACACACTCTGAAAAATTGTCCTTTTATGTGACTGTCTGTACTTTTGCCCCATTGGTGTTGGGGTTACCCTGGTTAAGGGCCCACAATCCTCAATTTGACTGGGTCTCTGGGGAGATTCTTAGTTGGGGTACTGATTGTTTCAGGAGTTGCTTGAGCCTTCCAGTCAGGCTCTCGCAGCTAAGTTTGCCAGGATTGCCAGGGTGTTATGCAGATTTTGCGGACGTGTTCTCCAAAAAAGTTGCAGAGGTACTACCTCCCCATCGCCCCTATGACTGTGCCATTGATTTGTTGCCAAATGCTAAGCTTCCCAAGAGCAGGTTGTACTCCCTGTCACGTCCTGAGACTCAGGCTATGGCAGAGTACATTCAGGAGAACTTGGCTAAGGGATTTATCAGACCTTCACAGTCTCCAGTTGGGTCGGGGTTCTTCTTCGTGGGTAAAAAGGACGGTTCGTTGCGACCCTGCATCGACTTCAGGGAATTGAACCGTATCACGATTAAAAACTCATACCCACTGCCTCTCATTTCGGTCTTGTTTGACCAGCTTCGTACTGCCACCATTTTTTCTAAGATTGACCTACGCGGTGCGTACAATCTAATCCGAATAAGAGAGGGGGATGAATGGAAGACTGCCTTTAATACCCACTCAGGGCATTATGAATATTTGGTGATGCCTTTTGGGCTCTGTAATGCCCCGGCAGTCTTCCAGGATTTCATGAATGATGTGCTCAGGGAATATTTGGATAGATTCTTAGTTGTATACTTAGATGACATCCTAATCTTCTCCCATTCCCTGGAGGAACATCGGAAGCATGTACGCTTAGTCCTCCAGAAACTCAGAGACCACCGGCTTGGGGCGAAGCTGGAGAAGTGCGAATTTGAAGTTCAGCAAATCGCATTTCTAGGATATATTATCTCCCCAGAAGGTTTCCAAATGGAGGGTTCCAAGGTACAGGCAGTCCTGGATTGGGTGCAGCCCACTAGTTTGAAGGCGCTTCAGCGTTTCCTGGGCTTTGCGAATTTTTATAGACGATTTATCGCTGGATTTTCGTCTATAGTGGCGCCCTTGGTGGCACTCACTAAGAAAGGGGCGGATGTTGCTCACTGGTCTTGTGAGGCTAAAGCGGCTTTTGCCCGTCTCAAAAGGGCATTTGTTTCGGCCAAGGTGCTGCGACACCCAGATCCAGAGCGTCCTTTTGTGGTGGAGGTGGATGCCTCTGAGATGGGTATTGGGGCAGTGCTTTCTCAGATGGGAGTGTCTGATAATCGCCTTCATCCCTGTGCTTACTTTTCCCGTAAATTTTCGCCTGCCGAGATGAATTATGACGTGGGTAACCGGGAATTGTTGGCTATTAAGGATGCACTCGAGGAGTGGAGACACTGGCTTGAGGGGGCTAAGTTTGTGGTCTCAATTCTCACTGACCATAAGAATCTGGCATATTTAGAGTCAGCAAAGCGTCTCAATGCCAGGCAGGCACGATGGGCTTTGTTTTTTGCTCGCTTTAATTTTTTGATAACATATCGCCCTGGGTCAAAAAACATCAAGGCTGATGCGCTCTCGCGGAGTTTTGCTCCAATCCAGGAGACCACCGAGGAGCCGTTGCCCATTGTTTCCCCATCATGTATTAAAGTGGGCATTACCCAGGACCTCTTATCATTAGTCCTTAGAGCACAGGAGCAGGCTCCTCCAGACCTTCCGGTAGGTCTTTTGTTTGTGCCTCCTAGGTTAATACAGCGAGTGTTCCTGGAATTCCATGCCAAGAAGTCGGCAGGTCACCCGGGTATTGCCAGAACTCGGGAGTTGCTATCTAGGGCGGTGTGGTGGCCCTCGGTGGCTAAGGATGTGGATCAGTGGGTTCGGGCATGTGACATCTGTGCCCGAAATAAGACTCCTAGAGTGGTTCCTGTTGGCCCATTACATCCACTCTCTATCCCATCTAAGCCATGGACCCACATTTCAATGGATTTTGTGGTGGACTTGCCCAAATCCTCAGGGATGACAGCCATCTGGGTTGTCGTTGACAGGTTTTCGAAGATGGCGCACTTCGTTCCACTGGTTGGGCTGCCATCGGCCAGACGCCTGTCTGAATTATTTATGCTGCATGTTGTGCGTCTACACGGGTTGCCACTTGATGTGGTCTCTGACCGCGGATCCCAGTTTGTGGCCAAATTCTGGAGGGCATTTTGTTCCGATCTCCAGATTTCTGTCAGCTTGTCGTCAGGCTACCATCCGCAGTCTAATGGGCAGACTGAAAGGGTTAACCAGTCCTTGCAGCAGTTCCTCAGGTGTTATGTCTCCAAGTGTCAGACTGACTGGGTTGCTCATCTGTCCATGGCGGAGTTTGCCTATAACAACGCGGCTCACTCTGCTACAGGGATCTCTCCCTTCCTTTGTGTGTATGGGCATCATCCTAAGGCCAATTCTTTTGACCCCCTGGACTCCACGCCTGGTGGTTCCTCTGTGGTTTCGGTCCTTAGAGGTATTTGGCGGAAAGTGAAGAAAGCCCTTGTGTCTGTGTCATTAGTGACCAAAAGGGTTTTTGATAAGCGGAAAAGACCCTGCAGCTTCAAATTAGGAGACTTCGTCTGGTTGTCTACCAAGAATTTGAAGTTGAGACAGCCATCTCATAAGTTAGGCCCCCGGTTCATCGGCCCTTATAAGATCACCAGGGTTATCAATCCGGTGGCATTTCAGTTAGATCTGCCCCGTTCTTTGGGTATCAATAAAACATTTCATTGTTCCCTTTTAAAACGGGCGATTAGTAATCCTTCTTCCAGTGGAAGACCTTCCCCTCTTCTGATACGTGGCCAGAGGGAGTTTGTTGTTGAAAGGATTCTTGACTCCAAGGTGGTTCGGGGTCGGCTGTCATTTTTGGTGCACTGGAAGGGGTATGGCCCGGAGGAGCGGTCGTGGGTGCGCAGTTGTGATCTTCATGCCCCCCAGACTGATACGCTCTTTCTTCTCGCAGTTCCCCGATAAACCCGGTGGTAGGGGTTCTTTGACCCCTCGTCAGAGGGGGGGTACTGTTAGGGTCTCCTGCCCTGTGCTGCCACGTCGTCATGGCAACCGGGAGACAAGTGCTAGCGGAGTAACCTGAGCGCAGCTGATACTCCGGTTCGGGTCTTTTGCTGTGCAGTGGTTATAGGCTCTGTGCACGGCAGGGGATCCGGTGCTGGTTTTTGTGCTCACAGTCTGTGAGGTCTGAGTGGGGCGTGGACAGCACCTGCTTTATAAGGCCTCTTCTCAGGGTAAGCAGATGCTGCTGAATCTTTGTTGGTTAGTCAGTTCCTGAAAGTTAACCAGTACTGTGTAGCTTTGTATTTGTTTGTTGCTTACTGCAAATAGGCCTGGGGATTTGGTATTACACTCTGCCAATCCAGACCTAGCAGTAAGACTGGAGTCAGTCGTTTAGCTTGCTGGGGTTCTGTTACTACTCTGTGAACTTAGCAAGTTTGCGGCTGTATTCTAAGACTTGCCTGTCTAATCCTGTCTCACTGTGCTAGGTGTCAGGGGTCAGTTTAGTGGCAGTAAGCTGAACCTGTGCACTGCAAGTGAGAATTAGGATTGTGGAGACTCTCCTTGTGTCTATCATTCCATCTCTGACCAAGGAGTTTACTGCCACACCCGTTGGTAACCCTTTAGGGTTTTGCTGTTGCCCTTAGCAACAGCATTTCGGGTTCTCTACGTATTAAAACACAACATCTTGCTTTTCCCATCTGAGCAGTTCTAATACAAGGGAGATACCCAGTTCCTTAGCCTCTGGGCTTCTCAGTTCACCTTGTGTGTATTTTGTTACCCTATCACCTTCTGTGTACGTTATGTCATATTCCCCAGTCTGTCTGTGAGTCCATTTGTTTTGCATAACAGTTCTGACACCAGTACTTTCCTGCAGGCACTGGTGTGCATAACACAGATATAACATTTGCAGAGAGAGTTAGATTTGGGTTGGTTATTTTGTTTCTGTACAGGGTAAATACTGGCTGCTTTATTTTTACACTGCAATTTAGATTGCAGATTGAACACACCCCACCCAAATCTATCTCTCTCTGCACATGTTATATCTGCCTCCCCTGCAGTGCACATGGTTTTGCCCAACTTCTAACAAAGTTCCTGCTGCGATCAACTCAGAATTACCCCCTGTGTGCAGTATCTATAGAATGATTTTAGGGATAGCACGGACGTTGTAATGGTTAGCATTACTGCCTCACAGCACTCAGGTCATGGGTTCAATTACCGCCATGACATAACTGTGTGGAGTTTGTACGGTCTCCCCGTACTTTCATGGGTTTCCTCTGTGTTCTCCGGTTTCCTCCCATAATCTAAAAATACACTGATAGTTTAATTGGCTCCCAGCAAAATTAACCCTATTGTCAATGTGTATACATGTGGTAGGGAATATAGATTGTATGTTCCACTGGGGAAGGGACTGATGGAATGGCCAAATGTTCTCTGTAAAGCACTGCAGAATATGTGTGCGCTATATAAATAACTGGTAATAAATAATAATAAATACACTAGTACAACTACCATCCACCTGCTATAATCGGTGGAGGGCAGATTGGGGAGCATACACTGACTGGGGGTGGCATAATGAGCGGGGACCTGTCTGCTACAATTGGTGGGGGGAGGCACACTGAGGATTGTTTGAGGAAGAGGGTCCCCAAATCGGTGTATTGCTTAGGGCCTCATGAGGCCTAAATCTGCCTCTGCCTGGAATGGCCGGAAGGCTCACAAAAATTGGGTGGCACTCACGGCCACTCAGAAAAGTAGGCGTCTCCCGGAGCCATCTGCCATCGCGCCATTGTAGCCCTGCCCCCTGCTTTACAATGCTGGTAATCTGGGCATTGCCTAATGAAGGGCGGGACCGCAATGACGCGATTGCACGTCCCGCACCGATTACCTATAGTGATGTCACGCCCCCTGTTGCGCCGACCTGGCTACCCCTTCCATAGTGGGCAGCGGGAAAGTCAGTATATAATCTGTATATACCGAGGACAAGCCCCATTTGTTCTCCCCAGCCAAGCGTGTAATGTATTAGCTTGTTGGACGAGGAGCCATATTAATTTAATGTTAGTGCATTTGATTTAATGTTATGGCTGGTTCCGGTGTCTAATGATCAGTCATTGGGGGTAATTGTTGATCGCAGCATCAAATTTGTTAGCACTGCTAACACCTGCAGTGAACTATGGAGGTCATTCCGAGTTGATCGCTCACTAGCAACTTTTTGCTGGCTTGCGATCAAATAGTCAGCGGAGTGTATTTTCGCTTTACAGGTGTGCGAACGCGTGTGCTGCCGAGCGGGCCAAAAAAATTGTGTGCAGTTTCTAAGTAGCTCTAGACTTACTCAGCCTTTGTGATCATTTCAGCGTGTCTGGTCCGGATTTGACGTCAGACACCCGCCCTGCAAACGCCTGGACACGCCTGCGTTTTTTCAACCACTCCCTGAAAACGGTCAGTTGACACCCATAAACGCCCTCTTCCTGTCAATCACCGTGCGTTCGGCTGTGCGAATGGATTCTTTGTTAAATCCATAGCTCAGCAACGAACCGCTTTGTACTCGTAAGACACGCCTGCGCATTGCGGTGCATACACATACCCAGTTTAGTCGTGGTTGAGATGATCGCTGCGCTGCAAAAAGTTGCTAGCGATCAACTCGGAATGACCCCCCATGTGCACTGCAGATATAACATTCGCAGAGAGAGTTCGATCTGGGTGGGCTATTTTGCCTGTCCCCCCCCCCCCCCCGCCCCTGCAGTGCACATGGGCCCTCATTCCGAGTTGTTCGCTCGTTATTTTTCATCGCATCGCAGCGATTTTCCGCAAACTGCACATGCGCAATGTTCGCACTGTGGCTGCGCCAAGTAAATTTGCTAAGAAGTTTGGTATTTTACTCACGGCATTACGAGATTTTTTCTTCGTTCTGGTGATCGTTGTGTGATTGGCAGGAAGTGGGTGTTTCTGGGCGGAAACTGGCCGTTTTATGGGAGTGTGTGAAAAAACGCTGCCGTTTCTGGGAAAAACGCGGGAGTGGCTGGAGAAACGGGGGAGTGTCTGGGCGAACGCTGGGTGTGTTTGTGACGTCAAACCAGGAACGTCAAGCACTGAACTGATCGCACTGGAAGAGTAAATCTCGAGCTACTCAGAAAATAGTGATGAGCGGGTTCGGTTTTACTCGGTTTTACTCGGTTCTCAAAACGGCATCTTATTGGCTCACGAATGTCACGTGTTTTGGATAGCCAATAAGGTTCTGTTTTGAGAACCGAGTAAAACCGAGTAAAACCGAACCCGCTCATCAACTGCAAAGTAAAATCATTTTGCAATATTGCGAATACATCGTTCGCAATTCAGCTAAGCTAAGATTCACTCCCAGAGGGCGGCGGCTTAGCGTGTGCATTGCTGTGAAAAGCGGCTAGCAAGCGAACAACTCGGAATGAGGGCCATGGTTTTGCCCAACTGTTAACAAATATCCTGCTGCGATCAACTCAGAATTACCCCCTAAGCCCATTGTTCGACTTTTCAGGAGGAGAATAATACCTATCCCAGAGGTACCCAAACTGTGTGCCGTGGCTCCCTGGGGTGCCTCGGGACACTTGCAGGGGTGCCCTGGGTTGGTGGTCCAGGACCAATTCAAATTATTCATGGTCAATATAATAGGCAAAACCAGTGCTGGTGGCTGCCAGTCATAAAAGATGTGGCCAAACAGAAGCAAATCTTGTCCCTCACCACACAACTGACCCTAAGGATGACATATAAACGCGATCTACTTAATGTAATATTTCTTTCTAAATTTCTCAATAAGAAATTTTTGTCCATGGGGTGCCGTGAAACAAATTCTGATATTCTAAGGCACCGTGATTCAAAAAAGTTTGGAAACCACTGATATCCATCAGCATTCAGATAAGTAACAATGGGGGTCATTCCGAGTTGTTCGCTCGTTGCCGATTTTCGCTATGCTGTCATTTGTTGCTAACTGCGCATGCGCATGGTACGCAGAGCGCATGCGCTAAGTTATTTAACACAAAACTTAGCAGTTTTGCTGGTGTTCGAGCGACGATTTTCAGTCGCACTGCCGATCGGTGAATGATTGACAGGAAAGGGGCGTTTCTGGGTTGTAACTGAGCGTTTTCCAGGAGTGTGCTAAAAAACGCAGGCGTGCCAGGGGAAAACGCAGGAGTGCCTGGTGAAACGGCGGAGTGGCTGGTCGAAAGCAGGGCTTGTTTGTGACGTCAAACCAGGAACTAAACGGACTGAGGTGATCGGAATGAGGGCCAATAGCAGTTTAAGGCATTAGCAGATATGAAAAGCTGCAAAAATGAGAATGAGAGTAACAACTGTCACCTATCCAGATCCCAGAGGGACAGTCCTGATTTTGTTTGTCCAGTGCAGGCAGGGGCAGTTGGGGGTATAGCATACTGCCCAGTATTACCAGCATATTTGAATGGGTGGGAAGGCAGCCTAAAGCGATAGCTGCATATCTTACATGTTGGTCATACCGATTATGGTGTCACTACAGCACCCATACGAGAGGGGCACTGCAGATATTTATCAGGGCCAATTTAAATACCCGATCAACCTGTTTGTGATTCGAGTGATGTAATTTTATTTTAAATACCTGTACTGATATAATGCCGTTTATAAGGGTATTTATGATGAAAAATTATAGTAACACATACTGTACATAGAAACAAAGTCACAAATGTACATTGTGAGGCTCATTCTCAGTTGGACACATCTGTTTTCACAGATACAAATAGTAGGTTTTAGCGTAAAGCACATGCGCAGAAGCAAATATACGCATTTTTTGTGCATTTACAGGTGATTCTGAGTCAGATGGATTCTGTCCAGCTTTGTCCTTGTTGGGGCTTGTGCAAATACCGGTACCAATGATCAGGGCTGTTTCTAGACAATTTGGCTCCCAGTACGAGATTTAAAAATGCCCCCCCCCCCCTCATTGCCATAAAAAATGCACCCTCCCCCTATATATATTAAAAAAAAAACCTTGCGCTCCCGATGAGGTGGCATGGCCTTGCTAAAATGGGCGTGTTCTCACAAGAAAAGACTACCTTACACCCCAGTTTTTGACCCTGAACCAACACACCTCGTCCACCACAGGGAAAAAAATAAATTACACCATATTAAGCTCCACAGTAATGCCCCTTGCACCATATTATGCCACATACCACAATGACCGTGATACATTATGCCCCACAGTAAAGCTTCTAATTACTTTTAAATTACCTGCTCGTTGCCAAGGAACACGCACTGGGTGTCATGCTCGTTCCCAGGAGTTTCATGCGCTGGGTGTCATGCTCGTTCGTTGCCCGGGGTTTCATGGACTGGGAATCTTGCTTGCCAGGGGTTTCATGCTCTGGGATCCATGCTCGTTGCCAGGGGTTTCATGCTCTAGGATGGGTGTCATGCTAGTTGCCAGGGGTAATGCTCGTTGCCAGGGGTAATACTCATTGCCATGGGTGTGTAATTGTAATGTTGCTATAAGGTGGGTGGAATGTGTTTGTACCTGAGGTTCAGTCGTTTCGTGATCAGCCTTATCCCGTCTTCAGCGATGTCGAGGCCAGCAACCAGTGTCGGACTGGGGCATGAAGGGCCCACCGGGGGAATGCAGTTATAGGGGCCCATACTTAGGGGTGTGGCCAGCCTACAAAGGGGGTGTGGCCAGCCTCCACAGAGGCTTGAAATACACAAAAGTTTAGTGCAGTGTAATGCAACATTTCTACCATGTATAATACAGGTGCACATGCTGGAACCTGATCCCTAGAGGAAGGAGTGGGCCCTCAGGCAGTGGGGCCTACCGGTGGTTTCCCTGGTACCCCTGTGGTCCAGTCCAACCCTGCCAGCAACTATTCTTCCCGTCACCTGTAAAGCTGGGACAGAAGGACCAGGAGGACCCCGGGAGGGCAACCCAAACACAGTGTGTTTAAGGACCACTACACAGGGATACGGTGACAACCATTTATTGAGCTGGAACTATCAGTCATCGCTATAACTCAATTCTCATTAGGGGCAATTGCATACGTTGAACATCGGCCCTCATTCCGAGTCGTTCGCTCGGTATTTTTCATCGCATCGCAGTGAAATTCCGCTTAGTGCGCATGCGCAATATTCGCACTGCGACTGCGCCAAGTATCTTTGCTATGAAGATAGTATTTTTACTCACGGCTTTTTCATCGCTCCGGCGATCGTAATGTGATTGACAGGAAATGGGTGTTACTGGGCGGAAACAGGCCGTTTTATGGGAGTGTGGCTGAAAACGCTACCGTTTCCGGAAAAAACGCAGGAGTGGCCGGAGAAACGGGGGAGTGGTTGGGCGAACGCTGGGTGTGTTTGTGACGTCAAACCAGGAACGACAAGCACTGAACTGATCGCACAGGCAGAGTAAGTCTGGAGCTACTCTAAAACTGCTAAGTAGTTTGTGATCGCAATATTGCGAATACATCGGTCGCAATTTTAAGATGCTAAGATACACTCCCAGTAGGCGGCGGCTTAGCGTGTGTAACTCTGCTAAATTCGCCTTGCGACCGATCAACTCGGAATGAGGGCCATCATTACAATACCCTGTCTCTTTCCCTGTCTCTAACAGTATTTACAGCTTAGGTATCCCAAGGACATAACTATAACTTGATCAAATAAGCAAATATATATCACATGCAAGAACAATCATTTGTAAGGTAATGTTATCTTAGGGTAATTTGGAAATACTCCCTAAATTGTCCATAAGATGGCGTCACTCGCCGGGCAGTAATGTTCAGTTCCTGCACCTCAGTGGGCATTGGCGGTCAATGTCCCTTGACCCGAACACTTGCACTCTACAGAGAATTCCTGGGAAGACGTCAGTGGACGTAAGGAACGCATTCGCAGGAAGGTGTGCCGAACTAACTGTTGGCAATACAACTCAGCAGCAATGGCTAACGGTGCTAACCGTATTTGTATCCGTGGAATGGTAAGTCAAAACTCCTTCGGATGGGACATCATTTAACCTAACCTATTGAGAGCATTAAATGGTCAGGGCTGGTAGAAGGAGAATAAACGCTCTTTGAAATTACCAAGGAATTACAGTTCATGTAAAGCGTATCAACAGGGAGGGAGCAGCAATTTGTGAGAACCTCTGACTGGGATTCACTTGAGCAGGGGCGTCCCCCTTATCCCTTTATCCATATGTTACTACTAGTAACTGACCCCCACTATGTGGAACCCTGTTGGGATGCGCAGGTACCTGTCAGCAGGGGTGAGTGCTCTCTTAGGTCACCTCCTCTTTGCGGCTGTGTGCTGTTCAGGTGGCTTGAGTAGTGGCCTCTCATGCGTGCAAGTTGCTGAGATCGCTCTCCTGGTCCGTGCCTCCGCAGCGTCTCTCCCCTCTCTCGCGGCAGTGCTCACTTCGCACACCCGCCGCGCCTGTTAATACTAGTGGCCCCGGACTCTAGACCCGTTCCCCGGGTGTAGCGGTAGCCGGCGGTATCCATCCCCGCTAGCCGCATCCTCACCCGCTGTCTTAGTGCAGCCGCGGCTGGCTGCCCGGCGCTCCGGCTCACTCGCTCCGCTCAGCGCACACACACGCCACGGGTCTCACTGGCTTCCCGGCGCAAACCTTTTTTTATCTGGACACTCCTCTTCTCCTTGGCGCCATTTCACGCTCCAATCCCCAGGGCTCCAGAGGTTCCCGCTCTCTCACATCCGGCGGGCTGTCCCGGGTCCCAGTGCCCCAGTCTTTGACAGGCATCAGGTAGGGAGTTTAACCCTGTCAGTGCCTGTACAAATGGCCCCTTAAGCAGCGCTGACTGCAGTTAGGGCTACATTGAGTTGCAGCAGGGGTACCCCAGACGCTGGTACCACATAATGCTAGTTGCCAGGGGGGTGTAATGATAGTTGTCAGGGGTAATGCTAGTTGCCAGGGATGTGTAATGCTGGTTGCCAGGGGTGTGTAATGCTAGTTGCTAGGGGGGGGGGGGGGGGGGGGTAGTGCTAGTTGCTAGTGTAATGCTAGTTGCCAGGGGTAATGCTAGTTGCCAGTGGTGTGTAATGCTATTTGCTAGGGGGTGTGCAGTAATGCTAGTTGCCAGTGGTGCTAGTGGCTAGTTGCCAGTGGTGTGTGTGTGCAGCTCCCGCCTACGTCTGCACCTGCTCCCGTCCGCTCCCGCCAGTTCACTCCCCCGCTCCCCTTTCCTCCCTGTCATATTACGCTGCTCAGGGGGGCGGAGATTCCATAAATTACGCATTGCGTCGTTCCTTGAAACTCTGCCCCCTGAGCGAAATACTATGTCAGGGAGGAGGAGAGCAGTACGGACAAGAGAAAAGTGCTGCAGAAGGTGCCCTGTGCAGTTGGACGCCTCGCCCGTCGCTAGAAACCACACTGCCAATAATGGCGGTTACAGCTTTGAACAGAAGCACAGAACCTTGCATTAGCCCTATAGAAACCTGCATTGGCAAAAGGTAGTAAGACTCCACACCATGTCGCAATCCCACCACTAAGCGTCTGACTATAATACAACAACCCCCAGTAATACACACACAAAAGAATTGCAAATAACAGTTATATTTGTTGCCCTGGACTGGGGTTTTCAAAAGAAAAAGAAGGGTAAATGCAGAGGCGTCGCCAGGTGTGGGTACACCCGGTGCGCACTCTGCATTACTACTAGTGATGTGCACCGGAAATTTTTCGGGTTTTGTGTTTTGGTTTTGGATTCGGTTCCGCGGCCGTGTTTTGGATTCGGACGCGTTTTGCCAAAACCTCCCTGAAAATTTTTTGTCGAATTCGGGTGTGTTTTGGATTCGGGTGTTTTTTTACAAAAAACCCTCAAAAACAGCTTAAATCATAGAATTTGGGGGTCATTTTGATCCCATAGTATTATTAACCTCAATAACCATAATTTACACTCATTTTCAGTCTATTCTGAACACCTCACACTATTATTTTTAGTCCTAAAATTTGCACCGAAGTCGCTGGATGGCTAAGCTAAGCGACACAAGTGGCCGACACAAACACCTGGCCCATCTAGGAGTGGCACTGCAGTGTCAGGCAGGATGGCACTTCAAAAAAATAGTCCCCAAACAACACATGATGCAAAGAAAAAAAGAGGCGCACCAAGGTCGCTGTGTGACTAAGCTAAGCGACACAAGTGGCCGACACAACACCTGGCCCATCTAGGAGTGGCACTGCAGTGTCAGGCAGGATGGCACTTCAAAAAAATAGTCCCCAAACAGCACATGATGCAAAAAAAAAATGAAAGAAAAAAGAGGTGCAAGATGGAATTGTCCTTGGGCCCTCCCACCCACCCTTATGTTGTATAAACAGGACATGCACACTTAAACGAACCCATCATTTCAGCGACAGGGTCTGCCACACGACTGTGACTGAAATGACTGGTTGGTTTGGGCCCCCACCAAAAAAGAAGCAATCAATCTCTCCTTGCACAAACTGGCTCTACAGAGGCAAGATGTCCACCTCATCATCATCCTCCGATTCCTCACCCCTTTCACTGTGTACATCCCCCTCACAGATTATTAATTCGTCCCCACTGGAATCCACCATCTCAGATCCCTGTGTACTTTCTGGAGGCAATTGCTGCTGGTGAATGTCTCCACGGAGGAATTGATTATAATTAATTTTGATGAACATCATCTTCTCCACATTTTCTGAAAGTAACCTCGTACGTCGATTGCTGACAAGGTGAGCGGCTGCACTAAACACTCTTTCGGAGTACACACTGGAGGGAGGGCAACTTAGGTAGAATAAAGCCAGTTTGTGCAAGGGCCTCCAAATTGCCTCTTTTTCCTGCCAGTATACCTACGGACTGTCTGACGTGCCTACTTGGATGCGGTCACTCATATAATCCTCCACCATTCTTTCAATGGTGACAGAATCATATGCAGTGACAGTAGACGACATGTCAGTAATCGTTGGCAGGTCCTTCAGTCCGGACCAAATGTCAGCACTCGCTCCAGACTGCTCTGCATCACCGCCAGCGGGTGGGCTCGGAATTCTTAGCCTTTTCCTCGCACCCCCAGTTGCGGGAGAATGTGAAGGAGGAGCTGTTGACGGGTCACGTTCCGCTTGACTTGACAATTTTCTCACCAGCAGGTCTTTGAACCTCTGCAGACTTGTGTCTGCTGGAAAGAGAGATACAACGTAGGTTTTAAATCTAGGATCGAGCACGGTGGCCAAAATGTAGTGCTCTGATTTCAACAGATTGACCAACCGTGAATTCTGGTTAAGCGAATTAAGGGCTCCATTCACAAGTCCCACATGCCTAGCGGAATCGCTCTGTTTTAGCTCCTCCTTCAATGTCTCCAGCTTCTTCTGCAAAAAGCCTGATGAGGGGAATGACCTGACTCAGGCTGGCAGTGTCTGAACTGACTTCACGTGTGGCAAGTTCAAAGGGTAGCAGAACCTTGCACAACGTTGAAGTCATTCTCCACTGCGCTTGACTCAGGTGCATTCCCCCTCCTTTGCCTATATCGTGGGCAGATGTATAGGCTTGAATGGCCTTTTGCTGCTTCTCCATCCTCTGAAGCATATAGAGGGTTGAATTCCACCTCGTTACCACCTCTTGCTTCAGATGATGGCAGGGCAGGTTCAGGAGTGTTTGCTGGTGCTCCAGTCTTCGGTACGCGGTGGCTGAATGCTGAAAGTGGCCCGCAATTCTTCGGGCCACCGACAGCATCTCCTGCACGCCCCTGTCGTTTTTTCAATAATTCTGCACCACCAAATTCAATGTATGTGCAAAACATGGGACGTGCTGGAATTTGCCCAGATGTAATGCACGCACAATATTGCTGGCGTTGTCCGATGTCACAAATCCCCAGGAGAGTCCAATTGGGGTAAGCCATTCTGCGATGATGTTCCTCAGTTCCCGTAAGAGGTTGTCAGCTGTGTGCCTCTTATGGAAAGCGATGATACAAAGCGTAGCCTGCCTAGGAACGAGTTGGCGTTTGCGAGATGCTGCTACTGGTGCCGCCGCTGCTGTTCTTGCTGCGGGAGGCAATACATCTACCCAGTGGGCTGTCACAGTCATATAGTCCTGAGTCTGCCCTGCTCCACTTGTCCACATGTCCGTGGTTAAGTGGACATTTGTTTACAACTGCATTTTTTAGGACACTGGTGACTCTTTTTCTGACATCTGTGTACATTCTCGGTATCGCCTGCCTAGAGAAATTGAACCTAGATGGGATTTGGTACCGGGGACACAATACCTCAAGCAATTCTCTAAGTCACTGTGAACTAACGGAGGATACCGGACCAACGTTTAACACCAACACAGCTGCCAAGGCCTGAGTTATCCACTTTGCAGCAGGATGACTGCTGTGATATTTCATCTTCCTCGCAAAGGACTGTTGGACAGTCGATTGCTTACTGGAAGTAGTACAAGTGGTCTTCCGACTTCCCCTCTGGGATGACGATCGACTCCCAGCAGCAACAGCAGCGCCAGCAGCAGCAGGCGTTACACTCAAGGATTCATCGGAGGAATCCCAGGCAGGAGAGGACTCGTCAGACTTGCCAGTGACATGGCCTGCAGGACTATTGGCGTTCCTGTCTAAGGAGGAAATTGACACTGAGGGAGTTGGTGGTGTGGTTTGCAGGAGCTTGGGTACAAGAGGAAGAGATTTAGTTGTCAGTGTACTGCTTCCACTGTCACCCAAAGTTTTTTAACTTGTCAATTACTTCTGATGAATGCGCTCCAGGTGACGTATAAGGGAAGATGTTCCTAGGTGGTTAACGTCCTTACCCCTACTTATTACAGCTTGACAAAGGCAACACACGGCTTGACACCTGTTGTCCGCATTTTTGTTGAAATAATTCCACACCGAAGAGGTGATTTTTTTGTATTTTGACCAGGCATGTAAATGGCCATATTCGTCCCACGGACAACAGGTGTCTCCCCGGGTGCCTGACTTAAACAAACCACCTCACCATCAGAATCCTCCTTGTCAATTTCCTCCCCAGCGCCAGCAACACCCATATCCTCATCCTGGTGTACTTCAACAGTGACATCTTCAATTTGACTATCAGGAACTGGACTGCGGGTGCTCCTTCCAGCACTTGCAGGGGGCGTGCAAATGGTGGAAGGCGCAAGCTCTTCCCGTCCAGTGTTGGGAAGGTCAGGCATCGCAACCGACACAATTGGACTCTCCTTGGGGATTTGTGATTTAGAAGAACGCACAGTTCCTTGCTGTGCTTTTGCCAGCTTAAGTCTTTTCATTTTTCTAGCAAGAGGATTAGTGCTTCCATCCTCATGTGAAGCTGAACCACTAGCCATGAACATAGGCCAGGGCCTCAGCCGTTCCTTGCCACTCCGTGTTGTAAATGGCATATTGGCATGTTTACGCTTCTCCTCAGACGCTTTTAATTTAGATTTTTGGGTCATTTTACTGAACTTTTGTTTTTTGGATATTACATGCTCTCTACTATGACATTGGGCATCGGCCTTGGCAGACGACGTTGATGGCATTTCATTGTCTCAGCCCTGATTAGTGGCAGCAGCTTCAGCACGAGCTGGAAGTGGATCTTGATCTTTCCCTTTTTTAACCTCCACATTTTTGTTCTCCATTTTTTAATGTGTGGAATTATATGCCAGTATCAATAGCAATGGCCTACTACTATATATACTGCGCACAACTGAAATGCACCACAGGTATGGATGGATAGTATACTTGACGACACAGAGGTAGGTAGAGCAGTGGCCTTCCGTACCGTACTGCTATATATACTGGTGGTCACTGTCAGCAAGCTGCAAAACTAAAATGCACCACAGGTATAGAATCTAGATGGATAGTATACTTGACGACACAGAGGTAGGTAGAGCAGTGGCCTTCCGTACCGTACTGCTATATACTGGTGGTCACTGTCAGCAAAACTCTGCACTGTACTCCTCTTATATAATACAGCTGCTCCCCAGTCCCCACAATTAAGCAGGGTGAGCACAGATATATGCAGCACACTGAGCACAGATATGGAGTGTTTTTCAGGCAGACAATGTATACTGGTGGTCACTGTCAGCAAAACTCTGCACTGTACCCCTCCTATATAATATACTGGTGGTCCCCAGTCCCCACAATAAAGCAGTGTGAGCACAGATATATGCAGCACACTGAGCACAGATATGGAGTGTTTTTCATTCAGACAACGTATACTGGTGGTCACTGTCAGCAAAACTCTGCACTGTACTCCTCCTATATAATACAGCTACTCCCCAGTCCCCACAATTAAGCAGTGTGAGCACAGATATATGCAGCACACTGAGCACAGATATGGAGTGTTTTTCAGGCAGACAACGTATACTGGTGGTCACTGTCAGCAAAACTCTGCACTGTACTCCTCCTATATAATACAGCTGCTCCCCAGTCCCCACAATTAAGCAGTGTGAGCACAGATATATGCAGCACACTGAGCACAGATATGGAGTGTTTTTCAGGCAGACAACGTATACTGGTGGTCACTGTCAGCAAAACTCTGCACTGTACTCCTCCTATATAATACAGCTGCTCCCCAGTCCCCACAATTAAGCAATAAGCACAAATATTTGCAATGCATCAACATTAATAAACGGAGAGGACGCCAGCCACGTCCTCTCCTTAACATTTCCAATGCACGAGTGAAAATGGCGGCGACGCGCTGCTGCTTATATAGAATCCGAATCTCGCGAGAATCCGACAGCGGGATGATGACGTTCGGGTGCGCTCAGATTAACCAAGCCATACGGGAGAATCCGAGTATGCCTCGGACCCGTGTAAAATGGGTGAAGTTCGGGGGGGTTCGGTTTCCGAGGAACCGAACCCGCTCATCACTAATTACTACACCCCCCTCTTCCCACACTCACCCCGCCGGAGCCGCGGCTGGCCGAAAAGGGTGTGTGACCTAATTAAAAGGGGGCGTGGCCTCGCGGATCTTCTCTTCTTCACTCCGGGGGGTGCATCCAGCTTCCTCGGAAATGCTGGCTGCCCCCAGAGACTAGGCAGCGTGCAGTGCCGTCTCCTTTTCTGTGACAGGAGCAGAGTGCTGCAGAGGATTATCACACTGCAGCACTCGGCTCCTGTCACTGCAGAAGAGCCAGTACTTGGTGTCACCCCTTCCATGGCCTATCATTTACCTGCCTTCTGACGTCACTGGGTAAATGATAACCAAATCAGTTTTGTTCATATAAATAAAATGAAAGGAGAAGGTAAATCAGCAATATCTGAGCATTTGCAGTTTGGAAACACAGATATGGGGCCAGATGCATCATCGCTTGGAAAGTGATAAAATGGAGAGTGAAAAAGTACCAGCCAATCAGCTCCTAACTGACATTTTTCAAACACAGCCTGTGACATGGCAGTTAAGCCCTGATTGGCTGGCACTTTTTCTTTCTCCATTTTATCACTCTCCAAGCGATGATGCATCTAGCCCATGGTCCTTAAGCTGGGTTCACACTACAGCGATGTCAGCACAATATGCCATTTCATAACGACATATTACCTACAGTGTGTACGAGATTGCGCGCTCCCGTGGATGCTAGCAATGGACGCTTGGTTCTGTGTGCTGCACATAAAACCAAGCGTTGTCGCTAGTGTCCTGTATTATGCTAATGCAGGATGGAACATGTTTGTCAAGCTAAATAAATATTTTTTCACACCCCCTGTTGTGGGACACCTCAATTGACCTTGCGGTTAGCCGCAGACCGCAATTTTCTCACCATAGACTATAATGGAGGACCGCGATCCTCCATTATAGCCGGTGCGCTCTGCCTGATTGACAAGCCAGGAGCGCACAGCCAATCAGGAGAGTGCTATGACATGGCGCTCCCTGATTGGCTGCCGGGTCCTCTAGAGACAGCAGTCACAGGGGGGTCCCGGCATTCGGGGAAAGGTGATCTATGTGTAAACATGGATCTCCTTTAGTGGCGTGGACCAGGTTTTTTGCAGTTTGCTATTTTTAACCCGGTGGATGCCTACATGGACAGAAGAGGACCGATCTACACAGGATAATAGGTAAGTACTGTATATTGGGTTTTTATGTACCCCATAGATTCAACGTTGACAAGGGGACCGATGGGCTCCGTGGGAGACTTGGTAAGTATGTGTGAGTGTGTAAGTGTGCGTGTTTGTGTAAATAAACTTGTACTATCACGGTGTGTGTGTGTGTGTGTGTGTGTGTGTGTGTGTGTGTGTGGTTTTTTGGGGGGAGTATTTCTTTTGTTGTGGAACTACAGGTACCAGCGGGCCCGTTAATTCCCCGCATGCTGGTACTTGTGGTTCTCCAAGTACCAGCATGTGGGGGGGGAGGCTTGCTGGAACTTGTAGTTCCACAGAAAAGACAATATTCTTATTTTACACACTTTTGGCTATTATCCTGGCACCCACCGCCCAGGGGTGCTGGCGACAGCCTCAGGCTTCACTCATGGCCCTTGGGTGCCTGGAGGGGATGGACCCCTGATTTAAGGGTTCCCACTCCCCCAGGGAACCCCGGCCAGGGGTGACTAGTTGGGGGTGTAATGCCACGGCTGCATGGACCAATATAAATGTGTCCCCCGGCTGTGGCATTATCTCCCTGGCCAGTGGAGCCCGGTGCTGTTTTCAAAAATTTTTGGAACCAGGACCGGACCAACAGCCCAGTGCTGGTTTTTATATACTGGGGAACCATACGCATTTTTCCCCTGGTATTTTAACAACCAGGACTAGCTCAAAGAGCCTAGGACTGGTTATGCTTGGGAGGGGGGACCACACGCAATTTTTTTATTTTTAACTATTTCAGACACTTTTACACAGAGAAACATGCACAGATCTCACTGATCCGTGCATGACTATCAAAACATACCAGCCAAAAGCAGTTCTATTCGAAAGTTCTATTTCTGTACGAATTCCATGCTTTCCTGGCAGTGTTTGGCTATTGTTGGCAGTAACTGAGAATACGAATTCTTAGTAAATTCCCGTGTTGCATAAAAAAACAGCCACGTTTGACCGATGGTCTATTGATTCGTATTTGTATGGTCGGCAGTGTATCTCAATACCTAACAGGCCCCACACTGCCGAGATTTGTGTGTAGTAAATTCCCGAGATGCCACGTATAAAAAAAAAAAAACTCAAATGGATTCGGGACTTTAGTAAATTTCCACCAATGTCTCCAGTATAGTGTCAGATACACATAATGACCCCAGTAGTGCCAGCATAGGCGTGCGCAGCACATTTTATTAGGGGGTGCACTGTCGGAGGGGTGTGTCTAGCACCGCCTTTTGGGCGTGTGTAGCACCATCTATTGACGGTCAACGTAATATACAATATCCACCCTTGTACCATTCCTAATAATGCAGATGCATTGTCAGATGTTGTGGTGTGCACAGCAGCGTTTCTAGAAAGGAGGAGACCCATGTGCAGACTCCGTGTGTGGGCCCCCTCCTCTCCTGAAGCCGTCACTGCTGCTGCTAGCGCTCTGAGCGCTGAAACTCTGGCACAGTGCCAGAGTCTACAGCGCATGCGCAGGACTCCGAAAAATGGCCGCCGCGCCATTTTTCCGGAGTCCTGCGCATGTGCTATAGACTCTGGCACTGTTCCAGAGTCTCTAGCGCTCAGTGCACTAGCAGCAGCGGTGACGGCTATGGGAGAGGAGGGGGCCCACACACGGTCAGCGATGGATGCCGGAAAGGTAAGTATAGGAGAAATGAATGCAGTGTGTGCGGTGTGGGCCCCCTCTGGACCCAGTTGCCCGTGTGCACTGATTATAGATACGCCAGTGGGTGTGCACCAAACAAACACCCATGATGGCATTCACTGCAATTACAGTGCTCCTCCTCAGCCTGGTCTGGCTCCCCCTCACTTTCCCCTGCAAGCTGCAGCAGCTTACTTACAAGTCAGTCACTCACTGACACTGACAGTCGCAGACTAGTACTGCTGCTGCTGGAAAAACAAGTGACGTGTCAATGCTGCTGCCGACCGCCTGCCAGTATTGAACACTGGCTGCATGCTGATCCTCATCAGTAGCTAGCGTTGGCATAGAATAGAAGGAGAGAGGTGGGCGTGTGACGGGTGGGCGTGCGAGCAGCATGACGTCATCACATCACGCTGTTATTGTACATGGAGGTGAAGCCATGAGTTTGAAATCCGGTGGCAGTGGCACCCTTGATTAACCCAGGCGTCAGGTCAGTAATGCAGTCCTGAGAGGGTGCAGCGCAGAGGAGACAGTAATCAGCCTGCTCGGCGATTGCTGCATTAGGCATGTGAGATCGGGGTGCTAGACATTAGGGGGTGCCTGTGCGCACCAGGCACCCCACCTGCGCACGCCTATGAGTGCCAGATACACATAATATGCCCCCACAGTGCCACATACACATAATATGTCCCCCAGAGCCGGTCATAGGCATAGGCAAACTAGGCAACTGCCTAGGGCATTTGATATGCCTAGGGGCATCATCAGCTTCTGATTAAAATGATATGCGGCATGCCTATATTCTGTGTGTAGCATTTCTTATGCAGATACAGCCACAATCTCACACAATATATAGGCATGCTGCATATCATTTTAATCAGCAGAATCTGCTTGTGCATCCTAGCCACATAGCAATGCAAATAAGATGCATTTTCATAAAAAAAGGTGCCCGACGTTAGCATTGAGCCAAGATTTATGAGGACACATCTGTATCCAAGCAGAGGCAGAGGTCACAGTGTTAGTGGCAGTGTGAGTGCTGTGTGCATGTGAGTGGGTTGGTTGTGCAGTAGTGTTTGGAATATGTGTAAGGAGCATTATGTGTGTCATGTAAAAATGCATTAATAATGTGCAACATATGTGTAAGGGGCACTATGTGTGTCATTATGTGTATAAGGGCATTAATAATGTGCGGCATATGTGTAACAGGGTACTACTGTATGTGTGTCATTATGTGTATAGGGGCACTAATAATGTGCAGCAAATGTGTAGGGGGCACTATGTGTGTCATTATGTGTATAAGGGCATTAATAATGTGCAGCATATATGTAAGGGACATTATGTGTAAAAGGGCATTAATAAAGGTTGTCATAATGTGTAAGGCGCATTATGTTTATAAGGACATTAATAATGTGTAAGGGGCATTACTGTGTGGAATTATGTGTATAAATGCATTACTAATGTGTGGCATTATGTGTATAAGGTACTCTACTATGTGGCGTTGTGTATAGAAAAGGCACTACTGTGTCGTCTAATATGAATAAAGAGCAATAGGGTGTGGTGTAATGTGAATAAGGAGCAATTCAGTGTGATATAATGTGAATAAGGGGCTCTACTGTGAGGAGTAACGTTTATAAGGTAAAGTGATACTACTGTGGGATGTAATATGAATTATGGACACTATCGCATGATCAAATGTGAATAAAGTTGCAGTACTGTGTGGCGTAATTGGAATTGGGGTTACTATTGTGTGGCCATGCCCCTTGCCAGCAAAAACACACCCCTTTTTGGGCTGTGCGCCAAATGTGTGAACTGTTCCTATCTAAAATATAGGGGGTACAAACACCAAAATAAGGACTGCTATGGGTGAGGGGTGATGGTGCTGGGAAAGAGGTGCAAGGTCAGAGGCGGAACCAGCGGTGGTGCTAGGGGGCACCAGCCAAAATCTTGCCTAGGGCATCATATTGGTTAGGGCCGGCTCTGTGCCCCCAGCAGTGCCAGATACACATATGTCCCCAGCAGTGCAGTGCCAGATACACATAATATGCCCCCACAGTGCCAGATACCCATTATATGCCCACAGGAGTGCCATATGCCCCCAGTAGTGCAGTGCCAGATACACATTATATGCTCCCACAGTGACAGATACACTTATATGCCCCCACAGTGCCAGATACACATTATATATCCCCCCATTATACACATATGCTCTCAGTAATGCAGTGCCAGATACACATATGCCCCTAGTAGTGCAGTGCCAGATACACATATGTCCCCAGAAGTGCCAGATACACATTATATACCCCCACATTGCCAGATACACATTATATGACCCCACATTGTCAGATACACATAATATGCCCCCACATTGTCAGATACACATGTGCCCCCACAGTGCCAGATACACATGTGCCCCCACAGTGCCAGATGCACATAATATGCCCCCACATTGTCCGATACACATATGCCCCCACATTGTCAGATACACATAATATGCCCCACATTGTCAGAAACACATATGCTCCCACAGTGCCAGATACACATATTATGCCCCAACATTGTCAGATACACATGTGCCCCCACAGTGCCAGATACACATAATATGCCCCCACATTGTCAGATACACATATGCCCCCACATTGTCAGATACACATGTGCCCCCACAGAACCAGATATATGTGCCCCCTGTAGTGGTGCTCACCGCTGCCGGCCTCTCCTGCTGCTGCTCCTGCTACTGCCGTTGCTTCTGTGTGAGAAGAGGAGAGCGCAGCACACACCTCTACTGCCCCTCAGTCCCATCTCCAGTGCCCCCAGCCTGAAATCAGCCGCCGGTCCGTCAACCAGTGAAAGCTCGCGGACCGAAAGCTAATCAGAAGCCGCCGCTGCCGGTCCGCGAGCTCTGATTGGCTGACGGACCGGCAGCTGATTTAAAATTCCCATCAACAAGGAGAGGTTAGACAGCCATTTCTAAAATGGAAAACAGAAATATTCAGGGTCCAAGGTACCTGAAACAGCTTCTGACCCCATACTGCCCCAATCGATTACTGCGATCTGTAGATGAAGGACTTTTAGCAGTACCTAGAATGTAATGTAATTAATCTGGGGGTCGAGCTTTTAGTCATGCGGCTCCGACTCTATGGAACTCACTTCCCCGCACAGTGCGAGAGGCCCCAACTATAGAATCCTTCAAAAGTAGACTCAAGACTTTTCTGTTTACTCAAGCATTTCCATAATGTCCCTTTTAGTATCTTCAAGCTTCTGTATTTTATGAAAATGTACTTCATTATTTTCTGTACTATATTAAGCTATGCATCTGTTAAGCGCCTTGAGTCCTATTGGAGAAAGAGCGCTATATAAATAAAATTATTATTATTATTATTATTATTATTATTATTATTATTATTATTATAACTCTTGTAGCCAGTTTAATGAGCTTTAGTGAACTAATGTATATTTGTCCATGCAACCTAAATACTTATTTTTTATGGGCAGCGCCTATTTGTGATGACAAAATTATATTACCCAAGGCTTTTGCCAATGGTAACCATCAGTAAAGTATCTGATGGGTTGGATTTGAGGTCTTAACTTTTTGTCACAATTTGTCATCTTGAAATGTTTGGGGGTTTGAACTTGTCCCATTATTTAGATAACATCTTAATAATAGATTATCCTTTAAACAATTTGCAATAGAGAACAGACACATAAATGCTTAATTCAGCTATTTTTTTTTCTGAATTTAAAGAAGCCATAGCGCCAATGATCTTATTGCTGGTTCTACAGTACATGTGTCTCCTTATATACTGCCAGGTACAACTCCTAAGAGGAGGCTACTGTACCAAAAGCTAGTGGCTAAAACAGGAAGGAGGCTAAATCTTTATAAATATGGTGCACAATATACACTGCTCAAAAAAATAAAGGGAACACTAAAATAACACATCCTAGATCTGAATGAATTAAATATTCTTATTAAATACTTTGTTCTTTACATAGTTGAATGGGCTGACAACAAAATCACACAAAAATTATCAATGGAAATAAAATTTATTAACCCATGGAGGTCTGGATTTGGAGTCACACTCAAAATTAAAGTGGAAAAACACTACAGGCTGATCCAACTTTGATGTAATGTCCTTAAAACAAGTCAAAATGAGTCTCAGTAGTGTGTGTGGCCTCCACGTGCCTGTATGACCTCCCTACAATGCCTGGGCATGCTCCTGATGAGGTGGCGGATGGTCTCCTGAGGGATCTACTCCCAGACCTGGACTAAAGCATCCGCCAACTCCTGGACAGTCTGTGGTGCAACGTGGCGTTGGTGGATGGAACGAGACATGATGTCCCAGATGTGCTCAAGTGGATTCAGGTCTGGGGAACGGGCGGGCCAGCCCATAGCATCAATGCCTTCGTCTTGCAGGAACTGCTGACACACTCCAGCCACATGAGGTCTAGCATTGTCTTGCATTAGGAGGAACCCAGGGCCAACCGCACCAGCATATGGTCTCACAAGGGGTCTGAGGATCTCATCTCGGTACCTAATGGCAGTCAGGCTACCTCTGGCGAGCACATGGAGGGCTGTGCGGCCCCCCAAATAAATGCCACTCCACACCATTACTGACCCACTGCCAAACCGGTCATGCTGGAAGATGTTGCAGGCAGCAGAACGTTCTCCTTGGCGTCTCCAGACTCTGTCACGTCTGTCACATGTGCTCAGTGAGAACCTGCTTTTCTGTGAAGAGCACAGGGCGCCAGTGGCGAATTTGCCAATCTTGGTGTTCTCTGGCAAATGCCAAATGTCCTGCACGGTGTTGGGCTGTAAGCACAACCCCCACCTGTGGACGTCGGTCCCTCATACCACCCTCATGGAGTCTGTTTCTGATCGTTTGAGTAGACACATGCACATTTGTGGCTTGCTGGAGGTCATTTTGCAGGGCTCTGGCAGTGCTCCTCCTGTTCCTCCTTGCACAAAGGCGGAGGAAGCAGTCCTGCTGCTGGGTTGTTGCCCTCCTACGGCCTCCTCCACGTCTCCTGATGTACTGGCCTGTCTCCTGGTAGTGCCTCCATGTTCTGGACACTACGCTGACAGACACAGCAAACCTTCTTGCCACAGCTCGCATTGATGTGCCATCCTGGATGAGCTGCACTACCTGAGCCACTTGTGTGGGTTGTAGTCTCCGTCTCATGCTACCACTAGAGTGAAAGCACCGCCAGCTTTCAAAAGTGACCAAAACATCAGCCAGAAAGCATAGGAGCTGAGAAGTGGTCTGTGGTGACCACCTGCAGAACAACTCCTTTATTGGGGGTGTCTTGCTAATTGCCTATAATTTCCACCTGGTGTCTATTCCATTTGCACAACAGCATGTGAAATTGGTTGTCAATCAGTGTTGCTTCCTAAGTGGACAGTTTGATTTCACAGAAGTGTGATTGACTTGGAATTACATTGTGTTGTTTAAGTGTTCCCTTTATTTTTTTGAGCAGTGTATTTCTTAATAGCATAACAGTCAGTTTGTTTTTCTTGAATCAAGCTATATACTTTTTCATCTTTCTTAAAGACCAACTAAAATTTTCTATTATTGATTATTTTCTTTAATACTGTTAAACCACTAATATACAACAGCTTATGAGAAAACAAGAATTTTTACTGCAAAACATCCCCAGAATTTGCCAAAGAACATTTTCACTACACATGTAGGCGACAATGCTCTTATAAAAGTGACTAATAATGACCCATTGACTGAAAAACAAGGTGCATCATGTTTTGATGTGGATATAAAATATATTCAATACAGCTTCCACTCAAGCATTTATCATACAGCAAATGGATGCCAGCTTGTAACTGGGTCAAATACATTCTGTATTTGTACTAATGCACTTACAAATGTGCCTTTGATGATGTATGTAGAAGATGATAGCTTATGTCATTGTGTAATCAACCACATTGCATGTTCTTGGAGCTGACATAATCTATTATTGCATTGTCATTAGTAAATTAGGAATTAATTTCCTAAATTAGTTATTATTATGCATTCAGTCACCCCTATTCTTAGTCCATAATCACAATAAAATAGAAAATGGGGATTACTGTTATATTTGGTTGTATTGTATTGCACCTGTTTATTAAATTGTGTTCCGTGTTTTTCTTTTCTTTGTCTCCAATTGTATACGCTTATTTTCTTTCCTCTGTGTATTCACGGCTGTTTGACTTTGTTACTCACTGAGAACAAACTTTTGCCACATATGCTCTATAAACTTTATGTACTTTATGGTTTACATTCATGAAAAAAACATACAATATTGTAGCGCTAGCATTTCCAACCTGATCGCTGCGCTGCGATAAACTGGAGTGAGCGATCGGGTCGGAATGATCCCCATAATTCCGTATCTGGACGATCTCCTGATAAAAGCACCGTCCAGGGAAAAGTTGCTGGACAGCATTGGTCTCTCAACCAATCTCCTCCAGGATCACAGGTGGATTCTGAACCTTCCAAAATCTCACCTAGAGCCAACCTGGAGGCTCCCATTCCTGGGAATGATACTGGACATGGAGTCGCAGAAGTGTTCCTTCCTTTGGAAAAGGAATTGGTAATCCAATCGATGGTTTGGGATGTCCTGAAGCCAACCCAGATATCGGTGCATCTTTGCATTCGCCTTCTGTCGAAAATGGTGGCCTCTTACGAGGCATTTCAATACGGAAGGTTTCACGCAAGACCCTTCCAGCTCGATCTGTTGGACAAATGGTCCGGATCATATCTTCACATACACCAGAGGATCCGTCTGTCGCCAAAAGCCAGGATCTCCCTTCTGTGGTGGCTACAGACTTCTCACCTCGTTGACGTTCGGAATTCAGAACTGTATTCTGTTAACCACAGACGCAAGCCTCAGGGGTTGGGGGGCAGTCACTCAGGGGGTGTTTCAAGGAAGATGGTCAAGTCAGGTAGTCATCCTTCCAATTAACATTCTAGAACTCACCACCATTTACAACGCCCTTGTGCAGGCCTCACATCTTTTTCAAGATCAGGCCATTCAGGTCCAGTCGGACAATGTGACGGCAGTAACGTACATAAACCACCAGGGCGGAACGAAAAGCAGACCAGCAATATCAGAGGTGTCAAGAATTCTCCTCTGGGCAGAAAGAAACGCTGTGGCATTGTCAGCGGTCTTCATTCTGGGAGTAGACAACTGGGAAGCAGACTTCCCCAGCAGACACAACCTGCACCCAGGGGAGTGGGGCCTTCACCCGGAAGTGTTCAGGTGCTTGACACGTCGATGGGGATATCCACAGATCGACATGATGGCCTCTCGTCTCAACAAGAAGCTCAGGTGGTATTGTTCTAGGTCGAGAGACCCACAGGCAGTGGCGGTAGATGCTCTGACGACTCCATGGGTCTATCAGATGGTGTACGTGTGTCCTCCACTTTCTCTGATCCCAAGAATTCTTAAGCAAATAAAAAGGGAAAGGTTCAAGCAATACTCATTGCTCAGGACTGGCCAAGAAGGGCCTGGTATACGGACCTTCTGGAGATGCTCCTCAAAGATCCATGGCCTCTACCTCTTCGCGAGGATCTTCTGCAACAGGGCCCGCTCGTCTATCAGGACATTGCCAAGTGTCAGGCCTTAGTTTACCATAACTTTATAAAAGTAAATTTGTCTTATTCCTTTTATATGTGTGCTATTATTAGTAAGTCAGGTAGAGGGTTTCCGGTGGACCCAGCAAAGATACACAATCTGACTCAAGTCAGTGGCGCACCCAGGGGGGGTTTCCGAGCACCCAGAAACCCCCCTCCACCAAAAAATGTTTTTATTTTTTTTGCTGCATGAGTATTATTAATGGCTGTCTAGCGTCCTCTGCAGCCTGCTTTCTTCCTGGTGGCACTTGTAAGTGCTTAATAAAAGTTTACTTTATTTTAATTATAGTACATATATATACATGTGCAATTTGTGCATACATATATAAATATGTATATACATACATACATACATATAAACAAACACACATATGATATATATACATGCGTATATATACGTGTACTGTAGTGTAGTCGTAAATAACCAGGTTGTGGAGACAGTTGAGTCCTTTAAATTCCTGGGTATTAACATCTCCAATGACCTGTCTTGGGGTATCCATACACGATGTGTTGTTAAAAAATCTCAACAACGCCTGTTTTTATTGAGGAAAATGCGCATGGCAGGGATACGTAAGGAGATTTTAGTAAACTTTTATTCAGCAATTTTAGAGAGTGTCCTCACATACGGAATTATAGTATGGTTTGGAAACTGTACTGCTATAGAACGTAAGTCCCTTCAGAGAGTGGTTAAAACTGCAAGTAGAGTAATTGGAGTCAGCCTGCCCTGTATTCAGGATATATATGAAAAAAGGCTCCTCACTAAGGTGAAAAGTATTCTGGGAGATCTATCTCATCCAAATGGGGGGATGTTTTCTGTGTTGCCATCTAATAGGCGTTACCGTTCTATTCTTTGTCGGACAAACCGGTTAAGGGGTAGTTTTTTCCCAAAAGCAATAAACATGTTAAACCAGATAGGACTGAGATAAATTGACAATTGGGAATGTCTTGGGTTTAGGAGTGCTCTCTTCGTTCTGTTCTTATGGTCTCTGTATATGCTTGCTTTTTAGTTTCGTTGATTGCTCATTGAACTATTGATGACAATAAAAGTATTATTATTATTATTATTATTATTATATATATATATATATATATATATACATGTTTAATATGCTATGTGTATATGTGTATATGTATATAAATATATACATAGGTGTATATACGGTATATATATGTGTAGATATGTAGATATATATATACACAGACACACTAGTTTTACGGACCCAGCATATACTGGGTTACCTCAGCCCCACCCCCGTGCTTGGCTCCACCCAGTTCTGGAAACCCTCCCCCATGCAAATCCTGCGTTTGCCACTGCAAGTGGTCGCACTGTATCCAGAAGAGAATCTGGAAAGTTGAAATGAGTAGTGCTGTGAGGGTTAAATGAGTCTAATGGGCCCTACACACTGGCCGATTACTCTGAAAGATATGAACAATCTCATTAATTTAATGATAATTTCAGTGTGTATGCACCAACGATGAACGATGCGCAGCCCCGCGCTCGCTCTTCGTTGGTGCCGACTCGTTTATACCTGCAAGTGAATATGGACAATATCGTCCATATTAGCATGCAGAGCTATGGGGCCGGGTGACGGGGGGAGTGAAGAAACTTCACTCCCCCCGTCACCCCCCACACACACACACATGTGTATGTATGTATGCAGGGCCCTTTACTGTCAGGTTTAACACCACTTCAGGTGCAGGGTAGCGCACAGCGGCACACTAGCTGCAGCTATGTGAATGTGTGGCGATTTCAGCATATGAATATAGACTATATGTATAATAAAAAGCCATTTAAGACACAATTTATTTTAGAAATATGTGATTTACAGCTATATTAACAAAATAGTAGCATTTAAAAATAAACCCAAAAAATGGCATCTCTATGGGCCTAATTCAGACCTGTTCGCTCGCTAGTGTTTTTTTTGCAGTCCTGCGTTCGCATAGTTGCCGCCCATAGGGGAGTGTATTTTTGCTTTGCAAGTGTGTGAACGCATGCGTATCAGAGCTGTACAAACAGATTTTGTGCAGTCTCTGAGTAGCCCAGGACTTACTCAGCCGCTGCGATCACTTCAGCCTGTCCGGGACCGGAATTGACGTCAGGAACCCTCCCTGCACACGCATGGACACGCCTGCATTTTTCCAACCACTCCCAGAAAATGGTCAGTTGACACCCATAAACTAGAGATATGCGGCTGGCACTTTTCGTGTTTTGGTTCTAATTTCACTTTCGTGTTTGGTTTTGGCTTGGTTTTGCCAAAACCACCCTTTCGTGTTTTGGTTTTGGATCTGGATGATTTTTGAAAAAAACATAAAAACAGCTAAAATCACAGAATTTGGGGGTAATTTTGCTCCTACGGTATTATTAACCTCAATAACAATCATTTCCACTCATTTCCAGTCTATTCTGAACACCTCACACCTCACAAGGTTGCTGGATAACTAAGCTAAGCAACACATGTGTGCAGCACAAACACCTGGCCCATCTAGGAGTGGCGCTGCAGTGTCAGACAGAAGGGCAGATATAAAAAAAAAAGTCCCCAAACAGCACATCATGCAAAGAAGAAAAAGAATTGCAATGAGGTAGTTGTATGACTAAGCCAAGTGACCTAAACAATTGGCCCATCTAGGCGTGGCACTGCAGTGGCAGACAGGAGGGCAGATATTTAAAAAAAAGGTCCCTAACAGCACATGATGCAAAGAAGAAAAAAAGGTGCACCGAGGTTGCTGTATGACTAAGCTAAGCGACACAACCACCTTGCCCATCTACTAGTGTCACTCAGTGTCTGAATGTCGAGAGTGGGCCGCAATTGTTCAGTCCACTGACAGCATCTCCAGCACACTCCAGTAAAAACATTTTTATTTTGCAATTGGACTTATACGGCAGTACCCCAGGACGAAAACAGCAGTACCCCTGGACTCATACGGCAGTGTCACACAGGATGGCACTTTTCAAAAACTAGGCCCCAAACAGCACCTCATGCAAAGATGTCGAAGAGGTGCAATGAGGTAGCTGTATGACTAAGCCAAGCGACACAAACAATTCCCACTGAAATTATACTGCAAAATCACTGTAATTATACGTCCAAATCACTGGAATTAATTGGCAAAATCACTGTAATTAATAATTATACGTCCAAATCACTGGAATTAAATGGCAAAATCTCGGTATCTCCTGCCTAGTGAAGTGGAATCTAGATGGGATTTGGTACCGGGGACACAATGGCCCTCATTCCGAGTTGATCGCTAGCTGCCATTGTTCGCAGAGCAGCGATCAGGCTAAAAATCGTCACTTCTGCGCATGCGTATGGTGCACACTGCGCGCGCACGACGTACTTTCACAAAAGCCGATGCAGTTTCATACAAGGTCTAGCGACGCTTTTCAGTCGCACTGTTGACCGCTGAGTGATTGACAGGAATGAGGCATTTCTGGGAGGTAGCTGACCGTTTTCCGGGAGTGTGCTGAAAAACGCAGGCGTGTCAGATACAAACGCGGGCGTGCCTGGGGAAACGGGGGAGTGGCTGGCCGAACGGAGGGCGTGTTTGTGACGTCAAAAGTGATCGCAAGGTAGGAGTAGGTCTGCTGCTACTCAGAAACTGCTTGAAAAAACATTGATGCCGTTCTGCGATCCTTTCGTTCACACTTCTACTAAGCTAAGATACACTCCCAGAGGGCGGCGGCTTAGCGTTTGCACTGCTGCTAAAAGCAGCTAGCGAGCGATCAACTCGGAATGAGGGCCAATACCTCCATCAATTGTCTAAATCCCACTGCACTAATGGCGGATACCGGATGCACATCTAACACCAACATAAGTGTCAAGGCCTCAGTTATGATGGCTTCCATCGTCATGTGAAGCTGAACCATTAGTCATGAACATAGGCCAGGGCCTCAGCCGTTCCTTGCCACTCCGTGTCGTAAATAGCATATTGGCAAGTTTACGTTTCTCCTCAGACCATTTAAATTTCTTTTTTTGGGGTCTTTTTACTGAACTTTGGCTTTTTGGATTTTACATGTCCTCTACTATCACATTGGGCCTTGGCAGACAACGTTGATGGCATTTCATTGTCTATGTCATGGCTAGTGGCAGCAGCTTCAGCACTAGGAGGAAATGGTTCTTGATCTTTCCCTATTTTATCCTCCAAATGTTTGTTCTCCAGTATTTTTCTGGAGTTATATAACACAATACGCGGCACAGGAATGGCTGATGGCCAGGACACTACCACTGGTCTAATGCAGCACAACACAGCAACACTGTGAGGGACTTGTTGTTGTTGTTATTATTATTATTATTATTATACGTCCGCATTGGACATATAGCAGCAGCATATACCACTGTGACTGCCTTGTCACTGGAATGACTGATGGCCAGGACACTACCACTGGTCTGATGCAGCACAACACAGCAACACTGTAAGGGACTTATTATACAGCAGCAGTGGACATATGGCAGCAGAGGACACCACCACTGTGAATGGTCACTGGACTGACTGATGCAAAGGACACTAGCAGTGGTCTGATGCAGGACAACACAGCAACACTGTAAGGGACTTATTATACAGCAGCACTGGACATATGGCAGCAGAGGACACCACCACTGTGAATGGTCACTGGACTGACTGATGCAAAGGACACTAGCACTGGTCTGATGCAGGACAACACAGCAACACTGTAAGGGACTTATTATACAGCAGCAGTGGACATATGGCAGCAGAGGACACCACCACTGTGAATGGTCACTGGACTGACTGATGCACAGGACACTAACACTGGTCTGATGCAGGACAACACAGATAATTATACAGCAGCACTGGGCATATGGCAGCAGATAACACCACCACTGTTGAATGGCCACTGGACTGACTGATGCCCAGGACACCACGACTAGTCTGATGCAGGACAACACAGCAACACTGTAAGGGACTTATTAAACAGCAGCACTTGACATATGGCAGCAGAGGACACCACCACTGTGACTGGACTGATGCAGCACAATACACCACCCTGAACTGATGCAGCACAACAGATCACCCTATACAGCAGCACTGGACATATGCAGGGCCGGCGCCACCATTAGGCAGATTTAGGCAGCTGCCTATGGGCGCCAGCACCTGGAGGGCGGTTCAGAGTAGAATTTAAATGTTTGAATTACAGACTGTGCGCTGCATGTCTCTCGCTGTGAGGGAAGTGAGGCACTCGCTTCCTGGTCACCCCATACCGGAGCCGCATGTACGGAGCCTTCCCCCGCCTCCCCCTCCTGTGTCGCTCTGCTCCCCGTGTCGCCCCGATGAGCAGGTAGAAGAGCCGCTCTCTCCACCGCCAAGCCACGGAGCCGCTCCCTCTGCCGCCAAGACAAGGAGCTGCTGGAGGCCAAGGTGACAGTAACACAAGCGGACAGCACTTACTCAGCCACCGGCTGATCCGCATCCCCCTCCCAGCCAACACTTAATGGCGGGGACAGGAAGCAGCACTGAAGAATGTGTCTCTGTGACTGGTCTCCCCTTCATCAAGAGCCACCACAGCATCAGCCAGCAGGACACCACGGTCAGCTGCACCTCCCTAATTTTGAGTATGAATGACTTTTTTTGACTTTGGAAAAATATCCAGGGATAGACTAAAACTATATATATATATATATATATATATATAGATAGATAGATAGATAGATAGAGCATGCGCAGTGGTGTGGAACGCACGCCAGCGGTCAGGCTGAACAGGTATTTTGTCTTGAACGGCGTGGATGGCAGCCGAAGTCGACCGACACACACACCGCTTGGTGTATAAAGTTAAAGGCACCATAACTATGGATTGTGGATGTTACCTATGTGGACATTAAGGACAGTGTTCCGGATGAGCATAAGCTTTGCTTTGCGAGGCATAAAATCATGTTGTTACCATACGATATGTAAAAGCCATGTAATGTTCAGTGTAACGTGTATGTGAAAGAATCTGTATTGCTGAGAAAATTGAAATTTTTTTTATGAGTCAATGAATAAACCCTCTGCAACAAGGAGAGGTAATCTGATTAAAGAGTTCTAAGAATATCATATTGGAGAGTGCGACTTGTGTTTGGTCCTAGATATATATATACTGTATATATATATATATATATATATATATATATATATATACATCCAATTCAGTCGGCACTCAATAAACTCAATGTCCAGCTTCCCCTGGTGCCTGAATCATTAATCACACAAATATCCAAAGGCGGAAATAAACGGCACTCACAGGGTATATCATGTTAAAAAAATGGTATATTGATGTGACGTTTCGGAGCACCAGCCCCTTCTTCCAGACAACACCAGAATAAACACATAAATGTAACTTACCCCATTAAATACCTCCGCTGCCCGTCCACGCCATCCTCGCCTCCCAGACGCGCCCAGAGCCGCAGGTCCGCCTCTGGTGACTCACTTCCGGGTACGGGCTTCCGGGCGTTGTCATAGTAACGACGCTGCTTGCGCTCCACAGCCCGGAGATCACCATGGCAACCTAGCCACAGGACGGCCTGCAGGGATAAGGGAGAATAGTGTGACTTAGCAACACACACAATGAAAAAACATACATAAACCAAAGTGTGTATATACATAACTAGAGACACAATATGGATAACTACAAAATAGCAGCAGTATCTAGTGCACAATCATAGAGATTTATATTTAAACATCACATGATACTATTCCAGCTAATTTTCTCATTAAGCCCATAGGGCACCATGGTATTAAGCCTGAAGATCCATCGTGACTCAGCCAGAAGTAATGCCTTACCACGGTCACCCCCCCCCCCCCCCCCCCCCCGAAGGGATTCTGGTATATGATCTATGATAAAATATCTAAGATCAGATAATCGGTGACCTTTAATTTTAAAGTGGCGCACCACTGGCTGGTCTATGGATCTCCCCGCTATAGATAGATCAATACTGGAGCGGTGGAGGGCCAACCGGTCCCTGAATTTGCGTATTGTTTGTCCCACGTAGTACAAACCACAGACAGGGACAGTAAATGACATACACTACATGAGTAGTTTTACATGTAAGTACATGGCGGATATCAAATATTTTATTAGAGCTGGGGTGCTTAAAGCATTTGCAAGGTGTTATATATTGACACGTGACACAATCGTGGCAACTATAGCAACCAGGCGGCTTGGTATATACATTGGGAGGTCTTGGGACTCCCCGACCCGAGATATCCGTTATCACGAGTCTGTCACGTAGATTACGGCCTCTTTTAAAGGCAGCCATGGGTCTATCTTCTTTAAAGCATATCAGCTCTTTATCAGATTTTACTATAGGCCAAAGTGCCTTTGTGGCCTGATTAATGATGGGGCTAGCCACCGTATATGTACTTACCCATGGTATAACGTGTTTGTTATCACGCCTAGATGATTCTAATAGTTGGGGTCTCGAGATCTTAAGGACCTGCTCCTTCTGTGCTAGTAATGTATTATGGTCATACCCCCTCATAATAAATTTATCAATTAGGGCATCTAACCGTTCAGAGATCTCTCTGGATTTGACATACCCTCTACTATCACATTGGTCATTGGCCTTGGCAGACGACGTTGATGGCATTTCATTGTCTATGTCATGGCTAGTGGCAGCAGCTTCAGCACTAGGAGGAAGTGGTTCTTGATCTTTCCCTATTTTATCTTCCAAATTTTTGTTCTCCATTATTTTTTTGGAGTTATATAACACAATACGCAGCACAGGAATGACTGATACCTGATGGCCAAGACACTACCACTGGTCTGATGCAGCACAACATAACAATACTGTAAGAGACTTGTGGTTGTTGTTGTTGTTATTATTATACGGCAGCAGTGGACATATAGCAGCAGCGTATAGCGTCACTGGAATGACTGATGAGACAGGACACTACCACTGGTCTAATGCAGCACAACACACTCAGCAACACTTTATACAGCTACACTGGCAGGAGAGGACACCAACAATGTGACTGCCTGGACTGATGCAGCACAATACACTGTGACTACACTGGACTGGACTGAGCAGCACAACACAGCACAAGACTTGCCACCCCACTTTCCCACCCCCACACAGACACTGGAGGACGGAGACACGTCCTCTCGCTACACTCTCCAAGACTGGAGTGAAAATGGCGGGGACGCGCAGCTCCTTATATGGAATCCAAATCCCGCGGGAATCCGACAGCGGGATGATGACGTTTTGCCGCGTTCGGGTTTTCAAGTCAGGCGGGAAAACCTGAGCCTGACTCGGATCCGTGCTCGGAAGGCAAAGTTCGGTAGGGTTCGGTTCTCTGAGAAGAGCTCTCTACATATTAGTAACATTTACAATACATGTGATGGAGGTGTTAGAATTCTGTACATGGATTAGATGATGGCATCTGCTACAAAAAATATAATAGTTCTATGCAGTCACAGAGACTGAATACAGTAGTGGACAGTCACAGTGTGCGGAGAGAGGCAGATTGATACAGTCTCTGCAATTATACAGTAGTCTTGAATGCTATTGCAGTGACGGAACATGTGAGGGGTGGGCCCGGGGCCCAAGTGCAAAAATATAATTTGGGCCACCCTCCTCCACCCCACCCAAGTTCACAATATGCCACACAGCAATAAGTGACGGAGTGGCAGAGGGTGACAGCATAAGGCCGGGGGAGGCAGATGTTATAATAGAGGCAGAAGGTAACAGTGGAATGTAGGAGGAGGCAAAGGGTGACAGGGAGAGGCAATGAGTGACATGGGGAGACAGTGAGTGACAGGGTTACAAGCACAATGTTCTGCACAGTGCGGAGAACGGGGCATTTACCCTGGTGGTGGCAGGAACATAGCCAGATTAAGGAGGGATGCAGGGCATACTGTACCCCGGGCCCCCCTTTGTCAGGCGCACTCCCCCCCCCCCCCCCCCCACTCCGGCCAGAGCACACTGTCATTACTAGCTTTCTCTCTTAAGCAGCAGCAGAACCAGCAGCCAGAATGCGAGCAGGACAGTATGCAGTGCAGGCAGAGACACAGGAATATCATGTTTCATGAGCTACAGATGGAGCTTTCTGACCAGAGGAGAGATAGGAGGGTGGAGAGAGCTGTGAAACAGGGATCCCAGATTCTCCTCCTCCCCGCCTGGGTGTCTGGGTCCAGTGTAAACTGTTATGCAACTAAACCATTTGGGTCTAGAGATAGAGACACACACACAGAGTCCTCCTGAGTCCTGTCCCAGTGTGTAAGTAATACAGAGGCTGCTGCTATTCTTGTATGTGACAAGATAAATTATTTTATTTTCCTATGTGTATTTTAAGGTTAAGTTGTCTTTGATCCACTACAAGAAAAGTTTATAAAATAGTTGTCTTTCAATTAGATGGAGCTATAAACAGTACCCAGGCATTATCAAACTATTAGTTAAAACTAATATACACCATTGATTTAAATTTAACATACACAATCTATATCTCCCATATATGACCCATTCCAGGAGGGACAAAATGCTCTCTACCTGGACTTCCTTCTTAATTTATGATTGCAATCATCTTTGTTGAATACCTTTCTTATCAATTAAATAGTTCAACACAGGTGACGCCAATCATATATTAAGTGGGAAGTCCAGGTAGAGAGCATTTTGTCCCTCCTGGAATGGGACATGTTGGGAGGTATGCACAATTTAATATACATCCCCCACCTTCCATCGGGGCCCCCTTGTCTTAAGTGCCCCGGGCACCCCCAAGGCTTAATCCGGCCCTGGGCAGAAACACAGCAGTCTCTGCTCTGTCTGGGACAGGGACCCCCCACACCTTGTGTTTTCCTTAATTTGACACTCAGACAGGCAAATAGTACCAGTTACATCAGCTGTACAGCTGTGAGCAACTGTTTATTCACAGACAGCAGTGAATCAGACAGAATGTACAGCTGTATGTTAATAAGAGGCAGTGCTGGATTTACCGCTATGCAACCTAGGCATCCACCTAGGGCCCCAGCGGGTCCCAAGGGGTCAGTGGCCGGGCCCCCTGAAATCCGGCATTTGATCAGGGATCTGCACACGCCTCAGTCCTCACACATTCAGAGGCAAAGATATACACTAAGGAAGGGCATTGTAGCAGCATTAGCCTAAAGTCGCAGATGCAACTGCAACAAAAGATGCAAGGAAGGCAGCTAATACAACCAACTCAGAATCAGACCCTATCAGGAGGGATCCGCCCCCTCGATAGATCTCCACCCCTAAAGAGGGTCCTGTAGGACACGCTGCAATTAATAGGATCTGGTTGTGTCAGTTCACATCCGACAAATTGCTGCCATCTCCAAGCTTTAGCCATGCATTGATGTCTGCCCTCAATCAGTCATTGCAAGACACAAGCGTTAGTGGGTCGCTAATTGGAGAGGATGCAGCCGTGCTGGCAAGGCAACACCTGATAGACCCCACTGACACACAGTGGGGGCAAGCTGTTGGAACAATAGTTGCCTATCGCTGCCATATGCAGTAGGGATGGGAGACTCTTGAATCACCCGTTGCTTGCCTTGTGAAGCAGTCCAGGTGGGGCTGCTTTGTCCCTCCCCTTTCTGGGATCCTAGGGCTGCTGGCTGCATAGGAGGATCAGGGGGTCCCATGACTACAGGGTGCAGGGAATGATAGTCAGGTCCCTGGGCTAATGGTTGTAGAGGAGGATTGTGGTTTCCCTGGGTAACTGCAGTCACAACCAGGGTCGTATACTGCTTGCGCCGGGGATTGGACAACAGTAAACAGGAGTAGACCCATGAGCATTAAGCGGTACCTGTTACGATGTGTTGGGACTACTTGCTGCTGGGATCAGCCAGGAAGAGAAGGGTCATGGGCACATAAATAAGCTGTACAAGGAAGTGGGACAGCTGCAGCCAATAGCACCCAGATAGGAAGCACCCTGCCAGCATGGTACGTATGTGGCAGCATGTGTAAGGGGCACTACTGTGAGGCATAATGTGTAAGGGGCATTATGGTGTGTGGCATATTATGTAAGGGGCATTATGGTGTGTGGCATATTATGTAAGGGGCATTACAGTGTGTGGCATAATGTGTAAGGGGCATTATTATTATTATTATTAGAGATGAGCGCCTGAAATTTTTCGGGTTTTGTGTTTTGGTTTTGGGTTCGGTTCTGCGGCCGTGTTTTGGGTTCGAACGCGTTTTGGCAAAACCTCACCGAATTTTTTTTGTCGGATTCGGGTGTGTTTTGGATTCGGGTGTTTTTTTCCAAAAACACTAAAAAACAGCTTAAATCATAGAATTTGGGGGTCATTTTGATCCCAAAGTATTATTAACCTCAAAAACCATAATTTACACTCATTTTCAGTCTATTCTGAATACCTCACACCTCACAATATTATTTTTAGTCCTAAAATTTGCACCGAGGTCGCTGTGTGAGTAAGATAAGCGACCCTAGTGGCCGACACAAACACCGGGCCCATCTAGGAGTGGCACTGCAGTGTCACGCAGGATGTCCCTTCCAAAAAACCCTCCCCAAACAGCACATGACGCAAAGAAAAAAAGAGGCGCAATGAGGTAGCTGTGTGAGTAAGATTAGCGACCCTAGTGGCCGACACAAACACCGGGCCCATCTAGGAGTGGCACTGCAGTGTCACGCAGGATGTCCCTTCCAAAAAACCCTCCCCAAACAGCACATGACGCAAAGAAAAAAAGAGGCGCAATGAGGTAGCTGTGTGAGTAAGATTAGCGACCCTAGTGGCCGACACAAACACCGGGCCCATCTAGGAGTGGCACTGCAGTGTCACGCAGGATGGCCCTTCCAAAAAACCCTCCCCAAACAGCACATGACGCAAAGAAAAAAAGAGGCGCAATGAGGTAGCTGTGTGAGTAAGATTAGCGACCCTAGTGGCCGACACAAACACCGGGCCCATCTAGGAGTGGCACTGCAGTGTCACGCAGGATGTCCCTTCCAAAAAACCCTCCGTAAACAGCACATGACGCAAAGAAAAAAAGAGGCTTTTTACTGATATTTGGTGTTTTGGATTTGACATGCTCTGTACTATGACATTGGGCATCGGCCTTGGCAGACGACGTTGCTGGCATTTCATCGTCTCGGCCATGACTAGTGGCAGCAGCTTCAGCACGAGGTGGAAGTGGATCTTGATCTTTCCCTAATTTTGGAACCTCAACATTTTTGTTCTCCATATTTTAATAGGCACAACTAAAAGGCACCTCAGGTAAACAATGGAGATGGATGGATTGGATACTAGTATACAATTATGGACGGGCTGCCGAGTGCCGACACAGAGGTAGCCACAGCCGTGAACTACCGCACTGTACTGTGTCTGCTGCTAATATATAGACTGGTTGATAAAGAGATAGTATACTCGTAACTAGTATGTATGTATAAAGAAAGAAAAAAAAACCACGGTTAGGTGGTATATACAATTATGGACGGGCTGCCGAGTGCCGACACAGAGGTAGCCACAGCCGTGAACTACCGCACTGTACTGTGTCTGCTGCTAATATATAGACTGGTTGATAAAGAGATAGTATACTCGTAACTAGTATGTATGTATAAAGAAAGAAAAAAAAACCACGGTTAGGTGGTATATACAATTATGGACGGGCTGCCGAGTGCCGACACAGAGGTAGCCACAGCCGTGAACTACCGCACTGTACTGTGTCTGCTGCTAATATATAGACTGGTTGATAAAGAGATAGTATACTCGTAACTAGTATGTATGTATAAAGAAAGAAAAAAAAAACACGGTTAGGTGGTATATACAATTATGGACGGGCTGCCGAGTGCCGACACAGAGGTAGCCACAGCCGTGAACTACCGCACTGTACTGTGTCTGCTGCTAATATATAGACTGGTTGATAAAGAGATAGTATACTCGTAACTAGTATGTATGTATAAAGAAAGAAAAAAAAACCACGGTTAGGTGGTATATACAATTATGGACGGGCTGCCGAGTGCCGACACAGAGGTAGCCACAGCCGTGAACTACCGCACTGTACTGTGTCTGCTGCTAATATATAGACTGGTTGATAAAGAGATAGTATACTCGTAACTAGTATGTATGTATAAAGAAAGAAAAAAAAACCACGGTTAGGTGGTATATACAATTATGGACGGGCTGCCGAGTGCCGACACAGAGGTAGCCACAGCCGTGAACTACCGCACTGTACTGTGTCTGCTGCTAATATATAGACTGGTTGATAAAGAGATAGTATACTCGTAACTAGTATGTATGTATAAAGAAAGAAAAAAAAACCACGGTTAGGTCACTGGTATATACAATTATGGACGGGCTGCCGAGTGCCGACACAGAGGTAGCCACAGCCGTGAACTACCGCACTGTACTGTGTCTGCTGCTAATATAGACTGGTTGATAAAGAGATAGTATACTACTAATATTATATACTGGTGGTCAGGTCACTGGTCACTAGTCACACTGGCAGTGGCACTCCTGCAGCAAAAGTGTGCACTGTTTAATTTTAATATAATATTATGTACTCCTGGCTCCTGCTATAACCTATAACTGGCACTGCAGTAGTGCTCCCCAATCTCCCCCACAATTATAAGCTGTGTGAGCTGAGCAGTCAGACAGATATATAATATATATAGATGATGCAGCACACTGGCCTGAGCCTGAGCAGTGCACACAGATATGGTATGTGACTGAGTCACTGTGTGCTGTGTATCGCTTTTTTCAGGCAGAGAACGGATTATAAATAAAAGTGGTGGTCACTGGTCACTATCAGCAAAACTCTGCACTGTACACTACTGAGTACTCCTAATGCTCCCCAAAATTAGTAAATCAAGTGTCTCTCTAATCTATTCTAATTCTAAACGGAGAGGACGCCAGCCACGTCCTCTCCCTATCAATCTCAATGCACGTGTGAAAATGGCGGCGACTTATATAGAATCCGAGTCTCGCGATAGAATCCGAGCCTCGCGAGAATCCGACAGCGTCATGATGACGTTCGGGCGCGCTCGGGTTAACCGAGCAAGGCGGGAAGATCCGAGTCGCTCGGACCCGTGAAAAAAAACATGAAGTTCTGGCGGGTTCGGATTCAGAGAAACCGAACCCGCTCATCTCTAATTATTATTACATTTTATTTATAAGGCACCACATGTGTTTCGCAGTGCCGTACAAAGGACAGTACAGGGAGACAAAACATAGCATTACAGTAAATAAATAAATAACAGAAATAGAGTACAGGTAACAAAGAGCACCACACATTCTCAAGACATAATACAGCTAAGATGTAAGTATTGAGGGAGTGATCATCGTACTACTAGAGGCTGGTGGCCATAGATGGAGATGAGCCTTTACTAGCAGGGTAAAGATGGTCTTTGAGTAGGGGAGAGCTGCGAGTGAAATGTGTCGAGACGAGGGCTTAGATAACAAGAGGAAAAAGGGCTTTGCTCTGAAGAGCTGACAATCTAGTGGGGAGGGGCGACAGACAGATGACAAGAGGTGCAGGCAAGCGGGAGTTAGCCTGATGGCAGTATGCAAGCAAAGCTGAGATGTTCACGGCATGAGGCAGGGGGGTGGAGGCGCGGCTTCAGGACTGGGTTATGCATCGGGAGGGTATGCTTTGATGAATAGGTGAGTTTTTAGTGCCCGTTTGAAGCTTTGCAAGGTCGGGGAGAGTCTAATGGAGCGGGGGAGTGCGTTCCACTGAAGGGGTGCAGCACGGGCATAGTCTTGAACACGAGCATGGGAAGCAGTGACCAGGGCGGTGGAGAGGCGACGGTCATTGGTCAACCGTAGGGGAGGGAGGGAGTATGAAGGGAGAGGAGGTTGGAGATGTAGGGAGCAGTGGAATTAGAGATGGCCTTGTATGTGAGGGTGAGGAGTTTGAAGAGGATTCTGTAGGGGAATGGGAGCCAGTGTAGATTTTGGCGAAGGGGAGTGGCAGATGTGGTGCGGCGGGAGAGGAAGATAAGTCTAGCTGCAGAGTTTAGGACAGATTGGAGGGGAGCAAGATGGGAGCAAGCGAGGCCAGTGAGGAGAACATTGCAGTAGTCAAGTCGTGAGATGACCAGTGAGTGGATGATGAGTTTAGTTGCACTCTGGGAGAGATATGGCCTGATACGAGCAATGTTGCATAGCTGGAAACGACAGGATTGTGCCAGAGCTTGGATGTGGGGTGAAAAGGAGAGGGAGGAGTCAAGAGTGACACCCAAGCAGCGGAGTTGGGGAACGGGGGAGATGGTGGTGTTGTCAACAATGATAGAGATATTGGTTGGGGATGTTGCTCTGGATGGGGGGAAGATGATGAGTTCAGTTTTGTCCATGTTGAGCTTCAGAGAGTGCTCAGACATCCAGGAGGAGATTGCGGAGAGGCAGCTGGAAACCTGGGAGAGGACAGAGGGGGACAGATCAGGAGAGGAGACGTAGAGTTGTGTGTCATCAGCATAGAGGTGGTATTGAAGGCCAAAGGAGTTAATGAGCGCACCCAGGGAAGAGGTGTACAGGGAGAACAGAAGGGGGCCTAGGACAGAACCTGGAGGGACACCAACAGGAAGGATGGAAGGGTGTGAGGTGGTGCTGGAGGCAGACACAGAGAAGGAGCGGTTAGTGAGGTAAGAAGAAAACCAGTCAAGGACAGTGCTATAAAGGCCAGTGTTTTGGAGTGTGCGCAGGAGGAGAGGATGATCTACAGTGTCAAAGGCAGCAGAGAGGTCCAGAAGGATGAGCAGGGAGAAGTGGCTCCTGGATTTGGCCAAAAGCAGGTCATTGGTGACTTTCACCAGGGCAGTCTCAGTTGAGTGGAGTGGGCGAAAGCCAGATTATAGTGGATCGAGGATGGAGTTGTCAGATAGGTGGCTTGTGAGACGGCTGTAGACCAGTCATTCAATTAATTTGGAGGCGAAAGGGAGAAGAGAGATGGGGTGGTAGTTAGTGGGTGATGAGGGGTCGAGGTTGGGTTTTTTGAGAATAGGTGAGAATGTTTGAATGGCGAGGGGAAGATGCCGGTAGAGAGGGACAGGTTAAAGAGGTGAGCAAGGTGGGAGCAGGCAGTGGGGGAGAGGGAGCGGAGAAGACGGGAGGGAAGGGGGTCCAGGGGGCAGGTGGAGGGGGGGTGATAAGATGAGGGAGTGGACTTCCTTTTCTGAAGTGGGACGGAAGGAGGACAGGGTGGGATAGATGGAGGGGAGGGATAGAGGGGGCAGGGGGGTAGCAGAGGGGTGACCTTCGAGATGTCGTGTTGGATGTCCTCAATATTGGAGATGAAGAAGGAGGCAAAGTCAGTGGCTGTGAGGGAGGATGGGAGGGGAGGGAGGCGAAGGAGAGTGTTGAAAGTTTCAAAGAGACGGCGTGGACAGGAGGACTGAGAAGAGATGAGTGCTTGGAAAAAGGCTTGCTTGGCGAGGGAAAGAGCAGAGCTGTAGGAGGAGAGAACAAACTTGAAATGGAGGAAGTCCGGCAGAGAGTGAGATTTCCTCCAGGAGCGTTCAGCGGAGCGTGAGCAATTTTTGTAAGAAACGTGTTAGTTTGGTGTGCCAAGGTTGGGGTTTGGAGCGGCGGAGGTGGACAGATGAAAGGGGGGCCACAGAGTCGAGAGCATTGGTTAGGGAAGAGTTATAGAAGGAAGCTGCCTGGTTGGGACAAGTCATAGTGGAAAGGGAAGAGAGGAAAGTCTCGAGGGAGGACATGAAAGTGGGGTTGAGAGACCACCACCAGAGACTGGGTCTGGTGGTGGTGGGTCTGGGCATGGAGAGGAGGCAGGAGGATGAGACGGTGAAAGAAAGCAGATGGTGGTCAGAGAGAGGGAAGGAAGAGATGGAGAAATCAGAGAGATCACATTGGTGGGTGAAGACAAGGTCGAGGGAGTGGCCGAGATCGTGAGTAGGGGTGGAGGTCCATTGAGAAAGTCCAAAGGAGGTGGAAAGGGCGAGAAGATTAGTGGAAGCAGCATTAGTGATGTCAATAGGGATGTTAAAGTCACGAGGATGACAGAGGGGAGGTCGGAGGAGAGAAAGTGGGGAAGCCAGGCAGCAAAGTTGTCAAGGAAAGGTGAACAGTGGCCAGGGGGGCGGTAGATCACTGCCACAAGGAGGTGAATGGGGTAGAAGAGGCAGATAGTGTGGACCTCGAAGGTGGAGAAGGTGAGGGAGGGCTCAGGTGGGATGACACGAAAGGTGCAGTTAGGGGAGAGAAGGATGCCCACGCCTCCACCCTGGCGGCCATCAGGTCTGACCGTGTGGGTGAAGGAGAGGCCTCCATAGGAGAGGGCTGCAGGGTAGGTGGTGTCAGAGGAGGAGAGCCAGGTTTCAGTGATGGCGAGAAGGTGAAAAGAGTGGGAGATGAAGAGGTCGTGGATAGTTGGCAGCTTGTTGCAGATTGATCTAGCATTCCAGAGTGCACAGGAGAACATAAGGGAGGGGACAGGGGAGATAGGGATAAGGTTGGCTGGGTTCTGAGTGTATGTGGGTGATTTGGAATTTGGGGGGTGAGACCTGGCAGTGAGGATTGGTATGGGGCAGGATCGAGGAGGCATAATTCAGTACAGTAGTGTTGTTGAGAGGAATAGAGTGGTGTGGGTGTAATATAGAATGAACAAGGAGAATGTGGGGTGTAGTGAAAGCAAAAGACAGTGCAAACAGGATTTTAAGAAATAATGGAAGGAACGGAAGGGCTGAGATGGATACACAGTGGTTGTAGATTGTGTAACTGAGGAGTGTGAGCAATGTGTGAGATCAGTAGGGCTGTTACTTAATCAGACAGGTAGTTTAGTGTCCAGGCTGTGCAGGCTGCAGGCATTGCTGGTAGTGGTTTAGATAACTCACTGTAGTGGGTTCACTACGATATGCCGGCGGTCGGGCTCCCGGCGACCAGCATACCGGCGCCGGGAGCCCGACCGCCGGCTTACCGACAGTGTGGCGAGCGCAAATGAGCCCCTTGCGGGCTCGCTGCGCTCGCCACGCTACGCGCGCCACACTATTTTATTCTTCCTCCAGGGGGGTCGTGGACCCCCACGAGGGAGAATAAGTGTCGGTATGCCGGCTGTCGGGATCCCGGCGCCGGTATACTGTGCGCCGGGATCCCGTCAGTCGGCATACAGAAGACCACCCACTGTAGTCTGTTGTTTGCAGGTCTATTGTGGAGGTGGGGGTGATAGTCTGTTGTCCTTCTGTTTCTCTCCTGTTTATCTCCGTATACAGTATCTCCAAAGATTATATCATCATACTTTGCACTAACATACTTAGCAACAAAAGATGCTTGCAGCCAAATATGCTTGCAGCCTTGTTCTATACTAGTTAAATAACCATGCAGACATGGATACAGGGTTAATTGATAGCAGCACCCACCCTCTAAAAACTCCACCCACAACAAAAGGTTGCCTCAAGGTGTGAACAAACCACTATACCCCCACTAATACACAGTAAGAACAGACTATAGTCTGGCCTAGAAATCACTAATTAAAGATAAAGTTGTCATTACCAAACATAAATCAAAAAGCATGTGATGGATGTAAACTTGCAGCAGTGAGAGATTTTTGCAGGAGTGATAAAGTTGTCATTACTTAGCAACAAAAGATGCTTGCAGCCAAAGAAGCTTACAGCCTGTGGCATATTGTGTAAGGGGCATTAAGGTGTGTGGAATAATGTGTCACAAGCATAACATGTGTGATATAATGTGCAAGGGGCATTACTGTAAGGAGGAAAAATTACAAATAATGTAAAGGACATGAATCAGGAATGAAAATAGTGATATGGATTATTTGAGGGAAGGGGGCACCAAACCAGTATCTTGCCTAGGGCTCTAAATCCAGCTTTAATAAGAGGCAGTATATAGCTGTGATCATCAGCACTGATAGGTGGCACTGCAGGACTCCTCTATTAGTTTGGCACACACAATGTCAGCCCTGCCTACCTAAGGTAAGGGCAAGGTTCCTCAGGGGTATAGGCAGTGGGGCCCACCCTGCTCTGCACTGGGACAGTCATCCAATGTATTGTCTGTGGGAGGGCATGGGGATAACTCATTGCTAGTCTGCGCAACAGTGGGTCCCTCAGTCCTCAGGAGCTCAGGTACAATGCACCTGTTGCACCAATGGTAGTTCCGCCTCTGTGCTATTGACAAGATTGATGGGCAATGTTCTGATTCAGCAAAAAATAAAATAGAATGTGTTCATGCACCTTGGTTGTGAACCGTTCATTTTTATTTGATTTTATCCAGGGCTTCCACTTGGGGAGAAGGATAGAAGCATAGCAGCTGGGCTATAGAAGTGTTTGCAGGGGTTTCCGGACTGACCGTCCTTGCTGAGAGATCTTTGGTCCATGCAGTGTTGCAATTGCCACTGCACTCTGGCTGTAGTCAGGTCAGTGGAGATGCCTTCCTGGAAGTAGTTACAGTAAGCCAGGGAGAAAACCGTTAGCTGAATAACATTTACAGGCCCTTCGCACCACACAATACACACCTCTATGAGACTTTATTGCAAAACCAACACTTTTCCTTGAAATTACTAGAGGTGAAGTATAAACTTTCACCAGTAGTGGTGGAAGCACAGCCTCAAATTTACTAACAATCATTTTAGCTTGCATCTTGTCTTTCGATGGTATATGTAGTCAAATTTTGGTGTCTGTGATTTGTGACGATTTTGCGGTTTTTGCACGGGAAATCACTTTAGAACTTGCACTTGAATGCGCAATAAGTAGCAATAAATTTGTACTAAAATGCCTCCAAAGTCGCATACCAACACAAACTAACTCATGCTTCAACTCATGCACCACAAGTCGGACCTCAATTCGCACCACAAGACGCCGTAAATCGGCAAAATTCCAAAAAACATTTTGAGTATTTAAAAAACATATATGCTACAGTAACATCTCTATGTTGTTATAAAATCACCCACAAACCACTGGGAAAACGTGCATTGGTGGTGTTGAGGTGGTTGAACAGTTGTTGGATAGGAGAGTTCTATATCTATTTTGCAATTGTTGTCTGGCACTATAAGTTGTCTTGTGTTTTTGTGTGGTCATGGGCATTTTTAAAGTGTGCCTTGTTTTTGTCCTGTGTCATGTTAAGTTTTATTTATGAGTGTCTGTGGTGTGTGAGTGTGTTTTGTGTGGGAGATAGATGGTGGTGGATGGGTTTACTATTTCCTTTTATTTATCAGTGTTAAGTGGTTTGCGTTGTGATGGAAGAGGAGAGTGGGAGCAGGAGGGCTGAGGAGATGGGGTCGGATGTTCAGGAGGTGTCCGTGTAGCAGCCTGTGGCTTTCACAGAGTGGGAGGAGGATGATGTTGTGGTGTCTGTGGCTATGGGCAAGACAAAGAGTGCTTTACATATGAAGAGAATGTGGCCCTAGTCAAGGGAGTCATGCACCATTATGACTACCTCTATGGCCACTACTCCTCCAGAACCAGTAGCCGAAGAAAGTATTCTGTGTGGCTCCAAATCATGGAGGAGGTCAATTGCTCCACCACACTGTAGCGCACTATGGAGGTATCCAAAAAGTACTTTATCAATATAAATCGTCATTTGAAGTGTAAGATGGACACAGAGTCCAGGCTGTATAGGAAGAGTGGCGTTGCTCCCCTGTCCAGCAGGAGTGGCTGGAGTACGAAGAACCACAGAGGGTCAGAATTTCCCCATAAACGTTTCAGGAGCTCCATGTGCAGGATACAAATACCCCCAAAACCGGGTGCGTAATATGCTAATACTAACCTTTCTCATGTTAATGTGCCTGGTGTGTTAGCAAATTTTGCTTGTTAGAAATATGTATTTTTCCAAAAATCTGCAGAGTACTTTACAAATAGTAACGTGTGCGTTGTGTTGGCCTGAAAATGTAAATTAGTCACAATACCAAACATATGCGTCCGTCCACACAACCATGTTTGTTTTTGAGGGCCATCTTGTCTTTGGTTGGTTTAGAAAAGAGAAGATGAGCTTTATTAGTGTGAAAGAAAAAGGCAGGTTTTTTTGTTCCATTGATAAATACATTACAACTCGGATGCTATCTGCAAAAGGTTTGACATTTATTCCTATCCAAAGTAAAGTTTCTCGTGTGATCTGGCAATGCTTAGGCCATGTACATTGAATGCATTTCATAATTTTTGCAAAATGTCCATGGACATTTTTTCGGGGGGTTATAAAATACAAAAAGATAACATTTCATATTGTTACAATTTTTTAAAATATTTTTTAAACTCCAAATATATCATCACATGGAAATCTGATAAAGGGGAGAGAAAAGTGTCCCGACCAGGGGTTGAAGTGGGGGGGAACTAGGTGGAACTGAGTTCCACCACCTGTAATGGTAGGGGCAACTGGTTCCACATCCTCCTTCCTTTGCCCTGCATGAATAGTATTTCCAGCAGAAAAACCTGCCCCATCCCCTGTGTCAATAGATGATGCAGACAGCGCTAGTGTTACTGATGAGCTGCAGCCACCTTACCCTTCCTCAAGACCTGGTGGCTCCATGGTCCTCCTCCATCTACAGCCCACCCCTCATGGTACTCATACACACTCTGTCTGTTGGACAACATTCATCCCCTCCTCAGGTCCCAGTGGCTTCATTTTCCGGCATGGCTTATGTGATGTCATGCTGTAACCGCTGCTGAAGTGAAGAAGAGCCATGAAGAGGAGCAGGCTCTGTGCATGTTGAAGACAAGCTGAGAGGGGGATGAATAAACAAGAGAAGTAAGGAAGCTGCTGGAGTGACAGAGGCAGAGATGTGTATAAGGGGCACTACTGTGGGTATTATGTGTATAAGCAACACTACTGTGGTCTTTATCTGTAAAGGGCACTACTATTGTGGGAATTATGTGTAAGGGGCACTACTACTGTGGACATTCTGTATATTTATTTATTTATTAACAGTTTCTTATAGAGCGCAGCAAATTCCATTGTGCTTTACAACTGGAATAAGCATCACTACTACTGTGGGCATTTTATGTTTAAGTGGCACTTGTGTAGGCATTATGTGTATAATCGACAATACTGTGGTCATTGTGTGTAAGGGGCACTACAACTGTGGGCATTATGTGTAAAGAACACTACTACTGTGGGAATTGTGTATAAGGGGCACTGCTGTGTGGCATAACATGTATATAGGGTACCATTGTGTAGCGCAACATGAATAAAGGGCACTAATGAGTGACATAACCTGAATAAGGGGCATTATTATGTGGTGTAATATGAATCAGGGGCACTACATGCTGTCCAATGTGAGGTGTAATTTGAATTGGGGGTACTATTGTGTGACCGCGCTTCTTCTTTGTGAGATCAATGCCCTTTATAATGTATGGGAAGTAGGGTATTAATTTATAGTTTGCAGGTGGGTGTCGGTAGGTGGTGGGGTAAATGAGTTTCACTACCGCTCCAGGCCCACTTTAATCCCAGGTCTCGGCCACCCCAAAACTAGGTTCAGCATCAGTCATGTAAGTACATATGCAGGATTGTGTTGTGGTTCATCACAAAAAAAACAATATTATCTTTAAATTTAAACAAGCAACAATTCTATAAGGTCCATCTAACAGATGTCCACCACCACTGCTGGCTTCTTCAGTGAGGAATGGGGAAGAGCCCCGAGTGGAAGGGCCACACACACCTCCATGTACGCAACCACTTGGTTGAGTAGTTTAGCTTAGGCAAAAATCTGCAAATAAATGGGAAAAAAAACAGTCTTCTTGAGAAATGGTTGTACTAAGCTACATGTTTGGGATGCTGACCTCCATAAGTGTTTGTCTATTGGATGATAAATCAACCATCATACTTCATCCTGTTTACATTTGTACCACAAAACAAACTGGTTGCATATTACAATACCAAGCTGTTTTGGGGTGTTTGGGGAGGCTCCTTGCTGTTTTGACAGCTTAGTTTTTTTGGTCCAGACACCACAATTGGTCATATTGCTGTAAGTACCCTTATTTTTCCTACATTCACTCATTTTTCCTACATTCACTAACCTCGTGTTTTTATTTAGGCCCATAGAGTAATGAGCCTCACCCAAGAATTTACCATGTGGAAACAGTAGAGGATGGGACATTCACTTTAGATTTGTTTGCCATCACACCACCAGGGTTACAAACTCCAAGGTCACCCAACCCAGACTTACAGTAGCCAACAAGACGAGCACGTGCTGATGCTGCCTGTGCCTTCCCCTTCTCCATGGCTTCAGTACATGACCGACATATGACACTATTAGACACACAAATGAAGCACTTGTCACAAATACAGTATGTCATCATTTATGTGACAGTAGTCTTACAGAAATTAAGGCAAATTTCATGCTTTTAAATGAAAATGTTTGTACTCTGAACCAAAATGTCGACCATGTTAACACATGGCAATTGGCAATTTATCAAGATTTTTGGTATTATGACCACAATCTTAGAAGCAAACCTCCACGTTTTAGAGGCACAAATTCATATATGGCATTCCAACAAACTTTCATATGTCTTTTTGAAAGCCAAAACAATCTTGTTAGGAACATGAAAAAAAATGTCAGTTCTCTAGGACAACAAATTGTTAGTCACCTCCCTGAGGCATCAAGTATGTCAGTAGTAGTGGCAACCCCTCACCTGCACCAATGCCATCCAGGCACGGGGCCTGTACTAGAGGTGATGCTGCTTGGCCTTGCCACTTCTCATCCTCCCCTAGCCATCCAACTAAAAGGAGACAATGTTAAAAATCTGTGTTAATTTCATACACAATTACATTATTATGTTTACAAATATACTTCTTTAGCATTAATTTACAGTATATGCGTGAACCAAAGCTGTTACTATTATCTAGTTTCTCTGACGTCCTAGTGGATGCTGGGAACTCCGTAAGGACCATGGGGAATAGCGGGCTCCGAAGGAGACTGGGCACTCTAAGAAAGAATTAGGACTACCTGGTGTGCACTGGCTCCTCCCTCTATGCCCCTCCTCCAGACCTCAGTTAGAATCTGTGCCCAGCTCGAGCTGGATGCACCCTAGGGGCTCTCCTGAGCTTCTAGTAAAGAAAGTATTTATTAGGTTTTTTATTTTCAGTGAGATCTGCTGGCAACAGACTCACTGCAACGAGGGACTTAGGGGAGAGCAGCGAACCTACCTGCTTGCAGCTAGCTTGGGCTTCTAGGCTACTGGACACCATTAGCTCCATAGGGATCGAACACAGGCCCAGCCTCGGTCGTCCGGTCCCGGAGCCGCGCCGCCGTCCCCCTTGCAGAGCCAGAAGCATGAAGACCTTCACGGAAATCGGCGGCTGAAGACTCCGGTCTTCATTAAGGTAGCGCACAGCACTGCAGCTGTGCGCCATTGCTCCCTGTGCACACTACATACTCCGGTCACTGATGGGTGCAGGGCACTGGGGGGGGGGGGGGGGGGGGGCGCCCTGGGCAGCAATTAGAGTACCTTAAAGTGGCTAATCACACATAATATAGCCTAAGAAGCTATATATGTGTAAAATACCCCTGCCACATTATTATTATAAGAGCGGGAGAAGTCCGCCGAAAAAGGGGCGGGGCTATCTCCCTCAGCACACTGGCGCCATTTCCTCTCACAGCTCCGCTGGAAGGACGCTTCCCAGGCTCTCCCCTGCAGTTTCCAGGCTCAATAGGGTAAAAAAGAGAGGGGGGGCACTAAATTTAGGCGCAAATACTATATATATATAGCGGCTATAGGGTAAATCACTTGTGTAGTGTAACTCCCTGCATTATATAGCGCTGTGGTGTGTGCTGGCATACTCTCTCTCTGTCTCCCCAAAGGACTTTGTGGGGTCCTGTCCTCAGTCAGAGCATTCCCTGTGTGTGTGCGGTGTGTCGGTACGGCTGTGTCGACATGTTTGATGAGGAGGCTTATGTGGAGGTGGAGCAGGTGCCGATAAATGTGATGTCACCCCCTGCGGGGTCGACACCTGAGTGGATGGATATGTGGAAGGAATTACGCGACAGTGTCAACTCCTTACATAAAAGGTTTGACGACATAGCAGATGTGGGACAACCGGCTTCTCAGCCCGTGCCTGCCCAGGCCTCTCAAAAGCCATCAGGGGCTCAAAAACGCCCGCTACCTCAGATGGCTGACACAGATGTCGACACGGATACTGACTCCAGTGTCGACGACGATGAGACTAGTGTACATTCCAACAGAGCCACCCGTTACATGATTACGGCAATGAAAAATGTGTTGCACATTTCTGACATTAACCCAGGTACCACAAAAAAGGGTATTATGTTTGGGGAGAAAAAGCAACCAATAGTTTTTCCCCCATCTGATGAGTTGAATGAAGTGTGTGAAGAAGCGTGGGCTTCCCCCGATAAGAAATTAGTGATTTCTAAAAAGTTGCTAATGGCGTACCCTTTCCCGCCAGAGGACAGGATACGTTGGGAGACATCCCCTAGGGTGGATAAAGCGCTCACACGCTTGTCAAAGAAGGTGGCACTACCGTCTCAGGATACGGCCGCCTTAAAGGAGCCTGCGGATAGAAAGCAGGAGGCTATCCTGAAGTCTGTATATACACACTCAGGTATTATACTGAGACCGGCTATTGCTTCAGCATGGATGTGCAGTGCTGCTGCTGCGTGGTCAGATTCCCTGTCTGATAACATTGATACCCTCGACAGGGACACTATATTGCTAACCATAGAGCATATTAAAGACGCAGTCTTATACATGAGAGATGCACAGAGGGATATTTGCCGGCTGGCATCTAGAATTAATGCAATGTCCATTTCTGCCAGGAGAGGATTGTGGACTCGGCAGTGGACAGGTGATGCAGATTCTAAAAGGCACATGGAGGTTTTGCCTTACAAAGGTGAGGAATTGTTTGGGGACGGTCTCTCGGACCTCGTTTCCACAGCAACAGCTGGGAAGTCGACATTTTTACCCCATGTTCCCTCACAGCCAAAGAAAGCACCGTATTATCAGGTACAGTCCTTTCGGCCCCAGAAAGGCAAGCGGGTTAAAGGCGCGTCCTTTCTGCCCAGAGGCAGAGGTAGAGGGAAAAAGCTGCACCATACAGCCACTTCCCAAGAACAAAAGTCCTCTCCCGCTTCCTCTAACTCCACAGGCGGAGCCAGGTGCGGTGGGGGCCCGTCTCCGGAACTTCAGCGACCAGTGGGCTCGCTCACGGGTGGATCCCTGGATTCTGCAAGTGGTATCTCAGGGGTACAAGCTGGAATTCGAGACGTCTCCCCCTCGCCGTTTCCTCAAATCAGCCTTGCCAACAGCTCCCCCAGACAGGGAGGCAGTGCTGAGGCGATTCACAAGCTGTATTCTCAGCAGGTGATAATCAAGGTACCCCTCCTTCAACAAGGACGGGGTTACTATTCCACAATGGTTGTGGTACCGAAACCGGATGGTTCGGTGAGACCCATTTATATAAGTAGGTTCAAGTTCAAAATGGAATCGCTCAGGGCGGTTATTGCAAGCCTGGACGAAGGGGATTACATGGTATCACTGGACATTAAGGATGCTTACCTGCATGTCCCCATTTACCCTCCTCACCAGGAGTACCTCAGATTTGTGGTACAGGACTGTCATTACCAATTCCAGACGTTGCCGTTTGGTCTGTCCACGGCACCGAGGGTATTTACCAAGGTAATGGCCGAAATGATGATACTCCTTCGGAAAAAGGGAGTTTTAATTATCCCGTACTTGGACGATCTCCTTATAAAGGCGAGGTCCAAGGAGCAGTTGTTGGTCGGCGTAGCACTATCTCGGGAAGTGCTACAACAGCACGGCTGGATTCTGAATATTCCAAAGTCGCAGCTGGTTCCTACAACGTGTCTACTGTTCCTGGGGATGGTTCTGGACACAGACCAGAAAAAAGTGTTTCTCCCGGAGGAGAAAGCCAAGGAGTTGTCATCTCTAGTCAGAGACCTCCTGAAACCAAAACAGGTGTCGGTGCATCACTGCACGCGACTCCTGGGAAAGATGGTAGCTTCCTACGAAGCAATTCCATTTGGCAGGTTCCATGCAAGGATCTTTCAGTGGGATCTGTTGGACAAGTGGTCCGGATCGCATCTTCAGATGCATCGGCTGATAACCCTGTCTCCAAGGACCAGGGTGTCTCTGCTGTGGTGGCTGCAGAGTGCTCATCTTCTAGAGGGCCGCAGATTTGGCATACAGGACTGGGTCCTGGTGACCACGGATGCCAGCCTTCGAGGCTGGGGGGCAGTCACAAAGGGAAGAAACTTCCAAGGACTATGGTCAAGCCAGGAGACTTCCCTACACATAAATATTCTGGAACTAAGGGCCATTTACAATGCCCTAAGTCAGGCAAGACCCCTGCTTCAACACCAGCCGGTGCTGATCCAGTCAGACAACATCACGGCGGTAGCCCATGTAAACCGACAGGGCGGCACAAGAAGCAGGTTGGCGATGGCAGAAGCCACAAGGATTCTCCGATGGGCGGAAAATCACGTGATAGCACTGTCAGCAGTGTTCATTCCGGGAGTGGACAACTGGGAAGCAGACTTCCTCAGCAGACACGACCTCCACCCGGGAGAGTGGGGACTTCATCCAGAAGTCTTCAAAATGATTGTAAACCGTTGGGAAAGGCCACAGGTGGACATGATGGCGTCCCGCCTCAACAAAAAACTTAAAAGATATTGCGCCAGGTCAAGGGACCCTCAGGCGATAGCTGTGGACGCTCTAGTGACACCGTGGGTGTACCAGTCGGTTTATGTGTTCCCTCCTCTGCCTCTCATACCCAAGGTACTGAGAATAATAAGAAGGAGAGGAGTAAGAACGATACTTGTGGTTCCGGATTGGCCAAGAATAGCTTGGTACCCAGAACTTCAAGAAATGATCTCAGAGGACCCATGGCCTCTGCCGCTCAGACAGGACCTGCTGCAGCAGGGGCCCTGTCTGTTCCAAGACTTACCGCGGCTGCGTTTGACGGCATGGCGGTTGAACACCGGATCCTAAAAGAAAAGGGCATTCCGGAGGAAGTCATTCCTACACTGATTAAAGCTAGGAAAGATGTGACCGCAAAACATTATCACCGCATATGGCGGAAATATGTTGCTTGGTGTGAGGCCAGGAAGGCCCCAACGGAGGAATTTCAGCTAGGTCGATTTCTGCACTTCCTACAGTCAGGGGTGACTATGGGCCTAAAATTGTGTTCCATTAAGGTCCAGATTTCGGCTCTGTCGATTTTCTTCCAAAAAGAACTGGCTTCACTGCCTGAAGTTCAGACATTTGTCAAGGGAGTGCTGCATATTCAGCCCCCTTTTGTGCCCCCAGTGGCACCTTGGGATCTCAACGTGGTGTTGGATTTCCTAAAGTCGCATTGGTTTGAGCCACTTAAAACCGTGGAGATAAAGTACCTCACGTGGAAGGTGGTCATGCTGTTGGCGTCGGCCAGGCGTGTATCAGAATTGGCGGCTTTGTCATGTAAAAGCCCTTATCTGATTTTTCATATGGATAGGGCGGAATTGAGGACTCGTTCCCAATTCCTTCCTAAGGTGGTATCAGCTTTTCATGTGAACCAACCTATTGTGGTGCCTGCGGCTACTCAGGACTTGGAGGATTCCAAGTTGCTGGACGTAGTCAGGGCCCTGAAAATATATGTTTCCAGGACGGCTAGAGTCAGAAAAACTGACTCGCTATTTATCCTGTATGCACCCAACAAGCTGGGTGCTCCTGCTTCAAAGCAGACTATTGCTCGCTGGATCTGTAGCACGATTCAACTTGCACATTCGGCGGCTGGACTGCCGCATCCTAAATCTGTAAAATATGGATATCTGGTTTTCACCTGACTGCGCTCATCCCCTACAGTTTGAGTACTCGTGAAATGATGCAAATGGGTACTTATATAAAGGTGTGTTTTACTTTCACATGTATCAAATATGACACTCAATATGATGAAACAGTGCAGATAAATATTGTGGAACATGAAAAAGGTGGTAATCACAATGTGTGCTCCACGGGGAGCACCTGTTTAACTCAGTCCTTTAATCACTCAAATTGGTGATTAAATCCTTTAGGTTCTTGGCGTGTGTGTTCTGACACAAAGGCCAATGGGCTGGAAAAAATATATATATGTAATGATTAAATCTGGCTGTGTTGCTTTAAAAGTCAAATATAGATTTTCCAGTGGAAATGTCTCTAGTCCTGACCGGACTGTGTGGGCTTTAAAAATCTGTCTTTAGTAATTAGATTCATATAGTTGCAGAGGACGGCGTCCCGTACCTCTGCGTGTGGAAGTCAGGTATTCGTGCACTGTCGTTGCGGCCGTACTTGTAAGATGTACAGGTGCGGGGGGCAGCGGGAACCTCCTGGCAGCTCCGGACAGACTCGTCCCTCAGCTCGCGCACCCGCTCTCCGGTTCGTCCTGTTAGGGATCTCCCCGTGTGCCTGCGCCGCTCGCTGGGTTGGTCGTGTTCGCGTGGGGGGGAGCTCAGCCGCAGGATCTAAACAGAGCCTGTGGCAGTGTTGCACCTCCCCACAACGGAGTACTCACCTGTGTGGTCCTCCTGCTGCCCGTCCGTCTGTACTGCTTACCGATGTCTGCGCCGTAGGTCCGAGGGTCTCACAGCACTCTCCTGTCCTCCAATGGTTTGATGTCTCTTAGTCGTCTCCTCCAACGCGTTTCAACCGGATCGGTCTTCCTCTGGGAGTCTTTGCAGTGTTCTGATAGTGATGGGTGTTAAAATGGCTTGCGGGCGGGACCAGCATCAGTTCCTCCTTTGTTCCACTGATTTGATTGGTGGTTGAGGTTGTCAGTATTGGATGTTAAATTGGCTTGCGGGCGGGACCAGCATCAGTTCCTCCTTTGTTCCACTGATTTGATTGGTGGTTGAGGTTGTCAGTATTGCAGGGGACAGATCACATGTTCCTGCAGTCTGACCCATTTGTGAGTTTCAGAAACAGGGAAAGTATGAAAACATGGCAATGCAAATGAAATTCTTTTTTTTTTTCTTCTTTTTTTTTTGATTGGTGGTTGAGGTTGTCAGTATTGCAGGGGGCAGATCACATGTTCCTGCAATCTGTCCCATTTGTGAGTTTCAGAAACAGGGAAAGTATGAAAACATGGCAATGCAAATGAAATTCCTTTTTTTTTTTTTTTTTGATTGGTGGTTGAGGTTGTCAGTATTGCAGGGGGCAGATCATATGTTCCTGCAATCTGTCCCATTTGTGAGTTTCAGAAACAGGGAAAGTATGAAAACATGGCAATGCAAATGAAATTCCCTTTTTTTTTTTTTTTAAAGGTCCATAGTGGTGTTTCTTAATTATTTTTTGTTAGGCATTTGTATTCTCAGACAAATAATACGATTCTGGTTGTGTGTCTGGGTTTCTGAATTTCAGTCATCGGTACCAATGTGCATTAACCAATGAACATAATATACTTTGGTCATGTAAAATTAAATGAAAATTGCGGTTATTGTATACCAGTGATGGTATGAATCTTATTGTTAGAGCAAATGGTATAGGGCCTGTTGGTAAGCTTGCTATTGTGGAAGATGTTACGTTACGTCGGGATATTTCTTATGTGTTTTATGTGGCAATGGTATGTGGCTTGTTAGTATGGTATCTGATCACGGAGCTTTTCAAAAATTCAAGATGTTTCTTGTCTGTCAACAATAATGGTAAAGTGGATTCTTTGGTATTGTTATGAAATATCTGGGATATATATAACTTTCCTACTTTGGAGTGGTTTATAATCCTATGTTCCCTGTGGGCTTTTTCTGGGTATTGGATATCTGTATACTAAATGATTGGTTCTACTTGCAGATGATAGACCTTATTTAATTATCAATGTTTAACCCTTTTGGTGCTAGTGTGCCAAAGGAGATTATTAAACGTAACTCTTCTTTATTTATTTTTTGTATATAATCCCCTCCCCTCCAGTTCTTCTTGATTTCTTTCAGCCCCGTAAACTTTAGTAATGCGGAGTTTGATTCATGATGGTCTCTAAAGTGTAATGAGAGCGGATGATCTTCTGTTTTTCGTTTAATATTGCGAATGTGTTCACTGATTCTGATTTTCAGTGGTCGGACGGTTCTCCCTATATACTGTAACTTACATGGACATTCTAGTAAGTATATGATGCCTTTGCTGTGGCATGTGATTCTGTCTTTGATTTTGTAACTGTATGAGTTAGTTGCAGATTGTTTCATGATAGTGGGTAATGTGCTTCTTGCTTTTACCATATGGCAACCTGAGCAGGTCCCACAATGGTAAAAACCTCCTTTGTTCTGTGACCCATCTATTGTGGTTTGTATCTGATTTGGTGGCGGTATGTGGCTGTGTGTTAGTTTTTTCTTTATGTCAGGAGCCTTTCGATAGATGACTTTGGGGTTAGGGGGTAGAACTTTAGCTAAATTGTCATCTTGCAATAATATCTGCCAGTGTTTTGTGATGATCTTTTTGATCTGATGGGCTTGGTCTGAATATTGTGTTATGAACAGTGGTTCTTCGATTTGTGTCATCTGTTTTGGCTTCTCTTTGTAGTTAAGGAGTGCGGGCCTCTCTATCTTTTTTGCTGTTTCGAAGGCTACTTGTACTGTCTCGGTGTGGTAGTTTTTTTCCTTAAATCTGTCACTCAAAACCTTCCCCTGTGTTTCATAATCACTCATTTTGGAACAGTTTCTACGAAGTCTTTTAAATTGTCCCATTGGTATGCCATTGAGCCATGTCGGATGATGCCCACTGGTGGCTAGTATATAACTGTTCACGTCGACAGTTTTATTGTAAGTGTTTGTGTGTATTCGATCTTCATCTATGAAAATGTTGAGATCTAAAAATTGTACTTTTTCCTTGCTATATGTGGTGGTGAGTTTGAGATTCCGATCGTTCTGATTGAGGTGTGTATTGAAACTTTTGAGTGATTCTTCATCTCCCTTCCAGATGAAGAATATATCATCTATGAATCTGGTCCAGAGGACGAGGTTCGCACCAAGCTCCACATCAGACCAGATTGTATCGTCTTCCCACTTGCTCATGAACAGATTTGCGTAACTTGGCGCGAACCTCGTCCCCATAGCGGTCCCGGTGGTCTGTAGGTAATAGTTGTTGTTAAACCATAGGTAATTGTGGGTGAGAATATACTCTATGCCCCCCAAAATGAATTCTCGTTGATCTGATAACATGTTGGGGTCTTGTTCGAGGTAATGACATGTGCTGTCTATTCCCTGTGCATGATCTATGATGGAATATAAAGAAGTGACATCGCTTGTGACTAACCAGTAGTCCTCTTTCCATGTGATTGATTCTAACTTTCTAAGGATGTCAGTAGTGTCTCTAAGATAGGATTTCTGAGTTTTAACATATGGCTGTAGAAAGACATCAATATACTGTGAGAGATTTGAGCTGATTGAATCTATTCCGGATATGATCGGTCTGCCTGGTGGTTTTGTTGGGTTTTTGTGCACTTTTGGTAGGTAGTAGAATACTGGTATGATTGGATGTTGTATGTTGAGATATGTGTGTTCCTGTGCCGAGAGGATCCCTTTGTCCAACCCTTCTCTAAGTAGGGTCTGTAGTTGCTGTTTGAATGTATGGGTGGGGTCTCCTTGTAGTTTTCTGTAGGTGCTCGTGTCGCTCAGTATGTTGTTGGGCTCTTCTTGGGCGGCTGCCCGAGGGGTTTCGGCTTTACAACTTTGCCGAGCTGCTACTTGGTCGGGTTCAAACACGTTTGCAAAATTCTACAAGTTTGATACCCTGGCTGAGGAGGACCTTGAGTTTGCTCATTCGGTGCTGCAGAGTCATCCGCACTCTCCCGCCCGTTTGGGAGCTTTGGTATAATCCCCATGGTCCTTACGGAGTTCCCAGCATCCACTAGGACGTCAGAGAAAATAAGAATTTACTCACCGGTAATTCTATTTCTCGTAGTCCGTAGTGGATGCTGGGCGCCCATCCCAAGTGCGGATTGTCTGCAATACTTGTATATAGTTATTGCCTAACTAAAGGGTTATTGTTTGGAGCCATCTATTCGAGAGGCTCAGTTGTTGTTCATACTGTTAACTGGGTATAGTATCACGAGTTGTACGGTGTGATTGGTGTGGCTGGTATGAGTCTTACCCGGGATTCCAAATCCTTTCCTTATTGTGTCAGCTCTTCTGGGCACAGTTTCCCTAACTGAGGTCTGGAGGAGGAGCATAGAGGGAGGAGCCAGTGCACACCAGGTAGTCCTAATTCTTTCTTAGAGTGCCCAGTCTCCTTCGGAGCCCGCTATTCCCCATGGTCCTTACGGAGTTCCCAGCATCCACTACGGACTACGAGAAATAGAATTACCGGTGAGTAAGTTCTTATTTTTGTTACTCTGTAAAATATATATTTTTTAAATGTTATGCTGACCAAAAACATTGTTAAAATGATGCTGATTACAAATAATTGCTTTTTATAATATTCTGATTATTAAGCATTTAAGGCTACTTTGGCCTGATTTTTATAAATTTAATACATATTTTTGTTTTGAATTGTATTTGTCATTCTTAGTTGGTTTGGCAGCATTCTGATTGGTTTAGTCTTAATTAGAATGGTTTTCATATGTTGCCTTTTGGAAGTGGAGCATTGAATTGTATTTTTTATGTGATTTTGGTGGGGCTTTGGATGGGACTAAGGCAAAAAAAATGGTTTTCACATGTGAACGCACTCAAAAAAAAAACACAGTGCATTGATTGTGTGCAAATTCGAGCGATATTGCAAAGATGATTCTTAATAAAAGCACATGCTTCTTCCATGCAAATTGATCCTTAGTAAATTTGCGAGTAACAAAGTCACACCTTTTTATCAAAAAGAGGCAAATCAGCCAAAATGGCCCTTTTTAAAATTTCACCCATCGGTGTGCAACTTACCAACATACATATCCATTATCCAGGATTGATATACTTACTACTAATTCTCACGTTATTTTGACCAAGATGTAAAAGAGTAAGAAAAAATGTCAATAATCTCAATAAAATCACAAAAATCACAAATTGTTACAATTTAGTGCACTGTAACTAGTATAGAGATCAGTGATGAAAGCGGAATATCGAGCTACAGTACACTGATCAGTAACTATCTCTTGTCCTTGTCCTTAGAATAGTAGAGTATAACAGGCCCCAGCCTACTAGAGATTCATCCCAAAATCTTAACATCTCTAGTATTGCATAGAAAATGTAAAAGTGGGGAAAAGTTCACCAAAACATATACCTTTCGGTAATTACCTCATTATTAGATAATGTTTGGAAAGATCAATAAATGGTGCGTCATAATTATATATTTAAAAAGCTCTCTGGTCTCAGATGATTCGAATACATATGCATCAGGATCTGGTATGATATATTATAGAGTAGTCATGAAATGTAATATAATTAAATAGAACAAGAAAAGAGTTATAGAAGAAGATTGCCATTGCATTGGAGTAATTAATGGATATGTTCTGCTGGTAACTGGCCTGATAATGCAAGTAAGGTGTGCTTGGTCTTACCATACTACTTTCCCTAGATGGGTCCAAAATAGTGTCAAAAGCAAAGCAAAAAAGGTGATACAATCTCAGGGCCGGATTAAGCCTTGAGGATGTCTGGGGCACTTAAGACCCCCTGTCTCCCCCCGGTGGAGGAGGTGGGGGTATAAATTAGATTGTGCCTAACTCCCAACATGGGCCCTCATTCCGAGTTGTTCGCTCGCTATCTGCTTTTACCAGCCGTGCAAACGCTAAGCCGCCGCCCACTGGGAGTGTATCTTAGCTTAGTAGAAGTGCAAACGAAAGGATCGCAGCGCAGCGCAGCTAGAAAAAAAAATTTGCAGCTTCAGAGTAGCTTCAGACCTACTCACCGCTTGCGATCACTTCAGACTGTTCAGTTCCTGTTTTGACGTCACTAACACGCCCTGCGTTCGGCCAGCCATGCCTGCGTTTCCCACGGCACGCCTGCGTTTGTATCTGAGATGCCTGCGTTTTTCCACACACTCCCCGAAAACGGTTAGTTACCTCCCAGAAACGCCCACTACATGTCAATCACTCTGCGGCCAGTAGTGCGACTGAAAAGCGTCACTAGACCTTGTGTGAAACTACTTTGGCTGTTGTGAAAGTATGTCGCGCGTGCGCATTGCGCCGCATACGCATGCGCAGAAGTGCCATTTTTTTTTGCCTCTTCGCTGCGCAGCGACCGAAAACAGCTAGCGAACAACTCGGAATGAAAACCATGACCCATTCCAGGAGGGACTAAATGCTCTCTTACTGGACTTTCCTCTAAATATATTTGTGTCACCTGTGTTGAACTATGTCATTAATAAGAAATTTATTTCAACAGAGGTAATGGTATTTAGAACTTAAGAAGGAAGACCAGGTACTGTAGATAGCATTTTGTCCCTCCTGGAGTGGGTCTTGTTGGGATGTATGAATTGTGTATATTAGATTTAAACTAATAGTTTAATAACGCTTGAGTACTGTTTATAGCTCCACCTAATTGAAAGGCAACTGCATGGGAACCAGACATCCAGACGGGGAGGAGGAGAAGCTGGAATCCCTGGGTCACTTCCAGCTCTCTCCACTCACTAATCTCTCCTCTGGTTGGAAAGTTCCAACAGCATTTCATGAAACCTGATACTCCTGTGTCTCTGCCTGCACAGCATACTGACCTGCTCACATTCCGGGTGCCTGGTTTTTCTGCTGTATAAGAGGGAAAGCTAGTGATATCAGTGTTTTCCATCCGGGGGGCCCCCAGACAAAGGGGGGTCTGGGGTACAGTACGCTCTGCGCACACACACACACACCCTTAATCTGGCTATGTACAATCTTTCCATTGAGAGAGAGGTGCGAGACACCGATTGCTGACAGTGTGGTATCGCTAGTGGACTCTTTCAAGTTCTTGGGGACCACAATCTCCTAGGACCTTAAATGGGGGTCCAATGCTGATGCCACTGTCGGGAAAGCACAGCAGAGGCTGTTCTTCCTCAGGCAACTAAGGAAGTTCAACATCCCACAGAAGCTTCTGCTCTTCTTCTACTCCGCGATCGTGGAGTCGGTACTGTGCTCATCGATACTGGTATGGTATGGCTCCACCAGCGCAAGGGACAGATACAGGTTCCAAAAGGTGGTCAGAACCGCAGAGAAGATCATCGGGCCGACTTTCCCTCAGTCCAGGACCTGTACCTGTCCAGAGCTAAAAAGCGGGCAATGAAGGTAGTAAAGGACCAGCTACACCCCAGCCACAGCATGTTTAACTTGCTTCCTTCAGGGAGGTGTTACAGGGACGTCCCCACCGGGTCCACCAGAAGCCTCAAAAGTTTCTTTCCCCAAGTGGTCAGCCTGCTGAACTCCTGAACATTGACTGACTAGACGTAAACTTGTGTCCCTATGGCATACCTATCTGTATGACTTTACTTGCCCCCACACCTGCTTATCTGTTACCTACTTGGCTGTTGTATAGCAAACCGAAGACAAATTCCTAGCATATGCAAGTATACCTGGCCAATGAAGCTGATTCTGATTCTGGTACTGTGGGGCATGGCTAACTCCAGGAGTCAGGATGCCGACGGTCAGAATACTGACAGCCAGAGGCAGAACTACCAAAGACAATAGAGTTGGCTGCTGCTGTGCTCCTGCCAGGGGGCACCTTTCCACCACTGTGTCCAGCTCTGTGTGCTATATGTGAGCCTAAACAACCCTAACCTGCTGATGGGGGGTGGGGGTAAAACAAACTCCAGGGAGCTGAAGCTCAACTGCAGTACGTATGCAGCAGTCACGTGATGGAGGACACGTGAGTCACTTGATGCGAGTAGTGCGAGGGCGCTAGGAGTATCATATTCCTCTGGCTGCCCTCACAACCATGTAGAGCTTCCACCTGGCTTTGACCATCTGCTGTTACTGAAGGAGCAATGCGGTGAGAGAGAAAGAGAGAGGAAAGAGAGAGAGAGTGTTTTGACTAGAGGGATAGGGTGAAAAAGATGAGGAAGTGTGTTAAAAACCGAAGTAAGGAGATACACATGGGCAAAGTCAGGAAAAGTAAAGGGAATCGGAGAGAGGAAGGATAAAGAGTGCGCCTTTGTCAAGGATCCTTGACAAAGGTGCAATGGATGCGCCGAAACAGCTGTCGGATTCATGGCAACTATGAGCATGAGGTCAATCTCTAGACCACCCTGGCATTAATGATGAGTAAAAGCAGAAATGTGTTTGCATTAACCTGGAGTTGCTGGCTCTTTTTTGTACATTTGGATCACCACGTATGTGTCTGGCACTTCTCTGAGATGGACTCTTAAAGTGTGCAGCTGGTCTTATTTTTAGATAGATAGATAGATAGATAGATAGATAGATAGATAGATAGATAGATAGATAGATAGATAGATAGATAGATAGATAGATAGTGAGGGGAGTGCTCAGTGTCCACAAATAAAGTCACACAAAAGTTCTCAATCTGTCCTTTTATAGTTCTGCAGATTTCTTTATGGATGGAGATCAGAGGGAACTTTGTTTTCAAACACTTTAGTTGGTTATTATGGAATAGACCCTCATATGAAAGTTCACTTGTTAGTTCCAATAATCTTAAGAGAATTAATAAAAAAAAGTTTGATGTTATATATAGGACTTGCTGTCTACCCCAGCTGGGGAAGAGCTCTTTAGACAGCCCGTCCTCCCACTTGTGTCAAGATTGATCACCCAATGCATTTCATCTAGAAAGACTTCCTCAGGGGTGTCCTTTAACATAAAAGAAGATAAATCTTTTAACATAAAACTTTTAACATAAAATCATAAAAGAAGGGTATTTGGGTTAATGGCCAGTAGCAACATTTCCAGTCTATATGAACTATGTTACTATGCGACTGAGTGTTCAATAGCAGTAGAATTAGTAGTGAAAAACTACTGAAATTACTACATCGGAAAAACCGTAATTAAGCCATACATTTGAAGATAGACCACTCTAAATGCGCTCTCTTACAAACTTCTTTTTATATATATATATATATATATATATATTAAGAATGCCAAATTGATTTCTCACAAATATTTAAAGTGCCCGCTCTAATATATATTGTAAATGCCTGCACCTCTTATTACCATATCCCATGAATGTGCGCTATACATCGCAAAACACTGCATCCCATAAGAGAAAACAATACACCCACACATTATCTGAGTTCCAAAGCTCATTGATGTATATATTTGTTATTAAAAGGATATGGATTCAATATATATTACAAAGTACAGTATACCTATAGTTACATGGTTGCACTCACACAGTAAGCAGTAAAAGCATACAGTTACATACAATTACATACAGTTACAGGCCAGCGATACAATTACCATTCCCTCCAATGCATCTTATTTCTCTCTCTCTCTGTAAATAAATACAGGAACTGAACTGGCAGCAAGTCCATCGTCCTCTGAGACCAAAAAGCCACTGAGCTCCTGTGTGATCAATGTGTTATCTAGTTTGGGGGAGGGGACTCTCTCTCATTCATGATGAGTCACTAGTTTCTTTGTATGTGCTAATCAGGTTCAGCCTTGAAGACATCCAAAGGGGCTGGCCTGAGCTTCCTGTCCACTGTCCTAATAAGAGTGATTTTTAGCTTTCATACATGTAATCATAACTATTTCTTGCAATATCCTATAACTTAATAACAAGTATCAAATGAATCTACACATCAATCTGGTTGCTTCAATAGTAAACATGACCGGTCTATCTGGTTTCGTTCAAATAATACACATACATGACATTACTTCATTATATATAATTTTAAACCATCATGATGTCTGGCGCTTGATATTACCACAATTATGTACTGCATGAAATAAGTGTCGAATCCATCTCTGTGGCATATCCGTGTAAATGCGTGTGTTACCATATATTGCTGTGCTCGCTGCGCGTATTTGCAAGTATAGCGACTTATATGTGTGTAGTTTGTATGTTCTCTTTATGTAATATTTTTGACTTATATATATACTAGTAGTTATGGACCCAGCATTTGCTGGGTCAACCTCAATCGGTGCTCCACTGCACAAAATATGAAAAATGTCTAGGTTCCTCCTCTGTACTGACCTGTGACATAGTGCCAAAATCAGCGACACTCCCGCTCCATGATCTGGACTAGTGACTGGTTGCGGGCATGAGGTATCAATTGTCTGCGACCCTGACTGAGGAGCCGAATCACAGTGCAGGCAGGGCGGCAATATCAGTTGCCTGTCTGCTGGGATAGTTCAATCCAGAGCGAGCACTGGAGCAGATAGCTATCTATCTATCTATCTATCTATCTATCTATCTATCTATCTATCTATCTATCTATCTATGTATCTATCTTTATTATCTATAGCTCTATGTATCTATCTATGTATCTATCTATCTGTCATTAGGGTGGACACCAACATTTCTCTGACGTCCTAGTGGATGCTGGGAACTCCTGAAAGGACCATGGGGAATAGCGGCTCCGCAGGAGACTGGGCACAACTAAAGAAAGCTTTTAGGTCACCTGGTGTGCACTGGCTCCTCCCACTATGACCCTCCTCCAAGCCTCAGTTAGATTTTGTGCCCGGCCGAGGTTGGATGCACACTAGGGGCTCTCCTGAGCTTCTAAAAAGAAAGTATATAATTAGGTTTTTTATTTTACAGTGAGACCTGCTGGCAACAGGCTCACTGCAGCGAGGGACTAAGGGGAGAAGAAGCGAACATACCTGCTTGCAGCTAGCTTGGGCTTCTTAGGCTACTGGACACCATTAGCTCCAGAGGGATCGACCGCATGGAACTGGCCTTGGTGTTCGGTCCCGGAGCCGCGCCGCCGTCCCCCTTACAGAGCCAGAAGCAAGAAGAGGTCCGGAAAATCGTCGGCAGAAGACATCAGTCTTCACCAATGTAGCGCACAGCACTGCAGCTGTGCGCATTGCTCCTCATACACACTTCACACTCCGGTCACTGAAGGTGCAGGGCGCTAGGGGGGGGCGCCCTGAGCAGCAATAAAAACACCTTGGCTGGCAAAAATACCACAATATATAGCCCCAGAGGCTATATATGTGATAATTACCCCTGCCAGAATCCATAAAAAAGCGGGAGAATAGTCCGCGAAAAAGGGGCGGAGCTATCTCCTTCAGCACACTGGCGCCATTTCTCCCTCACAGCTCCGCTGGAAGGAAGCTCCCTGGCTCTCCCCTGCAGTCTACACTACAGAAAAGGGTAAAAAAGAGAGGGGGGGCACTAAATTTAGGCGCAGTATATATAACAGCAGCTATAGGGGACATAATTCAGTTAGTCCCTGCATTATATAGCGCTCTGGTGTGTGCTGGTATACTCTCACTCTGTCTCCCCAAAGGGCTTTTGTGGGTCCTGTCCTCTGTTAGAGCATTCCCTGTGTGTGTGCGGTGTGTCGGTACGGCTGTGTCGACATGTTTGATGAGGATAATGATGTGGAGGCGGAGCAGATGCCTATAGAAGGGGATGTCACCCCCTGCGGGGCAGACACCTGAGTGGATGGACTTATGGAAGGAATTGCGTGCACGTGTCGACTCCTTACACAAAAAATATGACGACATGCCAAATGCGGGACAGCCGGCTTCTCAGCTCGTGCCTGTCCAGGCGTCTCAAAGGCCATCGGGGGCTCTAAAACGCCCGCTACGTCAGATGGCAGACGCGGATGTCGACACGGATACTGACACCAGTGTCGACGACGATGAGTCTAGTCTAATGTCCACTAAGGCCATTCGTTGCATGATTGAAGCAATGAAAGAGGTGTTACAAATTTCTGATATAAACCCAGGTACCACTAAAAAGGGTATTATGTTTGGGGAGAAAAAACTACCCGTAGTTTTTCCCCCATCAGAAGAATTAAATGAAGTGTGTGAAGAAGCGTGGGCTTTCCCTGATAAAAGATTGGTAATCTCTAAGAAGTTACTAATGGCGTTCCCTTTCCCGCCAGAGGATAGGTCACGTTGGGAGACACCCCCTAGGGTGGATAAAGCGCTCACACGTTTGTCTAAAAAGGTGGCACTACCGTCTCCGGATACGGCCGCCCTCAAGGAACCTGCTGATAGAAAGCAGGAGGCGATCCTGAAGTCTGTATATACACACTCAGGCATTATACTTAGACCAGCTATTGCGTCAGCATGGATGTGCAGTGCTGCCGCTGCGTGGTCAGATTCCCTGTCAGAAAAGATTGACACCCTAGACAGGGACACTATTCTGCTAACCATAGAGCATATAAAAGACTCAGTCTTATACATGAGAGATGCACAGAGGGAGATCTGCCGTCTGGCATCTAAAATAAGTGCATTGTCCATTTTTGCTAGGAGAGGCTTATGGACTCGCCAGTGGACAGGGGATGCAGATTCAAAAAGGCACATGGAAGTTTTGCCTTATAAGGGTGAGGAGTTATTTGGGGATGGTCTCTCGGACCTAGTTTCCACAGCAACTGCTGGGAAGTCAGCATTTTTACCCCATGTTCCCTCACAGCCTAAAAAGGCGCCGTTTTATCAGGTACAGTCCTTTCGGACTCAGAAAAACAGGCGTGGAAAAGGCGGGTCCTTTCTGTCCAGAGGCAGAGGTAGGGGAAAAAGGCTGCAACAAACAGCAGGTTCCCAGGAGCAAAAGTCCTCCCCCGCTTCTTCCAAGTCCGCCGCATGACGGTGGGGCTCCACAGGCGGAGCCAGGTACGGTGGGGGGCCGCCTCAAAAATTTCAGCGATCAGTGGGCTCGCTCACAGGTGGATCCCTGGATCCTGCAAATAGTATCTCAAGGGTACAAACTGGAATTCGAGGCGTCTCCACCCCACCGGTTCCTAAAATCTGCCTTGCCGATTACTCCTTCAGACAGGGAGGCTGTGCTAGCGGCAATTCACAAGCTGTATTCCCAGCAGGTGATAATCAAGGTGCCCCTACTTCAACAAGGACGGGGTTACTATTCCACACTGTTTGTGGTACCGAAACCGGACGGTTCGGTGAGACCCATTTTAAATTTGAAATCCTTGAACACATACATAAAAAAATTCAAGTTCAAGATGGAATCGCTCAGGGCGGTTATTGCAAGCCTGGACGAGGGGGATTACATGGTATCCCTGGACATCAAGGATGCTTACCTGCATGTCCCCATTTACTATCCTCACCAGGAGTACCTCAGATTTGTGGTACAGGATTGCCATTACCAATTCCAGACGCTGCCGTTTGGACTCTCCACGGCACCGAGGGTGTTTACCAAGGTAATGGCGGAAATGATGATACTCCTTCGAAGAAAGGGAGTTTTAATTATCCCGTACTTGGACGATCTCCTAATAAAGGCGAGGTCCAAGGAGCAGTTATTAGTGGGAGTAGCACTATCTCAGGAGGTGCTACACCAGCACGGTTGCATTCTGAATATTCCAAAATCACAGCTAGTTCCGACGACACGTCTACTGTTCCTGGGTATGATTCTGGATACAGTCCAGAAAAAAGTGTTTCTCCCGGAGGAGAAAGCCAAGGAGCTGTCATCTCTAGTCAGAGACCTCCTGAAACCGAAACAGGTATCGGTGCATCACTGCACGCGGGTCCTGGGAAAGATGGTGGCTTCTTACGGAGCAATTCCTTTCGGCAGGTTCCATGCCAGAATCTTTCAGTGGGACCTGTTGGACCAATGGTCCGGATCGCATCTTCAGATGCATCGCCTAATAACCCTGTCTCCAAGAACCAGGGTGTCTCTGCTGTGGTGGCTGCAGAGTGCTCATCTTCTAGAGGGCCGCAGATTCGGCATACAGGACTGGGTCCTGGTGACCACGGATGCCAGCCTTCGAGGCTGGGGGGCAGTCACACAGGGAAGAAACTTCCAAGGACTATAATCGAGTCAGGAGACTTCCCTACACATAAATATTCTGGAACTAAGGGCCATTTACAATGCCCTAAGTCAGGCAAAATCCCTGCTTCTACACCAGCCGGTACTGATCCAGTCAGACAACATCACGGCAGTCGCCCATGTAAATCGACAGGGCGGCACAAGAAGCAGGATGGCAATGGCAGAAGCCACAAGGATTCTCCGATGGGCGGAAAATCACGTACTAGCACTGTCAGCAGTGTTCATTCCGGGAGTGGACAACTGGGAAGCAGACTTTCTCAGCAGGCACGACCTCCACCCGGGAGAGTGGGGACTTCATCCAGAAGTCTTCACGCTGATTGTAAATCGATGGGAACGGCCACAGGTGGACATGATGGCGTCCCGCCTAAACAAAAAACTAGAGAGATATTGCGCCAGGTCAAGGGACCCTCAGGCGATAGCTGTGGACGCTCTAGTGACACCGTGGGTGTACCAGTCAGTTTATGTGTTCCCTCCTCTGCCTCTCATACCAAGGGTACTGAGAATAATAAGAAAACGAGGAGTAAGAACAATACTCGTGGTTCCGGATTGGCCAAGACGAGCGTGGTACCCGGAACTTCAAGAGATGATCTCAGAGGACCCATGGCCTCTGCCGCTCAGACAGGACCTGCTGCAGCAGGGGCCCTGTCTGTTCCAAGACTTACCGCGGCTGCGTTTGACGGCATGGCGGTTGAACGCCGGATCCTGAAGGAAAAGGGCATTCCGGAGGAAGTCATTCCTACGCTGATTAAAGCCAGGAAAGATGTAACTGCAAAGCATTATCACCGCATATGGCGGAAGTATGTTGCTTGGTGTGAGGCCAAAAAGGCCCCAACAGAGGAATTTCAACTAGGTCGATTTCTGCATTTCCTACAAGCAGGAGTGACTATGGGCCTGAAATTAGGCTCCATTACGGTACAGATCTCGGCTCTGTCGATTTTCTTCCAGAAAGAACTAGCTTCACTACCCGAAGTTCAGACGTTTGTGAAAGGAGTGCTGCATATTCAGCCCCCGTTTGTGCCTCCAGTGGCACCTTGGGATCTCAACGTGTGTTGAGTTTCTTAAAATCACATTGGTTTGAGCCACTTAAAACCGTGGATCTAAAATATCTCACGTGGAAAGTGGTCATGTTATTGGCCTTGGCTTCAGCCAGGCGTGTGTCAGAATTGGCAGCTTTGTCATGTAAAAGCCCTTATCTGATTTTCCATATGGATAGGGCGGAATTGAGGACTCGTCCTCAGTTTCTCCCTAAGGTGGTATCAGCTTTTCACTTGAACCAACCTATTGTGGTGCCTGCGGCTACTAGGGACTTGGAGGATTCCAAGTTACTGGACGTAGTCAGGGCCTTGAAAATGTATGTTTCCAGGACGGCTAGAGTCAGGAAAACTGACTCGCTATTTATCCTGTATGCACCCAACAAACTGGGTGCTCCTGCTTCTAAGCAGACTATTGCTCGCTGGATTTGTAGCACAATTCAGCTGGCGCATTCTGCGGCTGGACTGCCGCATCCTAAATCAGTAAAAGCCCATTCCACAAGGAAGGTGGGCTCATCTTGGGCGCCTGCCCGAGGGGTCTCGGCTTTACAACTTTGCCGAGCTGCTACTTGGTCAGGGGCAAACACGTTTGCAAAATTCTACAAATTTGATACCCTGGCTGAGGAGGACCTTGAGTTCTCTCATTCGGTGCTGCAGAGTCATCTGCACTCTCCCGCCCGTTTGGGAGCTTTGGTGTAATCCCCATGGTCCTTTCGGAGTTCCCAGCATCCACTAGGACGTCAGAGAAAATAAGATTTTACTCACCGGTAAATCTATTTCTCGTAGTCCGTAGTGGATGCTGGGCGCCCATCCCAAGTGCGTTTTGTCTGCAATACTTGTACATAGTTATTGTTAACTAAAGGGTTATTGTTGAGCCATCTGTTGAGAGGCTCAGTTGTTTTCATACTGTTAAACTGGGTATAGTATCACGAGTTATACGGTGTGATTGGTGTGGCTGGTAGGAGTCTTACCCGGGATTCAAAATCCTTCCTTATTATGTCAGCTCGTCCGGGCACAGTGTCCTAACTGAGGCTTGGAGGAGGGTCATAGTGGGAGGAGCCAGTGCACACCAGGTGACCTAAAAGCTTTCTTTAGTTGTTCCCAGTCTCCTGCGGAGCCGCTATTCCCCATGGTCCTTTCGGAGTTCCCAGCATCCACTACGGACTACGAGAAATAGATTTACCGGTGAGTAAAATCTTATTTTATCTTGCCTCCAGGCGACTGTGACGAACTCACACCACTGCCGACAGCCTCATCCAAATGGTCATAATCCCAACACTTTTTAGAAGGTAAGCTACATCTACCCCTTACCCTCCCCCTAACCATCCCTACCCGCTGTCTAACCCTAACCCTTCCCTCCCGCAGTCTAACCCAACGTATCCCCCTCCCATCCCGCAGCATAACACTAGCCCACCCCAGCATACTCAAATTCAGAATTCTGGCGTCGGGATTCCAGTGCTGGTGCTCTGACTGTCAGCATCGCGAACATCAGGATGCCAACTACATCCCCACAAAATGGCTGCCTCTACAGGTGTACAGTAGGTGAAAGGTACAGTTTGATGTCATGCTACAGATGGATGTTGTCTCTTTAGTACTACATCCCCACAAAATGGCTGCCTCTACAGGTGTATAGTAAGTAGGTGACAGGTACAGTTTGATGTCATGCTACAGATGGATGTTGTCTCTTTAGTACACTAATAGACAAATTGCTCTGACAGAACACGTTAGAATATGTTGTGGATGTATAAATAAGATAGAGGCTACTCTGTGGTGGCAAGCTCTCAAAGTACTGCTCGAAACCAGTTTCAGCCAACTAGTTGTCAATCAATATGTTTTTGTCTCGGATGACCTCTGCCCCCATTCATATATATATATATATATATATATTTTATTATTATTATTTATTTATTTTTTTCTTAGTTTCCTACTTAAGAAACATGTGATTCCATATAAGTACATAATGATAATGGCTACCACCCACATCCTGCATTTCTAGGAAATACACTGACCACTTTTAATAGGCAAAATGTTATATGCAGGATGACCATTACATCAGTTAACTCCATTGAATGGAAGTTAAATGAACATTCCTCATGTATGCATTTGGTTATTAGGTTAAATAATAAATATAAAACCAATAATTACACAAATACCACAGCAACTGAAAACCAAGAAAAATAATGACATACAGTAAGTGATTCCAGTACATGCAGATTGCAACTCTTTAATTTATCATGGCTTGTATTTAAATACATATTGTGCCTTTATTACATTTTATTATATATTTTAATGTAATTTCAGACATACATTTGCTGATAGAACCTACGTAGAAAAATATTTATTGAAATTTTATGTTCTTTTATTTTAATGCTTATTATAGATCACCCACGTCAGTCTTTATTGTCCAGTGTGATGCTATTCTGTGTGTACGCATTTATGCTACTTTTGAGCTTCATTGAAAAAACCTAAGCACTGCATCTGTAATATTCATGACAAGCTCTTTACATCATTCATAAATTGTATTCTTTATCATTTTTCTTATACTCACTGGGCATAAACATATTTAACTTTCCATAACCAGCAGTGATCTAAAAATATTATAATTTTCACATTCATTACGTTCTGAATAAAGTGTCCAAAGAAGAGGAGCCAAGTAGGATGGAGCTTCTTGGGCTGGTACAAACTGTCCACCCATGCCATAATCACAGATAATTACCAGGGCTGTTATCTGTCTTTTGCCTTCATATTGCTTCAAAGTACCTTTAATTGAATTGCTGTAATTTTTGCCCTGCCTTAATGTAGTGACTTGTGGAGTGGAAATGATCCAGTGACGTCTGAGACCGTCATATGCAGCTTTGGGAGGGAGACAAGTCCATATGAACCTGATGCTGACCATAAATACAGACTCCCTCTGGCTGCTTCACATAACGCACTGGGGAGACCTGCATATCCTGCCATGCAGTGAGACTCCTGCTGTGCTTTGGACCAGTCTGCAGAATACTACTATATGCCAGCTGGAAGCACCTGTAGCACTGTTCTGCAAGTGACAAGAGCGATAGACTGCAAGCACAGCTCCCCAAGTCAGCTCAAGGTTTGTGTCTCCCTTCCCTTCTTCCCTCTCACTTACTTTCCTTCGCTGTCCATTGTTTTCCATCATTTTCTATAGATTGAGTATTTTCTTTATTGAATTGTATAATCGGATGCTTATCTTTTTCTCAACTTTATTATTCCTGTTTCACTGTAGTTCATTCAGTTGTGTTTCTCCAGTTACCCTGTATCAGTCAGCGAGATTTTATCAATTTCCTTTTGCCTTTTCACTTAATATTATACATGAGATAATATATTTCAATATATTTTTATTTGCAAATGTTTTTCGCTGATTATATCTATTGCAGAATTTACAAAGCATAGTTAATTACAGAACGCAGACCTGTTCCTTATAGCACAAGCAATGCTTTTACAGTACTGTATTGTGTGACATGCTGTGCCTGGTTATACACTGAAGAAATGTACACACTATAAATATATAGCTGTGTACATATATATATATATATATATATATATATACATAGAGGTATATAATACATTTGATTTTACCTATATACCAAATACAAAAATACTTGTACAAATATTGCACAAGCTGATCCACCAGAGAATAGGCACGTCTCCATATGGCTAGTCCTATACTATGTATAGCATTTTGCATCATAAGAATGTGATATTTCACTGCATTATACACTAAAATATATATTGTATACTAAACTTGTGTGACGCTTGTGTGATCTTGTATAGAAGCTGAATAGAAAAGTAATCAGAAAGAGACTAACACTTGCAGAACTTGTTTAATTAAAAAATGCAATTAATTTGAAAAAAAATATAGTTTTTACAGTCCTCTGGGCTCCTTTATACAGTAGTAGCTTATTATGTCTGGATCTAGTACAACAACAAAATATCAACTTGCATTGCGTGAGGATTTATGAAATGTTGTGAGGATTTATGAAATGTTTTACTTCAGATTTAGAGACACATCAGTTTACACATAAGGAAAGGAGAAAAATGATAGGAAAGCTATTACCTTTATTATCACTGAAGTAAAAAACTTCACAATACAGTATATTGCGGCACATTGCCTGCCCTGTATTAGATATAGGGCAGGCAATGTTAGTAGTTACCTATATATTATTTATGGAAAAGAGTACTTTGCACTGTACACATAAGGATATTAAAAGTCACCAGGAATGAGACAGTAGGTAGAGGGATTTTAGTAGGCCATGATACTTTCAGGTGATTGGTAATGTATTTATAAATGACTGTAGAATATAAGTATTTCTTACACAGGTTGAGTATCCCATATCCAAATATTCCGAAATACGGAATATTCCGAAATACTGACTTTTTTGAGTGAGAGTGAGATAGTGAAACCTTTGTTTTTTGATGGCTTAATGTACACAAACTTTGTTTAATACACATAGTTCTTAATAATATTGTATTAAATGACCTTCAGGCTGTGTGTATAAGGTGTATATGAAACATAAATGAATTGTGTGAATGTAGACACACTTTGTTTAATGCACAATGTTATAAAATGTTATAAAAAATATTGGCTAAAATTACCTTCCGGCTGTGTGTATAAAGTGTATATGTAACATAAATGCATTCTGTGCTTAGATTTAGGTCCCATCACCATGATATCTCATTATGGTATCTAATTATTCCAAAATACGGAAAAATCCCATATCCAAAATACCTCTGGTCCCAAGCATTTTGGATAAGGGATCCTCAACCTGTACTATAAACTAAGGTAATAATGATTGTTGAAGTTATTAACAAGTCCCCTGTAACACAGATATTGTTAGATGAGAATATACATTTTTATTGAGATCATTTGTGAACTATAAATATATGGTATACAGAACTTTGCAAGGTTGGCATTTAAGGCCACAGTAATACCTCTTTTCCACCTAAGTCCCAGGTCTTACCCAAGATTTGGAACACAGGGGCTAATTCAGACCTGATCGCTGCTGTGCGTTTTCGCACAGTAGGCGATCAGGTCTGAACTGCGCATGCGCCGCAATGTGCATGTGCATGCCAGAGATGCGATCGGCATCTCAGCCCAGCGATTGTCTCTGCCTGATTGACAGGCAGAGGCGTTCGCTGGGCGGGAGGAGGCGGGCTGGCGGCGTTTGCCTGCCCTTTTTAAGGGCGCGGTCTGGGCAATGCAGAAGTGCCAGGACCGCGCGGGGGCGGGCCACGGTGGCTGCGTGACGTCACACGCAGCCACTGCGACCCCCGACGCAGTGAAGAGTTGCCTACCAGCACAGCAATGCTGCGCAGGTAGGGACTTACTCGCCAGGGTGCGCTAGCATCACCACCGTGCCATGCTATCGCACCTGTGCGGCGTGGGAGGGCAAGACATGCAGGGCGGACTAGCCCTGTGCTGGGTGTCCCCCCGCATGTCAGGGTGGCTGATCGTAGCCGTGCAAAGCTACGATCAGGTCTGAATTAGCCCCACAGTTCCAAACCAGGTCAGACCCAGGACAGCCCCACTTCCACCACAGTACTGATCTGGGTTATTCCCGGATCGGCGCCACTCACACTGCACACGGTTGCAGTGCAGGCACTTGGAAATTACATCAACTCCTTGCACCACAAAAGCGTCTCTCTCCATCCTGTAAATGGGTCCTGGGTCAGATTCCCGGGTGACGGACCCGGATAGACCCTTTTGCATTGACCTAAATCCTGGGTTGCTGCGCAGTAATCCAGGATTTTCAGGTAAGTCGAAGAGGGGTATTAGAGTTAGGAAATTCAGCTAAAAGAGTGCATATTTACACCTGGCAAACCATGCTGCACTGTAAGATGTGCTTGTACAATACATTGTGTATGCAGGGGGAATGCTCTCTGCTTCTACATGTAGCACACACATCAGACAGTTTGATGTTTTACACTGCAATTTAGTTCAAATAAGATGCAAACCCTCCTGGCTCTAAACCAGTCTATGCATATTGAATGTTCCCTGCCACAATGCAGCAGGAGTTTGCCAGAATGTTAAATTGCAGTTTGTAGCTGGTTACACTCTTAACTCTATGGGGTCGATCCAGTTAACTTGCCCTCGCATTCCAGGGGGCGAGTGCCCGTTACAGTTGTGTACAAATGCCAGCAACAGCAGCAAAATTTGCCCCCTTCATGGCCCCATATCGCCCCAGATTCATTTATTTTTATACGTAGCCCTATATAGCTGCAAACAATCTGGCAGTATAGTAAGTGTGACATATAGCCACACTCACGGTGGTGAGGAATCGCGGCCAGTAGGACCGACCCCCAAGTGAGGACCATAGTGAATACAGAGGACGACCAATGAAATTTGCAACATTGTGTCACCATGATGATGAAATTCACTGGAAATTGCGTCATCAAGCTCAGGGACTGCCCACTTCTATATGGAAATTTCTGGGATTCAGGAAACTGCTCTACTCTCCCAGAAATCCAGGACAGTATCCCAAAATGTGGGAGTCTCAGATATTCAGGGAAAGTCGGCAAGATCTGGATAATTTCCTTTATTTTGTGCATTTTCATTGTTTAGTGGCTGATAAGAACTCTGCTTAACTCTTTATCTGCTTGTCTCCAACTCATTCCACATACAAGCTGTTTGCTTATGTAGTTGTTACATGGTGCAGAAGAAAGTGCTGCACAGCCTCTTTGTCAGGAACAATAAGAACGTTCTGTGTCAGGATAAATTACCAGGCAGCATTCTCTGGACTTGCCATTGAACTGTTTTGTCATATGTGTTATTTACACTTTACCATGACAGACGAGGTTGTCATTTCCATTACTGTAATCTACAGTACATGCTCATTAAAGGGATCTATTTACTAAGTGTTAGATGGAGATAAAGTGCACGGAGATAAAGTACCAGCCAACCAGCTCCTAACTGTCATTTTTCAAACCCAGCCTGTGACATGGTAGTTAGGAGCTGATTGGCTGTTACTTTCTCTCCTTCCACTTTATCTCCGTTCAAGCGTTAGTAAATAGACCCCTTAAGCTCAATTTTACTTCATATTTAATAAATCGATAATAAAACAACATTTTCATTGCTATCATATTGGTATTTATTGATTACATTTACTGGGGAGATGTACTAAGCCATGGAGAATGATAAACTGGAGAGAGATAAAGTACCAGCCAATCAGCTCATATCTGCCATGTCAAAGGCTGTGTTTGAAATATGACAGGCAGGATCTGATTGGTTGGTAGTTTATCTCTTTCCACTGGATCACTCTCCAAGGCCAGAGCCGGTCCAAGCCAAGATGATGCCCTAGGCAAAATTTTGGCTGGTGCCCCCTAGCACTGCCACTAGTCCCGCCTGTGACCCTGCACCCCTTTACCAGCACCATCACCTCTTACCCATAGCAGTCCTCATTTTGGTCCTCCTACCCCCTATTTTTTCAATAGAAACAGTGCGCACATTCGGCACACAGCCCAAAAAGGGGTGTGTTCTTGCTGGGAAGGGGCATGGCCACACAACAGTACCCCCAATTCAAATTACGCCACACAGTAATGAAACTTTATTCACATTATATCATGCGATAGTGTCCCTTATTCACGTTACATCACACAGTAGTACCACTTTACCTTATATACTTTACTCCTCACAGTAGTGCCCCTTATTAATATTACACCACACCATATTGCTCTAAATTCACATTACACCACACAGCAGTGCCCTTTCTATACGTTACGCATTCCTATGTGTCTAGGATGTACAAGCAGCTTCTGCTGATTAAAGTGATATGCGGCATGCCAATATTCTGTGTGCGACTGTGGCTATATCTGCACATGAAATGCTACAGTACAGTGATTTCCAGGATTACACTGTAACGTAGCATTTCATATGCAGATATAGCCACAGTCACACACAGAATATTGGCATGCCGCATATCATTTTATCCAGCAGAAGCTGCTTGTGCCCCTAGGCATTCCAAATGCCCTGGGCATTTGCCTAGTTTGCCTATGCCTTGGGCCAACTCTGTCCAAGGCTTATTACATCTCACATGTCCTGACTGAATATGTAGCTTATCTTATAAGATGCATGTATTTTGAAACAGTATTTAAATGTACAAGTGACATTTTCTTCACTATCATTTACTATCATTTACTTTGCAGATGCAAAAGTGCACAAGTCTCCTGCTGGTATCAGTAATACTCTGTGCCACTATCTCACAGACATTTGGACTAGTTTTAACAGTAAGTATACATTCTAATAATTAGTTTACCACAATATAATATAAGAAAGGACTGATATATGTGTTACATGTTCAGTAAATATTTAAAAGCTAATTTGATCCAAATGCCAAAATGTTTTGAATGACATTCATTTATTGAAAAACTATATTTAATCTAATACTTGGAGCTAGATAGAAGAACTGAAGCCATAGGCTGTGTGCTGTATGTTAAAGTGATATTCTTCCAGAGAGTCATTCAGTAATGTTACAGATATACAATATATTGGTGTATTTGGTTTGTTGAAACATGATTACTACAAAGCACAGGGAGTATATTTATGAAGCAGCTGACACTTCTCAGTGGGTTTGACCTCAAAATTTAAAGTGGCACAAATATCAGGTGTTACGTCCTCTATGTACTAATGCAATTGTGTGGACACGATCCTGGATCACTCATATAGTAGATCGGGAAATGTTGATGTGGGATACCCTGTCTCATGCTCCACTTGTTTCCTCCATATGCCTCTTAACAAGTTGCGTTAATAATTATCCTATTTTTTTGTCCTTGATTAACTCTAAAGCTGTGTACGCACGGTGAGATATATCCTTTCGATTTTGACTATATAGTCAAAATCGCAAGGAAAGTTAGTAGAAATCGCATGGTGTTGGGCAGCTTGCGATAGCTATTCGATCCTGATGCGCGGTCCTGCGGGGTCGGTATCGCAATGCTAGATAGACTGTGCAGGCAAGTCAATCTTGACTATCTAGTGCACTATCTAGTACAAAGTATAGTCAAAATTGGCACTTAGTCAAAATTGTACGTAGTCAAAATTTAAATCGTATAGTCAAAATCGGGCATTAAAAGGATCTCACCATGTGTATGTACCTTAATAATAGTCAGGTATGGGAAAGGGAACAGGTATGGGAAAGAGCCTAATTGTTGCACTGATTCGGCACACACTTGCAATTGCGTATAGGCGTCTCTCAGATGCGGCATACTCCATGTCAGCCTTATTCATTTGTTATAATCTTCTCACATTACAACAGTTCTAGAGAGTGGGTCAGTAGCGGTTTCGCCTGTTATCATTGGTGTAACAGGGCCAGGACAGTAGGCATAGAAGTGACTACACCTATGTTTTGTAACGTACCCTCAGCGTCATACAAGAGACACCAGAGACTAAGGGGCCCACACCGCAAACCCTGCACCCATATATTTACCTATCTGGAGTCCTGTGTCGGCCAGCGATGTAAATAGATTTGCACATGTGCACATCTCCTGGAACATGGTGCCAGCACAATGCCAGAATCTACTGTGCTGCCGGAAGCCCACACAGAGGCTGCAAATGGCCACATCTTCTCTTAAACCGTCCCTGCTCCGCATATCTACTGTGGTCCCTCCATTTCCAACAGCAGCCCCCCATAGGTTTCTTGGGGGCTGCAAAGCTGGCAGATTTACCAAGCTTTGGAATGTGCAGCAGTTTGGCCCCAGCAGCTAACTCCATCTGAAGATGTTTGTAGCCACTATGGCTTATCGGCTATATTCCGCAAAACTTACCGGTACCCTCCCTGGCAATGGCAGATGCGCATGCGTGGGCAGCCGCCACTGCAGTAGCGCTGTGGAGAGACAAAACAGTAGTGAAGTGACTGCTAATGCGATCACTTCACTTCTAACACATCGCAGGAATGGGCCCCTGTCACTGCGTGTGAATCAATCCTGCCAATGTTAATTTCTTATTTCTGTGAATAAAGGCAATAAATAATTGCAATTATCAAGTCTAAAACCCGATAATTTGTGTATATCAGGGACGTGCGGTGAGGTAAATGGCTCAGGAGGCACTGGCTAGTACCAGAGCCAGATTTACACACAATGGCCCTCATTCCGAGTTGTTCGCTCGCAAGCTGCTTTTAGCAGCTTTGCACACGCTAAGCCGCCGCCTACTGGGAGTGAATCTTAGCACAGTAGATTTGCGAACGAAAGATTAGCAGATTTGCGAATAGACAGTTCTTAGCAGTTTCTGAGTAGCTCGAGACTTACTCTGCCACTGCGATCAGTTCAGTCAGTTTCGTTCCTGGTTTGACGTCACAAACACACCCAGCGTTCACCCAGACACTCCCCCGTTTCTTCAGACACTCCCGCGTTTTTCCCAGAAACGGCAGCGTTTTTTCGCACACACCCATAAAACGGCCAGTTTCCGCCCAGAAACACCCACTTCCTGTCAATCACACTACGATCACCAGAACGAAGAAAAAACCTCGTAAGGCAGGCAGAGATCCGCATAGGCTCAAAGCCACATAAGCACCCGGAATTTTTATGACATTTGGCTACGGTAGGCAGGGCTAGCCTTAGTGATGGACAGTTGGGGTCAGGTGACCCAGGGTGCCTATCAGGTGTAGGTAGGAGGAGTATATACAGGGGTATATAGGCCTGGGTTAGGCAGCCATCTTCCTCTTAGCAGTTTCTTCGGATGCCCTCCCACCCGCCCTTTAATTTGGTGCTTCCGGTCCGCTTTTCGGACCGCCTTTCAATTTCAAGCAGGCTTTGATAGCCAGATGGGCGGAAAGTCGCTACCAGCCAGCGGTCAAAAGTTACATAAGTGGTCACTGTGGGACACCCCCTTTTGATAGAACAGCGAGTGTGTCCTCCCCTTGCGGGTGGACTACGGATGTTCCCGTGCGGGTTCGTCCAAGGCTCTGCTAGAGTAAGGGGGGTGAGTCCTGCGCAGTGCGGGTTATGTTTAAGGAGGCGGTTGTGAGTCCCCTCCTAGTTTTATTGGTTTATTATAGTTGACTGGTGCTGGTGAGTTGGTAGCCCCTTTTCTCGCCATCCTCCAATATTTAGCTTAAATGACAGGTCATCGAACAATAAATGCCAGTTTGACCTTTTAAATCTAGCAGTTGGTGTCCGTGTGGTTATTTCATAGTGATAAGCTAGCTAAGTGTTAATGTTAAGTGCGTCAGAATAAAGGCATGGGTGACTTATGCCGTGAGTAAAATACCTAACTTAATAGCAAATTTACTTGGCGCAGTCGCACTGCGGACATTGCGTATGCGCATTAGCGACTAATCGCTCCTTTGCGGAAAAAAATAACGAGCGATCAACTCGGAATGACCACCAATATATGAGCCAAAGGGGTCATGTGGGCATTATGCACATGTGCAGAGGAATAAACTCCAGAAAATTTGGTACATTTTTATCAGAGATGTGCGGAACAGATAGAGAGTTTTGACTATAAAAATGATTACAATAATGCAAAGAAGATATTTCTAACATAGTCTTAGTATTTTTCATATACTTTATACAGTCAAGACTCTGGCACAAACGTTAGTATGACAGGAAAGGCTCTGCCTCACCTGCCTCACCCCATCGCACATCACACACACACACACACACACACACACACACACACACACACACACACACACACACACGGCACTAAATACTTAAAGTGAGAAAAAAAGATAAGACCTTTTAAAAAATATTTGTAGGTTGCAGAATAAAGTGAACAGTAAATTTTGTAGCTTGAGTTACTTTCCTAAATCTAGTGATACTGATCAATGTTCCTGCGCATACTGGAGACGTTTTGTGCAGATGCAACCTAGCTCCTTTAATAATGACACTTAATTCATTTATATCATGAGATCCATTTATTACAGACTCTCTGCCGTCCATCCAATGCAGCACAATAAAAATGCAGCCAGTTTAGAAATATTTGGATGATAAGATTATACTATTTTGAAACTACACAGTCATTCATTATTGGTATTATATTATGATTTAGTAGTATACTCTCCAAAATACAATTTCTAATCATACATAAGGAATATGGCATAATAGGAATAAGTACAGCGCACACGGAGAAAAGCTCAATATTTCATAAATAAGTAAGAACAATTGCTGTAATCTACTCTTTTCATTAACAAAAATGATTACTGAACAACAAACCAAATAAAGATAATAGAGACGTCTAGTACTGTACCTACATATATTCTATGAGGAATTTATCAAAGACGGTACTTTCCTAGGGTTCTCACCCTGCCTCTAGGCCACTTGTTAGCTTCTCATCCCCAGCCACCATGCTTACAAACAAACATCACCTAAACATTCGCTGCTGAGGGAAAGCACAGGAGCTGGAAATGAATTTCTATAAAATCTATTGAAATGGACCTTACCTACTGTAACCATGTGTTCTTACAACAAATAATAGAGAATCTCAAAAGCAATACACTGTACAGTACACATTCAGAGTACTGTACGGTACCTCAAGAAAACATTATAGTATCAAATCCCACTGATATACCATAAAATGTATGCTGTCCTGGACCTTTTATTTTTGACACTGTCCCTAATGCCATCTCATTTGTATAGAAGGATGTCCAAAAATAAAGTAGTTCAATTACAGTGGCCCAATACACTGTATCTGTGCAACTCAGGGATGTACAGCATGCCTCTGAATTACTAGAAGAAAGCAAGTATTGGAATGCAAGTCAAAATCACCATCAAACTGAATGGCAACATCAAACCTTTTGGATTGGTTTGGTCACACTGGGCCACAAGAATAAGTTTTTAGCTTTTTGAAAAAAAAAATTCAGATTACGTCAGCATATTTTTTTCTATGTGTATATGTATATATATATATATATATATATATACTGTATAAGATGTTTTTGCTGACTTCTGGGAAATGTTAGATTGACATCTGGGTGCCGTCTCCAGCAATTGCCTCCGAGACAAGTGCCTCATAAGTTCACCGCTGCTTGCGCACCACAACTAACATTTGTTTTACAGATTTTCTCTAACTGTCTCTACTTCAAAGAGCTTATTAGCCTCTCAATGAATGGGCTGTAAACCGTGTGTACATGTTTGTATAGCAAAATTAGATTTCATGCTTCATCGGGGCATGGACTGCCGCCATGTACAGACATTTTCTAATTGTAATGGCCACAATCTAGTACATCGCTCATTTCACCCGCTGGGTGAAATGAGCGCCCCCCCCCCCCTTCCTCGCTCAACGCACATCGCGTTGTGCTGAGCGGGGGGGGAGATGTGTGCTGAGTGGTCTATGACAGATCACTCAGCACACATCTCTCCTTGTGTGTACTGCCCTTAAGGCGCTGTGTATTAAGTTGGTGCAAAATAATAATTTAATGTGGATGCTTCTGCCACTTTGCTAACTGATTTGTGATTTGTATGACATTGCCTTGTTTTACTAGGGGAAAGATAAGCGAGGCTGGACATTGAACAGTGCAGGCTACCTCTTAGGACCACGTAAGTGACAAAAGCTATTTTATGGCAATAAAATCTGTTTCACTTTGTACAGACATATGGTTATTTACACATGTACTAAGCCTTAGCGAGAGATAAAGTACCAGCCAATCGGCTCCTAACTGCCACGGTAAAGGCTGTGCTTGACAGGAGCTGATTGATTGGTATTTTATCTCTCTCCACTTTATCCCTCTGCGAGGCTTAGTACATCTGCCCCATAGTCAGGCGTATATTAAAGAGGTTTCCCCTTAATGTCGTTTGTGAATTAAGACAACAGTTGGTGATCAGGCATCTATGACTTTGTCCACTACAGGTGGGAAGTGGCCATCTAACATAGGCTCACTGTCACACACTGTTACCTACACAGAAGTGCTTCACTGTTCAGATAGGAATTTATATCAGAAAACTGGGTCAAATAGATGTTATGCTAATTTCCTGACACCAACTGGACGAAAGTGGGATCCCTCCCTTGTTCCCCAGCACTTGCCCTTGCTACTGAGTGTGTTCTTTCTGCCTGAACAATGCGGGTCATTCCGAGTTGATCGCTCGCTGCTGATTTCCGCAGTGCAGCGATCAGGTAAAAAAACGGCAAAACTGTGCATTCGTATGCACCGCAATGCGCAGGCGCGTCGTACGGGTACAAAGAGGATCGGTGCTGGGCGATGGATTTAGCAAAGATTCCATTCGCACAGCCGAATGCAAGGTGATTGACAGAAAGAGGGCGTTTATGGGTGTCAACTGACCGTTTTCTGGGATTGTTTGGGAAAACGCAGGCGTGTCCAGGCGTTTGCAGGGCGGGTGTCTGACGTCAATTCCGGCACCAAAAAGACTGAAGTGATCGCAAGGGCTGAGTAAGTCTAGAGCAGTGGCGTCAGAAGGCGGGTGCGGGGGGTGCGACCCGCACCCGGGTGTCCCCCTCGGAACGGGTGACACCAAAGTGCAAGCTCTTCTGTAGTGACAGGAGCCAAGTGCTGCAGTGAGATAATCTGCAGCACTCGGCTCCTGTCACAGATAAGAGCCGGCACTGCAAGCTGACCAGTCTCCGGGGGCAGCCAGCATCTTCGGGGAAGCTGGACATGCCCCCGGAAAGAAGGAGAAAAGGTCCGCGAGGCCACACCCCCTTCTAAATTAGGTCACGCCCCCTTTTTGGTCGCCCGCGGCTCCAGCGGGCTGAAGGGGGGGGTGATAATACAGAGTGCGCTCCGGGTGTCACCCGGTGACGCCTCTGGTCTAGAGCTACTCTGACACTGCACAAAATGTTTTTGCTGCGCTCGGCTGCAAAGGCATTCACACACTTGCAAAGCAAAAATACACTATGCCGTGGGCGGTGACTATGCGTTTGCATGGCTGCTAAAAGTAGCTAGTGAGCGATCAACTCGGAATGACCCCCAATATTCAAAGTGGTTTGTTGAGAGAAGCTGACACTTTGGGGTCTATTCATGAAGCAGGGAAAAGAGTGGAGGAAAGGACCAGTGGGGAAGTTGCCCATGCCAACCAACCTGCTTTAAGGGAAGCCTTTATCAAGTACATTTTACAAAATGTCAGGGAGATGCTGATTGGTTGCCATGGCCGACTTCTCCACTGGTCTGTTTCTCCACTCTCTTCACTGCTTCATGAGTAGAGCCCTTTTTTATGTTGTATCTGAGCTAATTGCTGTTTGCCCAATCAACTGAGACAAACTGATGCAACAACAAAGGTGATTTGCAGAAGCATAACACATGACTGTACGGCAGAGCCAATGCCATTTGTGAATTCTTTTGTGTTATGTTAAGCAAGGCGCATAGATTTAAAATGTAAACATGTTAGTGTATGCCGGGGTGCCACATTGTGTATCTTCCTGTCAAAGAAGCTGGACCAATCACTGTATTCCTCGCTGCAAGTAGAACAAGTGCATAAATGTAAGTTGCTCAATCAATTTCTTAGTAAATGTAATTACAACAGTGGTGGATTTTACCTAAGGAAGTAGGGCTGCAGGCTCCTTCCCAAGGAGCACCTTGCCCCCCCCCCCCCCCCCCCAATAAAATCCCCCTCACTTAGTGACTTATAACAAACTGGACTGGCAGACCCAGGGGGTGGTGTTTCCTCCTCTGGGACTGCCTGTTTGGACTATGGGGGTAATTCAGACCTGATCGCTGCTAGGCTGCGTTTTCTCACAGGCTGCGATCAGGTCTGAACTGCGCATGCACCGCAATGTACAGGTGCGACGGACCGCAGCAACGGGGATCGCCAGTCAGCGAGGGGATGGTGCAAAAATTAGAATGCACTGGCAATCGCAAGGTGATTGGCAGGAAGAGACCGTTTGTGTGTTGCAACTGACCGTTTCTAGGGAGTGTCCGGAAAATGCAGGAGGGACCAGGCATTTTGAGGGAGGGTTTCTGACGTCAGCTTCAGCCCCGATCATCGCAGTGGCTGAATAAGTACTGGGCTGAGCAGAGACTGCACAAACTGTTGTTTGTGCAGCTCTCCAGCAAAAGCGATTGCACAAATGCACACACACACACACACACACACACACACACACACACACACACACACACACACACAATACCCTCCCCCTGTAGACGGCGACTACCTGATTGCAGGGATGCAAAAAATGCACCCTAGCGATCAGGTCTGAATTACCCCCTATAGCAGAGAGTGCTTCCCATATGTAGCCATTTCCTTGTCATGGCAACCCTATCTAGCTGCTAGGGACTGCGGCACTAGAAGCCAGCTGGCTTTTTACTGAGGGGTCTATTCATGAAGCAGTGAAAAGAGCGGAGAAGTAAGCCTGTGGAGAAGTTGGCAACTAATCAGTTGCTACGTACAAATGTATAGTATGCAAATTATAAAGTAATACAGGCACTCAAATAAACCAAAGCTACACCAATTATAAAGACTGATACCCCCTGAAAGACATAAAGTAATCTAAACCATACAGTAGTTATGAGAACAACATTGGAACTCATAAAGTAGAATGGACATTGATGTGACTTTACACCATGTGAATTCTATGTCAGACTTTCATTGCTGCAAAGGTTGGGGAAGATTGATTTAATGGTAGATGCCCAAATTCCAAAACTGTAATGAGGGATATAACTAGGAGGTGAAGACACAGGAGCTTTCGTACAGCCTGAAGCTCTGCGCCACGCGTTTGAAATTGACCTTTATTATATAAAGTCTTGGCTGTCTGGAAATGTTGTGGTCATCTACATCCCAACACAGATTTATTATCATTTCACTGTTCTCAAATTTATTGTCTTTTGTGGTATTTTTCCATTTCAAGGGCAAGCACTGTAGGCCAGACTAGCCAGACACAGCAAAGTGATGGTACTCTACTACTTCTTGTACCATGTCTTATGTCTCCTCCCATTCCTTTTTTCCTTGCCTTCTTGGTAATATGTAAGCTTGAGGCCTATCATAAGGATGTACGTATAGCAATGACATCACTATTTCAACAGAGTAACTACTGATGCTGCTGGCACATTTCCTGCCTCGGCCTACAACTCAGGCAATGGGCAAGCAAGGAGAGTCAAGGGCAGGCAGACATAAATACAACCATTAACATCTAAAGACACATGGGGCAAAGGCTGTGTCTTCCTTCACCTCCCACCCCCTAGACAGACATATGTAGTGACAATGATGACTTCCTCCACCTCTATGCAAAAAATAAACATGCCTTCAGTCCCAACTTGGCAGCCACGGCTACACAAAATGAATTAGACTAGCCCATATGGCTGAAATAAGGAGAGAAAACGGTGGGTGATAACTCCACACATGTATCCAGGTGTTCTTAGCACGTGCCACAGTCATTCAAGAACAGATTAAAACTTTCCAAACTTTTATAAATGTAAAAACAAGGTACTACAGCGGTTTTGAAGTGCACGTACCGTTGCAAAACATCATCTGTTTTCTCTGTAATGTATAGGTACATTACCCCATGTGTTTTATAAGCGCTGAATTCCTCCGTATTTCTAGTTTTAGGGTTAATTGCGTGACCTGTCCTCCTCGTTTGCCCTTTTCTCTTAGAGAATTTAATCTCCTGCGGTCATTCTGTAAATTCATTTTCATTAACTAGATCATAGTGGCATAATGTGGGTCTGTTACTGCCAGATGCCAGCTTGGTTAGACTGGCTAATAGCCGCCATCCTTTATTTCAGGTCGTATTGATCCGCTTTCACTGATTAAGGAAATGCCCATTGCAATGGGAAGAGAAGAGTCACCTGGGGAATGTAAGTAGGTTAGGAGAAGGCCAATTCAACTTTTAATGCAGAACTAAGGTTAAATGAGATTAGAATGAACATCAACAGAAAAGATTCAATTATAAAAGAAACATACATAAAATCTCCCTAAAATGTTCAGTAAATCCAATGGAAATGGAGAGAACATAGTAAAAATTTGGCCTATTTGGCCTATTCTCTAAAGGTGCATTACTATATTGGGAATCTGACCATACTGTACATCTGCACTTCCAATCAATAAAAAATGTAAATGTTTAAATTAATATCAATGACTTAAAATTAAGAAGATGAGTAATTCATTCTCATTACGTCCTAATAAAAGAGAAACCTAACGGCGATCGCAGTGGGAATTTATTCGCAAAATGACTGACAGTCAGGGAGTGTTTGTGGGAGGTACTAGGGGTGTCACAGGATGCAATTCTGTATGCAATACATATGGCTCCGGCATATAACTTTAAACAGGCACGATGCGCGACCATAGGGCGATGTGCATCCGATGGTTGCGTCTTTGTACGTATGCTGTGATTCAGAGACAACGCCAGTGGGCAGCTTCATACAACGTTGGCGGCTGCAACATTTGCATATTTTCGCACAGTCACTATATACTAACTAGCAGCTGTGAAGACATTTGCCTACATCTCAGAATCAGGCCTGTATCACATCTCTCTTGTGAAGATGTCTAGGAGAACGTGATACACTTTTCTGGTATTATTGCACTCTCTATAACTTGTTTCTAGCAAGCAGATTTTTGGTTATTGTAATATGGAAGCCCAAAATATTAACCTGTAGCTTGCTAGCACAAATGGGATTTCAGTGAGATAGCTGCTAGATTTAAAGTGTCAATTAGTTTTAACGTAAAGCCAACCTGATTTTACCTTAAAAGTAATTGAAACTTTAAATCTAGCAGCATAACTATCTTAGCAGAGAGAAAAGTTATTGCAGGATGTCTTTACTTCCGTGTGCTTCGTTATTCATCAAAGTGAAGTCTAAAAACACATTAGATGCGCAAAGTACAAAAAGAGGAAAAAAACATCAAATTAAATATATTATCTCAAGGGAATAATTGCACCATTCCTAATATTATGGATTCCAGGCAACCATTCATTAATCATGAACTCCAGATTAACCCATTGTGTTTCTCATGAATCACCTTCCTTCTACCTAATGACCACTTGATGTATTCTAGAGAGGTTTAAATTAAAGTAGAAACGGCTGCGCAAAGTAACAGGGAAAATTATGATAATAGAGAGCCGACGTGTATAAAAAGGGGTTTATTAAACAAAGAAAATAAAACATGTTAGATACCGTGAGATAATGATATTGCTTTTATCATTATCTCACGGTATCTAACTAAGTTTTACTAATCATTTTGTGTATACATGTTTTTATTTTCTTTGTTTAATAAACCCCTTTTTATACACGTCGGCTCTCTGTTATCATAATTTTCCCTGTTACTGTGCGCAGCCGTTTCTACTTTAATTTCTATCTCAATTGTTTAAACACACACAGTGTTTAGTACGGCAGCGCATAGTACCAGGGTAACTTTATTCATTTATATGTGGTTAATCTAGAGGCGCTGTTAAAGCAGTTATTTGTTTTTCCTTATTGTAGAGAGGTTTGGCTGCCCTGCCATATTCGCCTTATACTGCGTATTGGCCTGTCTGAAGTTAATCTGTAATTACATATTATCATGGATTTCTGCAGCGGCGGAGACGTCTAGTATACAGATTGATGTTTCAGCACATACTGTTATATGCTGTATTTACATTTTCAAAAACTTGTACCAATATTTTGTTCTTTCCCAAATAAGCAAAGCACCTTTATGCTGTTGTTTTCTTCTTTTAATTCCATCACTCAGAACATTTTTAACTAGTCATATCATACTATGCATGTTGCATTATTGAAATTATTTTAAATGATTATTTTACCATAATTTTATTATGACACTTTGTACAGCACAAGTTACATAAAATAACCTTTCTTATTAATTTGTTTACTAGATGCAATAGATAATCATAGATCTTTCAATGACAAACATGGATTCGGTGGAAAACGTGAGCTACAGCCAGAAGAGGATGTAAAGTCAGGTAATAGTTACTGTACTTAGAAAAACATGTAGCAGACTGCATGAACAAATTCAAACACACAGAATCAGCTAAACAGCACCATCTAGTGCCCAATTTGGTGTAGTGCTTGACAGTGAAACATTTTAAAATCTAATTTAGTATCTATTACACAAAAAATCGTTGAAATCAAAGACACTTGATTCTGTTTTTTATGGGGTTTTGTTTTTTTAAATAATTAAAGCATCTATAAAAAGATTGATGTATTTTATTATGTTTATTGATCAGAGTTCAGATAACTTTGAGATTAAAGTACAAAGCACAATTTCAGTCCCAGACACTGTACCAATCTGGTCAGAATTGACCAATAATTTCAGGATCACGCATGTTCCGTAATGTCACTGTGACCCTGCTTGCAGTGCACTGTACGCCGCAGCTTGATTGGGGGAGGAGAAGGGAACCGTTGCTGAAAATGTCGCCTTAGTTTCTGGGGGTGCAAAACCAGAGACAGCATCCTCTGCTACAGGTTCACTGGCCTCAGCACCTTTGTTGAGGTGGAAATTCTGAGTAACTGTTGGATTACTCTGATGTTTGATACGCTGCCTGATGCTGCCAATGCTTATCTCTTGCCACATCTTGGCATGTATGCAGCAGGTCTGAGAAGGCACAGGTGGGCATCTAATTTCAAAAGATGACCCCTGCATCATTTACATACATTCTCAGCTCCGCTGCTAGTGAAGATGCAGCACCGATCACTCCTGCGTCCAAAGGCCAAATACCAGGGTGCAGCTTTAAGTAGGCTGCCTTCCAAACAAGCTCAGAAGAGGGTCATGCTCTGTCCTATGTAGTCCGGTAGGCTAGAGTGGTATCACTAGGCCTTACCCTAATTTTATTGTGTGTCCCAGCAATGCATTGTTCCACCTTTTAGTCCCACCCACCAGATTACATGATCTCAGATGATTACAGGAAGAGCAGCAAGCCACAAGTAGAAATGGAGCTTCATAGCTGTGCATTGCACATAGGGTAATTAGTGAGGTACCAATTATATTGGTCTTGCTTTTATCTAATGTGGTCCCACATCACTCATGCACCTACCCCCAGATGTGAATTGCCCACTCAGATATGGCTGACACAAGGACAGCAAGCGCTTTACTTCTTCTAGCAATGTGATAGGCTCCCCATGAAAGCATATTAGAGGTGACCATCACTGACTGTACAGTCCAAAAATGTATCATTAGAATTACATTGTTAATACCATAAACGGTAATATTGTACAGAGTGAAACCCATTCAAGATTAGTTCGTACTACAGTAGGTTGTGTTTGTGCCTTTATAATAGATTATTTTCTGTTTTGTTTAATGAAAACATGAGGTAGAGATGGTTATTCCCCAGAATCTGTTAGTGGTTCCTCACTGCCGAATGACACAGGCCACATACTGTTAGTAGTATACTTACACCCAGTGGCCTTAATGCATTCTTGGCATGCTGCAAAATGCAGATTGTAGTGGAAAACATTCTGCTGCCGGGATCCCCAGCGCCGGTCTCCCAGCCCCAACCTGAAGTGACCCTTCACTACCAATGCAGGTCCCTTTATTGATGATGTCATCAGCAGAATGTAATGGAGTCTGAGATCGCTGGGGGTGCAGGACTTTTTTTTAATGGGGCAATCACATACAAGGCATGGTTGTGCCTTGTAAGTAATTGCCCCTCTAAAAAAAAAAAGAGAGAGATTGTCCGCAGCTCTAGAGATCTTGGACTCCATTACATCCCGTCGCATGTTTAATCTTTCTCCATGACGTCTGCAGAATTTATAGCTTTCTGGTTTCCATGAGATAAAAGTACACACATGTTGTCTGTATTATGTGGGGAACCTGGACCTAGAAGCATTACCTAGGCATGTGGATGCTCACATATATTTTAGCTAGCTGAGGTAACGGCCAGCTCAATGCCCACTTGTGTCATGATATTTGCTATGAGGTGGCTGAGGAATGCAAGGAATACAGTAAAAGTTACTGTGATTCAACTACAGTATAATGTGTTGTGTTCATGGGCTCTTAGGGCCAGAAGTGCCCAGCATTCAATATAGATTCTCCAGTACCCGCACAGCACTCCCCTATATGGTGGTGCCATTATTCCAGTGATACTGTATATTATTTAAGATGGCGCTTGAACGGCAGACAGAAAAGACCCTGGTAAATGGTCAGTGTTTGTTCTTTTCAGCCCATGCACCATCTCTCTGAATATGTCGACTGAAAGATGGCCATTCTGCCAGGAGTAAGTTTCGGGGGAGCGCCACAAGGACAATTACAGGGACATCCCCTGGCACAGGCCTTGGGAAAGGGGGCAGTCGTGCTCTCAGTGAATAGGCCTGGTACATACAAGCCCACTCTTCTCTTAAAACCCCATTGCAAGTTGCAGTGTACAGTATTTCCTGAATCCTTCCCATAGTATTAGGAGACGTTACACAGCAGAAGAGGGCTTAATCCAGGCATGTCCAAACTACGGACCTCCAGCTGTTGTGAAACTACATATCCCAGGCATGCCCTGACACAGTTTTGCTGTCAGAGAATGCTAAAGCTGTGTCAGGGCATGCTGAGATGTGTAGTTTCTCAACAGCTGGAGGGCCGCAGTTTGGACATGCCTGGCTTAATCCATAGGTCTGCAAACTCGGTCCTCATTACCCCACACAGTGCATGTTTTGCAGGTAACCCAGCAGGTGCACAGGTATATTAATTACTCACAGACACATTTGAAAAAGTCCACAGGTGTAGTTAATTATTTCACTTGTGATTCTGTGAGGAGACCTGCAAAACATGCACTGTGTGGGGTAATGAGGGGCGAGTTTGCAGACCTATAGCTTAATCTGTCAGACACTGTGATCAGTTACTTCAGGTTTCCCACTGTGCTCAGTGCTCTCTTTTATCACTTGGTAATACAGTATACTCATATTTGTGGAGCCAAGCTAATGGACTCTGAGCTAATAGACACTGATAGTTACAGTTCTAGCATGATGGGATAATTAAAAGACTTTAACAGTACTGGAGATACGTACAATATGTAACCTCACTATGACCCTTATTACAGGGGATAAAAATGTAATTATTTGTTCTCACAACCACAATATAATGAGCAGATGTGATTTTATAATTCATTTTATGTTTTTATTCTCTGTGTGTAACCATGTAGCTTCTAAGTGTGGACAATAATGTATTTGGTTGAGTTTTATCAAACACTACCTTCACTATCTTCCCTGACAACCACTATAGGTTCTATTACGTAACATGGTTGCTTTAATAGGTTTCGGCATGAGATACTGTATTATAAATAATGCTGGCAGCCCTCCTCATATACACAAGCCAGCACTGCTATGAGTAATGGAAATAGTGTGACTGGGCCAGACTGAAATGAAATAAGAGCAATGCTTTATACCGCACAGGGCTATTCATCACATTAGACTAGACTGTAGGTCGTCAGACAGATAGGGTCAAGGTACTACTGCTGATTGCTCTAGAGCAGGACATGTGACGAAACGTTTATTGCAGTGAATGGCGTGCCATGACACAGAATGGATTACTGCTTGCCAATTGCCACTTACCGTAGTATCCTGAATTAATCAGCCATATGTATTACAATAACAGAGATCCACATCTTTAATAGCCAAGGTGTGCAACTCACGCAGTAGATTCTGTTCAGGCTCTGTATTATTGTAAAAAATGTATATTGATACTTACTCTGCGGTGGGTGGAACTTCTATGTACTGTCATTATTTTGCACATACATGTGTTTAAAAAAAAAATATTTTGTATTCCTAGGAAACTTTTTTAGAACTTTGTCCGATGACAACGTACTGCGCACACTGATTGAATTTTTAACTTACTTACATCTGAAAGGTAAGAGTACTAAATTCTGTATGATCTTGACAAAGATGACTAAGTGACATATGGATCATTATGTCAGAGCTTTAAAATTCTGCCTTTAGAATGGGCAAATGTCGTGACTATAATCTCATTGGATGACTCAAATAAAGGAAAAAGAAAATTCTTCAGGGCATATTCACTTAGCTGCTGAGCTTACTGCGGGAGGATAGCCTTGAGCTTTAATGCTATTCATATTTTCAGCACTTTTCCTCCCAAGGTGTCTAATGCACATCCAACCATAGATTCTGGGTTAAGTGTCTGGAGCTGTGGGTTAATGCACTCATGGCTACCGTGATAAGGGCAAAAAGCCCAACTTACTATTCACACTTCAGGAGGGTGAGAACAGAAATGTGCGGTAAACAGAGCCTGCGGAGCTTACCGTGGGCTGCAACTTAATAGCACTGGGCACTGCTACAAGCCCACAGTAAGCCTTATGGCTAATTGAATATGCACATATTTGCTTATGATCTCTTGATTCAATAGATATAGATATAGCACTGTGTTCTATTCCAAAGCCTAGCTTGATGCTCAGGTTTTATCATATCATAGAGCCTAAACTTCTATTATCTTCAGGTACATATCCAGTTGTAAGTACATGGACAGTCAGTAGTAGTAATGGTTGAGATCAGTCCATTTCGATGGTATGAGTTGCCTTGTGCTAACTCTTCTCAATGGCAGTCGCACAGTGAATTGCATTTGCAATTCAATTCCAAACTTGCATTGCTCTATCAGAGGAAATTCTCATTTGTTTGTACGCACCCCCCTGAGGGTGTGATATGGTAGGGAAAATATTTATTTGAAGGGAAAATGTCGGGACTTGGTTGAGAACCCTTCCAACTTCCCCACCACCACGCCAATAACTAATTAGGCTAATTAGCAAAATAATTACATGTTTTTATTGGGGTTAAAATATATATATTGACTACAATTACTACGCAATCAACTTTTCCTTATATTATGCAATCCAAATTTAATGAAAGTATTTATTTCAACAAAAATAATTGCTTTTGATAATTATTTTAAATTTTTTTATTTAAAGTCATCCAAAATGATTTCAGAGCACTGTGCACCCCTATGGCTAACCATTATTTTGCTTACTAAAGGAAATTGTAGAAGAGGCCGCAGCAGAGATCAATTATTACTGCTGATTAGCACTGACATGCCGACATTATCAAAAATATAATTTTTATGCAGCATATTAAAATAAAAGTATTCTCTGGATTCATTGTGTCCCTAAGGATTTGCCTTTGGTCATTATATGTAACATTCTACCATGAGTCCATCTCTGTTTTCTCTTCTTTCCAGAGTCTGGAGCACTTGATAACTTAAGCTCACCAATGTCCTCAGAAGAAACAAACCAGTCCTGAAAAGAAATAAAGCCTTTGTATTTGATTGCATAATGATGACTTATCCAATAAATGTGTTAATTTAATGCTCAGAAAGTTCCACTTATAAATATATCCCAATGATACTACAGTGTATTTTCGCTTAAGTAAAATTAAGCCATACAATAAAAAATAGCAGCTGCTGTTTGACGTATTTCATATAAAAATTTGTGATGAAATTAATCTGAACTGTCAAAATGTACTTGTATATTATAACCATACAGTTATGACACTAACAATATGGCTTCAGGCCCGCTACCCGCTCAGCAAAGGGATGCAAAGCAGGTAGGCGCCTGGCTGATGAGGCGCTCTTCCTGCTTTGCATCCCTGCTGCTGCACCGTCCTGTCCCCTCTGAGTGCCTCAGCAGCGCCGACAACTTGTTGCCCTCCCCCAGTGACAGTGAACAGACAAAAGGGGGCGGAGCTACACGCGTAGGAAGGGGGCAGAGTCACAGGGACAGAAGGGGTGGAGTCACATGGGTGAAGAGGGGCGGAGCTACATGAGACCCAGGCTGAGGCAGATCCCATCTGGCCAAACAGACTGTGGTAATTGATTAGATAGAAAGTGAGAGTAAGTGTATGTATGTGTATGTAATGTGCGTGTGTGCATGTATATGTGTGTGTGTGTATGTGTGTTTGTATGTATGAGTGTGTAAGTATGAGAAAAAGCCGTGAATGCTGCATCATAGGATATATATATATATATATATATATATACATATATATATATACATATATATATATGTGTAGCAAGATGATACAGCGCCACTTGTGGGGTATGATCTCAGTAATAAAAAGTTTACTAAAATGCTAAAAACACACAAAACCTTATTAGAGGTGTCTGCCACCCCTTAAGATTGCAATACTGGTACAGTACTGCTGAAAGGAGTATATAGTGGGGGGATAAGGGTACCGGCGACTAGTGTTGTTTAAAAGTACAAATGCTAGAACTTATAATTTATGAGCCAAAAAATATAAAATTGAACAGTTTTTAATAATAACACATAAAAAATGGGATAAAACATAAAAGTTTTCCAAATAATGATAAAAACATAAAGGTCTTATATAAAAGGTAAGGAGTTCTGACTTAACTTAAAATAGGCAAGGGGGTCAATGCAGGGAACCCAACGCGTTTCATCACACCAGACTTCTTCAAGGGGTAGGGACAGAATGGGATAGCATGCCTATTTATACCCCTGTCAATACTAGCTCAGGGTTTGTGATGTCATAATTGGTCATGTGATCCAATAAAAACGTTTAACCTAAAAACAATCAAGGACAATCAATCAAAGCATAGCCTAAAGCACTAGGGGTCACAGTATGTATGTTCTCAATAAAAACGAGTGGTTTACATGGTGCAAACATTGCTTAAAGTGTTCAATACTGCTGAAATGTAATAAAGTGCGGCACTTCCGCCACACTTCTGGTGACGGAGGTAGCGCGTCACGTGACTCCGGGTATTTCCGCCCCACTTCCGGTTCGCTAGTGCGCATGCACCGGCAGCGCTCCTCGTTCACTGCGCATGTGCCTGCAGTCTCTCCTGGATAGCAGCAGACTCAGTTCAGGTCTCAAAGAAATGTGTGTCCATCCCATCAGGTGCTGTGGCAGCCATATTGTTGGGGAGAAACTCCATAGGAAATACAGGAAATGCGGTGGACATCTTTAAGGAGTCTTTGGAGACCCAGATATCGTGGCTTTGCGGTATCCATGGCAACAGTCCCATGTAAATAGAACAGACAGAGATATATGGTGAAATCTATGTACTGGTTTTTCACAGGTACTGGTGACTGCTATGTAAGGGGATGGGATATCCTAATGGCCCACATAATAAACATTATTATAACATGCGCAAACGCTGCAACACTTGTGCCTAAAAAAGTGACAGTTCATTTTTGAATACAGTATAGCGGTGATTTACTGGTGACCATGCTGTAGGATTAAACAAAGAAGGGGGGGAGGTTATGAAATTATAATTAGATTAGTGAGGAAGAACCAGGTGCAGAGTAGTATAGTAATAAAGGATAAATTCCTACACAGGATATATGAAGAAGGTGATGCTGGGAAGGGTATTCATACACAGAGTGAGTATTCCTCCATAATTAATAAATAATGAATAAATTAGAAGTAATAAATACGAATTAATAAATACTAGATAATAGGGTGAACCGTGAATAATGTGAACCTAGTATGTATCAAGTGATAACAGATCGGTCACTAGTTGGCTTGACGTCATTTGTCAGTCCTTACAGTACCCGATCTTCCCAGGCAGTCCCCCTCACTGGTACTAGTCAGGCCCAAACACTGCTTAGCTTCCAAGATCGGACGAGATTGGGCATGCCAGTGTGGTTCGACTGTACGCGAAAGTAGACATCTTAACACCAGAACCCGATCGCACAATAACACTTGAGCTCTTACCATATCATCAACACTGTGGCTTACGTATACAACTATTTGCTTTCCATTAGATAATAATAGTGGTTGCTTTGTCCCTACCAGTGTGAGATAAAACTACGGGCCTAATTCAGATCTGTTCGCAGCAGCAAATTTGTTAGCTAATGGGTGAAACCATGGTGGTAATGCCATTTAGCAAATCTACGGTCATTTACCCTGACATGCAGGGGGACGCCCAGCACTGGAGTAGTCCGCCCCCCATGTCAGGCCCTAACCCTTTCACCCCCGCAAAAGTACAAAAGCATCACACAGCGGCAATGCTTTTGTACTTGACAAGTAGCTCCCTACTTGCGCAGCTCTTGCGCACTGGCAGTGAGCTACTTGTCGCATCCCGAGTCGCAGCGACTGCGTGTGTTGTCACGCAGCTGACGAGGCCCGCCCCCTACATGGTCCGGGCACTCCTGTGTTGCCTGGACCGCGCCCCCAAAACGACGTCCAAACGCCGCCGGCCCACCCCCTCCCACCCAGCAAACGCCTCTGCCTGTCAGTCAGGCATAGGCGATCGCTGGGTTGAGATGCCGATAGCATCTCTGGCATGCGCCACACGCTGCGGCGCCGATGTATGTGCAGTTCAGACCTGATTGCCCGCTGTGCGAAAACACACAGCAGCGATCAGGTCTGAATTAGGCCCAATGTGCACTGCAGGGGGGTCAGATGTAACATGTGCGGAGAGAGTTAGATTTGGGTGTGGTCAAACTGAAATCTAAATTTCAATGTAAAAATAAAGCAGCCAGTATTTACCCTGCACAGAAACAATATAACCCACCCAAATCTAACTCTCTCTGCACATGTTATATCTGCCCCACCTGCAGTGCACATGGTTTTGCCCATTCGCTAACAAATTTGTTGCTGCGATCAGACCTGAATTAGGCCCTATGTGTGTATGTCTCATGTATATAACAATCATAGGTGTGCGCAGATGCTGACAAGGGGGTGCCGCGCCGGTGTCCCTCTTTATCTACCACCAAAGTTGGGACATATGTAATGGGCTACCTCCGACCTCCACCCCTTGCTGTTCAATGTAGACTGCTCACCTGGGCCACCCAGGTAAGCAGTCTATATGTCCTGGATGGGTGGGGTGTGGTGGGGGAAGTAGACCATGCGGCGGAGGGGGGGAAGTCCTGGAGTATTTACTACATAATTGTATTCCCCATGGCTGGCCTGCCCTGGCCCCCCCTATTTCACCTGAGCAGGAGCAGCTGCAGGGCAGGCTGCAGCAGGCAACTAGCTGTCTAGTGACACTGAGAGAAAGTCTGTCTCACCCTCTCTACTCAGCTGTGTGCTCCGCTGCGGCGGCGTCTCCGCGTCCTCCTGAGAAGAACACTGCGTGGGCTAGGCCTGTGGCATTGGGGTGGTGTGAGGCAGCAGTGGCAGGGCACACGTGGATGGAAAGCAGAAGCAGGAGGAATGGGCTGGGAGGGAGGGCGCGTGGTGTGACATCAACGCGACTGTGTGGCAGCGTGGGGGGAGACACAGAGACAGACAGCAATACAGCAGGCTGGGCTCGGCGGCATCTCTCGGGTCGCGGCGATCATCGCTGTCTGTACTGCTGTAGCAGGCATCGCGTGTGGGGGGTGCCGGACATTAGGGGGTGCCTGTGCGCACCAGGCACCCTCCGTACGCATGCCTATGAATGACAGCTACGTGGGGACTTAGTAGGGCTGGCCATCGACCATTGCTGGTTCAAAACCATCAATCGTCTGTGGTCGATGTTGAAAACTTTTATCATCAATGGTGTGTAACCAGATCATTTCCTGCCATCGATGGTAGCTATCTGCCCGATGTCGCGCTGCCCCCCAGCTCTTACACTGCATTTAAGAGCCAGGAATGGGATGTCCCACCTCCTTGACAGGCTGAGTTGCCAGTCACCGCTCAGGCGCGCTCTGGGCTCTCATACAGAAGAAGCAACAGCCGCAGCATATGTGCAGAAACACAGATGGCATCACACAGAATAGGCTCCTGCTATTGATGGTTTGTGCCTTGTGGCAACATCGCCATTGATGGTAACCATCGACAGCAACCACACCAATGGTCATCCCTACTTTCTAGTGAAGCGGGCAGGATGAGGAGATTAGGGGAATCACAGTATTGAATGCCCCCAAAGTGGCCAGCCCCGAGCTTCTCCCGGATAGGAGATCTGAAGAGTAGGCAAGTGTGATGCAGACTGGAGCCACTGGTGGATATTTTGGTGACTGAACAAAAGGCCTGAGCCAGAGGTGTATGCATGCCAATGTCGGGTGTAGTTAGGCTACTGCGCATGCGTCCCCATTGTGTCTGTGCAAAGGTCTAATCTCAGGCGCATGCAGGGAAGGCGTTCCTGGGCGGCAATAAGGAGGTGTCTTAGCGCATGCACAGAGCTGGTTTGTCTTATGAATGTGTTATGACAGTGTCGCCGGCATGTCCGTGATAGAGATGGCGTACACAGACGCACAGCTGCTCGCATAGGAGGCCGTACACGGATGGAGAAACTGCCCCTGCCATAGGGCTTGTGCAAGTCTTAATGGTGCGACTGATTGTGACATCTAAAGATGCACCAATCGCTATTACAGCGCTTACGGACACTGACAGTGGGCATCTCAGATGCACAGATGTACACAGGAGAAGGGCTTTTTTGTAGTAGCATTTGCAGAAATTCACAGGCTGGAGACCTCTAATAGACACAACTGCGGGCACCTCTGCATCCACTTCTGAATCAGATTCTAATGGGGGAATTCAAATCTTATCACACCCCCTATCTCCCATCTAAAGTAATGGGAGATAGAGGGGCGATATTCAAATGCCCCCCATTATCACGCTAATCGCGCCATTAGAGTCAGGTTTAGGAGTGCAAAGCACCTAAACTCGACTAAAGTAATAGGCACGATTGCGAAAGACCCATTTGGGTGCCCAAACGGTCTCTTTATGCGCATTTCAGCTCGCTACCCCTGGGGGTAGCGAGCTGAAATAAACTTGTCGCGCCCATCAGCAGTAACATTAGAATACTACAGGCAGGCGCGATCGTGGCCGGGAGGGGGGTGGTAGATTTAAATCTAGCCCTAAGGGTCACGGAAGAGAGATTTATTTTTTCCAAAGCAACCAACACTAGCAAAATACTCAGACACATACTGTAGGTGTATTTCTTAAGGTAGGCTACCTTGATGCATTACAATCACACTACAAATAGCCTGGAATTTTAGGATACCTATGATTTTTCTATTATACGGATACTTTCAATGGTCAATTCCTCAGGATACAGCAGTAGTGTTTGTGTCCAACAGCAATGATACTACATCGTTATACTACTCAGCAAGATCCTCCTCGATTCATTAGGTAAAATGTCAGTCACATTTATTTGCATTAATTAATGCAGTGCTCATTCTAACACCCTCCATCGGTCACAACCCATGCAGTTCTTTTTTCCTGCCTGGGGTGTCGGCACTGAGATACAGACCAGAGTGTGCTAGAAGCACCAAAGCAGAGAGTGCCACCACAGGCAAGGAAGAGGAACTGCACAGGTTGTGACATGTGCAGGGTGCTAGAATAAGCACTATTAATGAACAGTAGTAGTGAAGTATATGACATGCTAACTCTTCTGTGATCTACTTTAAGCTGTAGATTTGGTTTCTAGCTGCCTAGTCCTTTTTCTAATGACTTACATAGTAACATAGTAACATAGTATCTAAGGTTGAAAAAAGACAATTTGTCCATCGAGTTCAACCTATTTGTGGTCTCCTATGCAGGATTATTTGGTATAAAATTTTGACTGATGCTGATGTCTACCGTTACATTTTATCCCTCTTTTTTATAATAACTTTAGTGCGTGACTATGCACCATAACCCTGGATATCCTTATCCATTAGGAATTTATCTAATCCATTCTTAAAGGTGTTAACTGAGTCCACCATTACAACTCCCTCAGGCAGGGAATTCCAAACACGTATCGTCCTTATCGTGAAAAAGCCTTTACGCCGTATTGTGCGGAATTTTCTCTCCTCTAACCTTAGCGAGTGTCTACGAGTTCAGTTCTCTGTGTTGATCTAACCAAAAACAGGTCCTGCGCAAGATCTGTGTATTGTCCCCTTATATATTTGTAGATGTTGATCATGTCCCCTCTTAGTCTCCTCTTTTCCAATGTAAACATGCCTAGCCTTGCAAGCCTTTCCTCGTATTCCTGCGTCTCCATGCCCTTAATTGATTTGGTCGCCCGCCTCTGAACCTTTTCTAGCTCCAGGATATCCTTTTTGTAGTATGGTGCCCAGAATTGTACACAGTATTCAAGGTGTGGCCTCACTAGTGATTTATACAATGGGAGTATAACACTCTCGTCCCTAGCATCAATTCCCCATTTTATGCATGCTAATATCTTTTTAGCCTTCTTTGCTGTAGACTTGTAACTTTACTGTAAGATTTTCAGACAACAAACCTCTCTGTATATTTTTGCTTTACACATTATATTCACTTTTTAGATCAGTTTAAGTAAATGCTGAAAGTTCTGCAGATGCTGGCATTTCATTCTAATATAGGGCATTGACGTTTCTATAATGGGTGCAGTGTGTGCGAGGCACACGGGGGGGCCCACCCTGCACCCATTTGCTTAATACTTACCTCTCTGGAGTCCCCCGTCGAAGCCATCCCTTTTTGGCAGCGCAATAGAGTTTGAACACTAGGGGGAACAAACTCTATTGCGCCTGCTGAAAACCCCAGAAAGATGGTACGGCGGCCATTTTTCCGGAGTTTCGCGCATGCGCATTAGTAAAATCTTCGGGAAAATGGCTGAAGCGCCGTGTTCCCGGAGGTTTGCACATGCGCAATAGAGTCTGGTCTCAGACTCTATTGCCGCTGCCGCGGAGAAGGATGGCACCGCCGGGGGACTCCGGAGAGGTAAGTATTAAATGCTGTGCATCAGTCAGAGAGGAGAGGGCCCCAGAAGCAGAAGGCTGCACACGGGCCTCCTCCTCTCTTAAAACGCCCCTGATATAGGGCCTGATTCAGATGGGATTGGAGTTGCTATCACTGCTGCTTAGTGCTGTATGGTAATGTGACACCACCGAACCACGGTATAACAGGTGCCTGCAACCAGAGGCGTAACTAGCATTTTCAGAGCCCAGGGCAAGATGAAGAGCTGCGCCCCCCCCCCCCCCAAAAAAAAAAAAAAAAACATACCAAAAGAAGTATGTGCGGTGTGGCCACACACCAGAAGGGGTGTGGCCACTGAAAATGGGGCGTGCCAACTAGAGATGTGCACTTGAAATTTTTCGGGTTTTGTGTTTTGGTTTTGGGTTCGGTTCCGCGGCCGTGTTTTGGGTTCGACCGCGTTTTGGCAAAACCTCACCGCATTTTTTTTGTCGGATTCGGGTGTGTTTTGGATTTGGGTGTTTTTTTCAAAAAACACTAAAAAACAGCTTAAGTCATAGAATTTGGGGGTCATTTTGATCCCAAAGTATTATTAACCTCAAAAACCATAATTTCCACTCATTTTCAGTCTATTCTGAACACCTCACACCTCACAATATTATTTTTAGTCCTAAAATTTGCACCGAGGTCGCTGGATGACTAAGCTAAGCGACCCTAGTGGCCGACACAAACACCTGGCCCATCTAGGAGTGGCACTGCAGTGTCACGCAGGATGGCCCTTCCAAAAAACACTCCCCAAACAGCACATGACGCAAAGAAAAAAAGAGGCGCAATGAGGTAGCTGTGTGAGTAAGCTAAGCGACCCTAGTGGCCGACACAAACACCTGGCCCATCTAGGAGTGGCACTGCAGTGTCACGCAGGATGGCCCTTCCAAAAAACACTCCCCAAACAGCACATGACGCAAAGAAAAAAAGAGGCGCAATGAGGTAGCTGTGTGAGTAAGATAAGCGACCCTAGTGGCCGACACAAACACCTGGCCCATCTAGGAGTGGCACTGCAGTGTCACGCAGGATGGCCCTTCCAAAAAACACTCCCCAAACAGCACATGACGCAAAGAAAAAAAGAGGCGCAATGAGGTAGCTGTGTGAGTAAGATAAGCGACCCTAGTGGCCGACACAAACACCTGGCCCATCTAGGAGTGGCACTGCAGTGTCACGCAGGATGGCCCTTCAAAAAAATACTCCCCAAACAGCACATGACGCAAAGAAAAATGAAAGAAAAAAGAGGTGCAAGATGGAATTGTCCTTGGGCCCTCCCACCCACCCTTATGTTGTATAAACAGGACATGCACACTTTAACCAACCCATCATTTCAGTGACAGGGTCTGCCACACGACTGTGACTGAAATGACGGGTTGGTTTGGACCCCCACCAAAAAAGAAGCAATTAATCTCTCCTTGCACAAACTGGCTCTACAGAGGCAAGATGTCCACCTCATCATCATCCTCCGATATATCACCGTGTACATCCCCCTCCTCACAGATTATCAATTCGTCCCCACTGGAATCCACCATCTCAGCTCCCTGTGTACTTTGTGGAGGCAATTGCTGCTGGTCAATGTCTCCACAGAGGAATTGATTATAATTCATTTTAATGAACATCATCTTCTCCACATTTTCTGGAAGTAACCTCGTACGCCGATTGCTGACAAGGTGAGCGGCGGCACTAAACACTCTTTCGGAGTACACACTTGTGGGAGGGCAACTTAGGTAGAATAAAGCCAGTTTGTGCAAGGGCCTCCAAATTGCCTCTTTTTCCTGCCAGTATAAGTACGGAATGTCTGACGTGCCTACTTGGATGCGGTCACTCATATAATCCTCCACCATTCTTTCAATGGGGAGAGAATCATATGCAGTGCCAGTAGACGACATGTCCGTAATCGTTGGCAGGTCCTTCAGTCCGGACCAGATGTCAGCATCAGCAGTCGCTCCAGACTGCCCTGCATCACCACCAGCGGGTGGGCTCGGAATTCTGAGCCTTTTCCTCGCACCCCCAGTTGCGGGAGAATGTGAAGGAGGAGATGTTGACAGGTCGCGTTCCGCTTGACTTGACAATTTTCTCACCAGCAGGTCTTTGAACCCCAGCAGACTTGTGTGTGCCGGAAAGAGAGATCCAAGGTAGGTTTTAAATCTAGGATCGAGCACGGTGGCCAAAATGTAGTGCTCTGATTTCAACAGATTGACCACCCGTGAATCCTTGTTAAGCGAATTAAGGGCTCCATCCACAAGTCCCACATGCCTAGTGGAATCGCTCTGTGTTAGCTCCTCCTTCAATGTCTCCAGCTTCTTCTGCAAAAGCCTGATGAGGGGAATGACCTGACTCAGGCTGGCAGTGTCTGAACTGACTTCACGTGTGGCAAGTTCAAAGGGCAGCAGAACCTTGCACAACGTTGAAATCATTCTCCACTGCGCTTGAGACAGGTGCATTCCACCTCCTATATCGTGCTCAATTGTATAGGCTTGAATGGCCTTTTGCTGCTCCTCCAACCTCTGAAGCATATATAGGGTTGAATTCCACCTCGTTACCACTTCTTGCTTCAGATGATGGCAGGGCAGGTTCAGGCGTTTTTGGTGGTGCTCCAGTCTTCTGTACGTGGTGCCTGTACGCCGAAAGTGTCCCGCAATTCTTCTGGCCACCGACAGCATCTCTTGCACGCCCCTCTCGTTTTTAAATAATTCTGCACCACCAAATTCAAGGTATGTGCAAAACATGGGACGTGCTGGAATTTGCCCATATTTAATGCACACACAATATTGCTGGCGTTGTCCGATGCCACAAATCCACAGGAGAGTCCAATTGGGGTAAGCCATTCCGCGATGATCTTCCTCAGTTGCCGTAAGAGGTTTTCAGCTGTGTGCGTATTCTGGAAACCGGTGATACAAAGCGTAGCCTGCCTAGGAAAGAGTTGGCGTTTGCGAGATGCTGCTACTGGTGCCGCCGCTGCTGTTCTTGCGGCGGGAGTCCATACATCTACCCAGTGGGCTGTCACAGTCATATAGTCCTGACCCTGCCCTGCTCCACTTGTCCACATGTCCGTGGTTAAGTGGACATTGGGTAAAACTGCATTTTTTAGGACACTGGTGAGTCTTTTTCTGACGTCCGTGTACATTCTCGGTATCGCCTGCCTAGAGAAGTGGAACCTAGATGGTATTTGGTAACGGGGGCACACTACCTCAAGAAATTGTCTAGTTCCCTGAGAACTAACGGCGGATACCGGACGCACGTCTAACACCAACATAGTTGTCAAGGCCTCAGTTATCCGCTTTGCAGTAGGATGACTGCTGTGATATTTCATCTTCCTCGCAAAGGACTGTTGGACAGTCAATTGCTTGGTGGAAGTAGTAAAAGTGGGCTTACGACTTCCCCTCTGGGATGACCATCGACTCCCAGCAGCAACAACAGCAGCGCCAGCAGCAGTAGGCGTTACACGCAAGGATGCATCGGAGGAATCCCAGGCAGGAGAGGACTCGTCAGAATTGCCAGTGACATGGCCTGCAGGACTATTGGCATTCCTGGGGAAGGAGGAAATTGACACTGAGGGAGTTGGTGGGGTGGTTTGCGTGAGCTTGGTTACAAGAGGAAGGGATTTACTGGTCAGTGGACTGCTTCCGCTGTCGCCCAAAGTTTTTGAACTTGTCACTGACTTATTATGAATGCGCTGCAGGTGACGTATAAGGGAGGATGTTCCGAGGTGGTTAACATCCTTACCCCTACTTATTACAGCTTGACAAAGGCAACACACGGCTTGACAAATGTTGTCCGCATTTCTGTTGAAATACTTCCACACCGAAGAGCTGATTTTTTTGGTATTTTCACCAGGCATGTCAATGGCCATATTCCTCCCACGGACAACAGGTGTCTCCCCGGGTGCCTGACTTAAACAAACCACCTCACCATCAGAATCCTCCTTGTCAATTTCCTCCCCAGCGCCAGCAACACCCATATCCTCCTCATCCTGGTGTACTTCAACACTGACATCTTCAATCTGACTATCAGGAACTGAACTGCGGGTGCTCCTTCCAGCACTTGCAGGGGGCGTGCAAATGGTGGAAGGCGCATGCTCTTCACGTCCAGTGTTGGGAAGGTCAGGCATCGCAACCGACACAATTGGACTCTCCTTGTGGATTTGGGATTTCGAAGAACGCACAGTTCTTTGCTGTGCTTTTGCCAGCTTGAGTCTTTTCATTTTTCTAGCGAGAGGCTGAGTGCTTCCATCCTCATGTGAAGCTGAACCACTAGCCATGAACATAGGCCAGGGCCTCAGCCGTTCCTTGCCACTCCGTGTGGTAAATGGCATATTGGCAAGTTTACGCTTCTCCTCCGACAATTTTATTTTAGATTTTTGAGTCCTTTTTTTACTGATATTTGGTGTTTTGGATTTTACATGCTCTGTACTATGACATTGGGCATCGGCCTTGGCAGACGACGTTGCTGGCATTTCATCGTCTCGGCCATGACTAGTGGCAGCAGCTTCAGCACGAGGTGGAAGTCGATCTTGATCTTTCCCTATTTTTGGAACCTCAACATTTTTGTTCTCCATATTTTAATAGGCACAACTAAAAGGCACCTCAGGTAAACAATGGAGATGGATGGATACTAGTATACTTATGGATGACGAGCGACTGCCGACACAGAGGTAGCTACAGCCGTGGACTACCGTACTGTGTCTGCTGCTAATATAGACTGGATGATAATGAGATAAAATTAAAATATATATATCACACTAGTACTGCAGCCGGACAGGTATATATTATGTAATGACGGACCTGCTGGACACTGTCTGTCAGACTCAGCACTGCAGACTCCTAAAGTAAGCTACTAGTATCAAGAAGATAGAAAAAAAAAAACCACGGGTAGGTGGTATACAATTATGGATGGACGAGCGACTGCCAACACAGAGGTAGCTACAGCCGTGGACTACCGTACTGTGTCTGCTGCTAATATAGACTGGATGATAATGAGATAAAATTAAAATATATATATATATCACACTAGTACTGCAGCCGGACAGGTATATATTATGTAATGACGGACCTGCTGGACACTGTCTGTCAGCACTGCAGACTCCTAAAGTAAGCTACTAGTATCAAGAAGATAGAAAAAAAAAAACCACGGGTAGGTGGTATACAATTATGGATGGACGAGCGACTGCCGACACAGAGGTAGCTACAGCCGTGGACTACCGTACTGTGTCTGCTGCTAATATAGACTGGATGATAATGAGATAAAATTAAAATATATATATATATATCACACTAGTACTGCAGCCGGACAGGTATATATTATGTAATGACGGACCTGCTGGACACTGTCTGTCAGACTCAGCACTGCAGACTCCTAAAATAAGCTACTAGTATCAAGAAGATAGAAAAAAAAACCACGGGTAGGTGGTATACAATTATGGATGGACGAGCGACTGCCGACACAGAGGTAGCTACAGCCGTGGACTACCGTACTGTGTCTGCTGCTAATATAGACTGGATGATAATGAGATAAAATTAAAATATATATATATCACACTAGTACTGCAGCCGGACAGGTATATATTATGTAATGACGGACCTGCTGGACACTGTCTGCAGAATGCGTTTATAAAAACACCACACGACGAGTGTTTAACTTTTTCAGGCAGACAATCACAATATACTGGTGGTCAGCAGACAATCACAATACTGGTGGTCAGTGGTCACTGGTCAGTCACACTGGCAGTGGCACTCTTGCAGCAAAAGTGTGCACTGTACTTAAAATATGTACTCCTGCTATAACTGCTCCCCAGTCTCCCCCACAATTAAGCTGTGTGAGCAGTGAGCACTCAGCACAGTCAGATAATGATATACAGTATTACATATAATGCAGTACACTGGGCTGAGCACAGATATGGTATGTGACTGTGTCACACTGTGTATCGTTTTTTTCAGGCAGAGAACGGATTAATTAAACTGGTGGTCAGTGTCACTGGTCACACTATCAGCAGCAAGTAGTACTCCTCCTAATAATATGCTCCCCAAAATTTGTGTCTCTCTCTAGTACTCTAGTCTAAACGGAGAGGACGCCAGCCACGTCCTCTCCCTATCAATCTCAATGCACGTGTGAAAATGGCGGCGACGCGCGGCTCCTTATATAGAATCCGAGTCTCGCGATAGAATACGAGCCTCGCGAGAATCCGACAGCGGGATGATGACGTTCGGGCGCGCTCGGGTTAACCGAGCAAGGCGGGAAGATCCGAGTCGCTCGGCCCCGTGTAAAAAAACCTGAAATTCGGGCGGGTTCGGATTCCGAGGAACCGAACCCGCTCATCTCTAGTGCCAACATGACTATCACCTAACCCCTGTGTCACCTCTCAGCACACTATCACCTACCCCTTGTGTCGTCTCTCAGCACACCTTCATTCAATGTTTGCACAGTACGCATGCAGAGTCCCCTTTTTACACAGTGCCAGATACACAATTGCCCCACAGTGCCAGATACACAGTGCCCCACAGTGCCAGATACACAGTGACAGATACAGCGCCCCACAGTGCCAGATACATATTGCCCCACAGCGCCAGATACAATGCCCCAGAGCACCAGATACAATGACCCACAGTGTCAGATCCACAGTGCCAGATACAGCGCCCCACAGTGCCAGATACAATGCCCCCCAGTGCCAGATACAATGCCCCCCAGTGCCAGATACAATGCCCCACAGTGCCAGATACAATGCCCCACAGTGCCAGTTACATGCCCCACAGTGCCAGATACATGCCCCACAGTGCAAGATACATGCCCCATAGTGCCAGTTACATTGCCCCACAGTGCCAGTTACATGCCCCACAGTGCCAGTTACATTGTCCCACAGTGCCAGATACAGTGCCCCACAGTGCCAGATACAATGCCCCACAGTGCCAGTTACATGCCCCACAGTGCCAGTTACATTGCCCCACAGTGCCAGTTACATGCCCCACAGTGCCAAATACATGCCCCACAGTGCCAGTTACATTGCACCACAGTGCCAGTTACATTGCCCCACAGTTCCAGATACAATGCCCCACAGTGCCAGATACATGCCCCACAGTGCCAGATATAAGACCCCCCCAGCCCCCCTCCCCCCCCCCTCCCGGTCACTCACCGCTCTGTCCCTCTGTGCTATGTGAGGGGAGGAGAGTGCAGCGCCTCTCCTGCCCCTCAACGCTCCACATCTTCAACGGCGGCTATGTGGCGCCAGTTCGTTAGCCAATCAGAGCTCGCGGACCGGCAGCCAATCAGGAGCCAGTCCACAAGCTCTGATTGGCTAACGCCGCCGGAGACCGGACACACACAGAGCTGCTGGCAGCACTGTGTGGCAGCGGCGGTAAGGACATTGAGGGGAGGGAGAGACGCTGCGCTCTCCTCCCCTCACATTGCGGCGTGACGGGGGCGAGTGGGCATGATGCCCTGGCTGCCGGCGGCGCCCCCCTCTGCTGGGCCTGCCAAGGCGCCCAGGGCACTTGCCCCACTCGCCCTACCCTAGTTACGCCTCTGCCTGCAACACTAAGTCTTCACTGTTCCTTACAATACAATGCAAATGAAATTAAAATACATACAGACATTAAGGACACAATTCAGCGGAAGATGTTTTATTTCCCTGGGATGCTTTAGTGATTATTTCTCCCCTGTAAAGGATTTTAAACGATTATCTCACTAGCTTGCATAACATAAACAATCACTTTCAAAATATGTATACAATTACAATATTAAAACAATTGGGGCGCCAATTAACCTTTTGTCCTTCTTAGCTAGCTGAGTGATTTTTAAGTGCACTAAACCTGAAATACTTTCTCCTGGAAGCAGCTATTGTGTCTGTGGTGGATGCCACAGCTGAAGGTTTAAAACATGGAGCTCAATAGGTCCTATCTGGAGTTTATAAGTTCTCTCCTTTGCAAGCAACAATACTGTCTCGTAATAGTCTGTCAATGTGGGTCTATTTCCTTCTAGGTAATCACTGTTTAATGCCAAAGCTCAGTGTGCTCAGTCTGCCTTCTAATGTCAGTTTTAAGGCTCTGGTCGTCATTCCGAGTTGTTCGCTCGCTAGCTGCTTTTAGCAGCATTGCACACACTAGGCCGCCGCCCTCTGGGAGTGTATCTTAGCTTAGCAGAATAGCGAACGAAAGATTAGCAGAACTGCTAATAAATAATTATTTGCAGTTTCTGAGTAGCTCCAGACCTACTCACAGATTGCAATCAGCTCAGTCCGTTTAGTTCCTGGTTTGACGTTACAAACACGCCCTGCGTTCGGCCAGCCACTCCCCCGTTTCTCCAGACACTCCCGCGTTTTTACCTGGAATGCCTGCATTTTTTAGACACTCCCTGAAAACGGCCAGTTTCCGCCCAGAAACACCTACTTCCTGTCAATCACACTACGATCACTCGAGCGAGGAAAAAAGCTTGTGTAAATCTACTAAGTTTTTAGGTAAATAACTAAGCGCATGCGTGCTGCGTACCATGCGCATGCGCATTTAGCAACAAATCGCAGCATAGCGAAAATAGGCAACGAGCGAACAACTCGGAATGACCACCTCTATTCTTTCAGAGGAACACTGGTGTTAATGTTCATGTAACACTCCTAACAGATTGCTTTTGTTGAACTAGCCTACTTTTACACCAGTAGTTCAGTAGTAGCCATCCATTAACAATGTACGTGTACTTTATGCCTCTGAATGATGTAACTAGAAGACAGTACTTTTAGGGAGCTGCAGTGTCTCTAGTACTGACCAGGGGCGGAACTACTGGCGGGGCAGGCAGTGCATTGCACTGGGGCCCCGCCGCACTCAAGGGCCCACAGCCGCCGGCCGGCATTACATGAATGAGTCACAATGACTCATTGTATGTCATGCCGCAGCCGCACACCAGCGCTCCCGTGACCCGCCCGTCATAAGGAACGATTCTGGCGGCTGGCCACCCGCACACGAAGGAGGGAGGAGGGTCCGTCCCTCCCTCCCTCATATACAAACAGGTCACAGTCTCAGTGAAGGAGAGAGCCGCAGCAGCGCTTTGTTACTGGTGGAGGCGCTGCTGCTGCTGCTCCTCTGCTTCACTATAGGCTGTCTCTGAGAACAGCCTATAGGGAAGCAGAGGGGCAGCAGCAGCAGCGCCTCCACCAGTAACAAAGCGCTGCTGCGGTTCCCTCCTTCACCTCCCTCCTCCTCATTCTCTACTGCCCGGGAAGCTGCACCGAGGAGCCTGAGCCAACAGAGAGGGTAAGTATAATTCTTCTTTCTTTCTTTCTTTCTTTCTTTCTTTCTTTCTTTCTTTCTTTCTTTCTTTCTTTCTTTCTTTCTTTCTTTCTTTCTTTCTTTCTCTGTTGGGACTGCCTGCCGCAATGTGTAAAAAGGGGGGACTGCCTGCCGCTATGTATAAAAATGGGGAATCTGCCTGCCGCAATGTAAAAATGGGGAATCTGCCTGCCGCAATGTAAAAATGGGGAATCTGCCTGCCGCAATGTGTAAAAATGGGGAATCTGCCTGCCGCTATGTATAAAAATGGGGAATCTGCCTGCCGCTATGTATAAAAATGGGGAATCTACCTGCCGCTATGTGTAAAAAGGTAGAATCTGCCTGCCGTAATGTGTAAAAAGGGCACGCTATCTGCCGTTATGTGTAAAAGTGTATGGTGTCTGCCGTAATGTGTAAAATGGGGACGCTGTCTGCCGTAATGTGTAAAATGGGGACGCTGTCTGCCGTAATGTGTAAAAAGTGCACGCTGTCTGCCGCTATGTGTAACGAGGGCACGCTGGCTGCCGCTATGTGTAACGAGGGCACGCTGTCTGCCATTGTGTAAAAAGTGTACGCTGTCTGCCGCTATGTGTAACGAGGGCACGCTGTCTGCCGTTATGTGTAAAAAGTGCACGCTGTCTGCCGTTATGTGTAAAAAGGGGAATCTGTTCGCTGTAAGGAGTAAAAGGGTCTCTACCTGGTGTAGTGGTGCTACTGTGCGGCGTAATTTGAAGAATGGAGACTACTGTGCACCGTTTTATGAATTGGTATTATTTTGTGGACACACCCCTTCCCCACGAAGCCACGCCACTATGTATTTTTGCGCGCGCCTACGGCGCGCACTGCCCATGGGGTGGACTTGGATGGAATGGGGGGGGGGGCCCAAAGCATTTTGTTGCACCTGGGCCCACCGCTTGCTTGTTCCGCCACTGGTACTGACGGAAGAGTTGTTCCATGCCTGCTTCCCTTTAGTGATGCGGTCACTGACTTCCACTTGTTTCCTAGATAGTAGCCTTGTAAAACTGTATTACATAGTCCTGTTTCCTCTTGCACCAGTGCACTATATATTGGGACCAGGGCCGTCTAATCAGCAGTGTAGGCCCCTGGGCACAGGAATGCACTGGGCCCCCTACCCATCCTCCAGCTGTAGGGGTGGGGGGTGCTACCAGTGGCTGCTTTGATGTCCCGTGGGTGGTAGTGGGTGTCCTATCTTTCGCTCAGCATGTAGGACCTGGAGCAGTAATTTCTAATTACTCCTTTACTGCACAGATGGGGCTAAACTGTAGAAGGGGGCATTGGGCTGAATGAAGAAGCCCTGGTACATGACTTCCATGGTGGTAGGGGGTGTTTAATACGTAGGGGAGGGGTGGATAGTGGAGTGGGCTTAATATTTACCATTTTCTGGTGGAAGGGCAGCTTGCTTGACTGCAGATATCTCAAGTTTCTGAAAATAGGTTTCTTAGCTTTGAATGGGATAAAAACTTAGGCCCTCATTCCGAGTTGATCGGTCGCAAGGCGAATTTAGCAGAGTTACACACGCTTAGTCTACGCCTACTGGGAGTGTATCTTAGCATCTTAAAAGTGCGAACGAAGTTTACGCAATATTGCGAACAAAAAAAACTTAGCAGTTTTAGAGTAGCTCCAGACTTACTCTGCCTGTGCGATCAGTTCAGTGCTTGTCGTTCCTGGTTTGACGTCACAAACACTCCCAGCGTTCGCCCAGACACTCCCCCGTTTCTCCAGCCACTCCTGCGTTTTTTCAGGAAACGGTAGCGTTTTCAGCCACACGCCCATAAAACGCCGTGTTTCCGCCCAGTAACACCCATTTCCTGTCAATCACACTACGTTCGCCGGTGCGAACAAAAAGCCGTGAGTAAAAATCCTTTCTTCATAGCAGAATTACTTAGCGCAGTCGCAGTGCGAACATTGCGCATGCGCTCTAAGCTGATTTTCACTGCGATGCGAAAAAAAAGAACGAGCGAACGACTCGGAATGAGGGCCTTAGAGAGGCCCACCTTTTAGGAGGTTCTGGGGACTTAGGGATCAGAGTTCAGGAGCCAGAGCAATTCACCAACAAAAGTCTAAAACTGCATATTAGGCATGCGGAGCTGGAGCAGGGACCAGCTGCTGGAAAGCTGATATCTCTGGTTTTGGGCGTAGTAGAGACAAGCTGCCAGTGTCCACTGAAAGGGAAAGTCCCAGCTTTTGGATTATAGCCTCAGAAAAGCTCTAACTCAGACAGAACCCCAGATATCTGGCTGGGAAGAGCAATTAACAGGCTTGCATGGGGACCACTGCTTTCAAGTCGGATATCTCTGGTTCCCCATAGTCGATTTTCAAAAATCTGGCACCCCTGGAAAGAGGGGACCCTCAGCTATCAGCCTAGGGCCCTTATACTCCTGGGGCCCTTAGGCAAGAGCCCATTGAGCCCATACAAAAAGACAGCCCTGATTGTGCCTTTCCTTCAGTAAAAGAGGTTGCCTGTCTCTAGGTGTACAGGCTACTTTGCAGGGAGCTAACGTGACCCTATCTCCAATAATCGATATGCTCCCGTTACTATACGTGTAGTAATCAAGTGACTTAAAGGTATGATGAAGCTGCTGGGGTGTCATGAACTAGCTTTTGGGGAAGCTCTGCTCTAATTCTCCTGGAGATGTCAGTATTGCAGTAATAATAAGAATTTACTTACCGATAATTCTATTTCTCGGAGTCCGTAGTGGATGCTGGGGTTCCTGAAAGGACCATGGGGAATAGCGGCTCCGCAGGAGACAGGGCACAAAAAGTAAAGCTTTTCCAGATCAGGTGGTGTGCACTGGCTCCTCCCCCTATGACCCTCCTCCAGACTCCAGTTAGGTACTGTGCCCGGACGAGCGTACACAATAAGGGAGGATTTTGAATCCCGGGTAAGACTCATACCAGCCACACCAATCACACCGTACAACTTGTGATCTAAACCCAGTTAACAGTATGATAACAAAAGGAGCCTCTGAAAGACGGCTTCCTACAACAATAACCCGATTTTTGTAACAATAACTATGTACAAGTATTGCAGAATAATCCGCACTTGGGATGGGCGCCCAGCATCCACTACGGACTCCGAGAAATAGAATTATCGGTAAGTAAATTCTTATTTTCTCTATCGTCCTAGTGGATGCTGGGGTTCCTGAAAGGACCATGGGGATTATACCAAAGCTCCCAAACGGGCGGGAGAGTGCGGATGACTCTGCAGCACCGAATGAGAGAACTCCAGGTCCTCTTTTGCCAGGGTATCAAATTTGTAAAATTTTACAAACGTGTTCTCCCCCGACCACGTAGCTGCTCGGCAGAGTTGTAATGCCGAGACCCCTCGGGCAGCCGCCCAAGATGAGCCCACCTTCCTTGTGGAATGGGCATTTACATATTTTTTGCTGTGGCAAGCCTGCCACAGAATGTGCAAGCTGAATTGTACTACAAATCCAACGAGCAATAGTCTGCTTAGAAGCAGGAGTACCCAGCTTGTTGGGTGCATACAGGATAAACAGCAAGTCAGATTTCCTGACTCCAGCCGACCTGGAAACTATATTTTCAGGGTCCTGACAACATCCAGCAACTTGGAGTCCTCCAAGTCCCTAGTAGCCGCAGGCACCACAATAAGCTGGTTCAGGTGAAACGCTGACACCACCTTAGGGAGAAACTGGGGACGAGTCCACAGCTTTGCTCTGTCCGAATGGACAATCAGATATGGCTTTGTGAGATAAAGCCGCCAATTCTGACACTCGCCTGGCCGAGGCCAGGACCAACAGCATGGTCACTTTCCATGTGAGATATATCAAATCCACAGATTTGAGTTGTTTAAAACAATGTAATTTTAGGAATCCCAAACTACGTTGAGATCGCCCAGTGCCACTGGAGACATCAAAAAGGGGTTGTATATGCAGTACTCCCTTAACAACTTCTGGACTTCAGGAACTGAAGCCAATTTCTTTCTGGAAGAAAATCGACCGGTCGAAATTTGAACCTTAATGGACCCCAATTTGAGACCCATATACACTCCTGCTTGCAGGAAATGTAGGAATTAACCTAGTTGAAATTCTTCCGTGGAGCCTTCCTGGCCTCACACCATGGAACATATTTTCACCTAAGCAGTGATAATGTTGTGCGGTCACCTCCTTCCTGGCTCTGACCAGGGTAGGGATGACCTCTTCCGGAATGCCTTTTTCCCTTAGGATCCGGCGTTCACCCGCCCTGGCGTCAACGCAGCTGCGGTAAGTCATGGAACAGACATGATTCTTGCTGAATCAAGATCCTTTCTAGTATCTCTTGAAGTTCCGGGTACCAAGTTCTTCTTGTCCCAAACCGGAACCCCGAGTATAGTTCTTACTCCTCTCCTTCCTATCATTCTCCATACACTGGGTATGAAAGGCAGAGGAGGGAACACATACACCGACTGGTACACCCACGGTGTTACCAGAGCGTCCCAGCTATTGCCTGAGGGTCTCTAGACCTGGCGCTTCATGTGGGACGCCATCATAACCACCTTTGGTCTTTCCCAACGGTTTACAAACATGTGGAAACTTCCAGATGAAGTTCCCACTTTTCCGGGTGGAATTCATTTATGCTGAGGAAATCTTCCTAGTTGTCCACTCCCGGAATGAACACTGCTGACAGTGTTATCACATGATCTTTCGCCCAGCGAAGAATCCTTGCTGTCATTGCCCTCCTGCTTCTTGTGCCGCCCCGTCTGTTTACGTGGGCGACTGCCATGATGATGTCCTACTGGATCAGCACCGGTTGACTTTGAAGCAGAGGTCTTCCTAGGCTCAGAGCATCGTAAATTGCCCTTAGCTCCAGTATATTCATGTGGAGAGAAATCTCCAGACTTGACCACACTTCCTTGGAAATTTCTTCCTTGTGTGACTGTTCCCCAGCCTCTCAGGCTGGCATCCGTGGTCACCAGAACACAGTCCTGAATGCTGAATGTGCTGCCCTCTAGAAGATGAGCACTCTGCAGCCCCCACAGAAGAGACACCCTTGTCCTTGGAGACAGGGTTATCCGCTGATGCATCTGAAGATGCGATCCGGACCATTCGTCCAGCAAATCCCCCTGAAAAGTTTTTGCGTGAGATCTGCCGAATGGAATCGCTTCGTAAGAAGCCACCATTTTTCCCAGGACTCCTGTGCATTGATGCACTGATACTTGGCCTGGATTTAGGAGGTTTCTGACTAGGTCGGATAACTCCCTGGCTTTTTCCCCTCCAGGAGAAATACCTCTTTCTGGACTATGCCCAGAATCATTCCTAGGAACAGCAGACGTATCATCGGAAAACAGCTGCGATTTTTGGAATATTTAGAATCCACTCGTGCTGTCGTAGAACTACTTTAGATAGTTCTTTTCCGACCTCCAACTGTTCTCTGGAAACTTGTCCCTTTCAGGATATCGTCCAAGTAAGGGATAATTTAGATGCCTTTCTTCTTTTAAGAATCATCTTTTCGGCCATTACCTTGGTAAAGGCCCGGGGTGCCGTGGATAATTCAACGGCAGCGTCTGAAACTGATATTGACAGTTCTGTATCACGAACCAGAGGTACCCTTGTTGAGAAGGGCAAATTTGGACATGGAGGTAATCCTTGATGTCCAGGGACACCATATAGTCCCCTTTTTTCCGGTTCTCTATCACTGCTCTGAGTGACTCCATCTTGATTTGAACCTTTTTATGTAAGTGTTCAAAGATTTCAGATTTAGACTATGTCTCACCAAGCCGTCTGGCTTCAGTACCACAATATAGTGTGGAGGACTAATACCCTTTTCCTTGTTGTAGGAGGGGTACTTTGATTATCACCTGCTGGAAATACAGCTTGTGAATTTTTTTTTTCCCAATACTGCCTCCTTGTCGGAGGGAGCCGTTGGTACAGCAGGCTTCAGGAACCTGCGAGGAAAAAATGTCACGACTCTCCAATCTGTACCCCTGGGATAATACTTGTATGATCTAGGGGTCAACTTGCGAGTGATCCCACTGCGCGCTGAGACTCTTGAGACTACCCCCCCACTGGTGGAGGGCTTCTTTTCCTGGGAAGGGGCTGCCTGCTGCAGTCTACTTCCCTTTCCTCTATGTCTGGGCAGATATGACTGGCCTTTTGCCCGCTTGCCCACATGGGAACGGAAGGATTGAGGCTGAAAAGACAGTGTCTTTTTCTGCTGAGATGTAACTTGGGGTAAAAAGGTTGGATTTCCCAGCTGTGGCCGTGGCCCCCAGGTCCGACGGACCGACCCCAAATAACTCCTTCCCTTTATACGGCAATACTTCCATGTGCCGTATGGGATCTGTATCACCTGACCACTGTCGTGTCCATGACATCTTCTGGGAGATATGGACAACGCACTTATCTTGATGCCAGAGTGCAAATATCCCTCTGTGCATCTCGCATACATATATATATAGAATGCATCCTATTAAATGCTCTATATCAATAAAATATTTTTAGTCAGGGAATTCGACCAAGCCAACCCAGCACTGCATCTCCAGGCTGATGGCGATCGCTGGTCGCAGTATAACCACCGTCTGTGTGTATATACTTTTTAGGATATTTTTCCAGCTGCCTATCAGCTGGCTCCTTGAGGGCGGCCGTATTTGGAGACGGTAACGCCACTTGATAAGTGTGTGAGCGCCTTATCCACCCTAATGGGTGCTTCCCAACGCGCCCTAACTTCTGGCGGGAAAAGGTATAACGCCAATATTTGCTATCGGGGTAAACCCACGTATCATCACACACTTCATTTTATTTTATCTGATTCAGGAAAAACTACAGGTAGTTTTTTCACTTCCACATAATACCCTTTTCTGTGGTACTTGTAGTATCAGAAATATGTAACAGCTCCTTCATTGCCCTTAACGTGTGGCCCTAATGAGGAATACGTTTGTTTATTCACCGTCGACACTGGATTCAGTGTCCGTGTCTGTGTCTGTGTCGACCGACTGAGGTAAATGGGCGTTTTTTATAAAAAAAACCTGACGGTGTTTCTGAGACGCCTGGACCGTTACTAATTGTTTGTCGGTCGTCTCATGTCGTCAACCGACCTTGCAGCGTGTTGACATTCTCACGTAATTCCCTAAATAAGCCATCCATTCCGGTGTCGACTCCCTAGAGAGTGACATCACCATTACAGGCAATTTCTCCGCCTCCTCCAGCATCGTCCTCATACATGTCGACACACACGTACCGACACACAGCACACACACCTGGAATGCTCTGACAGAGGACAGGACCCCACTAGCCCTTTGGAGAGACAGAGGGAGAGTTTGCCAGCACACACCAAAAAACGCTATAATTACATAGGGACAACCTTATATAAGTGTTTCTCCCTAATAGCATCTTTATATATATATTTATATCGCCAATTTGTGCCCCCCCTCTCTGTTTAAACCCTGTTTCTGTAATGCAGTGCAGGGGAGAGCCTGGGAGCCTTCTCTCCAGCCTTTCTGTGAGAGAAAAAATGGCGCTGTGTGCTGAGGAGATAGGCCCCGCCCCTTTTACGGCGGGCTCGTCTCCCGCTCTTTAGTGAAGTTTGGCAGGGGTTAAATATCTCCATATAGCCTCTGGGGGCTATATGTGAGGTATTTTTAGCCAGTATATAGGTTTACATTTGCCTCCCAGGGCGCCCCCCCCCAGCGCCCTGCACCCTCAGTGACAGCGTGTGAAGTGTGCTGAGAGGAAAATGGCGCACAGCTGCAGTGCTGTGCGCTACCTTTAGAAGACTGTCAGAGTCTTCAGCCGCCGATTCTGGACCTCTTCTAACTTCAGCATCTGCAAGGGGGCCGGCGGCGCGGCTTCGGTGACCATCCAGGCTGTACCTGTGATCGTCCCTCTGGAGCTAATGTCCAGTAGCCAAGAAGCCAATCCATCCTGCACGCAGGTGAGTACACTTCTTCTCCCCTCAGTCCCTCGTTGCAGTGATCCTGTTGCCAGCAGGACTCACTGTAAAATAAAAAACCTAAGCTAAACTTTCTCTAAGCAGCTCTTTAGGAGAGCCACCTAGATTGCACCCTTCTCGGCCGGGCACAAAAATCTAACAGGAGTCTGGAGGAGGGTCATAGGGGGAGGAGCCAGTGCACACCACCTGATCTGGAAAAGCTTTACTTTTTGTGCCCTGTCTCCTGCGGAGCCGCTATTCCCCATGGTCCTTTCAGGAACCCCAGCATCCACTAGGACGATAGAGAAAAGGGATTTACAGCCTGATCAGTGCTGCAGCTGGCTCACCCCTCCTCAGCTGCCACTCCAAGCTGGGGCCACCTTCCGTGCCACCTCTCTGGCTGCAGACTCTCCACTTGCTGCTCACTGGGAAAAGACTCACAGCTGCCCTTCGTCTCTAGCTCTCCCCCTCTGGTCACCGGGAACAGTAGTCAGGACCGTGTAAATAGTGCAGCACTTCTCACTGCTAGCCACTCCTCTCAAAATGGCTACTCAACGACCACCAACTGTAACACACCAGCCAGCATGAGCCAGCCTATCTCTGGAGTTTCATGTGACCTCCAACAGTCACAGTAGCGTGATGAGCCAGCCTCTCCCTGAAGCAGCATGTGACATCCTGGTAGCCAGCGTGTGGGTGCGTGTGTGTATCCCAGATAGAACAGGAGACTGCTCCAAATGAAGCAACCCCTGTTGCCGAAGCATGGGAGGGTTTTAACAATTGCCCCTTCTGTGACCGGTGGTCCTTCTGCTATTTATGGAGGGGACCATTACACCACTGCTGCTTAGTGCTGTATGGTAATACAGCAGGAGGCATCTATTACAAGTAGAGATGTGCACCGGAAATTTTTCGGGTTTTGTGTTTTGGTTTTGGATTCGGTTCCGCGGCCGTGTTTTGGATTCGGATGCGTTTTGGCAAAACCTCCCTGAAATTTTTTTGTCGGATTCGGGTGCGTTTTGGATTCGGGTGTTTTTTTTCAAAACCCCCTCAAAAACAGCTTAAATCATAGAATTTGGGGGTAATTTTGATCCTATAGTATTATTAACCTCAATAACCATAATTTCTCTAACGTCCTAAGTGGATGCTGGGGACTCCGTAAGGACCATGGGGAATAGCGGCTCCGCAGGAGACTGGGCACATCTAAAGAAAGCTTTAGGACTATCTGGTGTGCACTGGCTCCTCCCCCTATGACCCTCCTCCAAGCCTCAGTTAGATCTCTGTGCCCGAACGAGAAGGGTGCACACTAGGGGCTCTCCTGAGCTTCTTAGTGAAAGTTTTAGTTTAGGTTTTTTATTTTCAGTGAGACCTGCTGGCAACAGGCTCACTGCATCGAGGGACTAAGGGGAGAAGAAGCGAACTCACCTGCGTGCAGAGTGGATTGGGCTTCTTAGGCTACTGGACATTAGCTCCAGAGGGACGATCACAGGCCCAGCTTGGATGGGTCCCAGAGCCGCGCCGCCGGCCCCCTTACAGAGCCAGAAGGCAGAAGAGGTCCGGAAAATCGGCGGCAGAAGACGTCCTGTCTTCAACAAGGTAGCGCACAGCACTGCAGCTGTGCGCCATTGCTCTCAGCACACTTCACACTCCGGTCACTGAGGGTGCAGGGCGCTGGGGGGGGGGCGCCCTGAGACGCAATAAAAACACCTTGGATGGCAAAAAAAATGCATCACATATAGCTCCTTGGCTATATGGATGCATTTAACCCCTGTCAGAATACATAGAAAAACGGGAGATAAGGCCGCCGATAAGGGGGCGGAGCCTATCTCCTCAGCACACTGGCGCCATTTTCCCTCACAGCTCCGTTGGAGAGAAGCTCCCTGGCTCTCCCCTGCAGTCACTACACTACAGAAAGGGTTAAAAAAGAGAGGGGGGCACTAATTAGGCGCAGTATTAACTATACAGCAGCTATAAGGGGAAAAACACTTATATAAGGTTATCCCTGTATACAGGGGCGGAACTACTGGCGGGGCAGGCAGTGCATTGCACTGGGGCCCCGCCGCACTCAGGGGCCCACAGCCGCCGGCCGGCATTTAGAACAGATTGACATGCGGACGAGTCCGCATGTCAATCTGCGTTCTCCTCTCCCTCCTTGCTGCTCCCCTGCTCCCCCGGCCCCCCCCCCTATGTGTTGGAGGGACACGAGCGCATCGCGCGTCTCTCTGTGTCCCTCCTGGCTCTCCCCCGGCCGCTCTAAGGAAGCATGTGCCGTTCGTGAGCTCTGATTGGCTCACGAACGGCACATGCTTCATTAGACCAGCGGGGGAGAGCCAGGAGGGACACAGGAGAGACGCGCGATGCGCTCGTGTCCCTCCAACACATAGGGGGGGGAGGGGGGACCGGGGGAGCAGGCACTGGGGGGACAGATCTGGCACTGGGGACATATACCTGGCACTGGGGACATATACCTGGCACTGGGGGGACAGATCTGGCACTGGGGACATATACCTGGCACTGGGGGGACAGATCTGGCACTGGGGACATATACCTGGCACTGGGGGGACAGATCTGGCACTGGGGACATATACCTGGCACTGGGGACAGATCTGGAACTGGGGACATATACCTGGCACTGGGGGGGCATATACCTGGCACTGGGGGGGAATATCTGGCACTGTGGGAGAATATCTGGCACTGGGGGGGCATATACCTGGCACTGGGAGCATATAACTGGCACTGGGGGAGCATGTACCTGGCACTGGGGGCATATACCTGGCACTGGGGGCATATACCTGGCACTGGGGGGGAATATCTGGCACTGTGGGAGAATATCTGGCACTGTGGGAGAATATCTGGCACTGGGGGGGCATATACCTGGCACTGGGAGCATATAACTGGCACTGGGGGAGCATGTACCTGGCACTGGGGGCATATACCTGGCACTGGGGGGGAATATCTGGCACTGTGGGAGAATATCTGGCACTGGGGGGGCATATACCCGGCACTGGGGGCATATACCTGGCACTGGGGGGGAATATCTGGCACTGGGGGCATATACCTGGCACTGGGGGGGAATATCTGGCACTGTGGGAGAATATCTGGCACTGGGGGGGCATATACTCGGCACTGGGGGCATATACCTGGCACTGGGGGGGAAGCAGGCACTGGGGGGGAATATCTGGCACTGGGGGCATATACCTGGCACTGGGGGCATATAACTGGCACTGGGGGGGCATGTACCTGGCAGTGGGGGCATATACCTGGCACTGGGGGGGAATATCTGGCACTGTGGGAGAATATCTGGCACTGGGTGCATATACCTGGCACTGTGGGGGAATATCTGGCACTGGGAGCATATGTGGCACTGGGAGCACGGCCCTAGCAACAAGCACTACCCACTAGCAACGAGCATGACACCCAGTGCATGAAACCCCTGGCAACGAGCATGACATCCTGGCACTGTGCATGGAACCAAGTGCATGAAACCCCTGGCAACAAGCAGGTAATTTCTTTTTTTATTTGTTGGGACTGCCTGCCGCAATGTGTAAAAAGGGGGGACTGCCTGCCGCTATGTATAAAAATGGGGAATCTGCATGCCGCAATGTAAAAATGGGGAATCTGCCTGCCGCTATGTGTAAAAAGGTAGAATCTGCCTGCCGTAATGTGTAAAAAGGGCACGCTATCTGCCGTTATGTGTAAAAGTGTATGGTGTCTGCCGTAATGTGTAAAATGGGGACGCTGTCTGCCGTAATGTGTAAAATGGGGACGCTGCCTGCCGTAATGTGTAAAAAGTGCACGCTGTCTGCCGCTATGTGTAACGAGGGCACGCTGTCTGCCGCTATGTGTAACGAGGGTACGCTGTCTGCCATTGTGTAAAAAGTGTATGCTGTCTGCCGCTATGTGTAACGAGGGCACGCTGTCTGCCGTTATGTGTAAAAAGTGCACGCTGTCTGCCGTTATGTGTAAAAAGGGGAATCTGTTCGCTGTAAGGAGTAAAAGGGTCTCTACCTGGTGTAGTGGTGCTACTGTGCGGCGTAATTTGAAGAATGGAGACTACTGTGCACCGTTTTATGAATTGGTATTATTTTGTGGACACACCCCTTCCCCACGAAGCCACGCCACTATGTATTTTTGCGCGCGCGCCTACGGCGCGCACTGCCCATGGGGTGTGCTTGGATGGGGGGCCCAAAGCATTTTGTTGCACCTGGGCCCACCGCTTGCTTGTTCCGCCACTGCCTGTATATATATATATAGCGCTCTGGTGTGTGCTGGCAAACTCTCCCTCTGTCTCCCCAAAGGGCTAGTGGGGTCCTGTCCTCTATCAGAGCATTCCCTGTGTGTGTGCTGTATGTCGGTACTTTTGTGTCGACATGTATGAGGAGAAAAATGATGTGGAGACGGAGCAGATTGCCTGTAATAGTGATGTCACCCCCTAGGGGGTCGACACCTGAGTGGATGAACTGTTGGAAGAAATTACGTGACAGTGTCAGCTCTGTATAAAAGACAGTGGTTGACATGAGACAGCCGGCTACTCAGCTTGTGCCTGTCCAGACGTCTCATAGGCCGTCAGGGGCTCTAAAGCGCCCGTTACCTCAGATGGCAGATATAGACGCCGACACGGATACTGACTCCAGTGTCGACGGTGAAGAGACAAATGTGACTTCCAGTAGGGCCACACGTTACATGATTGAGGCAATGAAAAATGTTTTACACATTTCTGATAATACGAGTACCACCAAAAAGGGGTATTATGTTCGGTGAGGAAAAACTACCTGTAGTTTTCCTGAATCTGAGAAATTAAATGAGGTGTGTGATGATGCGTGGGTTTCCCCCGATAACAACTGATAATTTCTAAAATGTTATTGGCATTATATCCTTTCCCGCCAGAGGTTAGGGTGCGTTGGGAAACACCCCCTAGGGTGGATAAAGCGCTCACACGCTTGTACGGGCTCTACCCTCTCCTGAGATAGCCGCCCTTAAGGATCCTGCTGATAGAAAGCAGGAGGGTATCCTAAAATGTATTTACACACATACTGGTGTTATACTGCGACCAGCAATCGCCTCAGCCTGGATGTGCAGTGCTGGGTTGGCGTGGTCGGATTCCCTGACTGAAAATATTGATACCCTAGATAGGGACAGTATATTTTTGCCTATAGAGCATTTAAAAGATGCATTTCTATATATGCGTGATGCACAGCGGAATATTTGCCGACTGGCATCAAGTCTAAGTGCGTTGTCCATTTCTACCAGTAGAGGGTTATGGACACGTCAGTGGTCAGGTGATGCGTATTCCAAACGGCATTTGGAAGTATTGCCTTATTAAGGTTATTTGGGGTCGGTCTTTCAGACCTGGTGGCCACGGCAACAGCTGGGAAATCCACGTTTGTACCCCAGGTCGCCTCTCAACATGAGAAGACGCCGTATTATCAGGCGCAGTCTTTTCGTGGACAAGCGGGCAAAAGGTTCCTCATTTCTGCCCCATGACAGAGGGAGAGGAAAAAGGCTGCAGAAATCAGCCAGTTCCCAGGAACAGAAACCCTCTCCCGCCTCTGCCAAGCCCTCAGTATACGCTGGGGCTTTACAAGCAGAATCAGGCACGGTGGGGGGCCCGTCTCAATGAATTTCAGCGCGCAGTGGGCTCACTCGCAAGTAGACCCCTGGATCCTTCAGGTGATATCTCAGGGGTACAAATTAGAATTCGAGACGTCTCCCCCTCGCCGTTTCCTAAAGTCGGCTTTACCGATGTCTCCTCCTGACAGGGAGACAGTTTTGGAAGCCATTCACAAGCTGTATTCCCAGCAGGTGATAATCAAGATACCCCTCCTGCAACAGGGAACGGGGTATTATTCCACACTGTTGTGGTACCGAAGCCGGACGGCTCGGTGAGACCGATTCTAAATCTAAAATCTTTGAACACTTACATACAGAGGTTCAAATTCAAGATTGAGTCACTCAGAGCAGTGATTGCGAACCTGGAAGAAGGGGACTACATGATGTCTCGGGACATCAAGGATGCTTACCTTCATGTCAAAATTTACCCTTCTCACCAAGGGTACCTCAGGTTTATGGTACAGAACTGTCACTATCAGTTCAGACGCTGCCGTATGGATGGTCCACGGCACCCCGGGTCTTTACCAAGGTAATGGCCGAAATGATGATATTCCTTCGAAGGAAGGGAATTTTAGTTATCCCTTACTTGGACAATTCCCTGATAAGGGTAAGATCCAGGGAACAGTTGGAGGTCGGTGTAGCACTATCTCAGGTAGTGTTGCGGCAGCATGATTGGATTCTCAATATTCCAAAATTGCAGCTGGTTCCGACGACTTGTCTTCTGTTCCTAGGGATGATCCTGGACACAGTCCAGAAAAAGGTGTTTCTCCCGGAGGAGAAAGCCAGGGAGTTATCCGAGCTAGTCAGGAACCTCCTAAAACCGAGCCAAGTCTCAGTGCATCAATGCACAAGGGTTCTGGGTAAAATGGTGGCTTCCTACGAAGCAATCCCATTCGGCAGATTCCACGCAAGAACTTTCCAGTGGGACCTGCTGGACAAATGGTCCGGGTCGCATCTTCAGATGCATCAGCAGATAACCCTGTCACCAAGGACAAGGGTGTCCCTCCTGTGGTGGTTGCAGAGTGCTCATATTCTAGAGGGCCGCAGATTCGGCATTCAGGACTGGGTCCTGGTGACCACGGATGCCAGCCTGCGAGGCTGGGGAGCAGTCACACAGGGAAGGAATATCCAGGGCTTATGGTCAAGCCTGGAGACATCACTTCACATAAATATCCTGAAGCTAAGGGACATTTACAATGCTCTAAGCTTAGCAAGACCTCTGCTTCAAGGTCAGCCGGTGTTGATCCAGTCGGACAACATCACGGCAGTCACCCACGTAAACAGACAGGGTGGCACAAGAAGCAGGAGGGCAATGGCAGAAGCTGCAAGGATTCTTCGCTGGGCGGAAAATCATGTGATAGCACTGTCGGCAGTATTCATTCCGGGAGTGGACAACTGGGAAGCAGACTTCCTCAGCACGACCTCCACCCGGGAGAGTGGGGACTTCACCCAGAAGTCTTCCACATGATTATAAACCGTTGGGAAAAACTCGACAGGTATTGCGCCAGGTCCAGGGACCCTCAGGCAATAGCTGTAGACGCTCTGGTAACACCGTGGGTGTACCAGTCAGGGTATGTGTTCCCTCCTCTGCCTCTCATACCCAAGGTACTGAGATTGATAAGATGGAGAGTAGTAAGCACTATATTCGTGGCTCCGGATTGGCCAAGAAGGACTTGGTAACCGGAACTTCAAGAGATGCTCACGGAGGATCCGTGGCCTCTACCTCTAAGAAGGGACCTGCTCCAGCAAGGACCCTGTCTGTTCCAAGACTTACCGCGGCTGCGTTTGACGGCGTGGCGGTTGAACGCCGGATCCTAAAGGAAAAAAGGCATTCTGGATGAAGTCATCCCTATCCTGATCAAAGCCAGGAAGGATGTAACCGCAAAAACATTATCACCGCAATTGGCGAAAATATGTTGCGTGGTGCGAGGCCAGTAAGGCCCGACGGAGGAAATTCAACTGGGTCGATTCCTACATTTCCTGCAAACAGGAGTGTCTATGGGTCTGAAATGGGGGTCCATTAAGGTTCAAATTTCGGCCCTGTCAATTTTCTTCCAAAAAGAACTGGCTTCAGTCCCTGAAGTTCAGACGTTTGTAAAAGGGGTACTGCATATACTGCCTCCTTTTGTGCCTCCAGTGGCACTTTGGGATCTCAATGTAGTTTTGAGTTCCAAAAGTCACATTGGTTTGAACCACTTAAATCTGTGGAGTTAAAATATCTCACATGGAAAGTGGTCATGCTGTTGGCCCTGGCCTGGGCCAGGCGCGTGTCAGAATTGGCGGCTTTATCCTGAAAAAGCCCTTATCTGATTTTCCATTCGGACAGGGCGGAATTGAGGACTCGTCCTCAGTTTCTCCCTATGGTGGTTTCAGCGTTTCACCTGAACCAACCTATTTGTGGTGCCTGCGGCTACTAGGGACTTGGAGGACTCCAAGTTGCTAGACGTTGTCAGGGCCCTGAAAATATATGTTTCCAGGACGGCTGGAGTCAAGAAATCTGACTCGCTGTTTATCCTGTATGCACCCAACAAGCTGGGTGCTCCTGCTTCTAAGCAGACTATTGCTCGTTGGATTTGTAGTACAATTCAGCTTGCACATTCTGTGGCAGGCCTGCCACAGCCAAAAATCTGTAAATGCCCACTCCACAAGGAAGGTGGGCTCATCTTGGGCGGCTGCCCGAGGGGTCTCGGCTTTACAACTTTGCCGAGCAGCTACTTGGTCAGGAGCAAATACGTTTGTAAAATTCTACAAAATTGATATCCTGGCTGAGGAGGACCTGGAGTTCTCTCATTTGGTGCTGCAGAGTCATCCGCACTCTCCCGCCCGTTTGGGAGCTTTGGTATAATCCCCATGGTCCTTACGGAGTCCCCAGCATCCACTTAGGACGTTAGAGAAAATAAGAATTTACTTACCGATAATTCTATTTCTCATAGTCCGTAGTGGATGCTGGGCGCCCATCCCAAGTGCGGATTGTCTGCAATACTGGTACATAGTTATTGTTACCAAAAAAATCGGGTTATTGCTGTAGTGAGCCATCTTTTCTAGAGGCTCCTCTGTTATCATGCTGTTAACTGGGTTCAGATCACAAGTTGTACGGTGTGATTGGTGTGGCTGGTATGAGTCTTACCCGGGATTCAAAATCCTTCCTTATTGTGTACGCTCGTCCGGGCACAGTATCCTAACTGAGGCTTGGAGGAGGGTCATAGGGGGAGGAGCCAGTGCACACCAGATAGTCCTAAAGCTTTCTTTAGATGTGCCCAGTCTCCTGCGGAGCCGCTATTCCCCATGGTCCTTACGGAGTCCCCAGCATCCACTACGGACTATGAGAAATAGAATTATCGGTAAGTAAATTCTTATTTTCCACTCATTTCCAGTCTATTCTGAACACCTCACACCTCACAATGGCCCTCATTCCGAGTTGTTTGCTCTGTAATTTTCTTCGCATCGCAGCGATTTTCCGCTGCATGCGCAATGTTCGCACTGCGACTGCGCCAAGTAAATTTGCTATGCAGTTAGGTATTTTACTCACGGTTTTTTCTTCGTTCTGGTGATCGTAATGTGATTGACAGGAAGTGGGTGTTTCTGGGCAGAAACTGGCCGTTTTATGGGAGTGTGTGAAAAAAAACGCTGCAGTTTCTGGGAAAAACGCGGGAGCGTCTGAAGAAACGGGGGAGTGTCTGGGCGAACGCTGGGTGTGTTTGTGACGTCAAACCAGGAACGAAACTGACTGAACTGATCGCAGTTGCCGAGTAAGTCTGGAGCTACTCAGAAACTGCTAAGAAGTGTCTATTCGCAATTCTGCTAATCTTTCGTTCGCAATTTTACTATGCTAAGATTCACTCCCAGTAGGCGGCGGCTTAGCGTGTGCAAAGCTGCTAAAAGCAGCTTGCGAGCGAACAACTCGGAATGAGGACCAATAATAAGATTTTACTCACCGGTAAATCTATTTCTCGTAGTCCGTAGTGGATGCTGGGAACTCCGAAAGGACCATGGGGAATAGCGGCTCCGCAGGAGACTGGGCACAACTAAAAGAAAGCTTTTAGACTACCTGGTGTGCACTGGCTCCTCCCACTATGACCCTCCTCCAAGCCTCAGTTAGGATACTGTGCCCGGAAGAGCTGACACAATAAGGAAGGATTTTGAATCCCGGGTAAGACTCATACCAGCCACACCAATCACACCGTATAACTCGTGATACCATATCCAGTTAACAGTATGAAACATAACTGAGCCTCTCAACAGATGGCTCATAACAATAACCCTTTATTTAACAATAACTATGTACAAGTATTGCAGACAATCCGCACTTGGGATGGGCGCCCAGCATCCACTACGGACTACGAGAAATAGATTTACCGGTGAGTAAAATCTTATTTTCTCTAACGTCCTAGTGGATGCTGGGAACTCCGAAAGGACCATGGGGATTATACTAAAGCTCCCAAACGGGCGGGAGAGTGCGGATGACTCTGCAGCACCGAATGAGAGAACTCAAGGTCCTCCTCAGCCAGGGTATCAAATTTGTAGAATTTAGCAAACGTGTTTGCCCCTGACCAAGTTGCAGCTCGGCAAAGTTGTAAAGCCGAGACCCCTCGGGCAGCCGCCCAAGATGAGCCCACTTTCCTCGTGGAATGGGCTTTTACTGATTTAGGATGCGGCAATCCAGCCGCAGAATGCTCCAGCTGAATTGTGCTACAAATTCAGCGAGCAATAGTCTGCTTAGAAGCAGGAGCACCTAATTAGTTGGGTGCCTACAGGATGAAAAGCGAGTCAGTTTTCCTGACTCCAGCCGTCCTGGAAATATACATTTTTAAGGCCCTGACTACGTCCAGTAACTTGGAATCTTCCAAGTTCCTAGGAGCCGCAGGCACTACAATAGGTTGGTTCAAGTGAAAAGCTGATACCACCTTAGGGAGAAACTGGGGACGAGTCCTCAATTCTGCCCTATCCATATGGAAAATCAGATAAGGGCTTTTACATGACAAAGCCGCCCATTCTGACACACGCCTTGCCGAAGCCAAGGCCAATAACATGACCACTTTCCACGTGAGATATTTCAAATCCACAGTTTTAAGTGGCTCAAACCAATGTGATTTTAGGAAACTCAACACCACGTTGAGATCCCAAGGTGCCACAGGAGGCACAAAAGGGGGCTGAATATGTAGCACTCCCTGTACAAATGTCTGAACTCCAGGCAGTGAAGCCAGTTCTTTCTGGAAGAAAATCGACAGAGCCGAAATCTGGACCTTAATGGAACCCAAGTTTAGGCCCATAGTCACTCCTGACTGTAGGAAGTGCAGAAAACGACCCAGCTGAAATTCCTCTGTTGGGGCCTTCCTGGCCTCACACCACGCAACATATTTTCGCCAAATACGGTGATAATGGTTTGCGGTTACTTCTTTCCTGGCTTTTATCAGCGTAGGAATGACTTCCTCCGGAATGCCCTTTTCCTTTAGGATCCGGAATTCAACCGCCATGCCGTCAAACGCAGCCGCGGTAAGTCTTGGAACAGACAGGGCCCCTGCTGTAGCAGATCCTGTCTGAGCGGTAGAGGCCATGGGTCCTCTGATATCATTTCTTGAAGTTCTGGGTACCAAGCTCTTCTTGGCCCATCCGGAACCACGAGTATCGTTCTTACTCCTCGTTTTCTTATTATTCTCAGTACCTTTGGTATGAGAGGCAGAGGAGGGAATACATAAACCGACTGGTACACCCACGGTGTCACTAGAGCGTCCACAGCTATTGCCTGAGGGTCCCTTGACCTGGCGCAATATCTAGTTTTTTGTTTAGGCGGGACGCCATCAAGTCCACCCGTGGCCTTTCCCAACGGTTTACCAACAGTTGGAAGACTTCTGGATGAAGTCCCCACTCTCCCGGGTGTAGGTCGTGTCTGCTGAGGAAGTCTGCTTCCCAGTTGTCCACTCCCGGAATGAACACTGCTGACAGTGCTAAGACGTGATTTTCCGCCCATCGGAGAATCCTTGTGGCTTCTGCCATCGCCATCCTGCTTCTTGTGCCGCCCTGTCGGTTTACATGGGCGACTGCCGTGATGTTGTCTGATTGGATCAGTACCGGCTGGTTTTGAAGCAGAGGCCTTGCCAGACTTAGGGCATTGTTAATGGCCCTCAGTTCCAGAATATTTATGTGTAGGGACGACTCCTGACTTGACCAAAGTCCTTGGAAATTTCTTCCCTGTGTGACTGCCCCCCAGCCTCGAAGGCTGGCATCCGTGGTTACCAGGACCCAGTCCTGTATGCCGAATCTGCGGCCCTCTTGAAGATGAGCACTCTGCAGCCACCACAGTAGAGATACCCTGGTCCTTGGAGACAGGGTTATCAGCCGATGCATCTGAAGATGCGATCCCGACCACTTGTCCAAGAGGTCCCACTGAAAGGTTCTTGCATGGAACCTGCCGAATGGAATTTTGCTTCGTAAGAAGCTACCATTTTTCCCAGGACTCGTGTGCAGTGATGCACCGATACCTGTTTTGGTTTCAGGAGGTCTCTGACTAGAGATGACAGCTCCTTGGCTTTCTCCTGCGGGAGAAACACTTTTTTCTGTTCTGTGTCCAGAACCATCCCCAGGAACAGTAGGCGTGTGGTAGGAACCAGCTGTGACTTTGGAATGTATAGAATCCACCCGTGCTGTTGTAGCACTTCCCGAGATAGTGCTACTCCGACTAACAACTGCTCCTTGGACCTCGCCTTTATAAGGAGATCGTCCAAGTACGGGATAATTAAAACTCCCTTTTTTCGAAGGAGTATCATCATTTCTGCCATTACCTTGGTAAAGACCCTCGGTGCCGTGGACAGTCCAAACGGCAGTGTTTGGAATTGGTAATGGCAATCCTGTACCACAAATCTGAGGTACTCCTGGTGAGGATGGTAAATGGGGACATGTAGGTAAGCATCCTTGATGTCCAGGGATACCATGTAATCCCCCTCCTCCAGGCTTGCAATAACCGCCCTAAGCGATTCCATCTTGAACTTGAATTTTTTTATGTATGTGTTCAAGGATTTCAAATTTCAAATGGGTCTCACCGAACCGTCCGGTTTCGGTACCACAAACAGTGTGGAATAGTAACCCCGTCCTTGTTGAAGTAGGGGCACCTTGACTATCACCTGCTGGGAATACAGCTTGTGAATTGCCTCTAGCACAGCCTCCCTGCCTGAGGGAGTTGTCGGCAAGGCAGATTTGAGGAAACGGTGGGGGGGAGACGCCTCGAATTCCAGCTTGTACCCCTGAGATACTACTTGAAGGATCCAGGGATCCACCTGTGAGCGAGCCCACTGATCGCTGAAATTTTTGAGGCGGCCCCCCACCGTACCTGGCTACGCCTGTGGAGCCCCCGCGTCATGCGGTGGACTCAGAGGAAGCGGGGGAAGAATTTTGATTCTGGGAACTGGCTGACTGGTGCAGCTTTTTCCCTCTTCCCTCGTCTCTGTGCAGAAAGGAAGCGCCTTTGACCCGCTTGCGTTTCTGAAGCCGAAAGGACTGTACCTGATAATACAGTGCTTTCTTAGGCTGTGAGGAAACCTGAGGTAAAAAAATTTCTTCCCAGCTGTTGCTGTGGATACGAGGTCCCAGAGACCATCCCCAAACAATTTCTCACCCTTATAAGGCTCTATGTGCCTTTTAAAGTCAGCATCACCTGTCCAGTGTCGGGTCTCTAATACCCTCCTGACAGAATGGACATTGCATTAATTCTGGATGCCAGCCGGCAAAATATCCCTCTGTGCATCCCTCATATATAAGACGACGTCTTATGTTCGCAATAGTATCCCTGTTTGACAGGGTCACAGACCACGCTGCAGCAGCACTATCTGCAGGTCTCAGTCTAGTACCTGAGTGTGTAAATACAGACTTCAGGATAGCCTCCTGCTTTTTATCAGCAGGTACCTTTTTAGAAATTACCAGTTTCTTATCGGGGGAACCCACGCTTTTTCACACTTCATTCACTCATTTGATGGGGGAACCAAACACTGCCTGCTTTTTCTCCCCAAACATAAAACCCTTTTTTAGTGGTACTTGGGTTAATGTCAGAAATGTGTAACACATTTTTTATTGCCGGGATCATGTAACGGATGTTCCTAGTGGATTGTGTATATGTCTCAACCTCGTCGACACTGGAGTCAGACTCCGTGTCAACATCTGTGTCTGCCATCTGAGGGAGCGGGTGTTTTTGAGCCCCTGATGGCCTTTGAGACGCCTGGGCAGGCGCGGGCTGAGAAGCCAGCTGTCCCACAGCTGTTACGTCATCCAGCCTTTTATGTAAGGAGTTGACACTGTCGGTTTATACCTTCCACCTATCCATCCACTCTGGTGTCGGCCCCACAGGGGGCGACATCACATTTATCGGCATCTGCTCTGCCACCACATAAACCTCCTCATCAAACGTGTCGACACAGCCGTACCGACACACCGCACACACACACACAGGGAATGCTCTGACTGAGGACAGGACCCCACACAGCCCTTTGGGGAGACAGAAAGAGAGTATGCCAGCACACACCAGAGCGCTATATAATTTAGGGATTAACACTATATTGAGTGAATTTTTCCCAATAGCTGCTTGTATATACAATATTGCGCCTAAATTTAGTGCCCCCCCTCTCTTTTTAACCCTTTGAGCCTGAAAACTACAGGGGAGAGCCTGGGGAGCTGTCTTCCAGTTGCACTGTGAAGAGAAAATGGCGCCAGTGTGCTGAGGGAGATAGCTCCGCCCCTTTTTCGCGGACTTTTCTCCCGCTTTTTTATGGATTCTGGCAGGGGTATTTATCACATATATAGCCTCTGGGGCTATATATTGTGATATATTTGCCAGCCAAGGTGTTTTTATTGCTGCTCAGGGCGCCCCCCCCCAGCGCCCTGCACCCTCAGTGACCGGAGTGTGAAGTGTGTATGAGGAGCAATGGCGCACAGCTGCAGTGCTGTGCGCTACCTTGGTGAAGACTCATGTCTTCTGCCGCTGATTTTCCGGACCTCTTCTTGCTTCTGGCTCTGTAAGGGGGACGGCGGCGCGGCTCCGGGAACGAACACCAAGGCCAGTTCCATGCGGTCGATCCCTCTGGAGCTAATGGTGTCCAGTAGCCTAAGAAGCCCAAGCTAGCTGCAAGCAGGTAGGTTCGCTTCTTCTCCCCTTAGTCCCTCGATGCAGTGAGCCTGTTGCCAGCAGGTCTCACTGTAAAATAAAAAACCTAAAATAAACTTTCTTTCTAGGAGCTCAGGAGAGCCCCTAGTGTGCATCCAGCTCGGCCGGGCACAGAAATCTAACTGAGGCTTGGAGGAGGGTCATAGTGGGAGGAGCCAGTGCACACCAGGTAGTCTAAAAGCTTTCTTTTAGTTGTGCCCAGTCTCCTGCGGAGCCGCTATTCCTTTCGGAGTTCCCAGCATCCACTAGGACGTTAGAGAAATTATTTTTAGTCCTAAAATTTGCACCGAGGTCGCTGGATGACTAAGCTAAGCGACCCAAGTGGGCGACACATTCACCTGGCCCATCTAGGAGTGGCACTACAGTGTCAGACAGGATAGCACTTAAAAAAATTGTCCCCAAACATCACATGATGCAAAGATAAATAAAATAAAAAAAGAGGTGCAGCATGGATTTGTCCTCGGGCCCTCCCACCCACCCTTATGTTGTATAAACAGGACATGCACACTTTAACAAACCCATCATTTCAGCCACAGGGTCTGCCACACGACTGTGGCTGAAATGACTGCTTGGTTTGGGCCCCCACCAAAACAAGAAGCAATCAATCTCTCCTTGCTCAAACTGGCTCTACAGAGGAAAGATGTCCACCTCATCATCCTCCGATTCCTCACCCCTTTCACTGTGTACATCCCCCTCCTCACCAGGGGCGGAACTGTGGGAGGCAGTGGAGTCGGCTGCCGCCGGGCTCCTGACCTCAAGGGGGCACTTCTCCTCCACTGTCTCCCGCTGCCTGAGGATCGCTCGCTGCTATTGCAGACGGAGGAGCTGTGACCAGGGCCGGACTGGCCATTGACTTCACCGGGGGAATTACCGGTGGGCTGTTTGGTGCGTGAGGCCGCCTGTCATCTGTGGCTCCGCCCCCCTTAGGTCATCACCGGGTCGCGGTTTTGTGCATGACAGGCAGCCCATACAGACTGTTACTAGTGAGGCCACTGTAGTGAGAAGAGGCTCGTCCCGCCTAGCTGAAAGGTGGTACACGCGCCACTGAAGTCACGGCTGTCACGCACCTCGGAGGATGAAAGGGAAGAGGGTGCGCATCCAGGAGAGGTGAGTTCAGCAGCCTGCACAGCGATCCCCCAGGCAGTCATCAGCTGTAGCCTGCCAGCCTGTGCACAGGAGCAGGTACACGAGGGCAGACAGAGTGGGGAAAGTCAGGTGCCACTGAATGAGTCTGATTGCACTGTTGGCACATGCTGCAGTCAGTCTTTAAAAAGTAAAATGTCATGCAGGTTGCAGGACTTTTTTTTCTTTTCTTTAAAGACTGACAGACTGCTTACAGAGGTGCACTGGCTGATAGGGGGACATGGAGATCTGTCTGGGGGAGTGGGGGGGCAATGTGTAGTAGGGGGAAGAAGGTTATTTTAGGAGCATATCTGTTTATCGGCCAGGATGGAACCTGCCCGAGGCACTAGCTAAGGAGGGGCACTGCCTGGCTGTGCCTCCAACTGCAATGGTTCGGAGCCAGCAATAATTAATCCGCAGAAGCAGTGATACGTGTGAGCTCCCCTAGAGTAGCAGACAAATACTCTCCTCATGGCAAGTTCCTTGCTGCTGCATGCACCCTTCTCCAGTAACAATCTCTGGCAGCCCATTGTGGTTTGGAGCTAGGGGGAGAGCAGGACCACACAGACAGCAGGACTGGCCTCATTCACTGCTGCCTGCTACAATCCTGGGAACCAACTGAACTGTGGTCACTTTAACTGATGGGCCCTACACACTGGCAGATCCACCGCCGAGCTGCCCGACGAAAGAGGCATGTGTGTGTTTAAGTGAAAGGCGTTTGTGTGTTAAAGTGAAAGAGGCGTGTGTGTATGTTTAAGTGAAAGAGGCGTTTGTGTGTGCTTTTAAGTGAATGAGGTGTTTTTGTGTTTTTTATATTTATCGGCACACCGCTGCGCCAAAGCATCTCCATAGAGACCTGCTGGCGGGTGAGGGAGCACTGTAGGTGTACTATAAAGGTATGCTGGTATCTGTTTTTATTGTAATGACTGACTTGGAGTGCGTCCACTTTTTATGTGTATCTATATTACTGTTGGGAAAGGTACCTGAGCACGCTGCTACTGTTCACCCTTAGTGCCGGATAGCTACATATGGTATGTGTGTGTATATGTAGGGGGGCACCAACATTTATCATGCCTCCGGGCGACTGGGACGAACTTACGCCACTGCTCCTCACAGAGTATTAATTCGTCCCGATTTGTTTATTATTTGGAAGGGGGAAGCAACATCTGTTTCACAATTTATTGATTTTCTTAATTCAAACACTTTTGGTCTTTTTTTCACAAGCACGGTCCATAAGACGGACATGACATTCCTGGACATCACACTACACGCTGGGGCTATTAATCAGCCTATACAAACCAAAACTTTTCGAAAAAAGGTTGATTGTAACACTTTCTTGGGTTACACTAGTTGTCATTATAAACCCTGGGTCAATAATATCCCTAAAAGTCAATATATCAGGATTAAAAGAAACTGTTCTGATGAGAATGACTTCCTTATCCAAAGTAGAGAATTGCCTCAATCCTTTTTGGATCAAGGTTATCCGAAACATCTACTAGACTTGGCTTATGAGGAGGTATCAAAACAATGCAGACAGAAAATTCTATTAAAGAGACCTGAAATAAAGAAGACTAGCTTCACATCAGAATGTAATGAACCATTTTTTATTTAAAAATTTAACAGTTGGGGCGTGGCCACGGCAGCACAGGAGTAGGAAGCAGATCCCGGGAGCTCCCTGGATTAAACATCCTCCTGTAATATCCTGGCCCCTTTGGTGTGCCTGAATACCCTGCTTTTCTTCCCTAAGCTGCAGGGCACCGGCAGGTGATTTCCCCGCTCTCCCCGGGGTCTGTACGGCCGAGGAGACATACTTCCGGATTTGCGGCCTATACCTCCTCCGGATCCCCGGCCTCAATTTTGGAGATTCCCGGCCCCACTGCTCTGGACTGCTGCTTCCAGTCATAGAGGGAACACTCTCACTTAAAGGCTGACTGATATGTAACTGGTGAGTGACTTCTACCTCCTGGGATCAAATTACACTTTGACTTCAGTTGCTGTCTTATTTTACATACTAAATAACTGCATCGCTCCTGCTCTCACCTATATTCTGGGACGCTGCCAGTACTTTCTTTTACATTTGCCTACTACTTTGGAGACCAGCTGCGGATGTGTTTCTGCTTATTACAACCCTAAAATTCACTCATTGCTGAAGTCTCCTTCTACGCTTTTGACCTGAGATTATACCGGAGTGTCTGTTACTACCTATTGTCCGTCATGGTTCGGGACGGCCAGCGCACGGCTGCGGCGAAGCTGGAGAAATTTGCCAGACAACCTAACCCACTAAACCAACGGGCCTCGCAGGCCGCTTCGCAGGGGGCCTCTCCATCCCACTCCTACTCCCCATCTGCAACAGCTGCTGAATCCCCTAACACACCCGCAGCTCCATCTCTTCAACAAGTGCTGGAGGCAATAGCTGGATCGGAACAGCGTCTTTCAGATAAGATGGAGAAAGTGCAGTGTGATCTCTCACTGCTTCGGCAGGACGTCCAGCGCATACGAGAGAGAGTGGGAGAGGCAGAAACCCGTGTCTCGAATCTGGAGGATATGTGCGGTCCTATGAAACAATCTATTTCCACGGTAACCCAGCAAGTAACATCCCTTCAATCCAAATTACTAGACATGGAGGGTCGGCTGCGTAGAAATAATGTGCGATTTGTGGGCCTGCCGGAGAAGGAGGAGGGCTCCCAGCCTGAGGTCTTCCTGGAGTCATGGCTTAAGGAACTGTACGGCGCTGAATCCTTCACGGCACAGTTTACGGTGGAGCGTGCACACCGGATACCATCTCGTCCTCTACCTCCTGGCGCCCCTCCGCGCACCTTCATCGCCAAATTTCTGCATTATAAGGACCGTGACTCGGTCCTCCGGTTGGGACGCACAAAAGGCCCCCTTACCAGAAACGGGGTTACCGTGTCTGCTTTTCCTGATTTTGCCGCGGAAGTCCAGAAGGATCGAGCCCAGTTTATGCCTATCAAGAGGCGCCTCAGAGACCTGAACGTCTCCTACTCTATGCTATTCCCCTCCCGACTCCGGGTGGTAGCGGACGGGGAAACCAAATTCTTCAATTCCCCTAGAGAGGCGGCCCAATGGCTGAACAGATATGCTCCGGGAGCGCGCCAGATGGCCCCGGATTGAGGCCCTGCACTGTCTAATGATCGGTTGGGACCACCAGAGGCATCTACCCATTGTCCAGGGAGCCCCCCCTTGGCGTTGGTGGCTCAGGACTTTTCTTTTCTTTCTCTTGATCGCTTGACTTTGGTTAAGGGTTTTGTTTAGTATTTAGCCCTTGAGAGATAGAAACGATAGTTTGGGATTTAAGTATGCCGAAGTTAGGGGTGGTATACGGGGAGGGGGGGAGAGTTCAGCGAACAGCTTGTTGCTGTGCCTTACACAAGTTTTTTTCTTTCTATAGTTTGTTATTTTTCTCATGCTTAAATTTGTTTTGGAGTACATTCATTTTGATGTGGGAAGTATGTCTGATGCATTGGATACTGTCGATTAAGAATCAGGGATTGAGTAGTATAGCACTGTTATTACCCTCACTAACAATTTCCAGGAATATTCGCTGGACTGTATCTTTAGGTTACTACATAGAATTAGAGATGAGCGCCTGAAATTTTTCGGGTTTTGTGTTTTGGTTTTGGGTTCGGTTCCGCGGCCGTGTTTTGGGTTCGACCGCGTTTTGGCAAAACCTCACCGAATTTTTTTTGTCGGATTCGGGTGTGTTTTGGATTCGGGTGTTTTTTTCAAAAAACACTAAAAAACAGCTTAAATCATTGAATTTGCGGTCATTTTGATCCCATAGTATTATTAACCTCAATAACCATAATTTATACTCATTTTCAGTCTATTCTGAACACCTCACACCTCACAATATTATTTTTAGTCCTAAAATTTGCACCGAGGTCGCTGTGTGACTAAGATAAGCGACCCAAGTGGCCGACACAAACACCTGGCCCATCTAGGAGTGGCACTGCAGTGTCACGCAGGATGGCCCTTCAAAAAAATACTCCCCAAACAGCACATGACGCAAAGAAAAAAAGAGGCGCAATGAGGTAGCTGACTGTGTGAGTAAGACTAGCGACCCTAGTGGCCGACACAAACACCGGGCCCATCTAGGAGTGGCACTGCAGTGTCACGCAGGATGTCCCTTCCAAAAAACCCTCCCCAAACAGCACATGACGCAAAGAAAAAAAGAGGCGCAATGAGGTAGCTGACTGTGTGAGTAAGACTAGCGACCCTAGTGGCCGACACAAACACCGGGCCCATCTAGGAGTGGCACTGCAGTGTCACGCAGGATGGCCCTTCCAAAAAACTCTCCCCAAACAGCACATGACGCAAAGAAAAAGAAAAGAAAAAAGAGGTGCAAGATGGAATTGTCCTTGGGCCCTCCCACCCTTATGTTGTATAAACAAAACAGGACATGCACACTTTAACCAACCCATCATTTCAGTGACAGGGTCTGCCACACGACTGTGACTGATATGACGGGTTGGTTTGGACCCCCCCCAAAAAAGAATCAATTAATCTCTCCTTGCACAAACTGGCTCTACAGAGGCAAGATGTCCACCTCATCATCACCCTCCGATATATCACCGTGTACATCCCCCTCCTCACAGATTATCAATTCGTCCCCACTGGAATCCACCATCTCAGCTCCCTGTGTACTTTGTGGAGGCAATTGCTGCTGGTCAATGTCTCCGCGGAGGAATTGATTATAATTCATTTTAATGAACATCATCTTCTCCACATTTTCTGGATGTAACCTCGTACGCCGATTGCTGACAAGGTGAGCGGCGGCACTAAACACTCTTTCGGAGTACACACTTGTGGGAGGGCAACTTAGGTAGAATAAAGCCAGTTTGTGCAAGGGCCTCCAAATTGCCTCTTTTTCCTGCCAGTATAAGTACGGACTGTGTGACGTGCCTACTTGGATGCGGTCACTCATATAATCCTCCACCATTCTATCAATGTTGAGAGAATCATATGCAGTGACAGTAGACGACATGTCCGTAATCGTTGTCAGGTCCTTCAGTCCGGACCAGATGTCAGCATCAGCAGTCGCTCCAGACTGCCCTGCATCACCGCCAGCGGGTGGGCTCGGAATTCTGAGCCTTTTCCTCGCACCCCCAGTTGCGGGAGAATGTGAAGGAGGAGATGTTGACAGGTCGCGTTCTGCTTGACTTGACAATTTTGTCACCAGCAGGTCTTTCAACCCCAGCAGACTTGTGTCTGCCGGAAAGAGAGATCCAAGGTAGGCTTTAAATCTAGGATCGAGCACGGTGGCCAAAATGTAGTGCTCTGATTTCAACAGATTGACCACCCGTGAATCCTTGTTAAGCGAATTAAGGGCTCCATCCACAAGTCCCACATGCCTAGCGGAATCGCTCCGTGTTAGCTCCTCCTTCAATGTCTCCAGCTTCTTCTGCAAAAGCCTGATGAGGGGAATGACCTGACTCAGGCTGGCAGTGTCTGAACTGACTTCACGTGTGGCAAGTTCAAAGGGCAGCAGAACCTTGCACAACGTTGAAATCATTCTCCACTGCGCTTGAGACAGGTGCATTCCACCTACTATATCGTGCTCAATTGTATAGGCTTGAATGGCCTTTTGCTGCTCCTCCAACCTCTGAAGCATATAGAGGGTTGAATTCCACCTCGTTACCACTTCTTGCTTCAGATGATGGCAGGGCAGGTTCAGTAGTTTTTGGTGGTGCTCCAGTCTTCTGTACGTGGTGCCTGTACGCCGAAAGTGTCCCGCAATTCTTCTGGCCACCGACAGCATCTCTTGCACGCCCCTGTCGTTTTTTTAAAAATTCTGCACCACCAAATTCAAGGTATGTGCAAAACATGGGACATGCTGGAATTTGCCCATATTTAATGCACACACAATATTGCTGGCGTTGTCCGATGCCACAAATCCACAGGAGAGTCCAATTGGGGTAAGCCATTCCGCGATGATCTTCCTCAGTTGCCGTAAGAGGTTTTCAGCTGTGTGCGTATTCTGGAAAGCGGTGATACAAAGCGTAGCCTGCCTAGGAAAGAGTTGGCGTTTGCGAGATGCTGCTACTGGTGCCGCCGCTGCTGTTCTTGCGGCGGGAGTCCATACATCTACCCAGTGGGCTGTCACAGTCATATAGTCCTGACCCTGCCCTGCTCCACTTGTCCACATGTCCGTGGTTAAGTGGACATTGGGTACAACTGCATTTTTTAGGACACTGGTGAGTCTTTTTCTGACGTCCGTGTACATTCTCGGTATCGCCTGCCTAGAGAAGTGGAACCTAGATGGTATTTGGTAACGGGGGCACACTGCCTCAATAAATTGTCTAGTTCCCTGTGAACTAACGGCGGATACCGGACGCACGTCTAACACCAACATAGTTGTCAAGGCCTCAGTTATCCGCTTTGCAGCAGGATGACTGCTGTGATATTTCATCTTCCTCGCAAAGGACTGTTGAACAGTCAATTGCTTACTGGAAGTAGTACAAGTGGGCTTACGACTTCCCCTCTGGGATGACCATCGACTCCCAGCAGCAACAACAGCAGCGCCAGCAGCAGTAGGCGTTACACGCAAGGATGCATCGGAGGAATCCCAGGCAGGAGAGGACTCGTCAGAATTGCCAGTGACATTGCCTGCAGGACTATTGGCATTCCTGGGGAAGGAGGAAATTGACACTGAGGGAGTTGGTGGGGTGGTTTGCGTGAGCTTGGTTACAAGAGGAAGGGATTTACTGGTCAGTGGACTGCTTCCGCTGTCACCCAAAGTTTTTGAACTTGTCACTGACTTATTATGAATGCGCTGCAGGTGACGTATAAGGGAGGATGTTCCGAGGTGGTTAACGTCCTTACCCCTACTTATTACAGCTTGACAAAGGGAACACACGGCTTGACACCTGTTGTCCGCATTTCTGGTGAAATACTTCCACACCGAAGAGCTGATTTTTTTGGTATTTTCACCAGGCATGTCAACGGCCATATTCCTACCACGGACAACAGGTGTCTCCCCGGGTGCCTGACTTAAACAAACCACCTCACCATCAGAATCCTCCTGGTCAATTTCCTCCCCAGCGCCAGCAACACCCATATCCTCCTCATCCTGGTGTACTTCAACACTGACATCTTCAATCTGACTATCAGGAACTGGACTGCGGGTGCTCCTTCCATCACTTGCAGGGGGCGTGCAAATGGTGGAAGGCGCATGCTCTTCACGTCCAGTGTTGGGAAGGTCAGGCATCGCAACCGACACAATTGGAGTCGGACTCTCCTTGTGGATTTGGGATTTCGAAGAACGCACAGTTCTTTGCGGTGCTACTGCTTTTGCCAGCTTTAGTCTTTTCATTTTTCTAGCGAGAGGCTGAGTGCTTCCATCCTCATGTGAAGCTGAACCACTAGCCATGAACATAGGCCAGGGCCTCAGCCGTTCCTTGCCACTCCGTGTGGTAAATGGCATATTGGCAAGTTTACGCTTCTCCTCCGACAATTTTATTTTAGGTTTTGGAGTCCTTTTTTTACTGATATTTGGTGTTTTGGATTTTACATGCTCTGTACTATGACATTGGGCATCGGCCTTGGCAGACGACGTTGCTGGCATTTCATCGTCTCGGCCATGACTAGTGGCAGCAGCTTCAGCACGAGGTGGAAGTGGATCTTGATCTTTCCCTAATTTTGGAACCTCAACATTTTTGTTCTCCATATTTTAATAGGCACAACTAAAAGGCACCTCAGGTAAACAATGGAAATGGATGGATTGGATACTAGTATACAATTATGGACGGGCTGCCGAGTGCCGACACAGAGGTAGCCACAGCCGTGAACTACCGCACTGTACTGTGTCTGCTGCTAATATATAGACTGGTTGATAAAGAGATAGTATACTCGTAACTAGTATGTATGTATAAAGAAAGAAAAAAAAACCACGGTTAGGTGGTATATACAATTATGGACGGGCTGCCGAGTGCCGACACAGAGGTAGCCACAGCCGTGAACTACCGCACTGTACTGTGTCTGCTGCTAATATAGACTGGTTGATAAAGAGATAGTATACTCGTAACTAGTATGTATGTATAAAGAAAGAAGAAAAAAACACGGTTAGGTGGTATATACAATTATGGACGGGCTGCCGAGTGCCGACACAGAGGTAGCCACAGCCGTGAACTACCGCACTGTACTGTGTCTGCTGCTAATATAGACTGGTTGATAAAGAGATAGTATACTCGTAACTAGTATGACTATAAAGAAAGAAAAAAAAACCACGGTTAGGTGGTATATACAATTATGGACGGGCTGCCGAGTGCCGACACAGAGGTAGCCACAGCCGTGAACTACCGCACTGTACTGTGTCTGCTGCTAATATAGACTGGTTGATAAAGAGATAGTATACTACTAATATTATATATACTGGTGGTCAGGTCACTGGTCACTAGTCACACTGGCAGTGGCACTCCTGCAGCAAAAGTGTGCACTGTTTAATTTTAATATAATATTATGTACTCCTGGCTCCTGCTATAACCTATAACTGGCACTGCAGTGCTCCCCAGTCTCCCCCACAATTATAAGCTGTGTGAGCTGAGCACAGTCAGATATATATATACATTGATGCAGCACACTGGGCTGAGCAGTGCACACAGATATGGTATGTGACTGAGTCACTGTGTGTATCGTTTTTTTCAGGCAGAGAACGGATATATTAAATAAAACAAACAACTGCACTGTCTGGTGGTCACTGTGGTCGTCAGTCACTAAACTCTGCACTCTCTTCTACAGTATCACAGCCTCAGGTCAATCTCTCTCTCTCTCTCTCAACCCTAATCTAAATGGAGAGGACGCCAGCCACGTCCTCTCCCTATCAATCTCAATGCACGTGTGAAAATGGCGGCGACGCGCGGCTCCTTATATAGAATCCGAGTCTCGCGAGAATCCGACAGCGTCATGATGACGTTCGGGCGCGCTCGGGTTAACCGAGCAAGGCGGGAGGATCCGAGTCTGCTCGGATCCGTGAAAAAAACCATGAAGTTCTGGCGGGTTCGGATTCAGAGAAACCGAACCCGCCCATCTCTACATAGAATATTACCAGATCTATGGCTAATTTGAAATTTCTGACATGGAATGTTCGAGGTTTAAATAATAAGATAAAGCGTTCCTTAGTATTAACTACACTTCGGAAATATGGCCCGGATGTTGCATGTCTCTGCGAGACTCACTTGGAGGGGAATAGGTTACTGTCACTTAGAAGACCCTGGGTGGGCTGGGCCTATCACGCTTCTCACTCCTCTTCCTCCAGGGGTGTGTCAATCCTGATAAAGAAATCGGTCCAATTTGAGCTGGTATCGGTCAAGACTGACAAATACGGTCGATTTGTGTTCCTTGAATGTAGACTAAGTTCCCAACCCTACTACATACTGGCGGTTTATATCCCCCCCCCATTCTCGTACGATGTACTACAGCAAGCCGCTTCATTCATAGCCTCCTCTCCGGACACCCCGGTAATCTGCTTGGGTGACTTTAACAATGTCATGAATTTAGCTTTAGACAGATGGCGCTCTCCGCAGGCTGCTGGGGTCCGCTCTAGTCCTACTAAATTTGCTGATTTTCTGAATAATTTGCAGTGGGTGGATGTGTGGAGAGCTCGGCACCCTACGACTAGACAGTTTTCATGCTTCTCTGGCACGCATGGTTCGTTCTCCAGGATCGATCTGACCCTACTCTCCCCCATTCTTCTCTCTAGGGTGGTTGACGTCCAATACGAGGCCCGGGGTATATCTGATCACTCCCCTATGGTGTTGACTCTCGCTATGGTGAGCCAGAAGGGTCAATCTTATTGGAAACTGCATCCTTCCTGGCTGCTGCAAATAGGTGACTGCTCTGACCAGGTGACTCAGTGGGAGGGATACTTTACTGACAATGTAGGCTCGGCCCCCGGAACAGTGGTTTGGGATTCATTTAAGGCATTCCTAAGGGGAACGTATATTAGACGTATTTCTGCCCTCAAAATGTCCTGCAGGGAGAGAGAGCGAGCCCTTGAGAGTGACGCCAGGGATTTGGAATCTAGATACTTGGTGGATGGCACCCCTGCGCTGAAGGTACGCTGGCTGGCGGCCCAGTCGGCATGGGTGGCTCATCTGTCTGATAAAAACTCGCGCTCGCTTCTATTTCAGGCTACTAATATTTACATGCAGGGCGATAGGCCAGGTGGCCTGTTGGCTCGATTGGTGCACAGTGACCGCCCAGGTTCTACAATTGCTCAGATGACCGGTAGCGATGGCGCCCTTGTGAACACCACGCCGGAAATTGCGCAGCTATTCCGCTCCTACTATGCTGAGGTCTACAGTTCACAACTGGTAGACTCGACATCAGACCTCTCCGCTTATTTAAGTAATATTCCCCTACCCACACTCCCCCCGGAGGCCTCTGAGATGCTGGAGGCACCCTTAACTCTGGAAGAGGTAACGGCGGCTATTGGCTTGTCTCCCAGCGGCAAGGCACCGGGCTATGACGGCATCCCCTCAGAGGTATACAAGACCCACATTGATTTCTTCGGTCCTAGGCTTCACGCCCTGTATTCTGATATTTTTGTTAATGATCAACTTCCCCCCTCTATGGCGGAGGCGATTATTATAGTGATCCCGAAGCCCGGAAAAGACCCTAGATCCCCAGAATCCTATAGACCGATATCATTGATTCCCACTGACGCTAAGATCCTGGCAAAGATTTTACCAGTTCGACTCAACACCGTAATTACTTCCATTATCCACTCCGACCAGACCGGCTTTATGCCAGGGATGTCCACTTCTATTAACCTACGTAGATTATATACCATCTTACAAATCCCATATGACTTCCCCTCTGACTCGGTAGTGGTCTCACTGGATGCCGCCAAGGCATTTGACAGTATCGAGTGGTCCTATCTATGGGAGGTCATGACAGCTATGGGTTTCGGGCCTAATTTTATAAAATGGATTAAATTGCTTTATCAGCACCCAACTGCCAGGATCTCAGTGAATGGCTATATCTCTCCCTCGTTCCGCCTGTTTCGCGGGACCAGGCAGGGATGTCCTCTGTCCCCAACCTTGTTTGCCCTGGCCATCGAACCCTTGGCCTGTCTAATAAGGTCCCACCCAGGCGTGGTGGGCATTCATACCGGCCCTCGTGAGGATAGGATTGCCCTTTACGCTGACGACATGCTGTTGTTTCTGCAGGATTACACCAGGTCTATGCCTACAGTGTTGCAATTGATTGAGGAGTTCGGTGTATATTCAGGCCTTCATATTAACTGGTCTAAGTCCTCTATTATGCCTGTGATTGCCCCCCCCCCCCCCCCCTGCTGCTCCTAAAATCTCCCTACCGCTATGTTGGACGGCGAAATTTAAATATCTTGGGATTCAGGTAACCAATGACCCCTCTGACTTTACACCTTTGAACCTTGATCCGATCATGCAACAAATTACTCGTAAATCCAAGACTTGGTGTAAGCTTCCATTGACTGTATCTGGCAGGGTCAGCCTCGTAAAAATGATAATACTACCTAAGATTCTATATGTGGTTCTGCAATCCCCTGTATATATTCATCCATCCTTCTTTAGAAAATTGAATAGTGTCCTGTCTTCTTTAATATGGGCTAGCAAACGTCCTAGAATACAACTGAACACTCTCACCAGGCTGCGCAGCGACGGAGGTCTGGTCTTGCCAAACTTTCAGATGTACTACTATGCCGCTCAGCTGTCTCATATTAGTGCATGGGTGCAGGATACTGGCGTCACTTCTCTACACTGGGTATTTGTCCAATGCTACTTCCCCGACTTATCCCCTCTGCAGGTGTTGCTGAGTGGGAGCTTGGCCCGGTTCCTCCCTCCTCTTATATACCAAGCCATGAAGGTGTGGCAGGCACTAAAAATTCTTTTGAAATTTGATGGATTGGACCCGGACACCCCCCTCTGGTATTCTAAATGGCTCCCTGAACTGTATGCGCTCGAGGGGAGGGAAGTTTGGGCCCCTAAATCAGTGATTTCCATAAATCACCTTTATACGGATAATACGCTCAAATCCTTCCAACAACTAAAAGATGAGTTTAATTTGCCTAACTCCTATTTTTTTAGATACCTCCAGCTCAGACATGCCTTGCAGTCCCAATTCGCCAATTCCCCCCCTAAAATTATACCATTTCCCATTAAGACCTTTGTAAGTATGCTGGGTCGAGTTAAGATGATTTCCCATGCTTATGGTTATCTACTCGCCAAACTCCATATAGATCCTTTGACACGTCTCCGTGTCAAATGGGAGCAGGATCTGGGCCCCATAGATGAAGAGAACTGGGCCCTTGCTTTGGAAACTCCGTGCACGGTTACCAAATCCATCAGGTATCAACAGATACAATACTTCCTTTTGCATAGAATATATATGACCCCGGCCAGACTGGCCAAATTCGGGACGGGTCGTGTGGGTGACTGCCCTAAGTGTGGGATGACTGCAGGTACTTTTTGGCACCTCATTTGGGATTGTCCGGTGCTGCGGGCTTTCTGGGCGGGGGTCGGATCGATTCTGGGGAACACAGGGGTGGACGAGGCCATGCTTACTCCGCAATTTTGCATCCTGGGAATGGGTAGCTCTGACTTTGTGTCTGGTCCAGAGGGCCTATATGCTCGCAACATATGTGCAATGGCGAAGGTGAGCATTGCGAGGCTATGGATGGCCCCTAAGGGCCCTACACTCCCTGCTCTTAAGGCACTAATAAACGACACTGTTTTTAAGGAACGATACATTTATATGAAACACAATGCCTCCGCTAAATTTGAAAGAATTTGGTCTCCATGGCTGGAATCCATATACTCCGTCCCAGACCCTACAACTTAATGGTGATAGGGTTACTAACTAGAGATGAGCGCCTGAAATTTTTCGGGTTTTGTGTTTTGGTTTTGGGTTCGGTTCCGCGGCCGTGTTTTGGGTTCGACCGCGTTTTGGCAAAACCTCACCGAATTTTTTTTGTCGGATTCGGGTGTGTTTTGGATTCGGGTGGTTTTTTCAAAAAACCCTAAAAAACATCTTAAAACATTGAATTTGGGGGTCATTTTGATCCCATAGTATTATTAACCTCAATAACCATAATTAACACTCATTTTCAGTCTATTCTGAACACCTTACACCTCACAATATTATTTTTAGTCCTAAAATTTGCACCGAGGTCGCTGGATGACTAAGCTCAGCGACCCTAGTGGCCGACACAAACACCGGGCCCATCTAGGAGTGGCACTGCAGTGTCACGCAGGATGTCCCTTCCAAAAAACCCTCCCCAAACAGCACATGACGCAAAGAAAAAAAGAGGCGCAATGAGGTAGCTGTGTGAGTAAGATTAGCGACCCTAGTGGCCGACACAAACACCGGGCCCATCTAGGAGTGGCACTGCAGTGTCACGCAGGATGTCCCTTCCAAAAAACCCTCCCCAAACAGCACATGACGCAAAGAAAAAAAGAGGCGCAATGAGGTAGCTGTGTGAGTAAGATTAGCGACCCTAGTGGCCGACACAAACACCGGGCCCATCTAGGAGTGGCACTGCAGTGTCACGCAGGATGTCCCTTCCAAAAAACCCTCCCCAAACAGCACATGACGCAAAGAAAAAAAGAGGCGCAATGAGGTAGCTGACTGTGTGAGAAAGATAAGCGACCCTAGTGGCCGACACAAACACCGGGCCCATCTAGGAGTGGCACTGCAGTGTCACGCAGGATGTCCCTTCCAAAAAACCCTCCCCAAACAGCACATGACGCAAAGAAAAAAAGAGGCGCAATGAGGTAGCTGTGTGAGTAAGATTAGCGACCCTAGTGGCCGACACAAACACCTGGCCCATCTAGGAGTGGCACTGCAGTGTCACGCAGGATGTCCCTTCCAAAAAACCCTCCCCAAACAGCACATGACGCAAAGAAAAAAAGAGGCGCAATGAGGTAGCTGACTGTGTGAGAAAGATAAGCGACCCTAGTGGCCGACACAAACACCGGGCCCATCTAGGAGTGGCACTGCAGTGTCACGCAGGATGTCCCTTCCAAAAAACCCTCCCCAAACAGCACATGACGCAAAGAAAAAAAGAGGCGCAATGAGGTAGCTGACTGTGTGAGAAAGATAAGCGACCCTAGTGGCCGACACAAACACCGGGCCCATCTAGGAGTGGCACTGCAGTGTCACGCAGGATGTCCCTTCCAAAAAACCCTCCCCAAACAGCACATGACGCAAAGAAAAATAAAAGAAAAAAGAGGTGCAAGATGGAATTTTCCTTGGGCCCTTCCCACCCACCCTTATGTTGTATAAACAAAACAGGACATGCACACTTTAACCAACCCATCATTTCAGTGACAGGGTCTGCCACACGACTGTGACTGAAATGACGGGTTGGTTTGGACCCCCACCAAAAAAGAAGCAATTAATCTCTCCTTGCACAAACTGGCTCTACAGAGGCAAGATGTCCACCTCATCATCATCCTCCGATATATCACCGTGTACATCCCCCTCCTCACAGATTATCAATTCGTCCCCACTGGAATCCACCATCTCAGCTCCCTGTGTACTTTGTGGAGGCAATTGCTGCTGGTCAATGTCTCCGCGGAGGAATTGATTATAATTCATTTTAATGAACATCATCTTCTCCACATTTTCTGGATGTAACCTCGTACGCCGATTGCTGACAAGGTGAGCGGCGGCACTAAACACTCTTTCGGAGTACACACTTGTGGGAGGGCAACTTAGGTAGAATAAAGCCAGTTTGTGCAAGGGCCTCCAAATTGCCTCTTTTTCCTGCCAGTATAAGTACGGACTGTGTGACGTGCCTACTTGGATGCGGTCACTCATATAATCCTCCACCATTCTATCAATGGTGAGAGAATCATATGCAGTGACAGTAGACGACATGTCCGTAATGGTTGTCAGGTCCTTCAGTCCGGACCAGATGTCAGCATCAGCAGTCGCTCCAGACTGCCCTGCATCACCGCCAGCGGGTGGGCTCGGAATTCGGATTTGGGATTTCGAAGAATGCACAGTTCTTTGCTGTGCTGCTTTTGCCAGCTTGAGTCTTTTCATTTTTCTAGCGAGAGGCTGAGTGCTTCCATCCTCATGTGAAGCTGAACCACTAGCCATGAACATAGGCCAGGGCCTCAGCCGTTCCTTGCCACTCCGTGTGGTAAATGGCATATTGGCAAGTTTACGCTTCTCCTCCGACAATTTTATTTTAGGTTTTGGAGTCCTTTTTTTTCTGATATTTGGTGTTTTGGATTTGACATGCTCTGTACTATGACATTGGGCATCGGCCTTGGCAGACGACGTTGCTGGCATTTCATCGTCTCGGCCATGACTAGTGGCAGCAGCTTCAGCACGAGGTGGAAGTGGATCTTGATCTTTCCCTAATTTTGGAACCTCAACTTTTTTGTTCTCCATATTTTATAGGCAGAACTAAAAGGCACCTCAGGTAAACAATGGAGATGGATGGATTGGATACTAGTATACAATTATGGACGGACTGCCACGGTTAGGTGGTATAAAAAAACCACGGTTAGGTGGTATATAATACAATTATGGATGGACGGACTGCCTGCCGAGTTCCGACACAGAGGTAGCCACAGCCGTGAACTACCGCACTGTACACTGGTTGATAAAGAGATAGTAGTATACTCGTAACAACTAGTATGACACTATGACGACGGTATAAAGAATGAAAAAAAAACCACGGTTAGGTGGTATATATTATAATAATAATACAATTATGGATGGACGGACTGCCTGCCGACTGCCGACACAGAGGTAGCCACAGCCGTGAACTACCGCACTGTACACTGGTTGATAAAGAGATAGTAGTATACTCGTAACAACTAGTATGACACTATGACGACGGTATAAAGAATGAAAAAAAAACCACGGTTAGGTGGTATATATTATAATAATAATACAATTATGGATGGACGGACTGCCTGCTGACTGCCGACACAGAGGTAGCCACAGCCGTGAACTACCGCACTGTACACTGGTTGATAAAGAGATAGTAGTATACTCGTAACAACTAGTATGACACTATGACGACGGTATAAAGAATGAAAAAAAAACCACGGTTAGGTGGTATATATTATAATAATAATACAATTATGGATGGACGGACTGCCTGCCGACTGCCGACACAGAGGTAGCCACAGCCGTGAACTACCGCACTGTACACTGGTTGATAAAGAGATAGTAGTATACTCGTAACAACTAGTATGACACTATGACGACGGTATAAAGAATGAAAAAAAAACCACGGTTAGGTGGTATATATTATAATAATAATACAATTATGGATGGACGGACTGCCTGCCGACTGCCGACACAGAGGTAGCCACAGCCGTGAACTACCGCACTGTACACTGGTTGATAAAGAGATAGTAGTATACTCGTAACAACTAGTATGACACTATGACGACGGTATAAAGAATGAAAAAAAAAACACGGTTAGGTGGTATATATTATAATAATAATACAATTATGGATGGACGGACTGCCTGCCGAGTTCCGACACAGAGGTAGCCACAGCCGTGAACTACCGCACTGTACACTGGTTGATAAAGAGATAGTAGTATACTCGTAACAACTAGTATGACACTATGACGACGGTATAAAGAATGAAAAAAAAACCACGGTTAGGTGGTATATATTATAATAATAATACAATTATGGATGGACGGACTGCCTGCCGACTGCCGACACAGAGGTAGCCACAGCCGTGAACTACCGCACTGTACACTGGTTGATAAAGAGATAGTAGTATACTCGTAACAACTAGTATGACACTATGACGACGGTATAAAGAAAGAAAAAAAAATACCACAGTTAGGTGGTATATATTATAATAATAATACAATTATGGATGGACGGACTGCCTGCCGACTGCCGACACAGAGGTAGCCACAGCCGTGAACTACCGCACTGTACACTGGTTGATAAAGAGATAGTAGTATACTCGTAACAACTAGTATGACACTATGACGGTATAAAGAATGAAAAAAAAACCACGGTTAGGTGGTATATATTATAATAATAATACAATTATGGATGGACGGACTGCCTGCCGACTGCCGACACAGAGGTAGCCACAGCCGTGAACTACCGCACTGTACACTGGTTGATAAAGAGATAGTAGTATACTCGTAACAACTAGTATGACACTATGACGACGGTATAAAGAAAGAAAAAAAAATACCACGGTTAGGTGGTATATATTGTAATACAATTATGGATGGACGGACTGCCTGCCGAGTTCCGACTGCCGACACAGAGGTAGCCACAGCCGTGAACTACCGCACTGTACTGTGTCTGCTGCTAATATAGACTGGTTGATAAAGAGATAGTATACAATACATACAACAATATACTACTATACTGGTGGTCAGGCACTGGTCACCACTAGTCACACTGGCAGTGGCACTCCTGCAGCAAAAGTGTGCACTGTTTAATTTTAAATTAATATAATATTATGTACTCCTGGGGGCTCCTGCTATAACAACCTGCAGTGCTCCCCAGTCTCCCCCACAATTATTATAAGCTTTGCCTTTTATACATTGATGTGCAGCACACTGGGCTGAGCTGAGTGCACACAGACTGAGTCACACTGTGTGACTGGCTGCTGCTGTGTATCGTTTTTTTTTCAGGCAGAGAACGGATATAGCAGAGAACGGATATATTATATTAAAATAAATAAAAGTTAACTAACAACAACTGCACTGGTCACTGTGGTAAACTCTGTCTGACTCTGCACAATCTCTCTCTCTCTTCTAATCTAATTTCTAATGGAGAGGACGCCAGCCACGTCCTCTCCCTATCAATCTCAATGCACGTGTGAAAATGGCGGCGACGCGCGGCTCCTTATATAGAATCCGAGTCTCGCGAGAATCCGACAGCGTCATGATGACGTTCGGGCGCGCTCGGGTTAACCGAGCAAGGCGGGAGGATCCGAGTCTGCTCGGACCCGTGAAAAAAACATGAAGTTCGTGCGGGTTCGGTTTCAGAGAAACCGAACCCGCTCATCTCTATTACTAACAGGTCCTGGATTTGCCAAGATATGATCTTCTAGGGCCATAGGCTTCCCTCTCACCCAATGGGTTGTGAATGAGAGAGTGGCTCTGTGCCCATCTGGACAGGGTAGGATTTAGAGTGCTAGTATCCCCCAATGCGTCCTCTTCCCCATAATGTTTTTTGTCTCTTTGTTTTTTTAATTTTTTTATTTCTGGGGTTCTCTGTGTTTGGTTTCTGATTGTTTTCTTCTCTTTTAAAGGGTTTTACTCGGACGGATTGTCCGTAAGAGTAATATTTGAGGGGGGGGGGGGGGGGGGGGGGGGAACAAAACAAAGTATAATGTGATTTCATGAATACTAGAGTGTACGGATAATGCAAAATAATGGTATATATAACTGTACATTCCTATGCGCCTATGAGCAAATGACATAGTTTGAAAATAAGTCGAAAGTGAATGCTGTTCCCCGATGAGGACATGTCATTACGTGTTTAATGTGTTCCTGTTATGCAATGTCTGTATGCAAACTACTCTCCTTCGAAATAAAAATACTTTATTTAAAAAAAAAAAATTAACAGTTCATCAAATAAAATTAGAGATATTTTGACAAAAAAAAATTTGTTTTAAAAATGGATAGAGTGCTATCAGGCTGCTTGAATGATAAACCTAAAGTTGTGTTCAAAAGAGCCAATAATTTAAAGAATAATTTTTCACCTAGTCACTTTAAACCCACTACTATGTATTGTACTAAGAAGTTGACTACATCTCAGGTCCATAGAGGACAATGTAAGAAATGCTTGAAACCTAGATGTATTACGTGTAGATTTGTTGAATCAGAGAGCCATGACTTTTCAGCCCCCAAAGATACTGGGAATCATAAATTTAATATCATCGGATCTATCACTTGTCAGACCACATATGTTATATATGTATTAACTTGCATATGTGGTCTGCAGTATGTAGGACGTACCACTCGGTCCTTGAATACACGGTTCTTGGAACACAGGAGACTTATCAATAAGAAGGCACTTACACATAGTGTTCCTAGACATGTGGTCCAGTTACATGGGGGAGATATTAACGTCATCTCCATCAAGGGTATTGAACACATTGAAGAGACCCCAAGAGGGGGCGATAGGTTTAATCGCCTCTGTAAGCGAGAGGCGTATTGGATCTGCTCACTTAATACTAGAGATGAGCGGGTTCGGTTTCTCTAAATCCGAACCCGCCCGAACTTCATGGTTTTTTTCACGGGTCCGAGCAGACTCGGATCCTCCCGCCTTGCTCGGTTAACCCGAGCGCGCCCGAACGTCATCATGACGCTGTCGGATTCTCGCGAGACTCGGATTCTATATAAGGAGCCGCGCGTCGCCGCCATTTTCACACGTGCATTGAGATTGATAGGGAGAGGACGTGGCTGGCGTCCTCTCCATTTAGATTAGAAGAGAGAGAGAGAGAGAGATTGACCTGATTTACTGGAGCTTAGGAGTACTGTAGAAGTGTAGAGAGTGCAGAGTTTACTAGTGACTGACCACAGTGACCACCAGACAGTGCAGTTTTATTTAATATATCCGTTCTCTGCCTGAAAAAAACGATACACACAGTGACTCAGTCACATACCATATCTGTGTGCACTGCTCAGCCCAGTGTGCTGCATCATCTATGTATATATATCTGACTGTGCTCAGCTCACACAGCTTATAATTGTGGGGGAGACTGGGGAGCACTGCAGTGCCAGTTATAGGTTATAGCAGGAGCCAGGAGTACATATTATATTAAAATTAAACAGTGCACACTTTTGCTGCAGGAGTGCCACTGCCAGTGTGACTGACCAGTGACCTGACCACACTGACCACCAGTATAGTTAGTAGTATACTATATTGTGATTGCCTGAAAAAGTTAAACACTCGTCGTGTGACTTCACTTGTGTGGTGTTTTTTTTTTTATTCTATAAAAAACTCATTCTGCTGACAGACAGTGTCCAGCAGGTCCGTCATTATATAATATATACCTGTCCGGCTGCAGTAGTGATATATATATATATTTTATATCATTATTTATCATCCAGTCGCAGCAGACACAGTACGGTAGTTCACGGCTGTAGCTACCTCTGTGTCGGCACTCGGCAGTCCATCCATAATTGTATACCACCTACCCGTGGTTTTTTTTTCTTTCTTCTTTATACATACATACTACTACATCTCTTTATCAACCAGTCTATATTAGCAGCAGACACAGTACAGTACGGTAGTTCACGGCTGTAGCTACCTCTGTGTCGGCACTCGGCAGTCCGTCCATAATTGTATACCACCTACCCGAGGTTTTTTTTTCTTTCTTCTTTATACATACATACTACTACATCTCTTTATCAACCAGTCTATATTAGCAGCAGACACAGTACAGTACGGTAGTCCACGGCTGTAGCTACCTCTGTGTCGGCACTCGGCAGTCCATCCATAATTGTATACCACCTACCCGTGGTTTTTTTTTCTTTCTTCTTTATACATACATACTACTACATCTCTTTATCAACCAGTCTATATTAGCAGCAGACACAGTACAGTACGGTAGTTCACGGCTGTAGCTACCTCTGTGTCGGCACTCGGCAGTCCGTCCATAATTGTATACCACCTACCCGTGGTTTTTTTTTCTTTCTTCTTTATACATACATACTACTACATCTCTTTATCAACCAGTCTATATTAGCAGCAGACACAGTACAGTACGGTAGTCCATGGCTGTAGCTACCTCTGTGTCGGCACTCGGCAGTCCGTCCATAATTGTATACCACCTACCCGTGGTTTTTTTTCTTTCTTCTTTATACATACATACTACTACATCTCTTTATCAACCAGTCTATATTAGCAGCAGACACAGTACAGTACGGTAGTTCACGGCTGTAGCTACCTCTGTGTCGGCACTCGGCAGTCCGTCCATAATTGTATACCACCTACCCGTGGTTTTTTTTTCTTTCTTCTTTATACATACATACTACTACATCTCTTTATCAACCAGTCTATATTAGCAGCAGACACAGTACAGTACGGTAGTCCACGGCTGTAGCTACCTCTGTGTCGGCACTCGGCAGTCCGTCCATAATTGTATACTAGTATCCATCCATCTCCATTGTTTACCTGAGGTGCCTTTTAGTTGTGCCTATTAAAATATGGAGAACAAAAATGTTGAGGTTCCAAAATTAGGGAAAGATCAAGATCCACTTCCACCTCGTGCTGAAGCTGCTGCCACTAGTCATGGCCGAGACGATGAAATGCCAGCAACGTCGTCTGCCAAGGCCGATGCCCAATGTCATAGTACAGAGCATGTCAAATCCAAAACACCAAATATCAGTAAAAAAAGGACTCCAAAACCTAAAATAAAATTGTCGGAGGAGAAGCGTAAACTTGACAATATGCCATTTACCACACGGAGTGGCAAGGAACGGCTGAGGCCCTGGCCTATGTTCATGGCTAGTGGTTCAGCTTCACATGAGGATGGAGGCACTCAGCCTCTCGCTAGAAAAATGAAAAGACTCAAGCTGGCAAAAGCAGTAGCACCGCAAAGAACTGTGAGTTCTTCGAAATCCCAAATCCACAAGGAGAGTCCAATTGTGTCGGTTGCGATGCCTGACCTTCCCAACACTGGACGTGAAGAGCATGCGCCTTCCACCATTTGCACGCCCCCTGCAAGTGCTGGAAGGAGCACCCGCAGTCCAGTTCCTGATAGTCAGATTGAAGATGTCAGTGTTGAAGTACACCAGGATGAGGAGGATATGGGTGTTGCTGGCGCTGGGGAGGAAATTGACCAGGAGGATGCTGATGGTGAGGTGGTTTGTTTAAGTCAGGCACCTGGGGAGACACCTGTTGTCCGTGGGAGGAATATGGCTGTTGACATGCCTGGTGAAAATACCAAAAAAATCAGCTCTTCGGTGTGGAGGTATTTCAACAGAAATGCGGACAACAGGTGTCAAGCCGTGTGTTCCCTTTGTCAAGCTGTAATAAGTAGGGGTAAGGACGTTAACCACCTCGGAACATCCTCCCTTATACGTCACCTGCAGCGCATTCATAATAAGTCAGTGACAAGTTCAAAAACTTTGGGTGACAGCGGAAGCAGTCCACTGACCAGTAAATCCCTTCCTCTTGTAACCAAGCTCACGCAAACCACCCCACCAACTCCCTCAGTGTCAATTTCCTCCTTCCCCAGGAATGCCAATAGTCCTGCAGGCCATGTCACTGGCAATTCTGATGATTCCTCTCCTGCCTGGGATTCCTCCGATGCATCCTTGCGTGTAACGCCTACTGCTGCTGGCGCTGCTGTTGTTGCTGCTGGGAGTCGATGGTCATCCCAGAGGGGAAGTCGTAAGACCACTTTTACTACTTCCACCAAGCAATTGACTGTCCAACAGTCCTTTGCGAGGAAGATGAAATATCACAGCAGTCATCCTACTGCAAAGCGGATAACTGAGGCCTTGGCATCCTGGGTGGTGAGAAACGTGGTTCCGGTATCCATCATTACTGCAGAGCCAACTAGAGACTTGTTGGAGGTACTGTGTCCCCGGTACCAAATACCATCTAGGTTCCATTTCTCTAGGCAGGCGATACCGAAAATGTACACAGACCTCAGAAAAAGAGTCACCAGTGTCCTAAAAAATGCAGCTGTACCCAATGTCCACTTAACCACGGACATGTGGACAAGTGGAGCAGGGCAGGGTCAGGACTATATGACTGTGACAGCCCACTGGGTAGATGTATGGACTCCCGCCGCAAGAACAGCAGCGGCGGCACCAGTAGCAGCATCTCGCAAACGCCAACTCTTTCCTAGGCAGGCTACGCTTTGTATCACCGCTTTCCAGAATACGCACACAGCTGAAAACCTCTTACGGCAACTGAGGAAGATCATCGCGGAATGGCTTACCCCAATTGGACTCTCCTGTGGATTTGTGGCATCGGACAACGCCAGCAATATTGTGTGTGCATTAAATATGGGCAAATTCCAGCACGTCCCATGTTTTGCACATACCTTGAATTTGGTGGTGCAGAATTATTTAAAAAACGACAGGGGCGTGCAAGAGATGCTGTCGGTGGCCAGAAGAATTGCGGGACACTTTCGGCGTACAGGCACCACGTACAGAAGACTGGAGCACCACCAAAAACTACTGAACCTGCCCTGCCATCATCTGAAGCAAGAAGTGGTAACGAGGTGGAATTCAACCCTCTATATGCTTCAGAGGTTGGAGGAGCAGCAAAAGGCCATTCAAGCCTATACAATTGAGCACGATATAGGAGGTGGAATGCACCTGTCTCAAGCGCAGTGGAGAATGATTTCAACGTTGTGCAAGGTTCTGCTGCCCTTTGAACTTGCCACACGTGAAGTCAGTTCAGACACTGCCAGCCTGAGTCAGGTCATTCCCCTCATCAGGCTTTTGCAGAAGAAGCTGGAGACATTGAAGGAGGAGCTAACACGGAGCGATTCCGCTAGGCATGTGGGACTTGTGGATGGAGCCCTTAATTCGCTTAACAAGGATTCACGGGTGGTCAATCTGTTGAAATCAGAGCACTACATTTTGGCCACCATGCTCGATCCTAGATTTAAAGCCTACCTTGGATCTCTCTTTCCGGCAGACACAAGTCTGCTGGGGTTGAAAGACCTGCTGGTGAGAAAATTGTCAAGTCAAGCGGAACGCGACCTGTCAACATCTCCTCCTTCACATTCTCCCGCAACTGGGGGTGCGAGGAAAAGGCTCAGAATTCCGAGCCCACCCGCTGGCGGTGATGCAGGGCAGTCTGGAGCGACTGCTGATGCTGACATCTGGTCCGGACTGAAGGACCTGACAACGATTACGGACATGTCGTCTACTGTCACTGCATATGATTCTCTCCCCATTGAAAGAATGGTGGAGGATTATATGAGTGACCGCATCCAAGTAGGCACGTCACACAGTCCATACTTATACTGGCAGGAAAAAGAGGCAATTTGGAGGCCCTTGCACAAACTGGCTTTATTCTACCTAAGTTGCCCTCCCACAAGTGTGTACTCCGAAAGAGTGTTTAGTGCCGCCGCTCACCTTGTCAGCAATCGGCGTACGAGGTTACATCCAGAAAATGTGGAGAAGATGATGTTCATTAAAATGAATTATAATCAATTCCTCCGCGGAGACATTGACCAGCAGCAATTGCCTCCACAAAGTACACAGGGAGCTGAGATGGTGGATTCCAGTGGGGACGAATTGATAATCTGTGAGGAGGGGGATGTACACGGTGATATATCGGAGGATGATGACGAGGTGGACATATTGCCTCTGTAGAGCCAGTTTGTGCAAGGAGAGATTAATTGCTTCTTTTTTGGGGGGGGTCCAAACCAACCCGTCATATCAGTCACAGTCGTGTGGCAGACCCTGTCACTGAAATGATGGGTTGGTTAAAGTGTGCATGTCCTGTTTTGTTTATACAACATAAGGGTGGGTGGGAGGGCCCAAGGACAATTCCATCTTGCACCTCTTTTTTCTTTTATTTTTCTTTGCGTCATGTGCTGTTTGGGGAGGGTTTTTTGGAAGGGACATCCTGCGTGACACTGCAGTGCCACTCCTAAATGGCCCCGGTGTTTGTGTCGGCCACTAGGGTCGCTAATCTTACTCACACAGCTACCTCATTGCGCCTCTTTTTTTCTTTGCGTCATGTGCTGTTTGGGGAGGGTTTTTTGGAAGGGACATCCTACGTGACACTGCAGTGCCACTCCTAGATGGGCCCGGTGTTTGTGTCGGCCACTAGGGTCGCTAATCTTACTCACACAGCTACCTCATTGCGCCTCTTTTTTTCTTTGCGTCATGTGCTGTTTGGGGAGGGTTTTTTGGAAGGGACATCCTGCGTGACACTGCAGTGCCACTCCTAAATGGGCCCGGTGTTTGTGTCGGCCACTAGGGTCGCTAATCTTACTCACACAGCTACCTCATTGCGCCTCTTTTTTTCTTTGCGTCATGTGCTGTTTGGGGAGGGTTTTTTGGAAGGGACATCCTGCGTGACACTGCAGTGCCACTCCTAGATGGGCCAGGTGTTTGTGTCGGCCACTAGGGTCGCTTAGCTTAGTCATCCAGCGACCTCGGTGCAAATTTTAGGACTAAAAATAATATTGTGAGGTGTGAGGTATTCAGAATAGACTGAAAATGAGTGGAAATTATGGTTTTTGAGGTTAATAATAATATGGGATCAAAATGACCCCCAAATTCTATGATTTAAGCTGTTTTTTAGGGTTTTTTGAAAAAAACACCCGAATCCAAAACACACCCGAATCCGACAAAAAAAATTCGGTGAGGTTTTGCCAAAACGCGGTCGAACCCAAAACACGGCCGCGGAACCGAACCCAAAACCAAAACACAAAACCCGAAAAATTTCAGGCGCTCATCACTACTTAATACCCTTGTTCCAATGGGGTTGAACGAAAACATAGAAATGAACAATATTTGATAAACTAGATCATGGCTCAATGTGGGTAGAGTTCTGTTTTACCTATAGAATAAACCTCTATATTGCTGATATCTGGTTTCTTTAAAACTTATGAATATAATAAATTGTATGAATAGTAGGATTGCTTTTTTTACTTATCTCTATCACTGTGTAACATGGGACACAATTGGAGGTTTGACATTAGGTGTATTCTATTATATTTGATGTAATTAAGTTGTGTATTGCAGATTAAATATTGGACGGTATGATACTGCAGATTATCCACTGCTTTAAATCTACATTCATGAGCAAATATAGAGGTACCGTTTGGGGCATTTTGCTGGGGGCATAGAGGTCTCATAGTGAGTGTGGTCTCGTCTAGATTAGAACAACGGAGTTTAATTTTATTGGTTTCAGTTTTTAATATAGGGACATTGTTTTATATATATAAAAAGATTAAATTTAATAAAATTATAAATCAATTCTATATTCAGAGGTCCGGTTGGGTTCCGCTGTAACTTGATCCTGTGACCTTGTGAGTCGTGGTCTGAGGGCTTACTAGATGAGCCATGAAGACTCATTTTCAGAATAGAGCTTTCTGGAGCACTAATAGTGTTTTATGTGTGAAGTGTTTTGACAACACCAATGTTCTCTGTGATGCCTTAAAAAACGTGGTTTTCAGAATATTATAACTTATATACCTGTATGAGATAGATATATTTAGTTATGTGATAATGAATACTTTAGATATATGTATTTTCTTTTAATTATGTTATAATGACTGATAGGTCTATTTTCTTAAATGAATAAGCTGGTGCATTAATTAGATACAGGTGCACTCTAAATGAATGGGATTTTTCTATTGGTCGAATGGATTTTAAAAACATACCTGTTGTGGACACCTGTACTAATCTCCTGAGGAAACCGCTCACTATTACAGCGAAGAAACGCGTAGAGGACGCTCCGTTGTGCACTGTCCATGCTATAGCCAGTTCGGTTATACTTCAGCTGCTTCCCCTGTGCGCAAGTATCCACCGTGCCCATCAGCTGTGAGGACCGAGTGCCGCGACCGCCAGATCCGGCGAATCCTCCTGTGATATCTCCGATCGTTCAGGTCTAATACGGTACCGCTAAGTATCTATGCAGTGCTAGCCTGAAAACCACCAGCACTTCGGTGGCTAAATTTCCGTGACAGCCTGATCTGGTAATTCCACCTTCTGCATTTTTCTGTGTGGTCACATTCTACTGATATCTGAACCGGCACCGAGTTCTATTATAAAGTGTCCGGAAGCGACCATATGTATTAATGCTTGCGTACCTGGAGGATATAACACAGCTCAAGGGCACATAAGAGGAAATCCGGATCCATAAATAAGCTTTGGCTGGCTAAATCCTTTGATACCTGGTTCTGTGGTTCACAATTGGAACTTGTTATTATTGAATGGACACATTGTCTTTGAACTTTAATTAGAGTCATGTGCACAACTATGAGCATATTGAAGTGCCAGCTTACATAAATACTCATTTGAGGTTTTGTTCATTATATGTGTTTTTAAATTGATATTACATTTATTAATTGTACTGTAAATCAGCGCTCCTTATCTTTGTTTTCAGTTTATCAAAGATTTATGTATTCATCTCAATTGACATCCAGAATGTCCTATAGGAGCTGCGATGTAATCTGAAGTTATATACTATATTTTATAGAATTATTTCTTGTCTATACAGGTAGTTTTATTAATTATTTTTATGCGCCTGATGAATTATTCATATGCACCCAAGTAACATTGAGTGCATTTTTGAAAAGTAGAACTATATTAATTCGTCCCCACTGGAATCCACCATCTCAGGTCCCTGTGTACTTTCTGGAGGCAATTGAGGGTGAATGTCTCCATGGAGGAATTGATTACAATTCATTTTGATGAACATCATCTTCTCCACATTTTGTGGAAGTAACCTCGTACGCCGATTGCTGACAAGGTGACCGGCTGCACTAAACACTCTTTCAGAGTACACACTGGAGGGGAGGCAACTTAGGTAAAATAAAGCCAGTTTGTGCAAGGGCCTCCAAATTGCCCCTTTTTCCTGCCAGTATATGTACGAACTGTCTGACGTGCCTACTTGGATGCGGTCACTCATATAATCCTCCACCATTCTTTCAATGGTGACAGAATCATATGCACTGACAGTAGACGACATGTCAGTAATCATTGGCAGGTCCTTCAGTCCAGACCAGATGTCAGCACTTGCTCCAGACTGCCCTGCATCACCGCCAGCGGGTGGGCTCGAATCATTCTCCAAGGTGCTTGAGTCAGGTGCATTCCCCTTCCTTTGCCTATATCGTAGGCAAGATGTATAGGCTTGAATGGCCTTTTGCTGCTCCTCCATCCTCTGAAGCATATAGAGGGTTGAATTCCACCTCGTTACCACCTCTTGCTTCAGATGATGGCGGGGCAGGTTCAGGAGTGTTTGCTGGTGCTCCAGTCTTCGGCACGCGGTGGCTGAATGCCGAAAAGTGGCCCGCAATTCTTCGGGACACCGACAGCATCTCTTGCACGCCCCTGTCATTTTTTAAAAAATTCTGCACCACCAAATTCAATGTATGTGCAAAACATGGGACGTGCTAGAATTTGCCCACATGTAATGCACGCACAATATTGGTGGCGTTGTCCGATGTCACAAATCCCCAGGAGAGTCCAATTGGGGTAAGCCATTCTGCGGTGATGTTCCTCAGTTTCCGTAAGAGGTTGTCAGTTGTGTGCCTCTTATGGAAAGCGGTGATACAGAGCGTAGCCTGCCTAGGAATGAGTTGGCGTTTGCGAGATGCTGCTACTGGTGCCGCCGCTGCTGTTCTTGCTGCGGGAGGCAATACATCTACCCAGTGGGCTGTCACAGTCATATAGTCCTGAGTCTGCCCTACTCCACTTGTCCACATGTCCGTGGTTAAGTGGACATTGGGTACAACTGCATTTTTTAGGACACTGGTGAGTCTTTTTCTGACATCTGTGTACATTCTCGGTATCGCCTGCCTAGAGAAGTGGAACCTAGATGGGATTTGGTACCGGGGACACAATACCTCAAGCAATTCTCTAAGTCCCTTTGAACTAACGGAGGATACCGGACACACGTTTAACACCAACACAGCTGCCAAGGCCTGAGTTATTCACTTTGCAGCAGGATGACTGCTGTGATATTTCATCTTCCTCGCAAAGGACTGTTGGACAGTCAATTGCTTACTGGAAGTAGTACAAGTGGTCTTCCGACTTCCCCTCTGGGTTGGCGATCGACTCCCAGCAGCGCCAGCAGCAGCAGGCGTTACACTCAAGGATTCATCGGAGGAATCCCAGTCAGGAGAGGACTCGTCAAACTTGCCAGTGACATGGCCTGCAGGACTATTGGCGTTCCTGTCTAAGGAGTAAATTGACACTGAGGGAGTTGGTGGTGTGGTTTGCAGGAGCTTGGGTACAAGAGGAAGAGAGTTAGTTGTCAGTGGACTGCTTCCACTGTCAACCAAAGTTTTTTAACTTGTCAATGACTTCTGATGAATGCGCTCCAGGTGACGTATAAGGGAGGATGTTCCTAGGTGGTTAACGTCCTTACCCCTACTTATTACAGCTTGACAAAGGCAACACACTGCTTGACACCTGTTGTCCGCATTTCTGTTAAAATAATTCCACACCAAAGAGGTGATTTTTTTTGTATTTTGACCAGGCATGTCAATGGCCATATTCATTCCACGGACAACAGGTGTCTCCCCGGGTGCCTGACTTAAACAAACCACCTCACCTTCAGAATCCTCGTCAATTTCCTCCTCAGCGCCAGCAACACCCATGTCCTCATCCTGGTGTACTTCAACAGTGACATCTTCAATTTGACTATCAGGAACTGGACTGTGGGTGCTCCTTCCAGCACTTGCAGGGGCCTGCAAATGGTGGAAGGAGCCACCTCTTCCCATCCAGTGTTGGAAAGGTCAGGCATCGCAACCGACAAAATTGGACTCTCCTTGGGGATTTGTGATTTAGAAGAACACACAGTTCTTTGCTGTGCTTTTGCCAGCTTAAGTCTTTTCATTTTTCTAGCAGGAGGATGAGTGCTTCCATCCTCATGTGAAGCTAAACCACTAGCCATGAACATAGGCCAGGGCCTCAGCCGTTCCTTGCCACTCCATGTCGTAAATGGCATATTGGCAAGTTTTCGCTTCTCCTCAGACACTTTTAATTTTGATTTTTGGGTCATTTTACTGAACTTTAGTTTTTTGGATTTTACATGCTCTCTACTATGACATTGGGCATCGGCCTCGGCAGATGACGTTGATGGCAATTTATCGTCTCGGCCATGACTAGTGGCAGCATCTTCAGCACGAGGTGGAAGTGGATCTTGATCTTTCCCTTTTTTACCCTCAACATTTTTGTTCTCCATTTTTTAATGTGTGGAATTATATGCCTAGTGTACTGTACTATATGTATACTGCTGGTCGCCAAAATGCTGCACTGTCCTACTATATACTGCTCACAATAATGCAGCACAGATATGGATAGTATACTTGACACAGAGCTGCAAGATACAGCAATGGCCTACTGTACTGTACTATATGTATACTGCTGGTCACCAAAATGCTGCACTGTCCTACTATATACTGGTCACAATAATGCAGCACAGATATGGATAGTATACTTGACACAGAGATGCAAGATACAGCAATGGCCTACTGTACTGTACTACTATAATTATATACTGGTGGTCCCCACAATGCAGCACACTGAGCACAGATATTTGCAGCACACTGAGCACAGATATTTGCAGCACACTGAGCACAGATATTTGCAGCACACTGAGCACAGATTACTGAGCTTTTCAGGGAGAGAATGCAGCCATGTCCTCTCCGTTCAATCTCCAATGCACGAGTGAAAATGGCGGCGACGCGCGGCTCTTTATATAGAATACGAATCTCGCGAGAATCTGACAGCGGGATGATGACGTACAGGTGCGTTCGGGTTAACCGAGCAAGGCGGGAAGATCCAAGGCTGCCTCGGACCCGTGTAAAATAGGTTAAGTTCGGGGGGGTTCGGATCTCGGAGAACCGAACCCGCTCATCTCTAATTACAAGTAGACATCTCCTGCTGCAGTAGTGATCCGTCCTGCCTCCTAGGACGCAGCCTCGGATCACTGACTCATCATCGGGCGGCTTTGCAGACTCCAAAGGAACATGCAAGCCATCCATCACAGAGGCCAGGAAAGCTCCATGCAAACACAGAGATCCCTGGCCTCTTCCCTCTCCCTAAATGACAGGGACATGCTTCCATTTTGGAAAACAGAGGCCATCACCACACCCTCCCTGCCCCCCAATCGGCAGCAGACTGTCAATCACTGACAGTCTGCTGCTGTCCTGCTTCCTACATCGCAGGACCCATTCACACATGCGCAGAATGGGTACTTTGTGCATGATACAATAGAAAATTTACCATACAGGTCAAGGCGCTTTGATATTAAATATAGACCAAGATCTAGGCAGATTTCATTGATCCAGAGTTTGCTTAAAACAATAGAGAAAACACCATCATAGTGTAAATTGTCGCATATACTAACATATGGCTAAAAAATTGGACTCGTACCCTAACTTGTGGTCTACTTGGTAGTAGACATATATCGATTTACTCAGGGGATGGATCAACAGGATGGTGAATCCCAATCTCTTTTCCAACCTTCCTTGAAGCCGACAATCTTCCCCAAGCAGAGTGTTCACAATATATAAAATTGGAAAGAAACTCCAAATAATGTAACACCATTTATTAAAACATCCAATAAAAACACTTTGGGTAGATAGTGGACTCTCACCAGATGTACAGAATAAACAAGCATGTAATGATCCAGGCGTCCCCAGGAACCAGCATGCGAGCAGATGAGTGATCCACGTATCCTCCACCTACGCGTTTCGATAACACTGGGTTATCTTTTTCAAGGTATGGGAGACAATGATATAAGGGAGGTATTTATACCCCTCTTAATGCGCTCAAATCACAATTTAGAAGTATTAGCTAATACCAGACACAGATCAACTAACATCTAACATTCCCTATATTTAATACTAAACTCCAGTCCAGCAGTAGTCCATCCCCTAATGCTTCCTTATGACTCGCCATTTAAATGTCCCGTTTTCCCGGGTAAAGTAATGTCCGCGTATGACGTGTAGTTCATTTCCGGCGGAAGAAGATCATCGGCCGGTTCGTCATAGAGTCCCATCCTGATGTATGCCCCACTTCCGGCGGAAGGAGGTCGTTCCTAGATTTCCTGCCCTCGGCGGATAACAACCATCTCCATGGTTTCCTACACGTCAGCGGAAGTCTCCTGTTGTATGGCGGAAAAGCCTTCCCCCTTGCGTTTCAAGGTCGGCATTTGCGTGTCATATGGTCCGTCAATCGGGATGTGATAAATTTTGTTTCATATGAATGGAGACAAAAATAAATCAATAAATAAAACAATAAATAAACAGGAAGAGTTATAATTAATACTGATACCGCATGCATCTACCTCTTATAAAAACCATTTCATTTCAAAGTCTTTATTTAGGCCGGTAGGTTCTAAAGTTTTACACATATGTATCAACTGCATTTCATTTTTTGCCAGTTTTTTCTGTATATTACCACCCCTCACATCAGGAATAATTTTTCTTAAACCAAAAAAATTCTTTATATGTTTTGGGTCGCAATTATGCACTTTTTTAAAATGCAATGACAATGTATCCAGGCCTTTTTTGATATTGCGTAGATGCTCGGCAACTCTAATCTTCAGAGCCCGACCAGTTCTGCCTATATAGAATTTATCACAACTGCACTCAATACAATAAATAATGTTAACCGAGTGACAGGTGATAAAATCCCTTATAGAACACTTTTTCCCATTTATCACTACCTCCAATTTCTTGTTACCAAAAGAGTTGGTAATATTCCTACATGGTAAACAGGATCCACAACGAAAAAAACCTTGTGATAATACTTGTCCTGGTGTGGGTTTATCCAGGAAACTGTGAACTAATTTTGACTGAAGGTTCTGAGCTCTCCTATATATACAAATAGGCTCGTCTGGCAGTTCCATTCCGATAACCGGATCCCTTTTTAATAATGGCCAATGTTTTTTTAGGATACTCTTCACTTTATTATGTTGAGTCGAATAGTTTGTTATGAAAGCCCATTTAAACTTATAATTTCCTTCTCTAACAGTTTTATCTTTTTTTATTATGAGATCTGATCTCTCAATTTTAGGTGTTAAAATCTTTAACTTGAGTACTCATGTCCTCCTAGCAGAAGAAAGGACCTTGTTGGAGAAAGGACTAAAATATGCCCCCTCCACTAAGGTAGACCAGTTCGATGTCTTTGTGGATATCGAGAAATTTACTAGAAAATTGACTCTAAAAATGTTTTTCCAATTAAAAGAGGGCGACTCTATAATACACGAAAAGGATGAGGCTTCCTCATTCAAACCAAGGTCGACCTTTTATCCATCCTATTTGAAAGGATGTTTTGTTGAATCTTTTGCCCATCTAGTAAAAGAGGATCTTGAAAAATTATATGTACAGAAAATAAAGTATAATCTAACTATGAAAGAAAGAAAGAAAGGCTATTAAAACCCTCACCTCTGACAAGGAACTCATCATCAAACCTGCAGATTAGGGGGGAGGGATTGTCCTCCTTAATAAAAAAGAATATGAAGCAGAAATATACCGTCAATTAGATGATAAGGTTACCTATAGAAAAATGCGGGGAGATCCGACAAAAAAGATCCAATTACAACTTAAAGAATTTATTGAAAAGTACAATAAAAAAGGGGTCTTAACAGAGGAAGAAAGTAAATTTTTGTTTGTGGAATATCCAGTGATCCCCACAATATATGTATTACCCAAAATACATAAGAATCCAACATGTCCCCCGGGGAGGCCCATAGTCTCGGGGATAGATTCCTTGATGGCTAATTTGTCCTAAATGATTGATTGTAGTCTCCAACCGTTTGTGTTACACAACCGGTCACATTTGAGGGACACATGTGATGTCTTAAATATATTACAGGACTTTCAGTGGGAAGATGATTACCTACTAGTGACGGCAGAGTCAACTCCTTATATATGATTATAAATCATCAACAGGGTATCAAAGCAGTGAGACAAGCATTATTAGGATCTGAGTTGTCTAGCGGGTATCAGGATTTTATCGTAGAGGGGATAAATTTCATTTTACAAAATAATTATTTCATTTTTCAGGAAGAGTTCTACATTCAAAAATGTGGCACTGCCATGGGCACCAGATTCGCCCCTAGTTATGCGAAAATTTTTATGGGCGCATGGGAGGATCAGTTTGTGTGGACTGATTGTCCCTATGGGGTGAACCTGGTGACCTGGCATAGGTTTATAGACGACATATTGTTCGTTTGGAAGGGGGAGAGAGAACTATTGGAAGCATTTTGCGCCTACCTGAATGAAAACGAATACAATGTCAAATTAACATTTGATATCAGTGTTAGGGAAGTAAATTTCCTAGACTTAACTATATACATTGAAAATAGTATAGTTAAGACTAGGACCTTTGTAAAGCCAACGGACTCTCGATCATATATTGATAGACTCAGCTGTCATCACGATAATTGGCTTAAAACTATCCCCACTAGCCAATTTAAAAGACTTAAGAGAAATTGCACAGACCCACAAGTGTTCAATACTCAAACATTGGCTATGGAAGAATGTTTCCTTAAATGTGGGTATGATGAGAGGGAGGTAAGGGAGTCTCTAGATAAGGTCACTAAAATTGAGAGATCAGATCTCATAACAAAAAAAGATAAAACTGTTAGAGAAGGCAATGATAAGTTTAAATGGGCTTTCATAACAAACTATTCGACTCAACATAATAAAGTGAAGAGTATCCTAAAAAAACATTGGCCATTATTAAAAAGGGATCCGGATATCGGAATAGAACTGCCAGACGAGCCTATTTGTATATATAGGAGAGCTCAGAACCTTCAGTCAAAATTAGTTCACAGTTTTCTGGATAAACCCACACCAGGACAAGTATTATCACAAGGTCTTTTTCGTTGTGGATCCTGTTTACCGTGTAGGAATATTCCCAACTATTTTGGTAACAAGAAATTGGAGGTAGTGATAAATGGGAAAAAGTGTTCTATAAGGGATTTTATCACCTGTCACTCGGTTAACATTATTTATTGTATTGAGTGCAGTTGTGATAAATTCTATATAGGCAGAACTGGTCGGGCTCTGAAGATTAGAGTTGCCGAGCATCTACGCAATATCAAAAAAGGCCTGGATACACATGCATTGTCATTGCATTTTAAAAAAGTGCATAATTGCGACCCAAAACTTATAAAGAATTTTTTTGGTTTAAGAAAAATTATTCCTGATGTGAGGGGTGGTAATATACAGAAAAAACTGGCAAAGAATGAAATGCAGTTGATACATATGTGTAAAACTTTAGAACCTACCGGCCTAAATAAAGACTTTGAAATGAAATGGTTTTTATAAGAGGTAGATGCATGCGGTATCAGTATTAATTATAACTCTTCCTGTTCATTTATTGTTTTATTTATTGATTTATTTTTGTCTCCATTCATATGAAACAAAATTTATCACATCCCGATTGACGGACCATATGACACGTAAATGCCGACCTTGAAACGCAAGGGGGAAGGCTTTTCCGCCATACAACAGGAGACTTCCGCTGACGTGTAGGAAACCATGGAGATGGTTGTTATCCGCCGAGGGCAGGTAATCCAGGAACTACCTCCTTCCGCCGGAAGTGGGGCATACATCAGGATGGGACTCTATGATGAACCGGCCGATGATCTTCTTCCGCCGGAAATGAACTACACGTCATACGCGGACATTACTTTACCCGGGAAAACGGGACATTTAAATGGCGAGTCATTAGGAAGCATTAGGGGATGGACTACTGCTGGACTGGAGTTTAGTATTAAATATAGGGAATGTTAGATGTTAGTTGATCTGTGTCTGGTATTAGGTAATACTTCTAAATTGTGATTTGAGCGCATTAAGAGGGGTATAAATACCTCCCTTATATCATTGTCTCCCATACCTTGAAAAAGATAACCCAGTGTTATCGAAACGCGTTGGTGGAGGAGACGGGAGGATACGTGGATCACTCATCTGCTCGCATGCTGGTTCCTGGGGACGCCTGGATCATTACATGCTTGTTTATTCTGTACATCTGGTGAGAGTCCACTATCTACCCAAAGTGTTTTTATTGGATGTTTTAATAAATGGTGTTACACTATTTGGAGTTTCTTTCCAATTTTATATATTGTGAACACTCTGCTTGGGGAAGATTGTCGGCTTCAAGGAAGGTTGGAAAAGAGATTGGGATTCACCATCCTGTTGACCCATCCCCTGAGTAAAGCAATATATGTCTACTACCAAGTAGACCACAAGTTAGGGTACGAGTCCAATTTTTTAGCCATATGTTAGTATATGCGACAATTTACACTATGATGGTGTTTTCTCTATTGTTTTAAGCAAACTCTGGATCAATGAAATCTGCCTAGATCTTGGTCTATATATAATATCAAAGCGCCTTGACCTGTATGGTAAATTTTCGATTGTATTGTCTTCTGTAAGTGTTGGTGACACTGTTTTACCATTTGGGACACGGGCTGCTATTAGCGCAAAGTTTGTGGCCACAAATATTTGTCTGTAACTTTGTGCATGATGTTGCAGATCCTTCAGTATCTGAAAGACTCTCATAGTGACAATGCTTTAGAACGGGATGTAGTTATGTGACCGGTGGTCAAGATGTCCAAAGACCTCTGCCTGCAGAGTTAAACACCATGTGCCGCTGTCTTGACTCAAGTGCATAACAAGTTGGGTGCATGAATTTTGTTTCATTATTTGAGAAACAAGAGCATAATATTTCTGCTTGAACAGTTCTCTCAGACCTAAGCATCTTTCGTTTATCTCAGCTCACAGCCCATTAAGATGCAAACAGAAATGATTGTGCATTCATTGCTGTAAGTGTCAGTTCAGGCGCAGGGCATTTCGCGGATGTAGATGTACTGTAAATCAGGTAATACTCATGGACTCTGGAGTGCTGAATAGCACATTTACTTGGTTTCACATCAGGAACTGAACTGACTACAAACAGGAAACTCCCTCCCATCATGCATAGCCCCACGTAGCGTCCCATCCTGCAGGGTCCTAGCAGGATATACATCTACATCCCTCCCTTCAAGAACATAGTAAAAGGGTAACAAAGTATAAGGAGAATAATGAAGAGGAAGAGAATGGATGAGGGGAATTTATGTAACAGTCATGGAATTGGGAATTAGGTTTGCATAAACGTCCTGACTTGGTGGTATACAGGTGCGTCATGGGTGGCTGTTCATTGAGAGTAATGGCTGGAGGTGCCATTGAGTCAGACAGTGTTTCACTATCGACTGAGAAAGACATAGCTGACAACCCAGAATGTGGTGTGGTGTAAGGAGGGTCTCTGATCCACTGTTACATAGTAACATAGTATCTGAGGTAGAAAAAAGACAATTGTCCATCGAGTTCAACCTATTAGTGGTCTCCTATGCATGAAGATTTGTCTAAAATTTTGACTAATGCTGATGTCAGCCGTTGCATTTTATCCCTCTTTTTATAGTAACTATAGTGTGTGACTATGCACCATAACCCTGGATATCCTTATCCATTAGGAATTTATCTAACCCATTCTTAAAGGTGTTGACAGAGTCCGCCATTACAACTCCCTCAGGCAGGGAATTCCAAACACGTATTGTCCTTACCGTGAAAAAGCCTTTACGCTGTATTGTGCGGAATCTCCTCTCCTCTAACCTTAGCGAGTGTCCACGAGTCCTATGTGTTGATCTGGCCAAAAACAGGTCCCGCGCAAGCTCTGTATATTGTCCCCTTATATATTTGTAGATGTTGATCATATCCCCTCTTAGTCTCCTCTTTTCCAGTGTAAACATGCCTAGTCTTTCAAGCCTTTCCTTGTATTCCATCGTCTCCATGCCCTTAATTAGTTTGGCCGCCCGCCTCTGAACCTTTTCTAGCTCCAGGATATCCTTTTTGTAGTACGGTGCCCAGAATTGTACACAGTACTCAAGGTGTGGCCTCACCAGTGATTTATATTACGGGAGCATAACACCCTTGTCCCTTGCATCAATTCCCCGTTTTATGCATGCTAGTATCTTATTAGCCTTCTTTGCTGCCATCCTACTTTGGGAACTGCTGCTAAGTTTGCTATCTATGAGAACACCTAAGTCTTTTTCCAGTACAGTATCCCATAATTTTACCCCATTCAGTATGTAGGTGTTATTTTTGTTCTTGCTACCACAGTGCATTACCTTACACTTGTCTGTGTTGAAGTGCATTCTCCATTTGGCGCCCATGCTTCTAATTTAACTAAGTCATTCTGAAGAGACTCAGCATCCTCCTCCATATTTATAGCCTTACACAATTTGGTATCATCTGCAGAAATTGACACCATGCTCTCTAGACCTTCTGTTAGGTCGTTAATGAAAATGTTGAACAATAGCGGTCCCAATACCGAGCCTTGTGGCACACCACTTAACACTTCAGTCCAATTTGAAAGAGATCCATTAACCACAACGCGCTGTTCTCTATTATCTAACCAATTCTTGACCCAAGTGCATATAGTGCTTCCTAGCCCTATTTCTTGTAGCTTGTAGATAAGTTGCATGTGGGGTACTGTGTCGAAAGCTTTGGCCAGGTCTAAAAAGATTACATCCACCTCTTTACCCTGATTGAGGTTTGCACTTACTGTTTCATAAAAACCAAGTAAGTTGGTTTGACAGGATCTGTCCTTCACGAATCCATGTTGATTCCTTTTAATGATTTTATTGGCTTCAAGGAACTTCTGTATACTGTCCCTTAGAATACCTTTCAGTACTTTCCCCACTATAGATGTAAGATTAACTGGTCTATAGTTACCGGTTCAGCTTTACTTCCCTTTTTGAATATAGGCACTACTTCCGCTATACGCCAGTCTTTGGGAACCATACCTGATATAACTGAAACCTTAAAGATCAAAAATAGCGGTTTTGCCAGTTCAGAGTGAAGCTCCATAAGAACCCTTGGGTGAATATCATCGGGCCCCGGTGACTTATTAATCTTTAAATGTTTTAATCGGTCACAGACTACCTCCTCACTTAAATAAGTACCTATCAGTGGGATATTCTCATTATTGAGGTTGTGTGTTAGTCCCATAATTGGGTCCTCTCTAGTAAATACTGTTGAAAAAAATTCATTAAGTATGTCCGCTATGTCATTATCATTTTTGATTAAGACTCCCGACTTGTCTTTTACAGCGCCTATACTCTCCTTCTTTAATCTCTTGCTATTAATGTATTTAAATAATTTTTTGGGATTTGATTTGCTTTCCTTAGCTACTAGTTTTTCTGTTTCTACTTTAGCCACTCATTTCTTTTTTTTGCATATTTTGTTAGTCCTTATAGTGCTGAAATGATTCTGCATTCCCATCAGATTTGTATTTTTTAAATGCTCGCCTTTACTTGCCCATAAGTTCCTTTATTTTTTTTATTAAGCCACATCGGTTTATTATTTTTAATCCTTTTTTTGCTGCTCGTAGGAATAAATTTGAGAGTATTTTTAGCTAGTAGTGATTTTAATATATCCCATTTCTCTGTAGTATTTTTTCCTAGAAACAAACCTTCCCTATCAATATCCCTTAAAGTTTCCCGCATCATTTCAAAGTTGGCTTTGCTAAAGTTTAGAGTCTTAGTTGAGCCAGTATAGGACTGTTTATGAAAACTTATATTGAATGTGACCTTATTGTGGTCGTTGTTTCCTATGGTCTCCCCCACTTTAATATCTGATACCAATTCCCCATTGTTTGTTAATACCAGGTCTAAGATTGCATTGTACTTGGTGGGTTCCTCAATTAGTTGAAGTAGTTATCATTAAAGAGGGGTGCTCACGGAGCGATATTCTAAGCAATCTGACTAGATTGCTTAGAATATCGACATGATCGCTCCGTGTGTAGCCCCTCAGCGATAGCGATGCGCGGCCCCGCACATCGCTATCGCTGCTGCTAGATTGGCCTGCATGCAGGCCAATCTAGCGGGTCGCTCACTTCACCTGCTGGGTGAAATGAGCGGCCCCCCGTCTCCCCCCGCACGCTCAGCACAGATCGCGCTGTGCTGAGCGGCAGGAGAGATGTGTGCTGAGCGGTTCGCTCAGCACACATCTCTCCTGCATCGGCCCGTGGGTACTGGGCTTAAGTGTGTTTAATAACCTATTACCCCTAGCAGTATCATATGAATCGTTTTTCCAGTTTATCTCTGGATAGTTAAAATCTCCCATCACTACTATGTCACCTACTCCTGCTGCTCTTTCAATTTGCTTCAGTAACAATTCCTCGTCAGATACATTAATACCTACTGGCCTGTAGCATACCCCCAATACTAACTTTTTTATTCCCTTTTTGCCACATGCAATTTCTACCCATAGCGTCTCGACCATATCTACAGTCTCCTCCTGCAAATCCTCCCGTATATCAGGTTTTAAAAATGGTTTTACGTAAAGACACACCCCTCCACCCCTTTTATTTAGTCTGTCTCTCCTAAACAGCGAATAGCCTTCTAGGTTGACTGTCCAGTCATGAGATTCGTCTCACCAAGTTTCAGTAATGCCTATAATATCATACTGTTTGCTTGCTGCAATTATTTCTAGTTCACCCTTTTTATCAGTAAGGCTTCTAGCGTTCACATACATACAACTAAGTAAAGTATTTCCCTTTGCGTTAAGGACATCTTTCACCTTATGTAGCAACGATGACCTGTAATCGTCATTAGTTAGTGCTTTGGTAAAACCTCTTTTAGTACCCATGTTGATACCTTTACCGGCTGCTCTTACCCTCCCCTCAACTTCTCCCCCATTTCATTTACTACCACCATCTCCACTATTCTCGCTGCATGACCCGTAGTTTCTAGCTAAACCCTCCCCCCAGGCTCCTAGTTTAAAATCTCCTCCAACCTTCTAACCATCCTTCCCCCCAGCACCGCTGCCCCCTCCTCATTCAGGTGCAATCCATCACGACAAAAAAGATGGCGCCTGACTGAGAAGTCTGCCCAGTGCTCCAGGAACACAAACCCCTCTTTTCTGCACCAGTCTCTAAGCCACACATTTACCTTCCTAATCTCCCTGGACTAGCGCGTGGCATGGGTAATATTTCAGAGAATATTACCTTAAATGTCCTTGCCTTAAGTTTCTCGCCTAATTCCCTGTAGTCTTTCTTAAGGACATCCCACCTTCCGCTGACTTTGTCATTGGTGCCAACATTCACCAAGACCGCTGGGTCTTTCCCAGCCCCTCCCAACAATCTATCTACCCGGTCCGCGATGTGCCGCACCCGAGCACCCGGGAGACAACAGACTGTATGGCGATCACGGTCCCGGTAGCAGATTGCCCTATCTGCCTTCCTGAAGATAGAGTCCCCTACCACCACAATCTGACTAGGTACCCCACTATCTTTTGTCCCAACTGCGCCAGAGGGTCGCTCCTCTGGATGCTAGAGGAAACAGTCCCCTCCGGCACCGTTATTTCCTCACTATCATCCTCCGAATCCTCGTCCAGTCTTGCAAATTTATTCGGGTTTGATGGTCCGGAGATGTCGAGCCTCTCCCTCTTTTTCTTCCTTCTAACTGTGACCCAGCTGTCTCCCTGATTTTCCTCTTCTGCCAGTGACCCTTCCCGCAGCTCCTCCACTGTTCTATCTAGTTCTTGCTTGAGATTGTGAATCTCCCTCAGTCGCGTAATGGTTTGCTCTAGATCCATTGCCTGGGCTTCCAGGGCAACCATACGCACACACCTCGTGCAGATGTAATCACACTGGGACGGTTGCTCCATGTGTGCGTACATCTTGCACGACATGCACTGAGTGAGGTCCCCAATCACAGCCCAACCCATAGTGTTTGTAAGGTCTAACTCCCTGTTACTCTCAACAGAAAAGAAGCAAAAAAGGAATAAAGAAGAAGCAAAACAATCTGGGAGAAAATACTCACTTATACAATAATTAAGTTGGGCTTATACTTATCTATCTTTGTGCGGTCCTTGATCCTTTGCTTTTATGCAGCCGTAGTCCCCAGTTCCTCCAGTGGCAGCAGTTGTAATGGCAGTCTCCGTCCCCTTCTGTCCTCTCCTCTGATGACTGCAGCAGCCGACTTCCTCGTCCCCTTGTGCAGCTCAGTAGAGGGTTCTGATCCCACAGGCAGGTTGTGATGAAATACAATAAGCAGCAGCATCCCTGAAGATTTCTAGTACACACAAAAACAAAACAGAACAGGCATCCTACACACCAAAAAACTCTGCGCCTCACACACTCTCAAAACTCAGCCCCTTGTTCACACACTAGTTGCAACCCCTCACACACACAGTAATCTCCGCCCCTTAGTCACACACTACACTCTGTCCCTCACTCACACAAGATTAAACGCCCCTGATTTCCTTATTTTTTTTTTTTACTTATTTACACTGAGAGCGGCAGCAGCAGCAGCTGTTAAACTTGCTGTGCTCCGCTCTGACACCCCTTGCTGTGCTCCGGTCTGGCCGGCTCCCTATCCCGCAATCCTGCTCCCGATCCTGCACCCCTCGATCTGGCACCCCCCCCCCCTCTGGCCCGATCCGGCAGCTTCACTCCCTCACACACGCGATCGCACGCGTGCCTGACCCCCGCACTGTCACTTCCGGTTCTGGTGTCAGCGTTACCTCAGCGTCTCCTCCTCCAAGCCTCAGCGTCTCCTCCCCAAGCCTTGGTGCAGTAATAGTCTCCTCGGGTAGACTCAACAGTTGGCGACGATTACGCTCATACACAGTTCCATCTGCCTGAACATCATAACTGTTGGGCCGACTGGCTTCCTTTAAGACGGTGGCAGGCTTGTCATATCCTTAAGTGGTCTGTATTCGAACAGCTTGTCCTGGAAACAGCTGAGGGAGCGCGTGCACTGTACGGTGATAATTTCTTTTATTAGACATGCGCTTTGAGGCAAGCGCCATCTGCATTTGTGTCTGTAATTGAGATTGTAATTGATGTTTAGTAATTGTAATTTGGGTTCTGGTGCAACGTGATAATAACCGTTTAAGAGCACTAAAAAGATGTCAGTCTTGTCTCATGTGCATTTCTCCAATAGATTTTGGCTGAGTGGACAGCTCTCTCTGCAAGCCCATTGGATTGTGGATATAGTGGACTGCTGGTGATGTGTGTGAAATCCCTAGTGCAAGCAAACATCATAGACTTATTGCTCGTGAACTGTGTGGCATTGTCTGTGATAAGTTTCTGAGGTTTTCCATGTGTAGCAAAGTAATAATGGTAATAATGGTGGTCCTTGTAAGAGTGGGCAAATGATCAATCTTGAACCACCCAGAGTAAGAGTCTACAAGAACTAGGTACTCCTTACTCCGTACTCCATACAAAAGCATCAGCTGCAGTGATGGACCACGGAAGATCTGGGATGTCATGTGGACGCAGAAGCTCATGTGGTTGGTGTACATGAAGAGCCGCACATGGGCCACAAACAGAGACCTCCCTCTCAAGGTCATTGAACATGGTGGACCAATTGAGCAATTCCCTGGCCCTGCAGTTGGTGGCCTCCAGGCAGGGGTGTTCTTGATGCAATTGCTTGGTGTAGTACTTTTGTAAGGTATAGGGTATAACAAATCTCTGACCTCTCAAGATGATCCCGTCTGACAGAGATAACTTATCTCGCATGGCAAAGAATGGGCGTAAGTCTTGGGGAAGTTCCTTGGAGGACTGCAGAAAGCTTTGCAGGACAACCTGAGATAGACGTTGACACAAATCATCTGCCAGAGATTCTCTTCGCAGCTCCTCCAGGTGGTCAGAGGACAGGATTTGCACAGACATCACATTATAGTCATCGTCCACCTGTAGAGAATCAAAATGGGGAAGGAATCCTCTGGAGAGGGCATCAGCCACAAACATTTCTTTGCTGCACTTGTAGACGATGTCTAGGTGGTACCTCTGTAATTTGAGCATCATCCTCTGGATACGGGCAGATGCATTGTGCAGAGGCTTTCTCATGATGGTGATGAGCGGTTGGCAGTCAGTTTCGACAGTGACTGGACGGCCACAGATGAAGTCATGTAATTTGTGGCAAGCAAAAACCAGCGCTAGCTGCTCTTTTTCGATCTGCGCATAACAGGATTCTGTTTCCGTCAGTGCCTTGGAATGAAAAGCAATTGGTCTATTCTTTTGAAGGCAGACTGTACCCAATCTGTGCTCTGAGGCATCAGCTGAGATTACCACCAGCAAATGTACATTGAAGTACTGCAATACAGGAGGGCTGGTGAGCATGCTCTTCAAACTCAACACCGCACCATGGTGTGGTTCCAACCAACACCACTCTGTATCTTGGTGTAGGAGTTGTTATAGGGGTGCAGTGATCTCACTATAATTGGGGATGAATTTGGATAGGTAATTAGTGATTCCTAAAAAGCATTGGAGACTTGAGTTTGTCCACCGGCAGAGGCATGTGCTGGATGGCCGCCATATTGTCAGGGTTGCGTTCAACACTTTGGTCTGTGAGGAGGTGACCCACATATGGAACTTCAGCCACTCTGAATCTACAGTTATCTGGGTTGAGCTTTAAGTTGATTACTCGTATTCTTTCCAATAACTGGCGGAGACGCTCATCATGCTCTTGCATATTATGGCTCCAGATAAGGATGTCATCGACTATAATCTCACAGGGGGATCCTACAAACAATTGTTCCATACACCTTGAAACACCTCACTGCCAGTAGTCAGGCCGTATGGCATGCGTAAGAAGGCATATCTCCCAGCTGGTGTCATAAAAGCAGTGCGAAGTGACGATTCTTTGTCCAAAGAAATTTGGCAAAACCCACATTTGGCATCTTATGTGCTGAAGACCTTGGCTTCTGGCATGTCAGCAATGACTTTTTCTACAGTTTTCAATGGGTGATGAGGTCTTAGTAATGCTTTATTGAGGTGCACAAGGTCTATGCAGATCCTTACAGTCCCGTCTTTTTTTACAGCAGCTACCATTGTAGATACTCACTGGGTTGCTTCTTCAACAGGGGTTATGCCGCCAAGTGCGGTCATGCGCTCCAGCTCAGCTAGGACTCTGTCTTTCATAGAGATTGGAACTCGCCAAGGTGCACACACGGTAGGGATAACAGATTCATCCAAGCGCATGTGGTAGATGACAGGTAGCTTGCCAATGGTGTCACAAGTGAATAAGTCCTTAAAATCATGGAACTCTGGGGTATCTAGTTGTATCAGGTGTACTTCCGGCCCCAGATGTATTAACCTAAGACAAACACTGTCAGGCGGTCTCAGTTGTGGTCTAACATACTATGTGGAAAAGCAACAGTGCACACATGTATTCAATAGTGGCAGTGCCTACGGTTTTGATAATTTGACCTCCAAATGCCACTAAATTTACAGTGTGTGTGGTCTATTTGTTCCTGAGGGCTAGTTTGGTGCTGCAGGGTCCTGGATGTTGCATTTGGCACAGGTGTCAATTTTAATATTCAAGATATTGCCACTATTTTTACCCCACAGGTCAGTGAAAATCTCTCCTTGTTTTGCAATTAGATCTATGCTTTCACAATATATGGTCTCAGCGGTGTGTGGTGTGGACTCCGTGCCCACGTGGTTGACTTTATGCATTTGTCTTTCTCCCTGTGTTACATGTGGCCAGGGCCATTCGCTGTGCAGGGCCGCCTGTCATATGTGGCCCCGCTCCCCAACTCATATCAATGTGCATTGTGTGGTGCGGCCACCAGCCGCTATAAGAAGAGGCCCCACCTTACCCAGCTGGCTGTCAGGAAGAGGAGGTGCACCTGCCTACTGTCTGCACCACGCCCACCCGCTCCCACCACGATCACCTGCTGCCGCTGGGGAGCTCTGTAAGCTTCCAAGGGAGTGTCCACCATGGGCTGTCAGCGGGGAGGGAGAGGTCATTGCCAGCTCCCCGCTCGAAGCTGCTGCTGCTCCCGCACTGCCAGGAGGCTGTCAGCCCTGCACAGTGGCACTGTCTGTGTGCGCTGCTGTCACATGGTGGAACACTGTGCAGGGCTGACAGCCTCCTTCCTACCCCGTTGCTGCTACCCCCGGGCAGAGGGAGGGAGGGGGGAACACTGAGATAGCTGCAGCACCAGCAGCTATCTATAGAACTCTGGCTGCATAAGAGGGCAAATGTTGTTAATGCAGCATAAATTAATAATTAATAATAAGTGACCCCTTGCCCACTATTTTTGCTCCCAGTGGCAGAGGTCGATGCAGGGGGCTGATCCGGTCAGGTGCTCCGGAAACTGGTCCAGTCCGGGTTTCACCGAATCGCCACCACTGCTGACAGTGAGTGAGTCACCGTCACTCACTGTACAGTGGCCGCCCGCACGCCTTGGATACAGGCTGCTCTCTCTCCCATCTCCCACGTGAGTAACGGACACTACTGTGCTGTGTAATGTGAGTAGCGGACGTTACAGTGATGTGTAATGTGACTAGCGTCGCTACAGTGCTGTGTAATGTGACTAGCGGACGCTACAGTGCTGTGTAATGTGACTAGCCGACGCTGCTGTGCTTTGTAATGTGAGTAACGGACACTACTGTGCTATGTAATGTGAGTAATGGACGCTACAGTGCTGTGTAATGTGACTAGCAGACACTGCTGTGCTATATAATGTGAGTAATGGACGCTACTGTGCTGTGTAATGTGAGTAGCAGACGCTACTGTGCTGTGTAATGTGAGTAGCAGATGCTACAGTGCTGTGTAATGTGACTAGCGGACGCTACAGTGCTGTGCAATGTGAGTAATGGACGCTACAGTGCTGTGTAATGTGACTAGCGGACGCTACAGTGCTGTGTAATGTGACTAGCCGACGCTGCTGTGCTTTGTAATGTGAGTAACGGACACTACTGTGCTATGTAATGTGAGTAATGGATGCTACAGTGCTGTGTAATGTGACTAGCAGACACTGCTGTGCTATATAATGTGAGTAATGGACGCTACTGTGCTGTGTAATGTGAGTAGCAGATGCTACTGTGCTGTGTAATGTGAGTAGCAGATGCTACAGTGCTGTGTAATGTGACTAGCGGACGCTACAGTGCTGTGTAATGTGAGTAATGGACGCTACAGTGCTGTGTAATGTGACTAGCGGATGCTACAGTGCTGTGTAATGTGACTAGCGGACGCTGCTGTGCTATGTAATGTGAGTAACGGACGCTACTGTGCTGTGTAATGTGAGTAGCGGATGCTACAGTGCTGTGTAATGTGACTAGCGAATGCTACAGTGCTGTGTAATGTGACTAGCGGACGCTACAGTGCTGTGTAATGTGACTAGCGGATGCTACAGTGCTGTGTAATGTGACTAGCGGACGCTACAGTGCTGTGTAATGTGACTAGCGGATGCTACTGTGCTGTGTAATGTGAGTAGCAGACGCTGCTGTGCTATGTAATGTGACTAGCGGACGCTACAGTGCTGTGTAATGTGACTAGCGGACGCTACAGTGCTGTGTAATGTGACTAGCGGATGCTACAGTGCTGTGTAATGTGACTAGCGGATGCTACAGTGCTGTGTAATGTGACTAGCGGATGCTACAGTGCTGTGTCACTCACTGTAGCTCACTGTGTGTCACGGTATGCCTGGATCTGCAACATTTTGCAAAGTGGTTGAGCTTGTTGCAGCATTTGTTAAAAGCAGGGCAGATGTCCTGTGCAAATGCATGGTGTCCCCCACAGTTATAACATGGCCTGTGCTGCATTTGTGTGCACTGCAAACTGCATATTTCAGCTTCCCTCCGTAACTCCTTTGTGCCCTGTTCTGAGTGCTATTTACATATGCATGCTGCACGAGCAAAGTCTAGTCCTTTTCCTGTAGTAAGTGTGCATGGACTGCGTCACTATGGGTGCCACATACAATGCGGTCTCTGATCAGCTCATCGGTTATGGCTCCAAAACGGCATTTTTTTTCTAACAGTCTCAGAGTGGACACATATGATTGTATATTTTCCCCAGTTTTCTGATTCATATAATTAAATGTGTCTGTCCATTATTACATTTTTAACAGACATACAAATCTCTTCAAACTTTGCAATCAATATGTCTGGGTCTTTCTTGTCTTCCCCTTCTGCATATGTAAATGTGTCTGCTTTAATAACTGCTTCTGCCCCTGACAAGTTTAGCAGTGTGTAGGCTTGTACCTTATTTGATTTGTCCAGAGCTGGCCCTAGTCATTTTGATGCCCTAGGCAAGATTTTGTCTGGTACCCCCTAGCACCACCGCTAGTTCCACTTCTGACCCTTTAACCCTCTCCCAGCGCAGAACCTATCACCACAGATCACAGCAGCAGCCAGCAACATCCCTCACCCATAGCAATCCTCATTTTGGTATTCTATGTCAGCAAGAGCATTGGTGGCCCCACCACCCTATATATGAAATAGGGACAGTGCGCACCAAAGGCACATGGGTGGTCATTCCGAGTTGATCGCTAGCTGAAAATGTTTACTGCGTGGCGATTAAGTAAAAAAACGACACTTCTGCGCATGCACCGCAGTGCGCACGCGTGACGTACTTTCACAACGGCTGATATATTTTCACACAAGGTCTAGTGAAGCTTTTCAGTCGCAGCGGCCGCCGCAGAGTGATTGACATGAAGTGGGCATTTCTGGGTGTCAACTGACCATTTTCAGGGTGTGTTCGAAAAAATGCAGGCATGCAAGGAAAAACGCAGTCGTGGCTGGGCGAACGCAGGGCGTTTGTGATGTCAAATCTGGAACTGAATGGTCTGAAGTGATTGCAAGCGCTGAGTAGGTCTGAAGCTACTCAGAAACGACACAATATATTTTTGTAGCCGTTCTGCGATGCAAGTGTTTGCACTTCTGCTAAGCTAAGATACACTCCCAGAGGGCGGCGGCTTAGCGTTTACTCAGCTGCTAAAACTGCTAGCGAGCGATCAACTCGGAATGACCCCCATGGTCCAAAAAGGTGTGTGTTCTTGCTTGGAAGGGACGTGGACACACAATAGTACCCCCAATTCAAATTACGCCACACACTACTGCATCCATATTCACATTATATCACAGGATAGTGTCCCCAATACATATTATGCCTCACCGTAACACTACTTGTTCACATTACTCCTCACAATATCGCTCGTGTTCCCATTACACCGCACCGTATTGCTCCTTACTCACATAAAACCACACAGTATCGCCCCTTATTCACATTACACCACACTGTATCACTCCTTATTCACAGTACACCACAACATGTAACTCCTTATATACATTACACCCCACCGTCTCCTTATTCACATTACACTGCACCATATCGCTTCTTATACACATTACACTACACCATATCACTCCTTATACACATTACACTGCACCGTATCGCTTCTTATACACATTACACAGCACCGTATCGCACCTTATTCACATTACACCACACTGTCACTCCTTATACACATTACACTGCACCGTATCGCTTCTTATACACATTACACAGCACCATATCGCACCTTATCCACAGTACACCACACTGTGTCACTCATACACATTACACCACATCGTATCTCTTCTTTTTCACATTGTACCACAGCATCGAGCTGCGGGAAGTTTAAATACTGTGGTGAAGAGTTTGCTGCGAGAGGGCTGCAGGGCAGAATTAGGTTGCTGGGGAAGGAAGTTAGGATGTTGCCACTACCACCGATAATCCGGCAAGATGGTACAGGCACAGTGGGTACCGTATTATTGGTGGTGTGTCTATACTGCATATGCATATCAATTGATTAAAGATCAAAAAGCCTGCAAACATTAAATAAAAAAAGACACCTGTGGCTGGATAGGTCCCATCTGGCTGGCAGGCTGCAGCTGTGAAGAGCTGTCTGGCAGCAGCAGAGATGGTTCACGCTGGCTGCAGCTGGGCAAGTTCCCCCTGGATGGCTGGACGAGTCTGCCCTTGCTGTCTGACTGCAGCCAGTTCAGTCCCTGCTGGAAGGCTACAGCTGGCCCGGTCCTCACAGCCAGTTCCTCTCTTAAGCGCCGCGGCTCTTCACAGAGACGTCATGACGTTAAGTCATGCGAGTCTCTCTACCAGTCCCCACAGCAGCTCCCCAAGGTTTCCGGCTCTAGGCTGAGCTTCCCGATTGGAGCTGAGAGCTCCAATCGTGGTATCCAGCACAAAGCAGGAGTCAGCCGGCTGTAGGTAGGCTTGAATGTCCCATGGCATTCTAAATGCCCTAGGCAATTGCCTAGCTTGCCTATAGCGAGGGCCGGCTCTGGATTTGTCAAACAGTCCAGCAATGCGATACACAGCCCATTATCTCCTGAACTGCACCAATCTGTCAGCGATGTTTACATCAAACACAAGGGATTCAATGTGGTGAAGTCCTTGAGCCATGGTATACCACTTCTGTCACCATGGAGATGTGCTGTAAATCAGGTAATACTCATGGACTCTGGAGTGCTGAATAACACATTTACTTGGTTTCACATCAGTAACTGACTACAAACAGGAAATTCTCTCCCATCATGCATAGCCCCAGGTAGAGACCCATCCTGCAAGGTCCTAGCAGCATACACATCTACAGTGGACATCTAGCATCTTGAGTGTAAAGGCCCATACACACTTGGCAATTTTCCCCCTCCCTGAGCGACGTCGCTCATTTTATCGGTAAATGTGTATGCCGCCAGCGACGACCGATGCGCGGCCCCGCGGGTCGGCAACAATTGTCGCTGTCGGTAGGGCATGCATGCAGGATCTGGACTATCGTCCAGGACCTGCATGCACGGCTGGCGGAGGTGTGACGTCACTGAGCGATATGAGCGGTCATACTGCTGTGTGTACAGTCGGCCGCCGACCTGCCGGCCCGGTAGGGGAAACATTAGACGACGTCGCTCATAGAACGACATCGTCTAATGTGTACGGACCTTAAGTTAATCAGCCCCTATTTCTCCAGCTTCTCATTGTCTTTGTTCCCCTCAAGTTATTACCCTTCAAAGATGCAACCAATCTGTACACTACCAGTAACAGAATTGGGCAAATCACTACCTGAAGCCCAACACTCTTATAAAAGTGATATTGCTGTGCCCACTAGAGCAAAGATATACAATATTTTGGTTGAGACCTAAAATGGGTTTACAATATCAGACTGTCAAGAATGAAATATTCTTTCTCTTACGTCCTAGAGGATGCTGGGGACTCCGTAAGGACCATGGGGTATAGACGGGCTCCGCAGGAGACATGGGCACTATAAAGAACTTTAGAATGGGTGTGCACTGGCTCCTCCCTCTATGCCCCTTCTCCAGACCTCAGTTAGATCCTGTGCCAAGAGGATACTGGGTGCATTACAGGGGAGCTCTCCTGAGTTTCTCTGTAAAAAGAATTTTGTTATGTTTTTTATTTTCAGGGCGCACTGCTGGCAACAGGCTCCCTGCATCGTGGGACTGAGGGGAGAGAAGCAGACCTACTTAAGTGATAGGCTCTGCTTCTTAGGCTACTGGACACCATTAGCTCCAGAGGGTCGGAACGCAGGTCTCACCCTCGCCGTTCGTCCCGGAGCCGCGCCGCCGTCCTCCTCACAGAGCCGGAAGATAGAAGCCGGATGAGTAGAAGAAGAAAGAAGACTTCAAAGGCGGCAGAAGACTTCAGTTCTTCAGTGAGGTAACGCGCAGCGGTAACGCTGCGCGCCATTGCTCCCACACACACACACAACAGCGGGCACTGTAAGGGTGCAGGGCGCAGGGGGGGCACCCTGGGCAGCAATTAATAGCCTCAAGGGACACTGGCAGATGTAAATATACTGAGGAGGCAGTATATTATTAACTAGAGATGAGCGCCTGAAATTTTTCGGGTTTTGTGTTTTGGTTTTGGGTTCGGTTCCGCGGCCGTGTTTTGGGTTCGAACGCGTTTTGGCAAAACCTCACCGAATTTTTTTTGTCGGATTCGGGTGTGTTTTGGATTCGGGTGTTTTTTTCAAAAAACACTAAAAAACAGCTTAAATCATAGAATTTGGGGGTCATTTTGATCCCAAAGTATTATTAACCTCAAAAACCATAATTTACACTCATTTTCAGTCTATTCTGAATACCTCACACCTCACAATATTATTTTTAGTCCTAAAATTTGCACCGAGGTCGCTGTGTGAGTAAGATAAGCGACCCTAGTGGCCGACACAAACACCGGGCCCATCTAGGAGTGGCACTGCAGTGTCACGCAGGATGTCCCTTCCAAAAAACCCTCCCCAAACAGCACATGACGCAAAGAAAAAAAGAGGCGCAATGAGGTAGCTGTGTGAGTAAGATTAGCGACCCTAGTGGCCGACACAAACACCGGGCCCATCTAGGAGTGGCACTGCAGTGTCACGCAGGATGGCCCTTCCAAAAAACCCTCCCCAAACAGCACATGACGCAAAGAAAAAAAGAGGCGCAATGAGGTAGCTGTGTGAGTAAGATTAGCGACCCTAGTGGCCGACACAAACACCGGGCCCATCTAGGAGTGGCACTGCAGTGTCACGCAGGATGTCCCTTCCAAAAAACCCTCCCCAAACAGCACATGACGCAAAGAAAAAAAGAGGCGCAATGAGGTAGCTGTGTGAGTAAGATTAGCGACCCTAGTGGCCGACACAAACACCGGGCCCATCTAGGAGTGGCACTGCAGTGTCACGCAGGATGTCCCTTCCAAAAAACCCTCCCCAAACAGCACATGACGCAAAGAAAAAAAGAGGCGCAATGAGGTAGCTGACTGTGTGAGTAAGATTAGCGACCCTAGTGGCCGACACAAACACCGGGCCCATCTAGGAGTGGCACTGCAGTGTCACGCAGGATGTCCCTTCCAAAAAACCCTCCCCAATCAGCACATGATGCAAAGAAAAAGAAAAGAAAAAAGAGGTGCAAGATGGAATTGTCCTTGGGCCCTCCCACCCACCCTTATGTTGTATAAACAAAACAGGACATGCACACTTTAACCAACCCATCATTTCAGTGACAGGGTCTGCCACACGACTGTGACTGATATGACGGGTTGGTTTGGACCCCCCCCAAAAAAGAAGCAATTAATCTCTCCTTGCACAAACTGGCTCTACAGAGGCATGATGTCCACCTCATCTTCACCCTCCGATATATCACCGTGTACATCCCCCTCCTCACAGATTATCAATTCGTCCCCACTGGAATCCACCATCTCAGCTCCCTGTGTACTTTGTGGAGGCAATTGCTGCTGGTCAATGTCTCCGCGGAGGAATTGATTATAATTCATTTTAATGAACATCATCTTCTCCACATTTTCTGGATGTAACCTCGTACGCCGATTGCTGACTAGGTGAGCGGCGGCACTAAACACTCTTTCGGAGTACACACTTGTGGGAGGGCAACTTAGGTAGAATAAAGCCAGTTTGTGCAAGGGCCTCCAAATTGCCTCTTTTTCCTGCCAGTATAAGTACGGACTGTGTGACGTGCCTACTTGGATGCGGTCACTCATATAATCCTCCACCATTCTATCAATGTTGAGAGAATCATATGCAGTGACAGTAGACGACATGTCCGTAATCGTTGTCAGGTCCTTCAGTCCGGACCAGATGTCAGCATCAGCAGTCGCTCCAGACTGCCCTGCATCACCGCCAGCGGGTGGACTCGGAATTCTGAGCCTTTTCCTCGCACCCCCAGTTGCGGGAGAATGTGAAGGAGGAGATGTTGACAGGTCGCGTTCCGCTTGACTTGACAATTTTGTCACCAGCAGGTCTTTCAACCCCAGCAGACTTGTGTCTGCCGGAAAGAGAGATCCAAGGTAGGCTTTAAATCTAGGATCGAGCACGGTGGCCAAAATGTAGTGCTCTGATTTCAACAGATTGACCACCCGTGAATCCTTGTTAAGCGAATTAAGGGCTGCATCCACAAGTCCCACATGCCTAGCGGAATCGCTCCCTTTTAGCTCCTTCTTCAATGCCTCCAGCTTCTTCTGCAAAAGCCTGATGAGGGGAATGACCTGACTCAGGCTGGCAGTGTCTGAACTGACTTCACGTGTGGCAAGTTCAAAGGGCATCAGAACCTTGCACAACGTTGAAATCATTCTCCACTGCACTTGAGACAGGTGCATTCCACCTCCTATATCGTGCTCAATTGTATAGGCTTGAATGGCCTTTTGCTGCTCCTCCAACCTCTGAAGCATATAGAGGGTTGAATTCCACCTCGTTACCACTTCTTGCTTCAGATGATGGCAGGGCAGGTTCAGTAGTTTTTGGTGGTGCTCCAGTCTTCTGTACGTGGTGCCTGTACGCCGAAAGTGTCCCGCAATTCTTCTGGCCACCGACAGCATCTCTTGCACGCCCCTGTCGTTTTTAAAAAAATTCTGCACCACCAAATTCAAGGTATGTGCAAAACATGGGACGTGCTGGAATTTGCCCATATTTAATGCACACACAATATTGCTGGCGTTGTCCGATGCCACAAATCCACAGGAGAGTCCAATTGGGGTAAGCCATTCCGCGATGATCTTCCTCAGTTGCCGTAAGAGGTTTTCAGCTGTGTGCGTATTCTGGAAAGCGGTGATACAAAGCGTAGCCTGCCTAGGAAAGAGTTGGCGTTTGCGAGATGCTGCTACTGGTGCCGCCGCTGCTGTTCTTGCGGAGGGAGTCCATACATCTACCCAGTGGGCTGTCACAGTCATATAGTCCTGACCCTGCCCTGCTCCACTTGTCCACATGTCCGTGGTTAAGTGGACATTGGGTACAACTGCATTTTTTAGGACACTGGTGAGTCTTTTTCTGACGTCCGTGTACATTCTCGGTATCGCCTGCCTAGAGAAGTGGAACCTAGATGGTATTTGGTAACGGGGGCACACTGCCTCAATAAATTGTCTAGTTCCCTGTGAACTAACGGCGGATACCGGACGCACGTCTAACACCAACATAGTTGTCAAGGCCTCAGTTATCCGCTTTGCAGTAGGATGACTGCTGTGATATTTCATCTTCCTCGCAAAGGACTGTTGAACAGTCAATTGCTTACTGGAAGTAGTACAAGTGGGCTTACGACTTCCCCTCTGGGATGACCATCGACTCCCAGCGGCAACAACAGCAGCGCCAGCAGCAGTAGGCGTTACACGCAAGGATGCATCGGAGGAATCCCAGGCAGGAGAGGACTCGTCAGAATTGCCAGTGACATGGCCTGCAGGACTATTGGCATTCCTGGGGAAGGAGGAAATTGACACTGAGGGAGTTGGTGGGGTGGTTTGCGTGAGCTTGGTTACAAGAGGAAGGGATTTACTGGTCAGTGGACTGCTTCCGCTGTCACCCAAAGTTTTTGAACTTGTCACTGACTTATTATGAATGCGCTGCAGGTGACGTATAAGGGAGGATGTTCCGAGGTGGTTAACGTCCTTACCCCTACTTATTACAGCTTGACAAAGGGAACACACGGCTTGACACCTGTTGTCCGCATTTCTGGTGAAATACCTCCACACCGAAGAGCTGATTTTTTTGGTATTTTCACCTGGCATGTCAACGGCCATATTCCTCCCACGGACAACAGGTGTCTCCCCGGGTGCCTGACTTAAACAAACCACCTCACCATCAGAATCCTCCTGGTCAATTTCCTCCCCAGCGCCAGCAACACCCATATCCTCCTCATCCTGGTGTACTTCAACACTGACATCTTCAATCTGACTATCAGGAACTGGACTGCGGGTGCTCCTTCCAGCACTTGCAGGGGGCGTGCAAATGGTGGAAGGCGCATGCTCTTCACGTCCAGTGTTGGGAAGGTCAGGCATCGCAACCGACACAATTGGACTCTCCTTGTGGATTTGGGATTTCGAAGAATGCACAGTTCTTTGCTGTACTGCTTTTGCCAGCTTGAGTCTTTTCATTTTTCTAGCGAGAGGCTGAGTGCTTCCATCCTCATGTGAAGCTGAACCACTAGCCATGAACATAGGCCAGGGCCTCAGCCGTTCCTTGCCACTCCGTGTGGTAAATGGCATATTGGCAAGTTTACGCTTCTCCTCCGACAATTTTATTTTAGGTTTTGGAGTCCTTTTTTTTCTGATATTTGGTGTTTTGGATTTGACATGCTCTGTACTATGACATTGGGCATCGGCCTTGGCAGACGACGTTGCTGGCATTTCATCGTCTCGGCCATGACTAGTGGCAGCAGCTTCAGCACGAGGTGGAAGTGGATCTTGATCTTTCCCTAATTTTGGAACCTCAACATTTTTGTTCTCCATATTTTAATAGGCACAACTAAAAGGCACCTCAGGTAAACAATGGAGATGGATACTAGTATACAATTATGGACTGCCTGCCGACTGCAGACACAGAGGTAGCCACAGCCGTGAACTACCGTACTGTACTGTGTCTGCAGCTAATATAGACTGGTTGATAAAGAGAAGATGTCTATGTAACTATGTATGTATAAAGAAGACTGAAAAAAATCCACGGTTAGGTGGTATACAATTATGGACGGACTGCCTGCCGAGTGCAGACACAGAGGTAGCCACAGCCGTGAACTACCGTACTGTACTGTGTCTGCAGCTAATATAGACTGGTTGATAAAGAGAAGATGTCTATGTAACTATGTATGTATAAAGAAGAATGAAAAAAAACCACGGTTAGGTGGTATACAATTATGGACGGACTGCCTGCCGAGTGCAGACACAGAGGTAGCCACAGCCGTGAACTACCGTACTGTACTGTGTCTGCAGCTAATATAGACTGGTTGATAAAGAGAAGATGTCTATGTAACTATGTATGTATAAAGAAGAATGAAAAAAATCCACGGTTAGGTGGTATTACAATTATGGACGGACTGCCTGCCGAGTGCAGAGACACAGAGGTAGCCACAGCCGTGAACTACCGTACTGTGTCTGCTGCGACTGGATGATAAATGATATAAAAAATATATATATATCACTACTGCAGCCGGACAGGTATATATTATATATTATATAATGACGGACCTGCTGGACACTGTCTGTCAGCAGAATGAGTTTTATTTTTATAGAATAAAAAAAAAAAAAACACACAAGTGAAGTCACACGACGAGTGTTTAACTTTTTCAGGCAATCACAATATAAGTATACTACTAACTATACTGGTGGTCAGTGTGGTCAGGTCACTGGTCAGTCACACTGGCAGTGGCACTCCTGCAGCAAAAGTGTGCACTGTTTAATTTTAATATAATATGTACTCCTGGCTCCTGCTATAACCTATAACTGGCACTGCAGTAGTGCTCCCCAGTCTCCCCCACAATTATAAGCTGTGTGAGCTGAGCAGTCAGACAGATATATAATATATATAGATGATGCAGCACACTGGCCTGAGCCTGAGCAGTGCACACAGATATGGTATGTGACTGACTGAGTCACTGTGTGTATCGCTTTTTTCAGGCAGAGAACGGATATATTAAATAAACTGCACTGTGTGTCTGGTGGTCACTCACTATATAATATATTATGTACTCCTGGCTCCTGCTATAACCTATAACTGGCACTGCAGTAGTGCTCCCCAGTCTCCCCCACAATTATAAGCTGTGTGAGCTGAGCAGTCAGACAGATATATATAATATTATATATAGATAATAGATGATGCAGCACACTGGCCTGAGCCTGAGCAGTGCACACAGATATGGTATGTGACTGACTGAGTCACTGTGTGTATCGCTTTTTTCAGGCAGAGAACGGATATATTAAATAAACTGCACTGTGTGTCTGGTGGTCACTCACTATATAATATATTATGTACTCCTGGCTCCTGCTATAACCTATAACTGGCACTGCAGTAGTGCTCCCCAGTCTCCCCCACAATTATAAGCTGTGTGAGCTGAGCAGTCAGACAGATATATATAATATTATATATAGATAATAGATGATGCAGCACACTGGCCTGAGCCTGAGCAGTGCACACAGATATGGTATGTGACTGACTGAGTCACTGTGTGTATCGCTTTTTTCAGGCAGAGAACGGATATATTAAATAAACTGCACTGTGTGTCTGGTGGTCACTCACTATATAATATATTATGTACTCCTGGCTCCTGCTATAACCTATAACTGGCACTGCAGTAGTGCTCCCCAGTCTCCCCCACAATTATAAGCTGTGTGAGCTGAGCAGTCAGACAGATATATATAATATTATATATAGATAATAGATGATGCAGCACACTGGCCTGAGCCTGAGCAGTGCACACAGATATGGTATGTGACTGAGTCACTGTGTGCTGTGTATCGCTTTTTTCAGGCAGAGAACGGATTATAAAGTAAACTGCACTGTCCTCACTAGTAAACTCTCTCCACTCAGTCTCTACACTTCTACAGTAACAGTACTCCTCCTAGTCAGCTCCAGTAAATCTCTCTCAGTCTCTTATAATCTAAATGGAGAGGACGCCAGCCACGTCCTCTCCCTATCAATCTCAATGCACGTGTGAAAATGGCGGCGACGCGCGGCTCCTTATATAGAATCCGAGTCTCGCGATAGAATCCGAGCCTCGCGAGAATCCGACAGCGTCATGATGACGTTCGGGCGCGCTCGGGTTAACCGAGCAAGGCGGGAAGATCCGAGTCTGCTCGGACCCGTGAAAAAAACCATGAAGTTCTGGCGGGTTCGGATTCAGAGAAACCGAACCCGCTCATCTCTATTATTAACCCCCGCCAGTTTTTTTATTATTTGAGCGGGACCGAAGCCCGCTGCTGAGGGGGCGGGGTTTGATCCTCCAGCATTAACCAGCGCCATTTTCTCCACAGCACATGCAGAGAAGCTGGCTCCCCGGACTCTCCCCTGCTGAACACGGTCACAGAGGGCAAAAAAGAGGGGGGTGGGCACTTTTTATTGGCGCAGTGAGTGTATATTTCTATATTTATATAAAAGCGCTGTTTGTCTGGGAATTTGGTTTCCAGTGTCAGTTGGCGCTGGGTGTGTGCTGGCATACTCTCTCTCTGTCTCTCCAAAGGGCCTTATTGGGGAACTGTCTCCATATAGATATATCCCTGAGTGTGTGGTGGTGTCGGTACGCGTGTGTCGGCATGTCTGAAGCGGAAGGCTCTTCTTAGGAGGTGGTGGAGCAGATGATTGTGGTGTCTCCGTCGGCAACGCCGACACATGATTGGATGGATATGCTGAATGTTTTAAATGCAAATGTGGCTTTATTACATAAGAGATTGGACAAAGCAGAGTCCAGGGATAAAGCAGGGAGTTAATCCATGGCTTTGACTGTGTCACAGGGCCCTTCTGGGTCTCAGAAACGCCCACTGTCCCAAGTAGCAGACACTGATACCGACACGGATTCTGTCTCCAGTGTCGACTACGATGATGCGAGGTTACACCCAAAGGTGGCCAAAAGTATTCAATATATGATTATTGCAATTGTTAGGCGCCGGGGTCCGCTCGTCGGTGCGGCCCGGCGCCTAGCAACCAGGGACGCCGTGCGCGTACAGCCGCCGGCTCCCTGGCAACGCTAGACGCCGGGCGCACGGAGCCGCACGGACCCTAGCAACGGGGACGCCACTGGCGGACCGCGTTCCCCGTTGCTGGGTCCATTTAAATTAATAGGGCACCTGTTTCCTGGCCGTGCAGCAAGGCAGCTGCACGGCATTTAGTCCAATCAGCCTCTAAACAGCTGATTGGAAGACTCCCTGTTAAGTACACTCCCAGGGCTTCTCACAGACGCCGGTAATAGCTTCCTGCATGCTGTATCTGTTTGCTGAGAGTGTTTCCAGTCCTGCTGTACCCGGTCGTTCCTGTCCTCAGTTGTCCTGTACTCGGAAGTTGTCATCTGTTCCTGGAGTCCTGACTGAGCACCTTTAAACATCCAGTGGTGTTCGTGAGTCACGGCGTAGCCGTGTGTTGCGGCTTGGCCGCTTTATTACTTATTATTTATTATTTGTGTTTCGGAGCTTTTGCGGAGGATTCCGCTCCCACAGATCCACTCTGGTATCCAGCGGTGCTGGGTAGGAGTAACGGACTAGTGGATTTTGGTTGTCCTTTTATCTGGCGGTTTTTCCGCGCATACTTCTGGTTTGGTTAGTTAGCTTGTTGCCCCTGGCCTGTTGTCAGTCAGAGGTCCTCTTGTCATCATCCTGCCTCGGATTTCCCTTTGTCTCTCACTAAGACAGGGGGGGGCACCGGAGTTGGGCAGACATAATCCGCCTTTCAAACGTGGCTTCCAGGGGCTCAAGAAACCATAGTCTCGCAAGGGATTTCCGATAGCACGGGTGAGACAATAGAGTTAGGGCGCCAGGGGCAACTAGTCTTTCCAGCTCCCGTAACCAGCATTCCCTTCCAGTACTCTGGCCATTGCCATGAGATCTCCTCCGGTCAGGAGTACTGGAATCATAACATTATTACCGGCCAAACCAAAAATTAAAATTAAACAGGGTTTAATTTTTTACTTATTCAGTTTTGTAAGAGTAATCGGCCTCATGAATCCCACAGGTTTAGGGCCAAATCCTGGTCAGCTCCTAGTCAGCCAGATTCAAGAACTTACTCAGATGGTTCAGGATCTTTCCCTTCGGGTGAAGTCGCAGGAAGATCTTTTACGAACTTCCCCGAGGGTAGTCCCTGAACCAAAAATGCACTTGCCTGACCGTTTTTCTGGTGATAGGAAGGAGTTTTTTAATTTTAAAGAATCCTGTAAACTTTATTTTCGTTTAAGACCGATCTCCTCAGGTACTGAATCTCAGCGGGTCGGAATTATTATTTCTTTGCTCCAGCGGGATCCTCAGACCTGGGCATTCGGTTTAAAAGCAGAGGATCCGGCGTTGTTGTCAGTAGACGCCTTTTTTGGGTCTTTAGGGCTTTTGTATGATGACCCTGATAGAGAGGCATCCGCTGAGAGTCAGTTACGCGCTCTCAGACAGGGTAGAAATCCTGCAGAGGTTTTTTGTACAGAGTTTCGCCGTTGGTCGAACGACTGTGGCTGGAATGACCCAGCCCTGCGCAGTCAGTTTCGCCTCGGCTTATCAGAGTCTATAAAAGACAGTCTCCTTCAGTATCCCACTCCTGAGACTCTCGATAAACTCATGGAGCTTTCTATTAAGATTGATCGTCGTCTCAGAGAGCGGAGGGCTGAAAAAGGAGCACCTGTCAGGTCTACTCCATGTGTATTTTCCATTCCTGAGGACGTAGAGGAGCCCATGCAGATGGGTCTCTCCCGGCTGTCTCCAGAAGAAAGAGCCAGAAGGCAAAACTCTGGTCTTTGTTTGTACTGTGGGGGTAAGGGACATTTTGCCCGTAATTGTCCGAACAAGTCGGGAAAACGCCTCGACCAAGTGAATTGTGAGGGGGTTCACTTTGGTCTGCAGCTTATCTCCTCGAATAACTCCCTTTTAGTCCCAGCTAAAGTTTCCTTTAGCAGCCTCAGTTCTTCGGTGTCGGCTTTTGTTGACAGTGGAGCTGCAGGGAACTTTATGGACTTAACGTGGGCCAAGGCCTTAGGTATTCCTCAGCTAGCCTTGGGTAGGTGTATCACCATGCATGGTTTAGATGGGAGTCCCTTGTCCAATGGGGTTATTTCCCTCTGTACACCCCCTGTACTACTTACGGTAGGAGCTCTTCATTCCGAAAAGATCGAGTTTTTCCTTATTTTCCCATTGCCCAGCAGTTCCAGTGGTTCTGGGTCACCCTTGGCTGGCCTTTCATAATCCCATCATTGATTGGCAGTCGGGGGAGATTTCACAATGGGGTACCATCTGTAATAAGGAATGTATTACGTTTCCCGTCAGAATAGCTGCTGCCATTCCCGAACTCATTCCCGTGGAATACCAGGACTTTGTTGATGTGTTTTCCAAGGGCAATGCGGACATTCTGCCTCCCCATCGGCCTTATGATTGTGCTATTGAGCTAATTCCTGGTGCCACATTGCCAAAGGGAAGGTTATATGCATTATCCGGGCCAGAAACTGCGGCCATGAATGAGTATGTTAAGGAGAGCCTAGGGAAAGGATTTATCAGGCCATCTAAATCCCCTTTAAGTGCAGGCTTCTTCTTTGTGGAGAAAAAAGATGGATCACTCAGACCTTGCATTGACTTTAGAGCCCTGAATAAGATCTCAGTTAAAAATACTTACCCTCTGCCGCTGATTTCTGTCCTCTTTGATCAGCTGCGTTCGGCTGTGATTTTTTCTAAAATTGACCTGAGGGGAGCGTATAACCTCATTCGAATCAAGTCGGGAGATGAGTGGAAGACGGCTTTCAGTACTCAGTCGGGTCACTACGAGTATCTGGTGATGCCGTTCGGCTTGTCTAACGCTCCGGCAGTTTTCCAGGATCTCATTAACGATGTGCTCCGTGATTTTCTAGGAAGATTCGTGGTCGTTTACTTAGACGACATCCTGATCTATTCTGATTCAATTGAACAACATGTTACCCAGGTGCGTCAGGTTCTTCAAAAATTACGTGAAAATCATCTATATGCCAAGCTGGAGAAGTGTGAGTTTCATGTCACGGAGGTATCCTTTTTAGGGTACATTATTTCCCCTCGGGGATTCTGTATGGAACCTAAGAAGCTCCAAGCCATCCTTAGTTGGGCGCAACCCACCAACTTAAAAGCAATTCAGCGCTTTTTAGGGTTTGCGAATTATTATAGAAGATTTATTCATTCTTTTTCCGACCTGGTTGCTCCCATTGTGGCACTGACTAAGAAGGGAGCGGATCCTACCAACTGGTCACGTGAAGCTGAGTTATCCTTTCAGGCCTTGAAACAAGCTTTTGTCTCAGCTCCAGTCCTCAGACATCCCAACCCAGAATTGCCCTTCATTGTTGAGGTTGATGCCTCGGAGGTTGGAGTGGGGGCTATCCTATCTCAGAAGGATCCGGACTCTCTGGAACTACATCCTTGTGCCTTTATGTCCAGGAAATTCTCATCCGCTGAATCCAACTACGATGTTGGTAACCGGGAGTTACTGGCTATTAAATGGGCTTTCGAGGAGTGGAGGCATTGGCTTGAGGGAGCAACACATACCATTTCAGTATTGACTGACCACAAAAATCTTCAGTACATCGAATCAGCTAAGCGGCTGAATGCCCGGCAGGCTCGTTGGGCTTTATTTTTTACTCGTTTCAAGTTTATTATCACTTTTAGGCCAGGTTCCAAGAATACCAAGGCGGATGCCCTGTCACGCAGTTTTCTTCCAGTTCATAATAACAGTCCTGTTACTCCCATACTTCCGTCTTCAGTCATTTGGGCAGGCCTCACACAAGATTTATTTACCCAGTTAAAGCAGCTTCAACATCAAGCTCCTGGAAATACTCCTGCTGGTCGTCTTTACGTCCCTGAGTTTTTGAGAGCTACTGTTTTGACTGAGTTTCATGATAGCAAAGTTGCCGGGCATCCGGGGATCTCTAAGACTTTGGAATTAGTCTCCCGCTCAGTATGGTGGCCTGGTCTTTCTAAAGACATTAAGGAGTTTGTTTTTTCTTGTCAGGTCTGTGCACAGCATAAGGTTCCCCGTTCCTTGCCTATCGGGCAACTTATGCCCTTAAATGTTCCTCTCAGGCCATGGTCTCATATTTCCATGGATTTTGTGGTAGACCTCCCTCTGTCAGCCGGATTCCGAGTCATATGGGTGGTAGTGGACCGTTTTAGCAAGATGGCCCATTTCATTGCTCTTCCCCGACTGCCATCTGCCCAGGGATTGGTTGTTTTGTTTCTCCGCCATGTTTTCAGACTTCATGGGTTGCCCACTGATATTGTTTCTGATCGGGGTCCACAATTCATTGGACAATTCTGGAAGTCTTTTTGTGCCTCATTAAAGATGAAATTGTCTTTAACATCCGGCTACCATCCCCAATCCAACGGGCAGACCGAGCGAGTTAATCAATCATTAAAACAGTATTTGCGTTTGTACTCAGCCAAACTCCAGAATGATTGGTCCGAGTTTCTTCCTTTGGCGGAGTTTGCTTACAACAATTCTTGTCATTCCTCCACTAATGTGTCTCCATTCTTTTCAGTTTTTGGTTTTCACCCCAGAGCTAATTCTTTTTTTCAACATTCTTCTGTTTCCTCGCTAACCTTAACCTCTCATCTCAGAGTCATTTGGAAAAAAGTGCACCTTGCTCTCAGAAGAGCGGCATTTCGAGAGAAAAATTTTTCTGACAGGCTCCGGCGTCCTTGCACTTTTAAGGTGGGAGACAGGGTATGGTTGTCGACTCGTAACATTAGACTTCGACAAACCTCAGCTAGATTGGGCCCCAAATTTATTGGACCATTTCATATTATTAAAAAAATCAATCCAGTTGCTTTCCGGTTACATTTACCAAGAGCTCTCCGGATCGGAAATACGTTCCATTGCTCCCTGTTGAAACCATACGTTTCTTCCAGTAGATTTCCTCGGAAGATCTCTCAGGGGAAATCACCAGTAGATGTACAGGGACATCAGGAGTTCTTGGTGGAGAAGGTTCTCGATTCCAAATTGTCCCGGGGTCGGCTTTATTTTCTGGTGCACTGGAAAGGCTATGGTCCAGAGGAAAGGTCTTGGGTCCTGGATAAGGATCTCCATGCCCCGAGGCTCAAGAGGGCATTTTTTCGGGAATTTCCTCGGAAACCTGGCTATAGGGGTTCCTTGACCCCTCCTCAAGGGGGGGGTACTGTTAGGCGCCGGGGTCCGCTCGTCGGTGCGGCCCGGCGCCTAGCAACCAGGGACGCCGTGCGCGTACAGCCGCCGGCTCCCTGGCAACGCTAGACGCCGGGCGCACGGAGCCGCACGGACCCTAGCAACGGGGACGCCACTGGCGGACCGCGTTCCCCGTTGCTGGGTCCATTTAAATTAATAGGGCACCTGTTTCCTGGCCGTGCAGCAAGGCAGCTGCACGGCATTTAGTCCAATCAGCCTCTAAACAGCTGATTGGAGGACTCCCTGTTAAGTACACTCCCAGGGCTTCTCGCAGACGCCGGTAATAGCTTCCTGCATGCTGTATCTGTTTGCTGAGAGTGTTTCCAGTCCTGCTGTACCCGGTCGTTCCTGTCCTCAGTTGTCCTGTACTCGGAAGTTGTCATCTGTTCCTGGAGTCCTGACTGAGCACCTTTAAACATCCAGTGGTGTTCGTGAGTCACGGCGTAGCCGTGTGTTGCGGCTTGGCCGCTTTATTACTTATTATTTATTTGTGTTTCGGAGCTTTTGCGGAGGATTTCGCTCCCACAGATCCACTCTGGTATCCAGCGGTGCTGGGTAGGAGTAACGGACTAGTGGATTTTGGTTGTCCTTTTATCTGGCGGTTTTTCCGCGCATACTTCTGGTTTGGTTAGTTAGCTTGTTGCCCCTGGCCTGTTGTCAGTCAGAGGTCCTCTTGTCATCATCCTGCCTCGGATTTCCCTTTGTCTCTCACTAAGACCGGGGGGCACCGGAGTTGGGCAGACATAATCCGCCTTTCAAACGTGGCTGCCAGGGGCTCAAGAAACCATAGTCTCGCAAGGGATTTCCGATAGCACGGGTGAGACAATAGAGTTAGGGCGCCAGGGGCAACTAGTCTTTCCAGCTCCCGTAACCAGCATTCCCTTCCAGTACTCTGGCCATTGTCATAAGATCTCCTCCGGTCAGGAGTACTGGAATCATAACAGCAATAAAAGATGTTTTACATATCACAGATGACCCCTCTGTCCCTGACACGAGGGTGCACATGTTTAAAGGAAAAGAAAGCTGAGATAACTTTTCCCCCATCTCATGAGCTGAATGAGTTACATATTTGAAAAAGCTTGGGAAACTCCAGACAAGAAACTGCAGATTCCCAAGAGAATTCTTATGGCGTATCCTTTCCGGGCAAAAGACAGGGTATGGTGGGAATCCTCGCCCAGGGTGGACAAGGCTTTAACGCGCTTGTCCATAAAGGTGGTGCTGCCATCTCCAGACACGGCAGCCCTCAGGGATCCTGCTGATCGCAGGCAGGAAACTATCTTGAAGTCAATTTATACACATACGGGTGCCTTGCTCAGACCGGCGTCGGCTTGTGTTTGTAGTGCTGTGGCTGCCTGGATGGATACTTTGTCAGCTGACATTGATACCCTGGATAGGGATACCATGTTATTGACCTTGGGTCACATTAAGGACGCAGTCCTATATATGAGAGATGCTCAGAGAGACGTTGGGCTGCTGGGTTCGAGAGCAAACGCCATGGCGATTTCTGCTAGGCGAGCCCTGTGGACCCGCCAATGGACGGGTGATGCCGACTCACGGGGCTCTTCCTTCCTCGCCAGAGATAAGGGTAGAGGGAAAAAACTACCGGCTACGGCTAGTTCCCAGGAGCAGAAGTCCTCCCCGGCTTCTACTAAATCCAGGAGTCCGCTTCGGTGGGGGCACGTCTTCAACTCTTCAGCCACGTCTGGGCTCAATCAGAGGTGGATCCTGGGCAATGGAAATTGTATCCCAGGGTTACAAGCTGGAATTCGAAGACGTGCCTCCTCGCCGGTATTTCAAATCGGCTTTACCAGCTTCTTCCCCAGAAAGGGAGATAGTTTTAGCGGCAATTCAAAAACTGTGTCAACAACAAGTGGTTGTCGAGGTTCGCCTAGTTCAACAGGGGAAGGGGTACTATTCAACCCTATTTGTGGTCCCGAAACCAGATGGCTCGGTCAGACCCATTCTAAATTTAAAATCCCTAAACCTGCACTTGAAAAAGTTCAAATTCAAGATGGAATCACTTAGGGTGGTTATCTCCAGTCTGGAAGGGGGGGATTTTATGGTCTCACTAGACATAAAGGATGAATACCGTCATGTCCCCATATATCCTCCTCATCAGGCGTACCTGAGATTCGCTGTACAGGACTGTCATTACCAGTTTCAGACGTTTCCATTTGGGCTTTCCACGGCCCCGAGGATTTTCATCAAGGTAATGGCGGAAATTATGGTGCTCCTGCGCAGGCAGGGAGTCACAATTATCCCATACTTGGATGATCTCCTGATAAAAGCGAGATCGAGAGAACAATTGCTACAAAGCGTGTTGCTCTCCCTAAGTGTGCTGCAGCAACACGGCTGGATTCTCAATCTACCAAAGTCACAGTTGGTTCCAACGACACGGTTGACTTTCTTGGGCATGATTCTGGACACGGAACAAAGGAGGGTTTTTCTACTGATGGAAAAAGCCCTGGAACTCCAGAACATGGTCAGAGACCTGTTGAAACCGAAAAGTGTGTCGGTCCATCAATGCACTCGAGTACTGGGAAAAATGGTGGCATCCTACGAGGCCATTCCCTTCGGCAGGTTTCATGTGAGGACTTTTCAGTGGGACCTTCTGGACAAGTGGTCCGAGTCCCATCTGCACATTCATCAAAAAATCAGCCTGTCCCCCAGGGCCAGGGTGTCTCTCCTGTGGTGGCTGCAGAGTGCTCACCTTCTAGAGGGTCGCAGGTTCGGCATTCAGGACTGGGTTTTGGTGACCACGGACGCGAGCCTCCGAGGATGGGGAGCAGTCACACAAGGAAGAAACTTCCAGGGACTATGGTCAAGCCAGGAGGCTTGTATACACATCAACGTACTGGAATTGAGGGCCATATACAACGGCCTGCGTCAAGCGGAGAATCTTCTTCGCGACCTACCGGTTCTGATTCAGTCAGACAACGTCACAGCCGTGGCTCATGTAAACCGCCAAGGCGGAACAAAGAGCAGAGTGGCGATGGCGAAAGCCACCAGGATTCTTCGCTGGGCGGAAAATAATGTAAGCGCTTTGACAGCAGTTTTCATTCCGGGAGTAGACAACTGGGAAGCAGACTTCCTCAGCAGACACGATCTCCATCCACGGGAGTGGGGACTTCATCAAGAAGTTTTTGCAGAGGTAACAAGTCATTGGGGACTTCCTCAATTAGACATGATGGCGTCACGCCTCAACAAAAAGCTTCGGAGGTATTGTGCCAGGTCAAGGGACCCTCAGGCAGTAGAAGTGGATGCCCTGATGACACCGTGGGTGTTTCAGTCGGTCTATGTGTTCCCTCCTCTTCCACTCATCTCAAAAATATTGAGAATCATAAGACGAAAAGAGTGCAAACAATACTCATTGTTCCAGATTGGCCTCGCAGGGCCTGGTATTCAGATCTTCAGGAAATGCTCACAGAAGATCCGTGGCCTCTTCCTCTCAGAGAGGACCTATTGCAACAGGGGCCCTGTCTGTTCCAAGACTTACCGTGGTTGCGTTTGACGGCATGGCGGTTGAACGCCAAATCCTAGCTGGTAAAGGCATTCTGGAAGAAGTCATCCCTACTCTGATAAGGGCTAGGAAGGAGGTGACGGCGAAGCATTATCACCGTATCTGGAGGAAGTATGTATCTTGGTGTGAAGCCAAGAATGCTCCTGCGGAAGATTTCCATCTGGGCCGTTTTCTCCACTTTCTACAGACAGGAGTGGATATGGGCCTAAAATTAGGCTCCATTAAGGTACAGATTTCGGCCCTATCAATTTTCTTTCAGAAGGAATTGGCTTCTCTCCCAAGAGTCCAGACTTTTGTAAAGGGAGTGCTGCACATCCAGCCTCCTTTTGTGCCTCCAGTGGCACCATGGGACCTTAACGTGGTGTTACAGTTCCTGAAATCTCACTGGTTTGAGCCTCTTCAAATGGTGGAATTAAAATGTCTCACTTGGAAGGTGGTCATGTTGTTGGCCTTGGCATCTGCAAGGCGGGTGTCTGAATTGGCGGCTTTGTTTCACAAAAGCCCCTATCTGATTGTCCATGTGGATAGAGCAGAATTGCGGACTCATCCTCAATTTTTGCCTAAGGTGGTTTCATTGTTTCATATGAACCAACCTATTGTGGTGCCTGTGGCTACAGGTGACTTGGAGGATTCCAAGTCCCTTGATGTAGTCAGGGCCTTGTAAATTTATGTAGCCAGGACGGCTCGGGTTAGGAAAACAGAGGCTCTGTTTGTCCTGTATACAGCCAACAAGGTTGGCGCTCCTGCTTCTAAGCAGACTATTGCTCGCTGGATCTGTAACACGATTCAGCAGGCTCATTCTACGGCTAGATTGCCGTTACCAAATTCGGTAAAGGCCCATTCCACTAGGAAGGTGGGCTCTTCTAGGGTGGCAGCCCGAGGCGTCTCGGCATTACAGCTTTGCCAAGCAGCGACTTTGTCGGGGTCAAACACTTTGGCAAAGTTCTACAAGTTTGATACCCTGGCTGATGAGGACCTCATGTTTGCTCAATCGGTGCTGCAGTCATCCGCACTCTCCCGCCCGGTCTGGAGCTTTGGTATAATCCCCATGGTCCTTACGGAGTCCCCAGCATCCTCTAGGACATAAGAGAAAATAAGATTTTAAACCTACCGGTAAATCTTTTTCTCCTAGTCCTTACAGGATGCTGGGAGCCCGTCCCAGTGCGGACAAATTTCTGTAAGACTTGTATATAGTTTTTGCTTACATAAGGGTTATGTTAAGTTTGGACCAGTCTCGGGCTGATGCTGTTTTGTTTCATACTGTTAACTGGTTCGTATATTCCATGTTATACGGTGTGGATGGTGTGGGCTGGTATGAATCTTGCCCTTAGATTACCAAAATCCTTTCCTCGTACTGTCCGTCTCCTCTGGGCACAGTTTCTCTAACTGAGGTCTGGAGGAGGGACATAGAGGGAGGAGCCAGTGCACACCCATTCTAAAGTTCTTTATAGTGCCCATGTCTCCTGCGGAGCCCGTCTATACCCCATGGTCCTTACGGAGTCCCCAGCATCCTCTACGGACTAGGAGAAAAAGATTTACCGGTAGGTTTAAAATCTTATTTTTGGGAACCGCAGCATTTTAGGTCACAGACAAAGCTACACTGACACTTGGGTTTCCCAGATCAAAAATTTCATCAACAGCACTGATGGGGATCCACAGTTCAGTATAGAGTATTATGTTCAGCTCATCTGCTCAGACATACAATGATATATTTGCTGTGAACAGGGCTTTCTTAACAGCATTGTAGGCACTGGGGCCACTACAAACCCATTCACGAGAATACAATTTTTTTTGAAGTCATAACTTACCACTCCTTTCATCCCACACTGTCTCTCCAGACAGTGAATGGCTGTCAGCACTCTGGGCCAGACCTGATCGCTAGGGTGCGTTTTTTGCATCCCTGTGATCAGGTAGTCGCCGCCTACAGGGGGAAGGTTTTGGATGTGTGCAGGTGTGCGATCGCATTTGTAGCAGAACTGCACAAACATAAGTTTGTGCAGTTTCTGCTCAGCCCAGGACTTACTCTGCTGCTGCGACGATCAGGGCTGGAGCGGACGTCAGAACCCCTCCCTCCAAACGCCTGGTCCCTTCTGCATTTTCCGGACACTCCTTAAAAACGGTCAATTACCACCCACAAACGCCCTCTTCATTTCAATCTCCTGACCGGCGCTCCCCGTTGCTGTGGTCTGTCACACCTACGCGTTGCGGTGTATACGCATGCGCAGTTCAGACCTGATCGCAGCCTGTGAGAAAACGCACAGCAGTGATCAGGTCTTAATTACCCCCTCTGATTGATGAATAGCTCCAACCATCCACCAATCAGCATGCTGACAGCTATTCACTGTGTGGGATGTAGTTAATATACCAAAAGACGGGATCCCAGTGGTCAAAATATCGATGCCGGAATACCAGCGACTAAATCCCGATGTAGCTCAGGACGCCAGCATCAAAATACCTACACCCGAAATCACGATCGTTCTTTTAGCTGGGGGGAGCTTAGGTTTAGGCATTAGAAAGGGTTAGGGTGCAGAGATGAGAAGGGTAGGGTTATGCACCAAGTGGGGAGGGTTAGGTTTAGCCAGCGGAGAAGGGAGGTTTAGGCATAGGCAGCAACAAGGGAGGGTTAGGATAAGAAACAGGTGAGGGTACGGTAGTTTCAGGGGCACTGTCAGGATTCTGATGGTTGGGATGCCGCTGTTGGGATTCTGACCGCCAGCATCCCGTCCATTGGGATATCATTCTGTATCCCACTGTGTGGCTGCAGGCTGGGAGAGAATACTGACAGGCCGCTCTGATTGTATGTAATTCACAATCAGAGTGGCCAGGCAACATTATCTGCCTCCCAAGAAGCTTCGGACCCACTTGTCCGTGGGCAGAAGAGTCCTGGCCCCGCCCGTCCCTGCTTATGGGCCCCTAGAAGCATGGGGCCCTGGGTTGTAAAGTACTGTGACATGATAACATGATTAAATCTGAGAAATCAATCTTTTGAATCATATGGCGTTGTTTTATATAGTTTGACTACTACACACACACACAAAAAAATCATCATTTATATGTAAGACACCATAACACTGCTGTGCCAAACAGTTGGCATAACAAATCATACAAAACACAAACCCCTGATGTACACAAAAAAACAATATACAAGGTTGCTAGGGCCCTACTTGTGAAAGGTAGAGGGCAAAGTGGAGATAAAAGTGGGAGATTGGGTTCACTGCCAGCTGCTGTCCCTGAGGAAGTTGCATGACACAGGGGTAGGGTCAGGTGCGGATTTAGGGGGGAGGGCGCCCCTAAGGACAACAGTAGCCAATTTAATAGAATAATAAAAAAGCCACTAAGACATTTTATTATTTTTAATTATGTATACACAATTACTTTCTCTTACGTCCTAGAGGATGCTGGGGTCCACATTAGTAGCATGGGGTATAGACGGGTCCACCAGGAGCCATTGGCACTTTAAGAGTTTGAGAGTGTGAGCTGGCTCCTCCCTCTATGCCCCTCCTACCACTGGTTTAGAAAATGTGCCCGGAGGAGCCGGTCACAGCTAGGGGAGCTCTCCAGAGTTTCCCTAGAAAAGTTTTATTTAGAGTTTATTATTTTACAGGGAGGCTGCTGGCAACAGTTTTCCTGCTTCGTGGGAATAAAGGGGGGGGGGAGGAGTAGTGTCCGCCCTGCAGGGTCTGAGCCACTTACTTCGCTGACTGGACCCTTAGCTCCTGAGGGGTCAGATCGCTCCCTGCAACAGGTGATCGCTCGCCCCAGCAGCATGCCGCCACCCCCTTACAGAGCTGAAGAATCGGTGGCGAGTGAGACACTGACCCCCATAGCAAGCAGGGGGTCAGTTTGAAGATGGCGGCAGCAGGGTAGGAACGCAGTATTAACTGTGCTCCGGGAGGCTCAGTGGTACATGGTGCGGCGCTGTGAGGGGCGCCCTGAGCCAGCGCTACACCCTACACTGGTCCAAAAGCCTGTCGGGGTCCTCGGATCTCAGCCAGCACTCAATCCTCAGGCCAGTATAATCAGTGGAAGAGCGGGAAGACAGCGCCATTTTGGGTGCGGAGCTTCTCCTCAGAGCGGACCCAGCAGCGTTCAGCGCCATTTTCCTGCCTGCACAGCGCTGATCAGGAGAAACAGGTCCCTCCACAGCAACTCCAGCTATCTGTAAACGGTACCAGGGGGTTGTAGAAGGGGGGAGGAAAGCTGCAATACAACTGTGTATCCTATTAAGGAGCACAGTCAGCACTGACAAGAGGTCTCCCTTTGGTTAGAAGCGCTGTGTGTGGGTTGGCTCCAATCTCTGTGTCTCTCTTGCCATTCTTGGGGGGGGAAAGTGTGTGTGTGTGTGTGTGTGTGTGTGTGTGTGTGTGTGTGTGTGTGTGTGTGTGTGTGTGTGTGTGTGTGTGTGTGTGTGGTATTTGGTGGTCTCCTTTAGCTATGTCCAGGGACACTTTATTATGCTGCAAAGGATATGTCCTCCCAGGATGATCCCATTCCATGTAATAGGATAGCACTCGTTTAGCACAGATTCCAGCAAGAGAATCTGAGTGGTTTTCCTCTATCAAATCTTGGATTTCTCAGATTTCAGACAGGGTTGCAAGTAATGAATCTGCAACCCAGTTATTACTGTACTCTATGGCAGTATGGCCCGATTCTGGACTGGTACCTCAGGACGCTCCGCTATAGGTTCCGGTATGAATGGTCGACCATGTTATGGTCGACAGTCATTAGGTCGACCACTATTGGTCGACATTGACATTGTCGACATGGACACATGGTCGACACATGAAAATGATCGACATATGGAAAGGTCGACATGAGTTTTTTAACTTTGTTTGGTGTTGTTTTTTGCGTAAAGTGACTGGGAACCCCAATTAGTGCACCGCGTCCCCTCGCATGGCTCGCTTCGCTCGCCATGCTTCGGGCATGGTGCCTTCGCTCCGCTACCGCTTCGCTCGGCACACTTTACCGTTCCAATCGTAGTCCATGTGGATCGTAAAGTATGGAAAAGTACCCAAAAAGAAAAAAAAGTTATAAAACTCACGTCGACCATTTCATGTGTCGACCATTTTCATGTGTCGACCATGTGTCCATGTCGACCATGTCAATGTCGACCAATAGTGGTCGACCTAATGACTGTCGACCATAACATGGTCTACCATGTGAACGGATACCCCGCTATATACCCCCACAAACATGCGCTTGTCCATGTCATGCAAGATGACACGGATACAGATTCTAACACCACAGACGGTAATGGGGATGTGTTGCGGGGGTCTGCCTCTCTTGCACAGGGGGTGCAATTGATGATAGAGGCTATCAGGGATATGTTGAATATTAATGATACCACACCCGAGCAAGTTGAGGAGGCTTTTTTTACTGAAAATAAGAAAGCCTCGCTAACCTTCCCTGCGTCAAAGGAATTAAGGGGGTCATTCCGAGTTGATCGCTCGCTAGCTGCTTTTAGCAGCAGTGCAAAGCTAAGCCGCCGCCCTCTGGGAGTGTATCTTAGCTTAGCAAAAGTGCGAATGAAAGGTTAGCAGAATAGTGCTGACATTTTTTCAAGCTGTTTCAGAGTAGCTGCAGACCTACTCCTACCTTGTGATCACTTCAGCCTATTTAGTTCCTGTTTTGACGTCACAAACCCGCCCTGCGTCCGGCCAGCCACTCCACCATTTTCCCAGGCATGCCCGCGTTTTTATCTGACACGCCTGCGTTTTTTAGCACACTCCCAGAAAACAGTCAGTTACCTCCCAGAAACGCCCCATTCCTGTCAATCACTCACGATCAACAGAGCGACTGAAAAGAGTCGCTCGGCCTTGTGTAAAACTGCATAGTTTTTTGTGAAAGTATGTCGCGCGTGCGCACTGCGCCCCATACGCATGCACAGAAATGCCGATTTTTAGCATGATCGCTGCGCTGCGAACAACGGCAGCTAGCGATCAACTCGGAATGACCCCATAAATGCAATATTTGAGAAAGCATGGGAAAACCCTGAGAAAAAAATTCCAGATCCCTAAAAGGGTCCAGGTGGTGTTTCCTTTCCCTGAGGAGGATAGGAAAAAAAATGGGAAAACCCACCAATTGTTGATGCATCTGTGTCCAGACTCTCAAAAAAGGTGGTTTTACCTGTTCCGGGATCTACCACCTTAAAGGAGCCGGCTGATCGTAAAATTGATAATACACTTAAATCAATGTACACCGCTTCGGGGGCCATATTGCGTCCCACTATTGCTAGTGCATGGATTGCAAAAGCTATAGTAAAGTGGTCAGGCACCTTACTTGAGGATTTGGATACGATGGATAAGGGTGATGTTGAATTGTTTTTGCGTAACATTCACGATTCAGCAGGTAATATGGTAGAATCTATGAAAGACCTGGGTTCCATGGCTGTGGGAATCTCTTCCATGTCTGTTTCAGCTCGTCGGTCACTGTGGCTGCGCCAGTGGTCGGCCGACGCGGAATCCAGGAAAAGTGTGGAGTCCCTACCCTACACAGGTCAGGCTCTCTTTGGGGAAGCTTTGGATGCGTGCAGCTGCTCCGAAGAAATCCTTCTCTTCATCAGCATCACAGTCCTTTCGGCTTAACAAGCCTAGAAAGGCCAAACCGTCCAATATCTTCTTCAGGGGAGGTCGAGTTAAATCCAAGAAACCTGCTGCTGCAGGTTCCCAGGAACAAAAGCCTGTTTCAGGTACGCCAAAGTCCTCCTCATGACGGTGGACTGCGCGGCCTGGAGGTGGGGCCAGTGGGAGCGAGACTCAGACTCTTCAGTCACATCTGGGTATAGTCCGGCCTGGATCCCTGGATGATAGATACTGTGCCCCAGGGATACAGGCTGGAATTTCAGAATCTCCCTCCTCACCGATTTTTCAAATCAGGCTTGCCAGTTCTACTGGCAGACAGAACTGTCCTACAAGAGGCTGTCCAGAAATTGGTGGAGGCACAGGTCATTGTGCCAGTTCCTCCTCCTTTGCAAACTACAGGTTACTATTCAAAACTTTTCATGGTACCGAAACCGGATGGTTCGGTCAGGCCCATTCTGAACCTAAAAACTAGAGATGAGCGGGTTCGGTTTCTCGGAAACCGAACCCCCCCGAACTTCACCCTTTTTACACGGGTCCGAGGCAGGTTCAAACCTTGCCGCCTTGCTTGGCTAACCCGAGCGCGCCCGAACGTCATCATCCCGCTGTCGGATTCTCGCGAGATTCGGATTCTATATAAGCAGCCGCGCGTCGCCGCCATTTTCACTCGTGCATTGGAGATGATAGGGAGAGGACGTGGCTGGCGTCCTCTCCGTTTATTGTTGAAGTTGATTGCTTTATTGCTTAATTGTGGGGAGGACTGGGGAGCAGCTGTTAGGAGGAGTACAGTGCAGAGTTTTGCTGATAAGTGACCACCAGTTTTTATCCGTTCTCTGCCTGAAAAAAACGCTCCATACCATATCTGTGCTCAGTGTGCTGCATAATATATCTGTGCTGAGTGCTCACACTGCTTAATTGTGGGGACTGGGGAGCAGCTGTATTATATAGCAGGAGTACAGTGCAGAGTTTTGCTGACAGTGACTACCAGTATACGTTGTCTGCCTGAAAAACACTCCATATCTGTGCGCAGTGTGCTGCTTTATTGTGGGGACTGGGGACCACCAGTATAATTAATATTATATAGGAGAAGTACAGTGCAGAGTGCACTGCTGTACCTACCTCTGTGTCGTCATCCATTAAGTATACTATCCATCTGCATTCTATACCTGTGGTGCATTTTAGTTTTGCAGTTTGCTGACACAGTGACCACCAGTATACTATATATAGCAGTACGGTAGGCCACTGCTGTACCTACCTCTGTGTCGTCATCCATTAAGTATACTATCCATCTACATTCTATACCTGTGGTGCATTTTAGTTTTGCAGTTTGCTGACACAGTGACCACCAGTATACTATATATAGCAGTACGGTAGGCCACTGCTGTACCTACCTCTGTGTCATCATCCATTAAGTATACTATCCATCTACATTCTATACCTGTGGTGCATTTTAGTTTTGCAGTTTGCTGACGCAGTGACCACCAGTATACTATATATAGCAGTACGATAGGCCACTGCTGTACCTACCTATGTGTCATCATCCATTAAGTATACTATCCATCTACATTCTATACCTGTGGTGCATTTTAGTTTTGCAGTTTGCTGACACAGTGACCACCAGTATACTATATATAGCAGTACGGTAGGCCACTGCTGTACCTACCTCTGTGTAGTCATCCATTAAGTATACTATCCATCTACATTCTATACCTGTGGTGCATTTTAGTTTTGCAGTTTGCTGACACAGTGACCACCAGTGTACTATATATAGCAGTACGGTAGGCTACTGCTGTACCTACCTCTGTGTCGTCATCCATTAAGTATACTATCCATCTACATTCTATACCTGTGGTGCATTTTAGTTTTGCAGTTTGCTGACACAGTGACCACCAGTATACTACATATAGCAGTACGGTAGGCTACTGCTGTACCTACCTCTGTGTCGTCATCCATTAAGTATACTATCCATCTACATTCTATACCTGTGGTGCATTTTAGTTTTGCAGTTTGCTGACACAGTGACCACCAGTATACTATATATAGCAGTACGGTAGGCCACTGCTGTACCTACCTCTGTGTCGTCAAGTATACTATCCATCCATACCTGTGGTGCATTTCAGTTGTGCGCAGTAAATATAGTAGTAGGCCATTGCTATTGATACTGGCATATAATTCCACACATTAAAAAATGGAGAACAAAAATGTGGAGGTTAAAATAGGGAAAGATCAAGATCCACTTCCACCTCGTGCTGAAGCTGCTGCCACTAGTCATGGCCGAGACGATGAAATGCCATCAACGTCATCTGCCAAGGCCGATGCCCAATGTCATAGTAGAGAGCATGTAAAATCCAAAACACAAAAGTTCAGTAAAATGACCCAAAAATCAAAATTAAAAGCGTCTGAGGAGAAGCGTAAACTTGCCAATATGCCATTTACGACATGGCTAGTGGTTCAGCTTCACATGAGGATGGAAGCACTCATCCTCTCGCTAGAAAAAAGAAAAGACTTAAGCTGGCAAAAGCACAGCAAAGAACTGTGCGTTCTTCTAAATCACAAATCCCCAAGGAGAGTCCAATTGTGTCGGTTGCGATGCCTGACCTTCCCAACACTGGACGGGAAGAGCTTGCGCCTTCCACCATTTGCACGCCCCCTGCAAGTGCTGGAAGGAGCACCCGCAGTCCAGTTCCTGATAGTCAAATTGAAGATGTCACTGTTGAAGTACACCAGGATGAGGATATGGGTGTTGCTGGCGCTGGGGAGGAAATTGACAAGGAGGATTCTGATGGTGAGGTGGTTTGTTTAAGTCAGGCACCCGGGGAGACACCTGTTGTCCATGGGACGAATATGGCCATTGACATGCCTGGTCAAAATACAAAAAAAATCAGCTCTTCGGTGTGGAATTATTTCAACAGAAATGCGGACAACAGGTGTCAAGCCGTGTGTTGCCTTTGTCAAGCTGTAATAAGTAGGGGTAAGGACGTTAACCACCTCGGAACATCCTCCCCTATACGTCACCTGCAGCGCATTCATAAGTCAGTGACAAGTTCAAAAACTTTGGGTGACAGCGGAAGCAGTCCACTGACCACTAAATCCCTTCCTCTTGTAACCAAGCTCTTGCAAACCACACCACCAACTCCCTCAGTGTCAATTTCCTCCTTACCCAGGAAAGCCAATAGTCCTGCAGGCCATGTCACTGTCAAGTCTGACGAGTCCTCTCCTGCCTGGGATTCCTCCGATGCATCCTTGAGTGTAACGCCTACTGCTGCTGGCGCTGCTGTTGTTGCTGCTGGGAGTCGATCGTCATCCAAGAGGGGAAGTCGGAAGACCACTTGTACTACTTACAGTAAGCAATTGACTGTCCAACAGTCCTTTGCGAGGAAGATGAAATATCACAGCAGTCATCCTGCTGCAAAGCAGATAACTCAGGCCTTGGCAGCCTGGGCGGTGAGAAACGTGGTTCCAGTATCCATCGTTAATTCAGAGGCAACTATAGACTTGATTGAGGTACTGTGTCCCCGGTACCAAATACCATCTAGGTTCCATTTCTCTAGGCAGGCGATACCGAAAATGTACACAGACCTCAGAAAAAGAGTCACCAGTGTCCTAAAAAATGCAGTTGTACCCAATGTCCACTTAACCACGGACATGTGGACAAGTGGAGCAGGGCAGACTCAAGACTATATGACTGTGACAGCCCACTGGGTAGATGTATTGTCTCCCGCAGCAAGAACAGCAGCGGCGGCACCAGTAGCAGCATCTCGCAAACGCCAAGTCGTTCCTAGGCAGGCTACGCTTTGTATCACCGCTTTCCATAAGAGGCACACAGCTGACAACCTCTTACGGGAACTGAGGAAGATCATCGCAGAATGGCTTACCCCAATTGGACTCTCCTGGGGATTTGTGACATCGGACAACGCCAGCAATATTGTGCGTGCATTACATCTGGGCAAATTCCAGCACGTCCCATGTTTTGCACATACATTGAATTTGGTGGTGCAGAATTATTTAAAAAACGACAGGGGCGTGCAAGAGATGCTGTCGGTGGCCCGAAGAATTGCGGGCCACTTTCAGCATTCAGGCACCGCGTACAGAAGACTGGAGCACCACCAAACATTCCTGAACCTGCCCTGCCATCATCTGAAGCAAGAGGTGGTAACGAGGTGGAATTCAACCCTCTATATGCTTCAGAGGATGGAGGAGCAGCAAAAGGCCATTCAAGCCTATACATCTGCCCACGATATAGGCAAAGGAGGGGGAATGCACCTGACTCAAGCGCAGTGGAGAATGATTTCAACGTTGTGCAAGGTTCTGCAACCCTTTGAACTTGCCACACGTGAAGTCAGTTCAGACACTGCCAGCCTGAGTCAGTTCATTCCCCTTATCAGGCTTTTGCAGAAGAAGCTGGAGACATTGAAGGAGGAGCTAAAACAGAGCGATTCCGCTAGGCATGTGGGACTTGTGGATGGAGCCCTTAATTCGCTTAACCAGGATTCACGGGTGGTCAATCTGTTGAAATCAGAGCACTACATTTTGGCCACCGTGCTCGATCCTAGATTTAAAACCTACGTTGTATCTCTCTTTCCGGCAGACACAAGTCTGCAGAGGTTCAAAGACCTGCTGGTGAGAAAATTGTCAAGTCAAGCGGAACGTGACCCGTCAACATCTCCTCCGTCACATTCTCCCGCAACTGGGGGTGCGAGGAAAAGGCTAAGAATTCCGAGCCCACCCGCTGGCGGTGATGCAGGGCAGTCTGGAGCGAGTGCTGACATCTGGTCCGGACTGAAGGACCTGCCAATGATTACTGACATGTCGTCTACTGTCACTGCATATGATTCTCTCACCATGGAAAGAATGGTGGAGGATTATATGAGTGACCGCATCCAAGTAGGCAGGTCAGACAGTCCGTACGTATACTGGCAGGAAAAAGAGGCAATTTGGAGGCCCTTGCAGAAACTGGCTTTATTCTACCTAAGTTGCCCTCCCTCCAGTGTGTACTCCGAAAGAGTGTTTAGTGCAGCCGCTCACCTTGTCAGCAATCGGCGTACGAGGTTACTTCCAGAAAATGTGGAGAAGATGATGTTCATCAAAATGAATTATAATCAATTCCTCCGTGGAGACATTCACCAGCAGCAATTGCCTCCAGAAAGTACACGGGGACCTGAGATGGTGGATTCCAGTGGGGACGAATTAATAATCTGTGAGGAGGGGGATGTACACAGTGAAAGGGGTGAGGAATCGGAAGATGATGATAAGGTGGACATCTTGCCTCTGTAGAGCCAGTTTGTGCAAGGAGAGATTGATTGCTTCTTTTTTGGTGGGGGCACAAACCAACCAGTCATTTCAGTCACAGTCATGTGGCAGACCCTGTCGCTGAAATGATGGGTTCGTTAAAGTGTGCATGTCCTGTTTATACAACATAAGGGTGGGTGGGAGGGCCCAAGGACAATTCCATCTTGCACCTCTTTTTTCTTTTATTTTTCTTTGCATCATGTGCTGTTTGGGGACAATTATTTGGAAGTGCCATCCTGCCTGACACTGCAGTGCCACTCCTAGATGGGCCAGGTGTTTGTGTCGGCCACTTGTGTCGCTTAGCTTAGCCATCCAGCCACCTTGGTGCGCCTCTTTTTTTCTTTGCATCATGTGCTGTTTGGGGACAATTTTTTGGAAGTGCCATCCTGCCTTGATTGACACTGCAGTGCCACTCCTAGATGGGCCAGGTGTTTGTGTCGGCCACTTGTGTCGCTTAGCTTAGTCACACAGCCACCTTGGTGCGCCTCTTTTTTTCTTTGCATCATGTGCTGTTTGGGGACAATTTTTTGGAAGTGCCATCCTGTCTTGATTGACACTGCAGTACCACTCCTAGATGGGCCAGGTGTTTGTGTCAGCCACTTGTGTCGCTTAGCTTAGTCACACAGCCACCTTGGTGCGCCTCTTTTTTTCTTTGCATCATGTGCTGTTTGGGGACAATTTTTTGGAAGTGCCATCCTGCCTGACACTGCAGTGCCACTCCTAGATGGGCCAGGTGTTTGTGTCGGCCACTTGTGTCACTTAGCTTAGTCACACAGCCACCTTGGTGCGCCTCTTTTTTTCTTTGCATCATGTGCTGTTTGGGGACAATTTTTTGGAAGTGCCATCCTGTCTTGATTGACACTGCAGTGCCACTCCTAGATGGGCCAGGTGTTTGTGTCGGCCACTTGTGTCGCTTAGCTTAGTCAAACAGCCACCTTGGTGCGCCTCTTTTTTTCTTTGCATCATGTGCTGTTTGGGGACAATTTTTTTGAAGTGCCATCCTGTCTTGATTGACACTGCAGTGCCACTCCTAGATGGGCCAGGTGTTTGTGTCGGCCACTTGTGTCGCTTAGCTTAGCCATCCAGCGACCTCGGTGCAAATTGTAGGACTAAAAATAATATTGTGAGGTGTGAGGTGTTCAGAATAGACTGGAAATGAGTGGAAATTATGGTAATTGAGGTTAATAATACTATGGGATCAAAATGACCCCCAAATTCTATGATTTAAGCTGTTTTTTAGGGTTTTTTGAAAAAAACACCCGTATCCGAAACACACCCGAATCCGACAAAAAAATTTCGGTGAGGTTTTGCCAAAACGCGTCCCAATCCAAAACACGGCCGCGGAACCGAATCCAAAACCAAAACACGAAAAATGTCCGGTGCACATCACTACTAAAAACACTGAACCCCTTTCTAAAGGAGTTCAAGTTCAAAATGGAGTCTCTCCAGGCGGTGATGTCAGGTTTGGAAGAGGATGAATTCCTGGTATCGTTGGATAAGGATGCGTACCTCCACATTCCGATTTGGCTGCCGCATCAGGCTTATATCCGTTTCGCACTACTGGACTGTCATTTCCAGTTCAAGGCCCTGCCATTCGGCCTCTCAACAGCACCGAGGGTGTTCACCAAGGTGATGGCAGAGATGATGATTCTCCCCCACAAACAAGGGGTGAACATCATTCCATATCTGGATGATCTGCTGATAAAGGCATCGTCCAAGGAGAAGCTGTTGCAGTCCATTGTTCTCACAACCCACCTAGTCAGACTCCACGGTTGGATTCGGAACCTTCCAAAATCACATTTGGAACCAACCCAGAGGTTGCCTTTTCTGGGGATGATCCTCAACTCAGAAGTGCAGAGGGTGTTTCTTCCTCAAGAAAAGGCGTTGGTGATGCTAACAATGGTCCGGGATGTTCTGAAGCCTGCCCGGGTGTTGGTTCATGAATGCATTCGCAGTCTGGGAAAGATAGGTGTGGAATGGAAGGTCGACAGTAACTAGGTCGACCACTATTGGTCGACAGTAACTAGGTCGACAGGGTGTCTAGGTCGACAGGGTCTTTAGGTCGACATGTTCTAGGTCGACAGGTCAAAAGGTCGATATGAGTTTTTTTTTAGTTTTTTTTGTGTTGTTTTCTTCGTAGAGCGACCGGGAACCCTCGATTACAAGATTACTGTTCCAATCGTAGTCCACGTGGATCTTTAAGTATGAAAAGGTTCAAGAAAATAAAAAAATTGTGAATAACTCATGTCGACCTTTTAACCTGTCGACCTAGAACATGTCGACCTAAAGACCCTGTCGACCTAGTTACTGTCGACCAATAGTGGTCAACCTAGACATTGTCGACCTAGTTACTGTCGACTTAGAGACCGGATCCCGGGGAAGATGGTAGCCTCTTACGAGGCTCTCCAGTACGGGAGGTTCCATGCTCGGTCCTTCCAACTGGATCTCCTGGACAAGTGGTCAGGATCTCATCTCCACATGCACCAGAGAATTTGTCTGTCGCCAAAGGCCAGGATTTCACTCATCTGGTGGCTCCAATTCCCTCACCTTCTGGAGGGCCGCAGGTTCGGGATTCAGGACTGGGTTCTTCTAACCACGGATGCGAGCCTTCGGGGCTGGGGCGCAGTCACTCAAGGGGTAACCTTCCAAGGAAGGTGGTCAAGTCTGGAAGTCGGCCTGCCAATCAACCTCCTGGAACTAAGAGCCGTCTACAATGGTCTTTTTCAGGCGGCCCATCTTCTAAGAGATCGGGCCATTCAAGTACAGTCGGATAATGTAACGACAGTGGCTTACATGAACTGACAGGGCGGAACGAAGAGCAGAGCGGCAATGTCAAAGGTGACAAGAGTCATCCTCTGGGAAGAAAGACACGCGTTGGCGCTCTCAGCAATCTTCATTCCGGGAGTGGACAACTGGGAAGCAGACTTTCTCAGCAGACATGATCTCCATCCAGGGGAGTGGGGTCTCCATCTGGAGGTATTCAAGGAAATACCAGACCTTTGGGGGATTATGCCAAATAGATATGATGGCCTCTCGTCTCAACAAGAAGCTTCAACGCTATTGTTCCAGGTCGAAGGACCCACAAGCAGTGGACGCCCTGGTGTCTCCGTGGGTGTTCCAGTCGCTGTACGTGTTTCCACCACTTCCACTCATTCCAAGAGTTCTAAAGCTCGTAAGGAGAACAAGAGTTCAAGCGATCCTCATTGCTCCAGACTGGCCAAGGCGGGCTTGGTACGGGGACCTTCTGAGGCCTCTTCCTCTTCGGGAGGACCTGCTGCAGGGACCGTTTGCCTATCAAGACTTACCATGGCTACGTTTGACGGCATGGAAGTTGAGCGTCTGATACTTGCTCGGAAGGGCATTCCGAAGGTGGTCATTTCTACCCTGATACAGGCTAAGAAAGGGGTAATGTCTAAACATTACCATCGTATTTGGAAGACATATGACTCTTGGTGTGAGTCCAAGAAGTTTCCTATGGTGGAGTTTCAACTGGGACGTTTCCTCCTCTTCCTGCAAGCAGGTGTGGATATGGGCTTGAGGTTGGGATCTGTGAATGTCCAGATTTCGGCCCTGTCCATTTTCCTCCAGAAACAATTGGCTGCCCTCCCTGAGGTTCAGACCTTTTTGAAGGGAGTTCTACACATTCAACCTCCCTTTGTACTGCCTACGGCGCCTTGGGACCTTAACATGGTGTTGCAGTTCCTCCAGTCAGACTCGTTTGAGCCTCTACAGGAGGTTGAGGTCAAATTTCTTACATCGAAGCCTGTCACATTGTTGGCATTAGCTTCTGCTAGATGTGTGTCAGAATTGGGGACTTTGTCTTGTAAAAGCCCTTACTTGATCTTCCACGAAGATAGAGCTGAGCTCCGGCCACGTCAGCAGTTTCTTATTTATTTAGTAACAGTTTCTTATATAGTGCAGCATATCCTGTTGCGCTTTACAATTAGAACAACAGTAATAGAACAAAACTGGGTAAAAACAGACAGACATAGAGGTAGGAATGCCCTGATCGCAAGCTTACAAACTATAGTTTCTTCCAGAGGTTGTGTCGGCATTTCATATCAACCAACCTATTGTGGTGCCAGTTGCTACTGACTCCTCAATTTCGTCAAAGTTGTCGAAGTCAAAAATATTACATAAAGAGAACATACAAACTACACACATTATGAGTCGCTAAACTTGCAAATACGCGCAGCGAGCACTGCAATATATGGTAACACACGCATTTACACGGACATGCCACAGAGATGGATTCGACACTTATTTCATACAGTACATAATTATAATAATATCAAGCGCCAGACATCATGATGATTTAAAATTATATATAATGAAGTAATGTCATGTATGTGTATTATTTGAACGAAACAAGATAGACCGGTCATGTTTACTATTGAAGCAACCAGATTGATGTGTAGATTCATTTGATGCTTGTTGTGAAGTTGTGGGACATTGCAACAAATAGTTATGATTACATGTATAAAAGCTAAAATCACTTTTATTAGAACAATAGATATTCCAAACAGGAAACTCAGGCCAGCCCTTTGGATGTCTTCAAGGCTGAACCTGATTAGCATATACAAAGAGACTAGTGACTCATCATGAATCCCTCCCCCAAAAAACTAGATAACACACTGCTGATCACACAGGAGGGCAGTCCCTGTTTGGTCTCACAGTAAGATGGAGTCCCAGCATGATTCACAGAGAGAAAAGGAAACATAAGCATAAAGGGAATGGTATTGTATCGCTGGCATGTAACTGTAACTATATGTAACTGTATGTAAGAGAATGCAAGTACACCGCCATATGTAGATGTGGAAGCAGTTACGGCCAGCATACAAACTATAGAAAATAATAAAAATATGAAAAATATGACTGTAACCTATATATGTACTAATGAATGTTGAAGTTTTATTTAAGAGGAGAAGGTGACCTGATTGTTTTCAGCCATTTCTCATGCACCCAGAGGAGTATCCAACCGGTAAAAGAAGAGCAGTAGCCTGTGGGGGAAGTGGCTGAGACCAGTGGAACAGGTAAGTATGGTATCATTCATGTACATATATATAGTAAAACCCAAAAATAAAACAAAAAAATCAAGAAAGTAACGTCATAAATGGAGAAAAACCTGTCCGCACATTAGTATTTGCCAGTAGGAAAGTGGACAGAGACAAGGTAACCCCAGGGTATTTCTTTCAGTTACCATATAAGAAGTATTCATTCCTAGTAATGCCCCTAGTAAAGATGAGCTTGCAAATGTTTGTTGGACCATGTACAGACCCTTAATACGGGATGAGAAGGATTGAATGAATACTTCGCATGACCTAGAAGCTTGTTAAATTTTTTGTTTTTGTCTCTTGCAGTAATAGAAAACTCTCCATCTGGATAAGATCACTGGTAAACACTAATTCGGCAAATGGGAGGTGGCTGTCTCTGTGCAAATGGACGGGCTCAATAAGGCATTGAGTGTCAGGGTGCAGACTTCTTTGCAAAATTGGAAAGGGGTCACAGTAGCTAATCTTAGATAAGTGTGCTATTGAACATCACAAGAATAGTGCTAGGCGCAGAGAACAACAGGTGGAGAGGTTGAGGACGGTAAGTATACTGGCACATACAGGAAAGACCCATCAGTCCAAACCCCAGATCCCTAATGGTCAATAATATGTTACACTTGTAGGAAGGAAGGGCATTTTGCCAGAGATTGTAGGAGTAGTAGGACACATAGTCAATATAGATCCCCTAGACAGAAAACACAAGCCACATTATTAAACACATAGACGGGACCAAGGGACATATAGTAAGGAATCATAAGCCATATAGAAAACACAGATTCGGCTAATGGGAAGAACAAAATAAATGCAACATTACCCTTTGACAAAACTTGAAGACTAATGTCGCATTCTGCTGTTCTAGATGCATGTCCATCACAGGTAGAGGAAATTATCTCACAGATACTGGGTTCCCTATGAACTTAGGATGGACAGGACACTGTATTGATGGCTGGGATAGTCCCAGTAGAGATAAGACACACAGAATTTTTTTTTAGGGGTATAGACCAAGTAGAGAATCACTTCCCCGTAGTGCCCAATCCAGTTGTCAAATTTTTATAAAATCTTCTTCACCTCTACAAACTCATCTGTCACCAACCTCTATTCTGTTTCTCTACAGTTTTCCTCTTCATCTTTTGCGTTCACACAGGGTAGTACAATACATGGACCCAAGTACAGTTCAAACTCCACATGCCTAGGTCCTTCAGAGTTCTGCCCAAACCCAGTATATCTCAACAGCACGATGACACCAGTATTACTGCAGTGTGCCTTGTCATGCACAAAGGGTAGAGAATGGGAATACTGGTGAAGGGAAATTTTGTATAGACACTGATATGCCTGTTGGTGAATGGTAAACCTGACATTTTCTTTTTCATTTTCTTCTTCTTTCTCTCCTCTGGAGAGGTTTCTTTTTTCTTTTCTTTTTTTTTTGAGTTATGCTCATGGTACTCTACATTGCAAACACACGATAGTTAAATTAAGATACAAAAATGTGTGTTTTCTACAGGAAAAGGCAGTCTGGAGGACAAAGGGGTATGGCCAGGAGTCCTCAGGACTGTGGGCAGGTGGACACGGTAAGCCAGTAGCCCCCAGAGCATAACTTCCAATTCTAGCTGAGGTGGCACATGGTCTGACTCATCTAGGCAAAGAGGGTAGGTGCAGGCTGATGAGAGTCTACTGGTGTGCACCAGGATTCTATTCTCATGCAGGTAAGAGAGCAATGACCTGTCTTCCTTGCTTGAGGAAGAATATTGGTAAAGCAATACCAACAGAGCCATTCCATATCCCTCCTGCAGACAGATCTTTTCAGGAAATACAAATCAACTTCGTACAGTTAACACCCTTTAGGAATTATTGTTATGTATTGGTGTGCACTGATGTTTTCTCAAACTGGGTAGTGGCATTTCCTGCCGCCACGGATGCTTCTGTGTTTACCGCAAAGAAAAATTGCGCAGAAATTTGTGTGTAGATAATGGTATCCCTAGACGTAGGAGCAAAGCTTGAAATTGTACTATTGTTATCATAGATACTGCCACTAGTATTATGTAGCTTCGGAACCACTCCCAGATCTTCACTCAACGAATCACCCTCTTCGAAATTTGTTTTTGGTTTGGTTTGGTTTTGGTATTTGTGTGGTTTTTTTTGGAAGGCAACCTCATGTCATGATTGATCCGCACAATGATCAGAAATACACCAATGAGGTGAAAGTACAGTAACTTATTGAGATGAGCCAGCATTTGAGAACTTGACAAAAGAACTTGAAACTGTTGATTGCTGGTATGCCAAATACTAGCTGTCTTGATTGTGAACCAAGAGACTGTGTGATTGTTCTTACGCTCAGGTTGCCTAATAGACAGGTGGGAAGGACCATACCAAGTTTTGGTGACAGCACTATCCCAGTGAAAGTAACCGAGAGAGAGACTTGGGTCCACGATTCCCATTGCAGGAAAGTCGGTAGTCCGGAATGAACTCATAAATGGAGTGAGATCGCAAAAGTATCACCAGAGACTTTGTTCCGTGAAGACTGAGAGGCGGCACTGATGAACACTACCTGAGCGTACTAAAGGACTGCAGAAAGACCAGTCATTGTAATTGATTTGTTATGAACAAGAGTTGTTTTGTTCTATTTCTCTTTTCTCTCTTTCCCGCTGACAAACATTTTCTTTCAGGATATTCTATTTTTGCGAGGTTTTTTTTTATGAGGAGTCATGTGTGGGACTGGAACTGGTTCTGTAGGAAGGAGTGATCTCCTTATAGGATCCCAGGATTAGCCGATCAGTTTGTTAAAGTCAGAGAAAAATCAAAGTTCTAGTAGTTATGGAGTTCGGAGGTAATCAGGAACAATCAGACAATGGCTATTCACACATTGCAGATAAAGAGCTCATTAATATATGTGGAAGAAAGGTTTATGAGTGGCTCTCCCCGAACTCTGAAGGTTTATGTTATTTAGGAAGGACACTACTTATAACCCTTGTTCAATGATTAAACAGACCTAGCATACGTTCCAGAAATGGAAACAATGTTCAGAAAATGATAGGAATATGTAGATCATGAAAATTTTATATGTCACTGTCACAATTTGTTTGTGTCTTCTTCATCTACCCAGCAGAACCTCAATCGAATCCAAACATCAGTGTACAAAGACGTAGGTACATGTGTGTGTGAAATGTTCGTCGCAAATCAGACATTATAGGCCAAAGCACTGTCCCAGCGTACACTATAGGTTGAATGTTGTCCCACACCCAACCAGTGGTCCTGTGACCGCCGAGTGCATATAGAGGATGTCTCGTCCTTCTCCCTGTCTTCCCCAAATATAGTCAAGTGTCTGATTTGCGAAATGCATACATACTTGTGTCAAGGTCACCGATTATGGTATGAAATATTTTTTCTTATGTTAATAATTGATGGCAGTTATTGTTTACTGCCAAAGGGTGGACTGTCGAAGTCAAAAATATTACAAAAAGAGAACATACAAACTACACACATTATGAGTCGCTATACTTCCAAATACGCGCAGCGAGCACAGCAATATATGGTAACACACGCATTTACACGGACATGCCACAGAGATGGATTTGACACTTATTTCATACAGTACATAATTATAATAATATCAAGCGCCAGACATCATGATGATTTAAAATTATATATAATGAAGTAATGTCATGTATGTGTATTATTTGAACAAACAAGATAGATCGGTCATGTTTACTATTGAAGCAATCAGATTGATGTGTAGATTCATTTGATGCTTGTTGTGAAGTTGTGGGACATTGCAACAAATAGTTATGATTACATGTATAAAAGCTAAAATCACTTTTATTAGAACAATAGATATTCCAAACAGGAAACTCAGGCCAGCCCTTTGGATGTCTTCAAGGCTGAACCTAATTAGCATATACAAAGAGACTAGTGACTCATCATGAATCCCTCCCCCAAAAAACTAGATAACACACTGCTGATCACACAGGAGGGCTGTCCCTGTTTGGTCTCACAGTAAGATGGAGTCCCAGCATGATTCACAGAGAGAAAGGGAGACATAAGCATAGAGGGAATGGTATTGTATCTCTGGCATGTAACTGTAACTATATGTAACTGTATGTTTTAACTGCTTACTGTGTGAGTGTAACCATGTAACTATAGGTATACTGTACTTTGTAATATATTGAACCCATATCATTTTAATAACAAATATATACATCAATGAGCTTTGGAACTCAGATAATGTGTGGGTGTATTGTTTTTCTCTTATGGGATGCAGTGTTTTGCGATATACTGTATAGCACACATTTATGGGATATGGTAATAAGAGGTGTAGGCGTTTAAAGTATATATTAGAGTGGGCATTTAATATTAATATTTGTGTGAAAGCAATTTGGCATTCACAAAGTCCTTGGATGTTGTGAGGGCTTTGAGAATCTATGTGAAGAGGACTGCTCGTCACAGGAAATCGGACTCTTTGTCCTGTATGATCCCAAGAAAACTGGGTGTCCTGCTTCAAAGCAGACTATATCTCGCTGGATTAGATTCACTATCCAGCATGCTTATTCTACAGCAGGACTGCCGTATCCAAAATCTGTTAAGGCCCACTCTACTCGTAAGGTGGGGTCTTCCTGGGCAGCTGCCCGGGGTGTCTCGGCGTTACAACTTTGCCGAGCGGCAACATGGTCTGGGTCGAACACGTTTGCTAATTTCTACAAGTTCGATACTTTGGCCTCCGATGATCTGACGTTCAGTCAATCAGTTCTGCAGGAGCCTCCGTGCTCTCCCTCCCATTCTGGGAGCTTTGGTACTTCCCCATGGTACTAATGTGGACCCCAGCATCCTCTAGGACGTAAGAGAAAATAGGATTTTGGTAAATCCTTATCTCGTAGTCCGTAGAGGATGCTGGGCGCCCGCCCAGCGCTTAGTTTTCCTGCAACCGTTATCTGGTTCAGTTCGACTTTGTTTAGTTATGTACTGCATTGTTACCTGGTGAGTAATGTTTCAGCAGTTGCTGAGTTTTTCAAGCTAGTTAGCTTGATGTAAAAAAGGATTACCAGCGCTAAGAGTTGTATTGCCAATTCAATAAATTACTTGGATCAGTTGGTTAAAAATTAATTTTTAATGTAAAAAAGCTGCATGAGACTAAACATTCAGTTAATACATATATACATCAAATCTAAATAATTCATAAAACATTGGCTCTGAGATTTTAGTAATTATTTTGCTGGTAGGAACCAAACCATTAATTTGTGATCCCGGACTTTGTATGCATAAGGATTCCCTCCTCCTTGTATAGCAGTTGCACAGTCAGCTGGTAATAACCTGATGTTACCTCATACACAGTTCCTAGCTCAGGGAAACGCGTTAAGACAACACTGTGGAACCTAAATCTACACCATTTTGAGATTGATCCAGATAAGGACTTTTCCATATTTCCAAATTGGATGCAAGAAATAGGAAACAACCCTCTCCTGTGCTTCTACACCCAGCAATTTATGGAAACACCTTGAACTCTCTACACAGATGAACAACTACCATCCTTCTGTGGAACTGTGTATGAGGTAACATCAGGTTATTACCAGCTGACTGTGCAACTGCTATACAAGGAGGAGGGAATCCTTATGCATACAAAGTCCGGGATCACAAATTAATGGTTTGGTTCCTACCAGCAAAATAATTACTAAAATCTCAGAGCCAATGTTTTATGAATTATTTAGATTTGATGTATATATGTATTAACTGAATGTTTAGTCTCATGCAGCTTTTTTACATTAAAAATTAATTTTTAACCAACTGATCCAAGTAATTTATTGAATTGGCAATACAACTCTTAGCGCTGGTAATCCTTTTTTATTGTGTATATATTTTTGAGGGGTCTGACAAACCCCTTCCAGCTGCTGTGGTGAATAAGCGGGTATTTTCTATTTTCTTAGTTAGCTTGATGTGCCTTGTATGTGTGAGCTGGTATGAATCTCGCCACTATCTGTGTTAAATCCTTCTCTTGAAGATGTCCGTCTCTTCGGGCACAGTTTCTAGACTGAGTCTGGTAGGAAGGGCATAGAGGGAGGAGCCAGCCCACACTCTCAAACTCTTAAAGTGCTAAGTGGATATATTTTGCAGTTACTGGTACTTTTTGGGCTGACCGTATCAACTAAAGCATCCAAGTGCCGCCCCTAGGCAGTGTCTAATGTGAAATTCGTCACTGGGTAGGGTAGTCGATAAGAATGAGGATGTTTTAAGAGAGAGCAAGAAAGACTTAGAGATAAAGTGGAAAATGTGCCCAAAGCAACAATCAGCTTCTGTGGTTTCACAGTGTGCGCTAGATAAATGACAGAACCGATTCATTGCTTTGGGCAAGTTCACCAGTTTATCTCTCACCAAGGCTTGATACATTTCCCCCTTAAGATTAATAAAGCAGAAGCACGTATGACGGAAAAAGAGTCGTGGCCACTCAAAAGGGGGCACACCCTTATAATGACAGGGCCGGTGAGGCAGACTGGGGTAGTGGGAAGAGGCAGTGGGTGATGGCCAGAGAATGAGGATGAGAGGCAGAGGGTGATGGTGAGAGTGTGATGGTCAAGGGTGGCAGGGAGAGGGTGACGGGGAGAGGCAGTGGTTGACAGGGAGAAGGTGATGGAGAGAGGCAGAGGGTGACAGGGAAAGACAGTGGGTGAGGCAGAGTCAGTGGGGGTTGGGTTGAGGGTGATGGGGAGAGACAGGGAGTGAAATATATATTACTATTTGCTTACCTGGGCCCACAGTAGACCTGCAGTGCATGGAGGGAATCTCTTCCTTGGGGTTTCATGCGACGGATTTATGTCAGATCTCTGCAGCAAGAGACGAGGCAGCTTGGCAGCAGTTAAAGGAAAAGCCAAGGGCAGATAAGGGGAGGAGTGAGGAAAGAAAAAGGCCAGAAGTTGGACCCTAGTACTCTAATACATGAATGGAAAAGTTCCCAGTGCAGTCACTGCAGTGTAGGGATGGACATCGGAAGCTCACAAACAAATGATAGCTGGGCTTCCGCCATCTAATCTTTTGATGCGATGGCAAAGAACTCTATAAAAGAAAAAAAATCATATGATTAGCGCATGCGCAACCCTCTGCAATATAGCAGCTGGGAATGGGACTTGGGGTGAGACTATCGCTACAGCATCAAATTTTTATTATTAGATGGCAGCAAACATCAGAATGCTGTCATCAATTGATAAAACCATTACCATCGCAACAAAAACATTGATGGTTCCAAACCATCGCAATGCGATGTTCATCCCTAGTTTGAATCAGGGAGCCACCACATTCCACTGCACTATGGCATTGGGTACCTGACTGTACAAATATTGTAAATGCCGGGGTATTGTGCTGTGGTCAGGGAGTGGGGAGATTTTTTCCTATAAGTATTATTTTATTTTAACAATTCTGTTTAGTAATTTCATTGTATCGCCACCTTTACTCAGTTGGACAATGGTGCTGGGTTTTACTGTATTTTAATTTGTTACTAAATTTATGTATTTATTATTATAATTTCATCATTATTGTTTCTTTATTATATGCTTCTTTATACCGTATATTATATTTATGACCAGTTATTTATATAGCGCACACATATTCCGTAGCGATTTACAGAGAATATTTGCCCATTCACATCAGTCCCTGCCCCAGTGGAACTTCCATTCTATATTCCCTACCACATTGTACATGCACACATTCACACTAGGGTTAAACCAGTATATTCTTGGATTGTGGGAGGAAACCCATGCAAGCACGGGGAGAATATACAAACTCCACACAGTTAGGGTCATTGTGGGAATTAAACCCATGACCTCAGTGCTGAGGCAGTAATGCTAACCATTACACCATCCGTACTGCCGCTTCTCTATCATTTGCTTCTTTATACCTTATATTGTATTGCCAATTCTCTTTATCATTTTCTTCTTTATACAGTGTAGTGTTCTGCCGCTTCTCTTTATCATTTGCTTCTTTATACTATGTATTGTACTGCTGATTATCTTTATCATTTGCATCTTTAAGGAATGATGAACAAGCTCCACAGAGGCTTTCATGTGTAACCTTCATGTCCCTGCAAACTACAATATTTTAATAATGCTGCCTATCGTGTAGTATTTATAAATGAATGGGTGATGTCCAGCCTTTTACACTTTGCAATTGTGTCTGTTTTCATCAGGGGTGAAGAAATAGGAATTTGATACCTACTGGTAATTCCTTTTCTCCTAGTCCATAGTGGATACTGGGGCCTTGTACCATGGGGTATAGATCGGGTCCACTGGAGCCTGGCACTTTAAAACTTTTAGAATATGTATGCTGGCTCCTCCCCTCTATGCCCCTCCTACCAGACTCCGTCTAGGAAACTGCGCCCGAGGAGACGGACATAATATGAGAGAAGAAACAATACAACAGTGATGAGGCAACAAGCCAACACACAACCATAACCGAAAGGAGGGCGCTAACCAGAACAGAGGATAGCAACACCAACCTAACCAGGATAGCACAGCTATCCCAACAACATAACAGGACCGCAACAGCGGGCCAACCAAATAATTACACAGGTAAGCAGGAACGAAGCACTGAGGCGAGCACCCAGTATCCACTACGGATTAAGAGAAAAGGAATTACCGGTAGGTATCAAATTCCTTATGTACTAGTGGATACTGGGGACTTGTACTTTAGTACCATGGGGAAGTCGCAAAGCTCCCAAACGGGTGGGAGAGTGCTAAGACCCCTATAAAACCGCCTAACCATACTGAAGATCATCCTTGGCCAAGGTATTGAACCGAAAGAATTTAACGAACTTGTTCGAACCAGACCAAGTAGCAGCTCAGCACAACTGTAGGGCCGATACTCCCCGGGCAGCTGCCCAGGAAGACCCCCACCGACCTTGTCGAGTGGGCCTGAATAGACATCGGCAAGGGCAGAGCCGCCGAGGTATATGCTTGTTGAATGGTCAACCTGAGCCAGCGAGCAATAGATTGCTTAGAAGCCGTCCAACCAATCTTGGATGCATCATAAAGGATAAACAGTCAGACTTCCTTTTGACATAAATCTGTAAGGCCCTGATCACATCCAAGGACTCAGGATCAACGGAAGCATCAGACAATACCGGAACCACAATAGGTTGATTAACGTGAAAAGCCAACACCACTTTATGCAAAAACTGAAGAGGGGTCTTAAGTTCCGCCCTGTCTTCATAAAATATATATTTTTAAAAAGCCCTTACAGTACAAGGCCCCTAATTCAGAGACACGTCTGGCAGACGCCAATGCTAATAACATCACCGTCTTCCAGGTGAGAAATTTAAACTCCACCTTATGTACGGGCTCAAACCAGTCTGATTGGAGAAAGGACAGAACTACATTGAGGTTCCACGGAGCCGTGGGAGGTACAAAGGGCAGTTGCATATGAAGAACTCCCTTCAGGAAAGTTTGTCCTTCAGGCTACATGGCAAGTTGTTTCTGGTAGAAAATAGAGCGCAGAAATCTGAACTTTGATGGAGCCTATCCTTAGGCCCATATCCACTCCCGCTTGCAGGAAAAGTAGAAAACAACCGAATCTAAAATTCCACGGGAGACACCTTTCTATTCTCGCACCAGGAAAACAGGATTTTAGTACCTACCAGTAAATCCTTCTCATAGTCCATAAGGGATATTGGGGACAGATTAGTGCGATGGGTATAGACGGGTCCGAAGGAGCCAGTGGACCTTTCTTCAACTGGGTATGCTGGCTCCTCCCCTCTATGCCCCCTCCCACAGGCAGTATAGGTAAGCAGTGCCTGAAGGAGAAATGACAAACTTGAGAGAAGGTACATAACAAGTGTGGTGAGATTAACACCAGCACACCATAACATAACCGTGCCAGAAACGGCTGGCAACAGAAACAGCAACAGCTGAACAGGTAACAGAGCACCTGCAGAAAGTCAACGCAGAGGCAGACGCCCAATATCCCTTATGGACTACGAGAAAAGGATTTAACGGTAGGTATTAAAAACCTATTTTCTCTAGCATCCATAAGGGATATTGGGGACAGGTTAGTATGATGGGGATGTCCCAAAGCTTCCAGAACAGGCGGGAAGTGCGGAGACATCTGCAGCACTGCCTACCCAAACTGGGTATCCTCTTTGACCAGGGTATCAAACTTGTAGAACTTCAAAAAGGTGTTCTTCCCCGACCAGGTAGCAGCTCGGCATAATTGCAAGGCCGTGACTCCCCGGGCAGCCGCCCAGGAGGAGCCCATTGATCTAGTAGAGTAGGCCTTTAGAGACTTAGGAACCGGTAAGGCTGCCGATAACGAGCAATGGACTGCTTTGAAGCAGGGCAACCCTTTTTCTGCGCATCATACAGCACGAACAAGGAATCCGTCTTTCTGATCCGAGCCGTCCTCTCGACATAGATCTTCAAGGTTTGCACTGCATCCAATGCCTCCGGAGGGGCAGAAGAGCCAGAACTGGATGGAATCACAAGAGGTTGGTTCAAGTTAAACACGGAGACCACCTTCGGCAGGAACTGCTGCCTAGTCCTGAGCTCCGCTCTGTCCTCGTAAAAGACTAAGTATGGGCTTTTACACGATAAGGCCCCCAATTCTGAGACATGTCTAGCAGAAGCTAGGGCCAGTAACATCACCGTCTTCCACGTGAGGTATTTGTATGCTACAGTCATCAGAGGTACAAACCAGGAGGACTGTAGAAAGCAAACAGAAAATATATAGGCAGCGCTAATGATGAAGTGATTGGAATGGAACAATATTAAATAATATAACAATTTATTATAGTAAAAACAATAAAACTGCTAAAATTAGCAATTACTCTCCTCACAATTGTAAAGAATAAAATACATACACCACATTCAGTTAATATTTCTGTATGTAGTGGGATCACTTGGTGTCTGTTCCTGTATATTATGCCCAAATAAGTCCACTAATTCCATAGAGGCTTGATTAGAATAGCACAGTTCGGTTGTTTAGATATTTACCGGTCACCACTTTAGAGGTGGAAAGGCTTCCATACATGAGAGTCCATGTTAGATTTAGAATGTCCTCATTTGTGTTGGTGAGTGCTGGAGATATCCTCTTGTTGCTGCACGGGAAGCTGGTAGTGGATCCGGGACTGGTTCAGACACACGCTGGTGATCGCCAAAGCTGAGGTGGTGTGAAACAGGGGGGTCCTGACGCGTTTCGCTGCTCCCCAAAAAGTTTAGCAGCTTTATCAAAGGATACCATACAATGAATGAGTGGGGTTTATATACCCTTTCAAATGAGGAGGATTACTAACACTTGTGCAAATAATCAATCCAATCACTTCATATGGAGTTCAAAACACATGTATAATACATAGGAGGCAGACCTACCTATTGTGTAGACTTAGTATAAACATCATTCTAAGTTCTATTATTATAGTCCAATATATATATATATATATATATATATATATATATCTTAATTTATCTTACCCCAACTAGATATAGACCATTTTTCAGCCAATAAGTGACAATGTTTATTATTTGTTGCTATAGTAACTGGAGATTACGTATCTCTATTGGTTACTAGGTTTGATAGACTTAAGTTACAGCCAATCGAGGCCAGATCAATTGATTGGTGAATGACGGTCACATGACCGCAAATGTCGATGACACATTCTGGCATTGGAAATTATACACCTCTATTGGTCAGTGAGGTTAATAGACTTAAGGCATAGCCTATCAAAATCATACCTATTAGTTAATCAGTGGCGGTCACATGACCGCACATAACAGTGACACATTATCACATTCATTATTCGGTCTGTAGAAAGCGTAACACCACATCCAAGACGCCGTAGGCGGCACAAACGGAGGTTGTATGTGAAGCATCCCTTGCAAGAAGGTCTGAACTTCTGTCAAGATAGACAATTTCTACTGGAAGTAGAAGGAAAGAGCTGAAATATGGACCTTAATGGATCCAAGAAATAAGCCTTTATCCACTCCAGGCTGTAGGAAACTAAGGAATCATCCCAAGTGGAATTCTGCAGATGGATATGTGCGTTCCTCACACCAAGAGACATATCTTCTTCAGATATGATGAAAGTGTTTTCACATCACGTTTTCTGGCTTGCACCAAACTTTTTGGAAAGCCTTTTGTGAGCTAGGATGTTCTGCTCAACTTCCATGCCGTCAAACGAAGCCACCGTAAGTCCGGGTAGACGAACGGTCCTTGCTGAAGAAGATCCCTTCTTAGCAGCAGAGGCAAAGGGTCTTCTATGGACATGTCCAGAAGAGCTGTGTACCACGCTCTCCGGGGCCAATCTGGTGCAATCAAGATTGCTTGTACTCCGTGATGTCTGATCTGCTTGAGCACCCTTGGGATCAATGGAATCGGAGAAATAGGAAGAGCAGCTGGTAAGGCCAAGGCGATGTCAGCGCATCCACTGCGCTCACCTGAGGGTCTCTGGTTCACGAGCAGAAGCAGCGAAGCTTCTTGTTGAGGCGAGACGCCATCATGTCAGTCTGTGGGCATCCCCACCTGTCGACGATCTGTTGAAACATCAGAGGGTGTAATCCCCACTCCCTTGGGTGGAGATCGTGGCGAGTCAGGAAGTCCGCTTCCCAGTTGTCCACTCCCGGAATGAAAATTGTGAACAGTGCTCTTGCATTTCTTTCCACCCAGAGAAGTATTTTGGATACTTCTCGCATGCAGGATGTGATTTTTGTCTCTCCTTGTCGATTGATGTATACGCCACTGCCGTGGCGTTGTCCGACTGAACCTAGATCGCCTGATCCCGTAGTAGAGGGGAGGCCTGAATCATAGCATTGTAGATAGCTCGAAGTTCCAGTATGTTGATCGGAAGTAGGGCCTCTTGGGCAGACCACCTTGGGTGACAGCTCCCCATCCTCTCAGACTTGCATCTGTCGTGAGGAGTATCCAATCCTGAATCCCGAAGCCTCAACCCTCCAGCAGGTTGAAAGACTAGCCACCACAGGAGTGAAATCCTGGCCTGGGGTAATAGCTGAATCATCTGGAGCATCTGAAGATGGGAACCGGACTACTTGTTCAGGAAGTCCAATTGGAAGGGTCTGGCATTAAACCTTCCGAACTGTATCGCCTCGAAACTCGAGCAGGTCGAAAAACCATGCGAACCATTTCTTTTTTTTATTTAAACTGTTTTTTATTAAGACAGCAGACAAATCATCACAACAGTACATTTCCCACCCCCAAAAAAAGGGGGACATGATCATCGCATAGCATATATAACAATATAAAACATTTGAGCATCCAAAGCATGGAAAAAAGATTGTCTGCTTATTTTCTAACATTAAACATGTAAAAGAGGGACATTCTAATAAAACAGCTTATGAAAACATAGGAAAGAATAGAAAGAGAGAAAAAGAGGGGAAAAGAAAAAGGGAAAGTTGTGAAATGTGGAGGTAGGTAAGAGAATCTGCATAGGAAGGATGAGTCCATTGGGAGATAAGGGGGAGGACCCATTCAAATAGTGAACTGAAACATGCTAGAAAGACAGTGTACATAAAGGGAGAAGAGCTAAGTAGTCATATAAGACCGATACACAGGTGACTCTTTGAAGTCATACCAGGGAAACCATATGGCTGTGAAGTCAATGGTCTTCCCCGATGAGAAGGAGATAAGATCCTCCATATCCAAAAAGTAATCAATCTTTTTAAACCATAATTTAATCGAGGACGGTGAGGTGGATCTCCAAAGAGTTGGGATAACCGCTTTTGCAGCATTGCCAAGATGCCTCAATAGAGAGCATCTGTAGGAATGCGTGTCCGCGGAGGTGTGATTTAGGAGCCAAAATCTCGGGTCTTTTGGGACTACATCCCCCACTATCAGCTCGGAGCATTTCAATACCTCTGTCCAGAACAGAGTTATGAGAGGGCAGTCCCACCATATATGCACAAAACTCCCTGGGGCGTTTCTACATCTCCAGCAAAGATTCGAGAGAGAGGGAAACATTTTATGAAGAACAAGAGGAGTCCTATACCACCTATATATAAGTTTATAGAGAGTCTCTAATGTTGATAAACATAAAGAGCTTGCCTGGGCGTTACTAAATAGAGTCCCACTTGATCTGTGTAGAGAGCCCTGGCAGTTCCCTCTCCCAGGAAGCCATAAAGGTAGGAGGTTGCGGAAACAGGTCTTCCATAATAAGCGCATACATTTGGGAGATAGTATGTGTAGGAGAACTAGGAGAGACGCACATTTTTTCAAATACAGTGAGAGCCCTAGTTATATTAGAAAGGTTCTTCGAAGATGTTATGAAATGATGAACCTGCAGGAACTTCCAAAAATCAGAACTATGTATATTCCAATGAGACTGAATATCTGAGAATGAGCGCACCCTACCCGAGCTCACCAGCTGACCGACCCTGAAAATCCCGGCTTCCGCCCATGGAGCAAAGGCTGTCCCTTGGAGACCTGGAACAAATTCGGGATTATGGAGAAAAGAAGTTAAAGGGGACCATTTGGAGGATATATGGCTCTTAGACCTCAGTGTGGCCCATAGTTTAAGAGTGGGGGATGCCGTGGGGTGGGTAATCTTCGGAAGGGTAGGAAGCCAGGGTATAATTTCGATATAATGTGGGAGTCAACCTTCCTCCAATAGAACCCATTGTTTGCGATCTTTTGCCCGGGACCATTCCAGAATCCTATTCAAATGTACGGCATGATAGTAGCTAGAAATGTGTGGAAGTTGTTGCCCGCCTTGATGTTTTCTCCTATATAAAATATCGTGCTTAAATCTAGGTGCATTGCATCCCCAAACAAATGCACGAATGAGAGCCTGAACGTCTCTGAGCCAAAGTAAGGGGATGTGTATAGGAAGGATTTGGAGGAAGAATAATATCGGGTGGTCTTCAGTATGCCGGCGGTCGGGCTCCCGGCGACCAGCATACCGGCGCCGGGAGCCCGACAGCCGGCATACCGACACTTATTCTTCCTCGTGGGGGTCCACGAACCCCCTGGAGGGAGAATAAAATAGTGTGGCGCGCGTAGCGCGCCACCGTGCCCGTAGCGTGGCGAGCGCAGCGAGCCCGCAAGGGGCTCATTTGCGCTCGCCACACTGTCGGTAAGCCGGCGGCCTGCCTCCCGGCGCCGGTATGCTGGTCGCCGGTAGGCCGGCCGCCGGCAGATCGTAGTGAACCCATAATATCCTAGGGAGGGCATTCATTTTGACAACATTGATCCTGCCAAACCACGATAATCGCAATTTCCTCCACTTCTGGAAGTCGAGGCGAAGCTTCGCCAACAGGGGGCTAAAATTCAGGGAGAATAATTTGGATAAGTCGTTGGATAGTAGTACCCCCAAATATTTTAATTTGTGGTCGTGCCAAGTAAAAGGGAAGGAGCGTTTCAAACCCTCTACTACATCAGGAGAAGTAGTTAAGCTCATAGCAATAGATTTTGAATTATTTATCTTGAAATTGGAGAGGGCTCCGAATTTCTCAAATTCCATCATCAGGTTTGGCAGTGAGGTGACCGGTTTTGAAATTATGGCGAGCAAGTTATCGGCATATAAAGCTAATTTATATTCAATCCCCCTTATCCGCAAGCCAGAGATATTTGGATTGGCCCTGATACTTCGAGCCAATGCTTCCATGCAAAGGACAAAAAGCAACGGGGATAGTGGGCAACCTTGTCGTGTGCCGTTGGTAATAGAAAAGGAATCCGAAAGGGGGCCATTAATCTTAATTTTGGCGGACGGGGAAGTATAGAGAGATAAGATTCTATGGAGACAGGTACTGCCGAGCCCAAGATGTTTCAGGATGCCAGACAAAAAGTCCCAGTCAACCCTGTCAAACGCTTTTTCAGCATCGGTCGACAACATGATTGAGGGGGACGTAATCCGGCCAGCATAGTGAATCAAACTGAGCACTTTAGAGGTGTTATCTCTGGCTTCACGGCCTAAAACGAATCCAGCCTGATCTCCATGAATCAGATTGGGCAATAATAGTTTAAGGCGATTTGCAATCAGTTTGGCAAAAAGTTTTATGTCTATGTTCAATAGCGAAATTGGCCGATAGCTAGAGCAAAGACTGGGATCTTTGCCCTCCTTAGGAAGGACTGCAATATGGGCTTCAAGAGATTGCGGGGGAAAATGCGAATTTTCTGATACAGTGTTAAAGGCTTTCGTGAGGAGAGGAACCAATTTCTCCTTGAAAGCTTTATAATATGTAATGGTATACCCATCAGGGCCTGGACTTTTGCCGTTGGTAGAAGAGTCGATGACTTTCAGAACCTCCTCAGTAGAGAAAGCGGCGTCCAGATCTTCTATCTCTTTTGTGGACAGCGTAGGGAAGTCTAATGCTTGTAAGTAATCGGCTATAGCTGTTCGATGGGACAATTTATCAACTCTACCAGTCAGACCAGAAAGATTGTATAAGGTGGAATAATATGGCCGAAAGGCCTTAGCAATTTGAGGTGTCTCATGTCGGGGCTGACCATGACCATTTTTAATTGTATGAAAAAAAGTGAGTGCACGTTGTTCTCTAAGGGCTTTGGCCAGTAATTTCCCGGGTTTGTTGCCCCATTGATAATATCTGCTACGGCACTTCCTATATGAAAATGTAACCCTATCAGAGAGCAGTTTATTCAGATCGGCCCTGGCAGCCTCAAGATCAGCATAGTGTTGCAGGGTTTGGGATTTCTTATGTAAAAGCTCAAGAGATTTTATCCTAGATAGTAAGTCACCTCTGAGTTTCTCCCTCTGCCTTTTACGGAAAGAGCCTACCTGAACACAAACCCCTCTAATGACACATTTATGTGCTTCCCAGACCGAAACCTTAGAAATATCATCTAGGTCATTAGTACAGATATAGGAGTCTAAGGCGGTGTCAATTCGAGAAAGACACTCCGCGTCTTGTAGAAAAGTGTCGTTAAAACGCTAGGACCATTGGCGATGTGTACAGGGTGGAAGGCGTAGTGTAAGGTTAACAGGGGCATGGTCCGACCACACAATTTGACCTCTAGAGGCGTCAGAAAGAAGATGCAGGTGTTGGTGGCCCAAAAATAAGTAATCAATTCTGGAGTATTTCTGATGTGGGTGTGAGAAAAAGGAATAATCTACCTCAGAAGGATGTGTCAGTCTCCATGTGTCAATCAGCTGGTGGTCGAGCAAGGTGCATCTCAACACCTATACTCCCTCTCTGGCCTACAGGAACATTTTTTTAGAGTTGTCATGAAGGGGATCAAGAGTCCAATTTAGGTCGCCCCCCATCACCACCACCCCTTCTAGGAGGGACTCGGCAATTTTCAAAACCGAGGACAAAAAGGAAGGCTGTTTAGCATTGGGAGCACATACGTTCAAAAAAGAAAAGCGTTGGCCGTGTAGATCGCATTTTACCTGCAACCCCCTACCTTCAGCTAGTCTATGGGAAGTAACATTAAGAATAGGCAAATGGCGCGCTAATAAAACAGCCACACCTAATGTCTTACCGGAAGAATTATTAGACAGGAAAACATGAGGATAGTAGTGACATTTCAGAGACGGCACATGTCCCATCTTAAAATGTGTTTCCTGAATAAAATCAACGTCAACTCTCTCATCTCTAAGCCATTTGAAGAGTTTAGACCTTTTCACAGGAACATTCAACCTCTTAACATTAAGGGTAGTAACATGTAAATCATCCAACCCCATTATCACAACAGCCTAAGAGATTCGCATTGGACATCCCTACAACAGATATTTGAGGGGGGAAAGAAAGAACAGCAAAGATAGGAAATAGAAAGAGAAGGAAATCAGAGAAAAGAGAAAAAGAAGACGCAGTGTGGAAAGCCACTCTGCTAAATACCACGATATTTAACAAATTCAATAACAATATCAGAAGAAGGACAGCTGCAAAAAGGACAGGAGCGGAATCCTGCCGACTCCTAACCCTAAGAAACAAGGGATGCAGCATAATGGGGGTCCTACGTGGGACCAAGGACAGCGACCACCCACAATATAAAAGCTAATCAAAATAAAGTATTACCAAGGAGTGCGCATAGGCACAGTATAAAACGCATAGAAAAAATATAACCTGTAAACCTTTTAGTAAATTTACATGAAAAGCTGAGCAATTAAGTAAATGAGTATCGACACCATCAATACCCCATCACCTATCCACGAAACCATTACAACATTACAAAAAGTACAAAAACCAATCTCACGTGTGAGCAACACAGAGCAACATTTAAGAAAAAGACCAAGTGTATGACAAAAGTAACAGGAGAATTCACGACAGAACAGGACAAAGTCTCCCCTCATGGAGGCTCAGAGGAACGGGAACTAGCAGGAGCATTCCCCCGCGTCCGCGGGGAGCGCACTTGTTGCCACGCGTCGTCTGGAGGGATCACAACAGGCAAATCCGGCAGGTGGTGAAAAGCTTCCCAGTCAGGTAGTGGCACCGGAGGTATCCCCAAGGTTGTGAAGAAGGCCTGTAAGTCCAAAGGTCTGGAGAGACTCGCGACTTTGCCACCATGAGAAACCTGAAGGGAAAAAGGGAAGCCCCATCTGTATTTCAGTTCAAGTTTCCTAAGGGACTCAGTGAGGGGCTTCAAGGCTCGACGCTGCTGCAAGGTTGACCAGGCGAGATCAAGAAACAACTGAATCTTGTCTCCTTGAAAGTCAATACTGTCCAGCTGACGGGCCGACCTCAGTATTTCCTCTTTTTGGACATAATAGTGGAGCCTGCAAATCACATCGCGTGGCCTGTCAGACGACAAGCCACGAGGACGGAGGGCGCGGTGTGCTCTGTCAAGTACAATGTCCTTGTTTGGGTCCAGGTCAATAAGTTCTCCAAATATTGTGGTTTAAGCATTTGTCAGGTCAGCCTGTTGGACGCTCTCGGGTAGACCCCTGACCCTGATATCATTTCGCCGGCCGCGATTATCCAGATCTTCAATGCGTGATTTGAGAAAGGAGATATCACCCCTCTGATGAGACAGAACCTCCTGAAATTTAGTTAGGGTATCAATGCTAGACGACTCATGTCGTTCCAATATATCTACACGGACCGCAATTTGAGACATGTATTTTCGAATCACTGCTACTTCCTGAGTGATGGTGGAAAGCTAGCGAGTTTCCAAGGCCGAAAAATCCTGTTTCGTGGGAAGTGACTTAACATGAGATAGGATCTCGCTAATCTCTGCTGACAAAGAGGAGGCCTGTGGAGACTGCGGGTTCCCAGGGGACGACATGTCATCCACCAAACCGTGCAGAATCGGGGAGGTCGGGACAGTAGAGGGAGCAGCGGAGTGTAATGTCAGTGTAGTTAAGAACTGACGTAGATCCGACGAATATCGGGCTGCAGGAGACGGGATCGCGTCCGGCTTGGTCTTGGCCTTTTTCTTCTTTGTGCCTCTCACCATGAGATCGGTCTTCAAATAAGGCAGTGCAGGGTTACACTTTCACATGATCTTGGCAATATAAAAACATGTGGATCGCCGCCGTACAAAAGCCCCGTTAGGTGCCGCGGTCCACGGCGCCGCTCGGTCTGTTTCCGAGCGACGCTCACGGCCGCCGCACCTCCTTCCCTTCCCGCCCGGCGCCTAGCAACGCTGGGACGCCGTGCGCGCTGAGCCGCCGGGTCCCTAGCAACGCTAGGACGCCATGCGTGCTGAGCCGCCGGACCCTTAGCAACGGGGACGCCACTGACTACCGCGTTCCCCGTTGCTTCCTGCCAATCATTACACCTGTTAGCTCTGGTCGTGCAGCAGGGCAGCTGCACGACATCACTAATCAGGCTTCGCTGCAGCTATTGGAGGGTTCCCTGTTAAATTCTCCCTCACTACCTGGCACAGACGCCGGTGATAGCTTCCTGTATGCTGTTCCTGCCTGGTAACGTCTGTTCCTGGTTTAGCTGTATCTGGTCGATCCTGCTCCCGTGTCCTGGAGTTCTGAAGCCGGTCCTGGGAATCCTTCCTGTCCAAAACGAACCTGTTGCAGTCATCCGTAGGTTCTCGTTACTTGGGGTTCTCTCCCTGTTTGTGAGTAGCGGCTTCTGCCGCGAGTTGCGGCCTAGGCCGCTTAATCCTTGTATTACCTTTGTGTTGGTGGTTTTTGCGGAGGTTTCCGCTTTTCACTGTCCTCCCCAGAACTCGGCGGTGCCGTGTGGGGGAACGGACAGTGGTATCTTTTGTTGTTCTCTTCCTTTGGCGGCGTGCCGCACATATATTTAGTTTCAGGGTAGTTAGTAGCCCCTAGCTTCTGGTTGTTTTAGTTAGAGGTCCCCTTGTTATTATCCTGTCTCAGTTCACGCTTTGTCTCACGCTAAGACCTGGGGGCATCGGAGTTGGGCAGACCTAATCCGCCCTTCAAACGCGGCTGCCGTGGGCCCAAGAAACCATAGTCACTCAGGCGTGAATTGACCATACGGGTAAGACAACGGAGGTAGGGTGCTAGGGGCTATTCTCGTACCACTCCTTAGTTCAGCGTCGCGTCCTGGTGCTCTGAACTCACCTCGCAACATCTCTCCAGTTCTCAGCATCAGGAGCGTAACACCCCCACGTGGCCTTAGGGCGACATCAGGCAGGCAGACACATGGTTAGATAACTATACGGCTGATCACAGCGACATAGCATCAGGGCTCGGTCCAGCTTGTATGTAGATAGTGGACACTGTGCATCAGAAAGCATGCGGCTGCAACCCCGCTCCCCAGGCCCTGCAGCCCTCCCCGGCCAGAGGGGTTGAATCGTTTACGAATGGCAGCAGCGGCAATAATTTTATGAGAGCTCCGATAAGAGCAGGGAGTCAGCTGAGACAAATGGGGAACGCACCAGGGCCTCAGGCAGTGTGCGGGCAGCAGTGAGGTCACCACCTCCAATATAGAGCACAGCCCTAAGGTCACCCCCACTCCCCCCGCTGGAGCCCCACAGGCTGCAAATCTGAGGAATATACTCACTTCTGGGGCCGAGCGGGGGAGAAACAGCAGGGAGCGGACGTGCAGTGAAGATGGCCACCGGGCGTCTATCGGCCCCGTCTCCCGCGGCGAGTCCCGGAGACCTCATTCAGCAGAGGTAGGCAGCGGGTGGCGTCTCCTAGCCACGGACAGCGGCAATATGAGGAGCGGAGGTCCAGGAGAGGTCCGCGGCCCGATCCGGGTGCCACTGGAGCCACCGCCGGTCCGGAGAAATAATCGAGGCCCCGGCTTGTGTGAGCCCCGTAGGCCGCAATCCGCAGGAGCGGTAAAAACCACTCCCCGATTCCGCGGCACTAGCAAGGGCACTGCAGGGGGAACAGGAGGGGCAGGGGCACAGCTGAGGGTGCAGAGAGAGCCCAGAGATGGGGTTTATAGCCAGAAAAGAGCCCCGGGTCGCAGGAGCTCTCTTAGTGCGTGACTGCCTCCATCAGCAGCCAGGCCACGCCCCGCGAACCATTTTTTAAGGTGTTCTCACTTTGTCCTCTGGGAGGAACACTGTGAGCTACAGTATCCAGTACCATGCCCAGAAACAGGAGCCGTTGAGACGGCTCAAGATGGGACTTCTGTAAATTGAGAATCCACCCATGGTGAGACTGAAGTTGGATAGTGCGACCTATATGGAGCAGTAGAAGCTCCCTGGAACTCGCTTTTATCGGGAGATCGTCCAGGTAAGGGGCAATGTTGACCCCCTGGACTCCCTGAGTTGAAACATCATTGCCGCCATCACCTTCGTGAACACTCTCGGAGCTGTAGACAGGCAGAAGGGTAACGCCTTCATCTTCGTGAACAGCCTCAGAGCTGTAGACAGGCAGAAGGGTAACGCCTGAAACTGGTAGTGATCGATCAGTAGGGCGAACCACAGATAGGCCTGATGAGGAGGCCAAATTGGGATATGGAGGCATGCGTCCTTGATATCCAGGCACACTAGGAATTCTTGGTATTCCAGACCTGTGATCACTGCTCTCAGAGATTCCATCTTGAAATTTTAAAACCTTCAGGTAATGGGTCTCACAGACCAGTCTGGTTTTGGCACTACGAACAGACTGGAGTAGTAACCTTGTCGTTGCTGTAGCAGGGGTACTAGAACAATAAGCTGGGAATGGACCAACTTGTCGATGGCCAGTAGTAGCATAACATGCATATTTTCCAAAGCTGTCAAGCTTGATTTGAAAAATCGTTGGGGAGAAGCACAGTCGAACTCCAGCTTGTAACCCTGAGAGATAAGGTCCCTTACCCAGGCATCTTGGCATGAACTGTCCCAGATGTGGCTGTAGTGACGTAACCAAGCTCCCTATAAAAATGACTGGAAGGCAACAGAAGATGTCGACATATGTAACGAAATACAATGAAAGATATAAAAAAAATAATAAGAAATATAAATTAAGATTAGGAGTTGTAGCGTTATGGCTCAATGAGCGAAAATAAGTCTGGTGTCAATAATGATCTCTTATTCCTGATTTGGTATAATAATTACGCAAATAAAGATGCGACAGGAAAAAAAGAGAGTATGCACCGGGCTCTACCCAGTCCACTAATGAAATTCCTGATGGAATTATGGTCAATTAATAATGAGTTCTAGGACCTGTGTCTCTGGTTACATAAAAATACCTGCGGTACCTGGTATTCTCTTGTGGTCTCCCACCCAGGTACTGACCTGTCCCCACAGTGCTTGGCTTCCAAGATCAGACGAGATTGGGCATACTCAGTGTGGTTTGACCGCAGGTAAGTAAATCATCCCTGATGACACTGGGAGCCCTGTAGTATCTGATCAAAATTGATTATGAAAAGTAGAAAAGACAGTCAAAGGCGCTGAGTGCTGCAAAAATACAGTAGATTCAAAGTTGGTAGTTCCGCAACAGGTTACTGTCTCAGACTGTAGCCTCTAATGGGTATTAGTCCGTAACCGACCATCTTCTGTTGCCCTTCCAGTCATTATTATCGGGATATCAATAAAAGTTATATTTGAATACCAGAATAATTTACATTTTTTGCATTAATAAATAAAAAGTGTGCCCCAGAATAGACACATGGTTGTAAATTTACTAAGATGGGAGTTCTATTTAAGATGGGATGTTGCCCATAGCAACCAGATTCGAGGTATGTTCTAGAAGGTGCTAGATAAATGAGAAGTGGAATCTGATTGGTTGCTATGGGCAAAATCCCATCTTAAATAGAACTCCCATCTTAGTAAATTTACCCCATAGTCTCTCTCTCTCTCTCTTTTGGTTCCAGTACTTCACTGGAACCATCCCCCCCTTTTTGCAAGTAGTTTACTGAACTATTTTCTGGGAGCACCACCAACCCAGCGCTGGATTACAATTGTTTTCTGCAAACCTAGCCGCATGTTGGTTTCTTAACAATATTTGAATATTTACCTTTATTATGGAGTGATCCTGTGCAGACTCACCCAACTGCTTCTCTAGTAACCGAGCTCCCACCACAAGATACCCTCGGGGTGGGTGGGCACAGTCATGCCGAAGTCTTTGTGGAAGCTGAACTGGTGCTCTGCTCTTGAGAACCGGCAACGGCTCGTTTCTTAGGCTTACCTCTGGAGCCTCTAGCTGCGTTGGAGGCATCCCTGGCTCTATATCGAAATCTGGAGGACCGAAAGGACTGAGTAGACGGTCCCGGGTAGGCACGCCTAGCAGGCGGAGCCCCTGAAGGGAGAAACGTGGATTTCCCAGCAGTAGCTTTGGAGATCCATGCGTCCAACTCACCTCCGAAGAGCCATTCCCCTGTGAAGGGAAGAGATTCCACATTACATTTGGAGTCAGCGTCTGCAATCCACTGACGCAACCATATGGCTCTGCGTGAAGACAGCCACAGCAGTGGTCCTAGCATTAATATTGCCAATCACTTTAAGGGAGTCACAGAGGACTCTTGCCGTGTCCTGAATGTGTTTTAGGAAAGTTACAGTAGTAACTAAGGTCATATCACCCGAAAGACCCTCCTGAAATTGAGTAGCCCACGTATGAATTGCATTAGGGCAGTACAGATGGTGTAATGGTTAGCATTACTGCCTTACAGCACTGAGGTATTGGGTTCAATTCCCACCGTGGCCCTAACTGTGCAGTTTGTATATTCTCCCTGTACTTGTGTGTGTTTACTCCGGGTACTTCGGTTTTCTCCCACAATCCAAAAATATACTGGTAGGTTAATTGGCTTCCAAAAATGAACCCTAGCGTGAATGTGTCTGTGTGTACATGTGATAAGGAATATAGGGGATCATTCCAACCCGTTTGCACTCTGCAGTTTGTCGCAGCGGCACGAACGGGCTGGAACGGTGCACGCGTGTCGTTGCCCGGCGACAGTGGAAAAAGTGATCGCAGCAGCGATCGCAAGAAGACCGACAGGCGGGAGACGTTTTGGGGCGTCATCTGACCATTTTCAAGGCGTGGTGAGGCGAACGCAGGCGTGTCCAGGCATTTGGAGGGCAGATGTCTGAAGTCAGTTTCGGGACCTTCGTCTGAATCTGTCGCTGTGTCCGACGCACAGGGCAAGTCTGACCCTGGTCTTCTTTTGCTCTAAACTTTTTTTGTACAGCAGGGCTGCACAAGCGTTCGCAGCCTTGCTATGCAAAAAATCTTTCCCCACAGGCGGCGTCTAGTTGATCGCACGGGCTGTAAAAATGTAGTTTCATGCGATCAACTCAGAATGAGGGCCATAGATTGTAAGCTCCACTGGGGCAGGGACTGCTGTGAATGGGCATATATTTGCTGTACAGCACTGAGGAATATGTGCATGCTATATAAATAACTGGTAATAAATAAATAACTGGTAATAATAATAATAATAATGTGCCATCCAGCAATGACCGGTCTTTGAGCTACACCTGCAGCAGTGTAGATAGATTTCAGAGTGGTCTCAATTTTCCTATTCCCCAGGTCCTTTACCATAAAGGAGCCCGGAGCTGGGAGCACCACCTTCATAGAGAGGCGAAAGACTGAGACATCTACTGCTGGAGATTCTTCCCATAATTTCCTGCCTTCATTGTTATCAGCATTTTGTGATGACTGACTATACTGCTTACATGATATGGAGCCAGATGAAATAGGGGAGAATCTGACATTACATACACTGCATAACTTTGTTTCACCATTATGAAATACAGATACAATACACATACAACACAGACTGATTACAATACAAACCTGCCCTAATGCATGTGAGAGGAGACACAGAAAAGAGGACCCCAGCACACCCAACGCTATACAGCCCCAGTGATACGGTCTGTAAACTGTGCACCAATAGCAGCTCCTCCCTCTACACCTGGCACCAGTGATCCTGTGAATGTGTGGAGTAGCAGTATGAGGCTGCTGCTTATGCAGAGGAAGGCACCAAAATGCAGCTGAGCTCGCTCTCATGTAGCTCCACCCCCGTAATGACACCGGAGCTACTAATAACGTTTAAACTGGCCATGTCTCCCACACCATTTGTAACCTCCCATAAATGTTTGGTACAATGATGCCAGCCAGTCTAACGCAGGGACTCCAATGGGTCCCCCCCCAGGACCGACCCATGCGCCTCACCCACACAATGAACCGGGGGACCCCGATTTGTACTCCCCACCGACAATCACCTTTAGGCTTTGTTAGGGGTGTGCGGCATGCTGCGGCAGCTAAGGCGCAATGCCCCGCTGAACAAATACCCCTCAGGACGGTGGTCCTGCAGCGGGGAAGCGGCTCTGCACCTTACGAGGCCGGTTTAAAAGAAATTGAAGAAAAAAAGAAATTGAAGAAAAACTCTGGAGCTTGCACAGTTTGCATCCTATCCCGAGGGCACTTTTCTCTAAACTGCCTGTGGAAGGGGGCATAGAGGGGGAGGAACCAACACACCCAGTTGAAAAAATTTAAAGTGCACTGGCTCCTTTGGACCAGTCTATACCCATCGTACTAATCTGTCCCCAATGTCCCTTATGGATGCAAGAGAAACATACATTTTACAGATACGATGATAATGTTTCGATGTAACCAGCTTCCTGGCTTGGACCATGGTGGAAAAGACTAGAATTTCCCTCTCAACTTCCAAGCCATCAAACGTAGCCGCTGTAACTCTGGATAGATGAACGGACCTTGTTGAAGATCATCTTGGAGCGGTAGGGGCCAGGGATCCTCCAGAGCCATGGATAGGAGGTCCGAGTACCACGCCCGTCGAAGCCAATCCAGAGCAATTAGAATTGCCTGAACGCTTTCCCTTCTTAAGTCTTTTGAAAACCTTTGGGATTAGTGGTAGAGGGAACAGGTATACAAACTGGTACATCCACTGCGTCGTCAGTGCGTCCACTGCAACAGCCTGCGGATCCCTCGTTCTGGAACAGTGACTGCATAGCTTTTCGTTGAGCCGAGAAGCCATCAGATCTATCTGCGGACAGCCCCACGGGGAATTAACTGTTGAAACATCTAAGGATGTAGGCCCCATTCCCCCGGATGAAGGTCGTGCCTGCTGAGGAAGTCTGCTTCCCAGTTGTCCACTCCTGGAATAATTTTATTTATATAGCACTCATTCTCCAATAGGACTCAAGGTGCTTAACCGATACATAGCATAATATAGTACAGAAAATAATGACGTACAGAAAAAAGCTTTTTAAAAAATACAGAAGCATGTAGATACTAAAAGGGACATTATGGAAATGCTTGAGTAAACAGGAAAGTCTTGAATCTACTTTTGAAGGATTTTATAGTTGGGGCCTCTCACACTGTGCGGGGAAGCGAGTTCCATAGAGTCGGAGCCGCATGACTAAAAGCTCGACCCCCAGATGAATTACGGGAGATTCTAGGTACTGCTAAAAGTCCTTCATCTACAGATCGAAGTAATCGAGTGGGGCAGTATGGGGTCAGAAGCCGCTTCAAGTACCTTGGGTCCTGGTCAAGTAGTGCTTTGAAACTCAGTAAGCCAATCTCGAAGATGATTCGCCATCTTACAGGCAGCCAGTGAAGGGAGTAGAGTATTATGTGGCTAGAACGGGGCTGGTCAGTTAACAGCCTGGTCGCTGTGTTTTGCACCAGCTGTAAGCGGTGCAATTCTTTTGCTGGGAGACTAAGGTAGAGGGCATTAAAGTAGTCTAATCGAAATGATACAAATGCAAGGATGACTTTTGGCAGATCATCTGAGGGAATTAAGTGCTTGACTCTGGCTATGTACCTCAGGTGAAAGAATGAGAATTTGATTGTAGCTGATATCTGATGTTTAAGTGTCAAGCCACCATCCAGGACAATGCCAAGATTCCGCACACGATCAGTGGTTTGTAATTCTGAATCCCCGAGTGTACATCCAGGTGGTTGGCTATGCTGAAATCTTGTCCTTTGATGTTGTGGTCCTATCATAAGGACCTCTGTTTTATCCCAGCTCAGTCGCAACCAACTTGCACTCATCCACTACTGGAGCTCAGCTAGAAAGCCATTTAGAGTTGCTATTGGGTTATCAGTGCCCGGAGCAAAGGACAAGTACAGTTGTGTATCATCTGCATAGTAGTGGTAGACCAGCCCATGGCGTCTGATTATTTCACCCAGCATGAGCATGTATACTGCAAAAAGCATGGGGGATAGTATAGAACCTTGTGGGACACCACATGGCAAAGGCACTGATGGTGATGAGTTTACTCCAGACGATACTGAGAAATTATTTGAACCAGCTTAGGACTGTGCCATCCAGTCAACAAAAATGTATCAGTCGCTCAATCAGAAGCCCATGGTCCACAGTATCAAATGCTGCAGAGAGATCCAGAAGATTTAATATTGAACAGTCACCTCTGTCTCTTGCCATCAGAAGATCATTTAACACACACACACCAGGGCTGTTTCAGTGCTAAGTCTTCTCCTGAATCATGATTGGAATGGATCATAGATATCATGGGTTGTCAGGCGGGTTTCCAGTTGATTTGCAACCACTTTCTCAATAACCTTTCCTAGAAAAGGAAGTTTTGATACCGGTCTATAGTTGGTCATGCAGTCGGGATCTAAATTAGATTTTTTAAGAAGAGGTCTAACAAATGCTTCCTTTAGGGGTCCAGGAAAAATGCCTATCTGCAAAGAGCATTGAACAATTTTTTTTACAAAGACAGGACCAATTATATCCATACAACCTATTAGAAGCTTGGTTGACACAGCATCCAGATCACAGGTGGTGGGACGCAAAATCCGAGCAATTTCAGCAATGTACTTTACATCCAATGGGTTAAAGCTGGTCCATGAAGGCAGGATGCTTTTATTGGCAGGCTTTGTAGTTTGGCACTACTTTGATGGCACTGTAGAGATTACAGCCCGGATGGTGGATATTTTATCTGCAAAGAAGTTTGCAAACTCATTGCATCTTGCCTGGGAGAGGGTTTCATCAGTCTGCAGGCATGCTGGCTTGCAAAGCATCTCCACTGTGCGGAAGAGTTGATCTGGCCTATTGTTTGCTGCCGTGATCTCATTTCACAGGAACTGTGATTTCTTATGGGTGTTTGTCGATTGATAATCTTCGTTATGCTTTATTCGTTTTATTTTATCATCCAATAGGTTGGTCTTCCTCCATCGTCTTTCCAGTCTACGCCCCCCCCCCCCCCCCCCTTTCTTGAGCTCACTAACACTGTTGTTGAACCAGGGAACTCGACGTTGTGGTTTACGAGGTCTTATATGCACAGGGGCGATATCAATTGCAGCCATAACATCCCTATTATAATAATGGACTAGGGAACAGAGATCTTCACAGGCACCCAGTATAGCTGTGAGATCCAGATTTGCTGCTAGAGCCTGGGGAGTCATACCCCCTCCTTGGACAATACCTGGTCAACTCCATGGGTAGAGATCTTATTTGAGGGGTTGCAACTGAGAACCAAAGGGAGTGGTGGTCTGACCAGATGACTGGGTTTATTTTTAGGTCAGTGACTTCTAATCCAATCTCAAAGACCAGATCAAGAGTGTGACCACTTTTATGTGTGGCAGAAGGAATGACCTGTGTGAAGCCTAGACCATTCATTATGCACAGGAGGTCTTGACCAAGGCTTGAGAGCTCATCATCCACCCATGCATTAAAATCCCAGAGGATGAGCCATCTTTGATGTTCCAGAACCAGGCCAGTAACAGTGTGTGCAATTTCTTGTAGATTGATCTTTCCATCTCCAGGGGGCCGGTAAATGAGAAGTACTCTGAAAAATAATCCTGTCGAACTCTGGGCAGCAATGCACTCGGAATGGATATGGCTGAGATGGCCCTTGCATTGGCCTCCGCCCAGAGGAGAATTCTTGACACCTCTCACATCGCCACTCTGCTTCTTATTCACCCTTGTCAGTTTATGTATGCCACCGCCGTGGCATTGTCCGACTGAACCTGGATTGCCTGATCCTTCAGGAGATGAGATGAGATATGAATATCCTTACAAAGAATTAAGGTTCAAAAAGGGTTGAGATTGCATAAAGGATAAAAAAAAGAAGGGCAGACTAGATGGGCCAAGTGGTTCTTATCTGCCATCAAATTCTATGTTTCTATGAGAAGCCTGTAGAAGGGCATTGTAAATTGCCCTGAGTTCCAGGATGTTCATCGGCAGAGCAGATTCCTGTCTCGACCATATTCCCTGGAACTAGGCCCCTTGGGTCACAGCCCTCGAACCCCGGAGGGTGGCATCCGTTATCAATAGAATCCACGAGTGGATATTGAAACTCTTGCCTTCCACTAGGTGAGGAACTTGTAGCCACCATAAGAGAGAAAATAAGATTTTACTCACCGGTAAATCTATTTCTCGTAGTCCGTAGTGGATGCTGGGAACTCCGAAAGGACCATGGGGAATAGCGGCTCCGCAGGAGACTGGGCACAACTAAAGAAAGCTTTTAGGTCACCTGGTGTGCACTGGCTCCTCCCACTATGACCCTCCTCCAAGCCTCAGTTAGGACACTGTGCCCGGACGAGCTGACATAATAAGGAAGGATTTTGAATCCCAGGTAAGACTCTTACCAGCCACACCAATCACACCGTATAACTCGTGATACTATACCCAGTTTAACAGTATGAAAACAACTGAGCCTCTCAACAGATGGCTCAACAATAACCCTTTAGTTAACAATAACTATGTACAAGTATTGCAGACAATCCGCACTTGGGACGGGCGCCCAGCATCCACTACGGACTACGAGAAATAGATTTACCGGTGAGTAAAATCTTATTTTCTCTGACGTCCTAGTGGATGCTGGGAACTCCGAAAGGACCATGGGGATTATACCAAAGCTCCCAAACGGGCGGGAGAGTGCGGATGACTCTGCAGCACCGAATGAGAGAACTCAAGGTCCTCCTCAGCCAGGGTATCAAATTTGTAGAATTTAGCAAACGTGTTTGCCCCTGACCAAGTAGCAGCTCGGCAAAGTTGTAAAGCCGAGACCCCTCGGGCAGCCGCCGAAGATGAGCCCACCTTCCTTGTGGAATGGGCTTTTACTGATTTAGGATGCGGCAGTCCAGCCGCAGAATGCGCCAGCTGAATTGTGCTACAAATCCAACGAGCAATAGTCTGCTTAGAAGCAGGAGCACCCAGCTTGTTGGGTGCATACAGGATAAATAGCGAGTCAGTTTTCCTGACTCTAGCCGTCCTGGAAACATAAATTTTCAAGGCCCTGACTACGTCCAGTAACTTGGAATCCTCCAAGTCGCTAGTAGCCGCAGGCACCACAATAGGTTGGTTCAAGTGAAAAGCTGATACCACCTTAGGGAGAAACTGAGGACGAGTCCTCAATTCCGCCCTATCCATATGGAAAATCAGATAAGGGCTTTTACATGACAAAGCTGCCAATTCTGACACACGCCTGGCTGAAGCCAAGGCCAGTAACATGACCACTTTCCACGTGAGATATTTTAGATCCACGGTTTTAAGTGGCTCAAACCAATGTGATTTTAAGAAACTCAACACCACGTTGAGATCCCAAGGTGCCACAGGAGGCACAAACGGGGGCTGAATATGCAGCACTCCTTTCACAAACGTCTGAACTTCAGGTAGTGAAGCAAGTTCTTTCTGGAAGAAAATCGACAGTCGAGATCTGTACCTTAATGGAGCCTAATTTCAGGCCCATAGTCACTCCTGCTTGTAGGAAATGCAGAAATCGACCTAGTTGAAATTCCTCTGTTGGGGCCTTCGTGGCCTCACACCAAGCAACATATTTCCGCCATATGCGGTGATAATGCTTTACAGTCACATCTTTCCTGGCTTTAATCAGCGTAGGAATGACTTCCTCCGGAATGCCCTTTTCCTTCAGGATCCGGCGTTCAACCGCCATGCCGTCAAACGCAGCCGCGGTAAGTCTTGGGACAGGGCCCCTGCTGCAGCAGGTCCTGTCTGAGCGGCAGAGGCCATGGGTCCTCTGAGATCATCTCTTGAAGTTCCGGGTACCACGCTCGTCTTGGCCAATCCGGAACCACGAGTATTGTTCTTACTCCTCGTTTTTGATTATTCTCAGTACCCTTGGTATGAGAGGCAGAGGAGGGAACACATAAACTGACTGGTACGCCCACGGTGTCACTAGAGCGTCCACAGCTATCGCATGAGGGTCCCTTGACCTGGCGCAATATCTCTCTAGTTTTTTGTTTAGGCGGGACGCCATCATGTCTACCTGTGGCCGTTCCCATCGATTTACAATCAGCGTGAAGACTTCTGGATGAAGTCCCCACTCTCCCGGGTGGAGGTCGTGCCTGCTGAGAAAGTCTGCTTCCCAGTTGTCCACTCCCGGAATGAACACTGCTGACAGTGCTAGTACGTGATTTTCCGCCCATCGGAGAATCCTTGTGGCTTCTGCCATTGCCATCCTGCTTCTTGTGCCGCCCTGTCGATTTACATGGGCGACTGCCGTGATGTTGTCTGACTGGATCAGTACCGGCTGGTGTAGAAGCAGGGATTTTGCCTGACTTAGGGCATTGTAAATGGCCCTCAGTTCCAGAATATTTATGTGTAGGGAAGTCTCCTGACTTGTCCATAGTCCTTGGAAGTTTCTTCCCTGTGTGACTGCCCCCCAGCCTCGAAGGCTGGCATCCGTGGTCACCAGGACCCAGTCCTGTATGCCGAATCTGCGGCCCTCTAGAAGATGAGCACTCTGCAGCCACCACAGCAGAGACACCCTGGTTCTTGGAGACAGGGTTATTAGGCGATGCATCTGAAGATGCGATCCGGACCATTGGTCCAACAGGTCCCACTGAAAGATTCTGGCATGGAACCTGCCGAACGGAATTGCTTCGTAAGAAGCCACCATCTTTCCCAGGACCCGCGTGCAGTGATGCACCGATACCTGTTTCGGTTTCAGGAGGTCTCTGACTAGAGATGACAGCTCCTTGGCTTTCTCCTCCGGGGAGAAACTTTTTTCTGGACTGTATCCAGAATCATACCCAGGAACCGTAGACATGTCGTCGGAACTAGCTGTGATTTTGGAATATTCAGAATCCAACCGTGCTGGTGTAGCACCTCCTGAGATAGTGCTACTCCCACCAACAACTGCTCCTTGGTCCTCGCCTTTATTAGGAGATCGTCCAAGTACGGGATAATTAAAACTCCCTTTCTTCGAAGGAGTATCATCATTTCCGCCATTACCTTGGTAAACACCCTTGGTGCCGTGGAGAGTCCAAACGGCAGCGTCTGGAATTGGTAATGGCAATCCTGTACCACAAATCTGAGGTACTCCTGGTGAGGATAGTAAATGGGGACATGCAGGTAAGCATCCTTGATGTCCAGGGATACCATGTAATCCCCCTCGTCCAGGCTTGCAATAACCGCCCTGAGCGATTCCATTTTGAACTTGAATTTTTTTATGTATGTGTTCAAGGATTTCAAATTTAAAATGGGCCTCACCGAACCGTCCGGTTTCGGTACCACAAACAGTGTGGAATAGTAACCCCGTCCTTGTTGAAGTAGGGGCACCTTGACTATCACCTGCTGGGAATACAGCTTGTGAATTGCCTCTAGCACAGCCTCCCTGCCTGAGGGAGTTGTCGGCAAGGCAGATTTTAGGAACCGGTGGGGTGGAGACGCCTCGAATTCCAGTTTGTACCCTTGAGATACTATTTGCAGGATCCAGGGATCCACCTGTGAGCGAGCCCACTGATCGCTGAAATTTTTGAGGTGGCCCCCCCACCGTACCTGGCTCTGCCTGTGGAGCCCCACCATCATGCGGCGGACTTGGAAGAAGCGGGGGAGGACTTTTGCTCCTGGGAACCTGCTGTTTGTTGCAGCCTTTTTCCCCTACCTCTGCCTCTGGACAGAAAGGACCCGCCTTTTCCACGCCTGTTTTTCTGAGTCCGAAAGGACTGTACCTGATAAAACGGCGCCTTTTTAGGCTGTGAGGGAACATGGGGTAAAAATGCTGACTTCCCAGCAGTTGCTGTGGAAACTAGGTCCGAGAGACCATCCCCGAATAACTCCTCACCCTTATAAGGCAAAACTTCCATGTGCCTTTTTGAATCTGCATCCCCTGTCCACTGGCGAGTCCATAAGCCTCTCCTAGCAGAAATGGACAATGCACTTATTTTAGATGCCAGCCGGCAGATCTCCCTCTGTGCATCTCTCATGTATAAGACCGAGTCTTTTATATGCTCTATGGTTAGCAGAATAGTGTCCCTGTCTAGGGTGTCAATATTTTCTGACAGGGAATCTGACCACGCAGCGGCAGCACTGCACATCCATGCTGACGCAATAGCTGGTCTAAGTATAATGCCTGAGTGTGTATATACAGACTTCAGGATCGCCTCCTGCTTTCTATCAGCAGGTTCCTTGAGGGCGGCCGTATCCGGAGACGGTAGTGCCACCTTTTTAGACAAACGTGTGAGCGCTTTATCCACCCTAGGGGGTGTCTCCCAACGTGACCTATCCTCTGGCGGGAAAGGGAACGCCATTAGTAACTTCTTAGAGATTACCAATCTTTTATCAGGGAAAGCCCACGCTTCTTCACACACTTCATTTAATTCTTCTGATGGAGGAAAAACTACGGGTAGTCTTTTCTCCCCAAACATAATACCCTTTTTAGTGGTACCTGGGTTTATATCAGAAATTTGTTGTAACACCTCTTTCATTGCTTCAATCATGCAACGAATGGCCTTAGTGGACATTAGACTAGGCTCATCGTCGTCGACACTGGTGTCAGTATCCGTGTCGACATCTGCGTCTGCCATCTGAGGTAGCGGGCGTTTTAGAGCCCCCGATGGCCTTTGAGACGCCTGGACAGGCACGAGCTGAGAAGCCGGCTGTCCCGCATTTGGCATGTCGTCAAATTTTTTGTGTAAGGAGTCGACACGTGCACGCAATTCCTTCCATAAGTCCATCCACTCAGGTGTCTGCCTCGCAGGGGGTGACATCCCTTCTATAGGCATCTGCTCCGCCTCCACATCATTATCCTCATCAAACATGTCGACACAGCCGTACCGACACACCGCACACACACAGGGAATGCTCTAACAGAGGACAGGACCCACCAAAGCCCTTTGGGGAGACAGAGTGAGAGTATGCCAGCACACACCAGAGCGCTATATAATGCAGGGACTAACTGAATTATGTCCCCTATAGCTGCTGTTATATATACTGCGCCTAAATTTAGTGCCCCCCCTCTCTTTTTTACCCTTTTCTGTAGTGTAGACTGCAGGGGAGAGCCAGGGAGCTTCCTTCCAGCGGAGCTCTGAGGGAGAAATGGCGCCAGTGTGCTGAAGGAGATAGCTCCGCCCCTTTTTCGCTGACTATTCTCCCGCTTTTTTATGGATTCTGGCAGGGGTAATTATCACACATATAGCCTCTAGGGCTATATATTGTGGTATTTTTGCTGCTCAGGGCGCCCCCCCCTAGCGCCCTGCACCCTCAGTGACCGGAGTGTTAAGTGTGTATGAGGAGCAATGGCGCACAGCTGCAGTGCTGTGCGCTACCTTGGTGAAGACTGATGTCTTCTGCCGCCGATTTTCCGGACCTCTTCTTGCTTCTGGCTCTGTAAGGGGGACGGCGGCGCGGCTCCGGGACCGAACACCAAGGCCAGTTCCATGCGGTCGATCCCTCTGGAGCTAATGGTGTCCAGTAGCCTAAGAAGCCCAAGCTAGCTGCAAGCAGGTAGGTTCGCTTCTTCTCCCCTTAGTCCCTCGCTGCAGTGAGCCTGTTGCCAGCAGGTCTCACTGTAAAATAAAAAACCTCATTATATACTTTCTTTCTAGGAGCTCAGGAGAGCCCCTAGTGTGCATCCAACCTCGGCCGGGCACAAAATCTAACTGAGGCTTGGAGGAGGGTCATAGTGGGAGGAGCCAGTGCACACCAGGTGACCTAAAAGCTTTCTTTAGTTGAGCCCAGTCTCCTGCGGAGCCGCTATTCCCCATGGTCCTTTCGGAGTTCCCAGCATCCACTAGGACGTCAGAGAAATTAAGGCTCTCTGAGATAAGGCCACTTCCTGATGCATGTGAAGGTGAGACCCTGACCATTTGTGCAGAAGATCCAGCTGAAATGGTCTGGCATGAAAAATCTGCCGTATTGGTGTGCCTCGTAAGCATTCACCATCTTGCGCAGTAATCGGATGCAAAGATGTATGGATACCTTGCGAGGACTGAGCACCGAGCAAACCATAGCCTAGATCATAGGTCTGCAAACTCGTCCTCATTAACCCACACAGTGCATACTTTGCAGGTCTCCTCACAGAATCACAAGTGAAATAATTAACTCCACCTGCGGACCTTTTAAAAATAAGAATTTACTTACCGATAATTCTATTTCTCATAGTCCGTAGTGGATGCTGGGAACTCCGTAAGGACCAAGGGGGATAGCGGCTCCGCAGGAGACAGGGCACAAAAGTAAAGCTTTAGGATCAGGTGGTGTGCACTGGCTCCTCCCCCTATGACCCTCCTCCAAGCCTCAGTTAGGATACTGTGCCCGGACGAGCGTACATAATAAGGAAGGATTTTGAATCCCGGGTAAGACTCATACCAGCCACACCAATCACACCATACAACTTGTGATCTGAACCCAGTTAACAGTATGATAAAACGTAGGAGCCTCTGAAAGATAGCTCACAACAATAAACAACCCGATGTTATTGTAACAATAACTATATACAAGTATTGCAGACAATCCGCACTTGGGATGGGCGCCCAGCATCCACTACGGACTATGAAAAATAGAATTATCGGTAAGTAAATTCTTATTTTCTCTGACGTCCTAGTGGATGCTGGGAACTCCGTAAGGACCATGGGGATTATACCAAAGCTCCCAAACGGGCGGGAGAGTGCGGATGACTCTGCAGCACCGAATGAGAGAACTCCAGGTCCTCCTCAGCCAGGGTATCAAATTTGTAGAATTTAGCAAACGTGTTTGCCCCTGACCAAGTAGCTGCTCGGCAAAGTTGTAAAGCCGAGACCCCTCGGGCAGCCGCCCAAGATGAGCCCACTTTCCTTGTGGAATGGGCTTTTACAGATTTTGGCTGTGGCAGGCCTGCCACAGAATGTGCAAGCTGAATTGTACTACAAATCCAACGAGCAATAGTCTGCTTAGAAGCAGGAGCACCCAGCTTGTTGGGTGCATACAGAATAAACAGCGAGTCAGATTTTCTGACTCCAGCCGTCCTGGAAACATATATTTTCCGGCCTTGACAACGTCTAGCAACTTGGAGTCCTCCAAGTCCCTAGTAGCCGCAGGCACCACAATAGGTTGGCTCAGGTGGACGCTGAAACCACCTTAGGGAGAAACTGAGGACGAGTCCTCAATTCCGCCCTGTCCGAATGGAAAATCAGATAAGGGCTTTTACAGGATAAAGCCGCCAATTCTGACACGCGCCTGGCCCAAGCCAGATCCAACAGCATGACCACTTTTCCTGTGAGATATTTTAACTCCATAGATTTAAGTGGGTCAAACCAATGTGACTTTTGGGACCCAAAAACTACATTGAGATCCCAAGGTGCCACTGAAGGCACCAAAGGAGACTGTATATGCAGTACCCCTTTTACAAACGTCTGAACTTCAGGGACTGAAGCTAGTTCTTTTTGGAATAGAATTGACAGAGCCGAAATTTGAACCTTAATGGACCCCAATTTCAGGCCTATAGACACTCCTGTTTGCAGGAAATGTAGGAATCGTCGAATTTCCTCCGTCGGGCCTTACTGGCCTCGCACCACGCAACATATTTTCGCCAAATGCGGTGATAATGTTTTGCGGTTACATCCTTCCTGGCTTTGATCAGGATAGGGATGACTTCATCCGGAATGCCTTTTTCCTTCAGGATCCGGCGTTCAACCGCCATGCCGTCAAACGCAGCCGCGGTAAGTCTTGGAACAGACAGGGTCCTTGCTGGAGCAGGTCCCTTCTTAGAGGTAGAGGCTACGGATCCTCCGTGAGCATCTCTTGAAGTTCCGGTTACCAAGTCCTTATTGGCCAATCCGGAGCCACGAATATAGTGCTTACTCCTCTCCATCTTATCAATCTCAGTACCTTGGGTATGAGAGGCAGAGGAGGGAACCCATACACTGATTGGTACACCCACGGTGTTACCAGAGCCTTTACAGCTATTGACTGAGGGTCCCTTGACCTGGCGCAATACCTGTCGAGTTTTTCCCAATGGTTTATAATCATGTGGAGGACTTCTGGGTGAAGTTCCCACTCTCCCGGGTGGAGGTCGTGCTGAGGAAATCTGCTTCCCAGTTGTCCACTCCCGGAATGAATACTGCTGACAGTGCTATCACATGGTTTTCCGCCCAGCGAAGAATCCTTGCAGCTTCTGCCATTGCCCTCCTGCTTCTTGTGGCACCCTGTCTGTTTACGTGGGTGACTGCCGTAATGTTGTCCGACTGGATCAACACCGGCTGACCTTGAAGCAGAGGTCTTGCTAAGCTTAGAGCATTGTAAATGGCCCTTAGCTTCAGATATTTATGTGAAGTGATGTCTCCAGGCTTGACCATAAGCCCTGGATATTCCTTCCCTGTGTGACTGCTCCCCAGCCTCGCAGGCTGGCATCCGTGGTCACCAGGACCCTGTCCTGAATGCCGAATCTGCGGCCCTCTAGAAGATGAGCACTCTGCAACCACCACAGGAGGGATACCCCTGTCCTTGGTGACAGGGTTATCCGCTGATGCATCTGAAGATGCGACCCGGACCATTTTTCCAGTAGGTCCCACTGGAAAGTCCTTGCGTGGAATCGGCCAAATGGGATTGCTTCGTAGGAAGCCACCATTTTTACACAGAACCCTTGTGCATTGATGCACTGAGACTTGGCTCGGTTTTAGGAGGTTCCTGACTAGCTCGGATAACTCCCTGGCTTTCTCCTCCGGGAGAAACACCTTCTTTCTGGACTGTGTCCAGGATCATCCCTAGGAACAGAAGACAAGTCGTCGGAACCAGCTGCGATTTTGGAATATTGAGAATCCAATCGTGCTGCCGCAACACTACCTGAGATAGTGCTACACTGACCTCCAACTGTACCCTGGATCTTACCCTTATCAGGGAATCGTCCAAGTAAAGAATAACTAAAATTCCCTTCCTTCGAAGGAATATCATCATTTCGGTCCTTACTTTAGTAAAGACCCGGGGTGCCGTGGACCATCCCTACGGCAGCGTCTGAACTGATAGTGACAGTTCTGTACCATAACCTGAGGTACCCTTGGTGAGAAGGGTAAATTTTTTGACATGAAGGTAAGCATCCTTGATGTCCCGAGACATCATGTAGTCCCCTTCTTCCAGGTTCGCAATCACTGCTCTGAGTGACTCAATCTTGAATTTGAACCTCTGTATTCAAAGATTTTAGATTTAGAATCAGTCTCACCGAGCCGTCTGGCTTCGGTACCACAATAGTGTGGAATAATACCCCGTTTCCTTTTGCAGGAGGGGTACCTTGATTATCACCTGCTGGGAATACAGCTTGTGAATGGCTTCCAAAACTGCCTCCCTGTCAGAGGGAGACGTCGGTAAAACCGACTTTTGGAAACGGCGAGGGGGAGACGTCTCGAATTCCAATTTGTACCCCTGAAATATTACCTGAAGGATCCAGGGGTCTACTTGCGAGTGAGCCCACTGCGCACTGAAATTCATTGAGAACGGGCCCCCACCGTGCCTGAGCTTGTAAAGCCCTAGCATCATACTGAGGGCTTGGCAGAGGCGGGAAAGGGTTTCTGTTCCTGGGAACTGGCTCATCTCTGTAGCCTTTTTCCTCTCCCTCTGTCACGAGCAGAAAAGAGGAACCTTTTGTCCGCTTGCCAACAAAGGACTGCGCCTGATAATACTGCGTCTTATTTTGAGAGGCGACCTGGGGTACAAACGTGGATATCCCAGCTGTTGCCGTGGCCACCAGGTCTGAAAGACCGACCCCAAATGCCTTTTTTAAGGCAATACTTCCAAATGCCGTTTGGAATCCGCCTCACCTGACCACTTTACTGGTAGAATTGGACAACGCACTTATACTTGATGCCAGTCGGCAATATTCCGCTGTGCATCTCGCATATATTTTAAATGCTCTATAGGCAATAATATACTGTCCTTATCTAGGATATCAATATTTCCAGTCAGGGAATCCGACCACGCCAACCCAGCACTGCACATCCAGGCTGAGGCGATTGCTGGTCGCAGTATAACACCAGTATGTGTGTAAATACATTTTAGGATACCCTCCTGCTTTCTATCAGCAGGATCCTTAAGGGCGGCTATCTCAGGAGAGGGTAGAGCCCTTGTTCTTACAAGCGTGTGAGCGCCTTATCCCCCCTAGGGGGTGTTTCCCAACGCACCCTAACCTCTGGCGGGAAAAGGTATACTGCCAATAACTTTTTAGAAATTATCAATTGTTATCGGGGGGAAACCCACGCATCATCACACACCTCATTTTATTTCTCAGATTCAGGAAAACTACAGGTAGTTTTTCCTCACCAAACATAATACCCCTTTTTGGTGGTACTCATTATCAGAAATGTGTAAACATTTTCCCTTGCCTCAATCATGTAACGTGTGGCCCTATTGGGAATCACGGTTGTCTCTTCATTGTCGACACAGGAGTCAGTATCCGTGTCGGCGTCTGTATCTGCCATCTGAGGTAACGGGCGCTTTAGAGCCCCTGACGGCCTATGAGACGTTTGGACAGGCACAAGCTGAGTAGCCGGCTGTCTCATGTCAACCACTGTCTTTATACAGAGCTGACACTGTCACGTAATTTTCAACAGTACATCCACTCAGGTGTCGACCCCCTAGGGGGTGACATCACTAATACAGACAATCTGCTCCGTCTCCACATCATTTTTCTCCTCATACATGTCGACACAAACGTACCGACACACAGCACACACACAGGGAATGCTCTGATAGAGGACAGGACCCCACTAGCCCTTTGGGGAGACAGAGGGAGAGTTTGCCAGCACACACCAAAGCGCTATAAACTGTATAGGGACAACATTATAATAAGTGTCTATCCCTTATAGCTGCTTATATATATTTTTAGCCAAATAAGTGCCCCCCCTCTCTGTTGTACCCTGTTTCTGTAGTGCAGTGCAGGGGAGAGTCTGGGAGCCTTCCTACCAGCGGAGCTGTGTGGGAAAATGGCGCCGTGTGCTGAGGAGATAGGCCCCGCCTCCTTCTCGGCGGGCTCTTCTCCCGCTTTTATCTGGAAAACTGGCAGGGGTTAAATACATCCATATAGCCCAGGGGCTATATGTGATGTATTTTTTGCCATAGGAGGTATTTACATTGCTGCCCAGGGCGCCCCCCCCAGCGCCCTGCACCCTCAGTGACCGCAGTGTGAAGTGTGCTGGGAGCAATGGCGCACAGCTGCAGTGCTGTGCGCTACCTTAATGAAGACAGGAACGTCTTCTGCCGCCGATTTCTGGACCTCTTCACTCTTCAGCATCTGTAAGGGGGCCGGCGGCGCGGCTCCGGGACCCATCCAGGCTGTACCTGTGATCGTCCCTCTGGAGCTAATGTCCAGTAGCCAAGAAGCCCAATCCACTCTGCACGCAGGTGAGTTCGCTTCTTCTCCCCTTAGTCCCTCGATGCAGTGAGCCTGTTGCCAGCAGGTCTCACTGAAAATAAAAAACCTATTTAAACTTTACTTCTAAGCAGCTCAGGAGAGCCACCTAGCCTGCACCCTTCTCGTTCGGGCACAAAAATCTAACTGAGGCTTGGAGGAGGGTCATAGGGGGAGGAGCCAGTGCACACCACCTGATCCTAAAGCTTTACTTTTGTGCCCTGTCTCCTGCGGAGCCGCTATCCCCCTTGGTCCTTACGGAGTTCCCAGCATCCACTAGGACGTCAGAGAAATAGGATTTTAATACCTACCGGTAAATCCTTTTCTCTTAGTCCGTAGAGGATGCTGGGGACTCCAAAAGGACCATGGGGTATAGACGGGATCTGCAGGAGACATGGGCAGACTATAAGACTTTGAATGGGTGTGAACTGGCTCCTCCCTCTATGCCCATCCTCCAGACTCCAGTTAGAGAATTGTGCCCAGGGAGACCGACATTTCGAGGAAAAAATTTATTGTTTAAAACACTGAGTGTCATACCAGCTCACACCTCGAACATGCCACAGAAGGTGGCATTCAATAGAACACCAGCCGACGGCATGAAAAAGTATACAGCAAATATGCTGACTGAAAATGTAACAGAACCTGTGTGTAAACACGACCAATAATAGCCTATCGCTTGCCATGGCAGACTGACAGAAAAGAAACACCACATGAGTGTAAATACAACCCATAGCTGCAGATACAGTACGCACTGGGATGGGCGCCCAGCATCCTCTACGGACTAAGAGAAAAGGATTTATCGGTAGGTATTAAAATCCTATTTTCTCATATTTTCTCATACGTCCTAGAAGATGCTGGGGACTACAAAAGGACCATGGGGTTTATACCAAAGCTCCAGACCGGGCGGGAGAGTGCGGACGGCTCTCCAGCACCGTTTGAGCAAACATGAGGTCCTCATCAGCCAGGGTATCAAACTTGTAGAACTTATCAAAAGTGTTTGAACCTGACCAAGCAGCTGCTCGGCAAAGTTGAACCGCCGAGACTCCTCGGGCATCCGCCCAAGAAGAGCCCACCTTCCTGGTAGAATGGGCCTTCACCGACTTCGGTAACTGCAATCCAGCCGTAAAATGAGCATGCCGAATCGTATTACAGATCCAGAGTGCAACAGACTGCTTAGAAGCAGGAGCCCCAATTTTGTTGGGAGCCTACAGGATAAACAGAGCTCCTGTTTCCCCAATCTGAGCCGTTCCGGCAAAATAAATATTCAAAGCTCTGACTACATTGAGAGACTTCGAATCAGCCAAGGTTTCAGTAGCCACAGGAACCACAATAGGTTGGTACATGTGAAACGCAGAAACCCCCTTTGGCAGAACTTGTTGCCGAGTTCCCAATTCCGCTGTATCCACATGGAAGATCGAATAGGGGCTCTTGTGAGACAAAGCCGCTAATTCCGACACCCGCCCTGCGGACGCCAAGGTCAATAGTATGACCACTTACCAAGTGAGAAATTTTAACTCAACCTTTCGTAAAGGTCCCAACCAGTGTGACATAAGGAAACTGCAACACCACGTTAAGGTCCCATGGTGCCACTGGGGGCACAAATGGAGGTTGGATGTGCAGCACTCCTTTCACGAAAGTCTGAACTTCTGGAAGAATGGGCAATTCTTTTTTGATAGAAAATTGATAAGGCCGAAAGCTGCACTTTAATGGAGCCTAGCTTTAGGCCTGCATCCACACCTGCTTGCAAAAAAATGGAGAAAACGACCCATCTGAAATTCTTCCATAGGAGCCTTCTTGGATACACACCAAGACACATAGTTCCTCCAAATACGGTGGCCTTTACTCCTTTCCTAGCCTGAAGCAATGTGGGAATTACTTCACCGGAAATACCCTTTCGGGCTAGGATATGGCGTTCAACTGCCATGTCGTCAAACGCAGCCGCGGTAAGTCTTGATACACGCCCGATCCTTGCTGTAACAGGTCCTATCGTAGAGGAAGAGGCCAGGGATCTTCTATGAGTAAGTCTTGAAGATCTGGATACCAAGCCCTCCTTGGCTAGACCGGAAACAATGAGGATCGCCTGAACCCTTGTTCGTCTTATGTTTATCACCTTTGGAAAGAGTGAAAGTGGAGGGAGCACACAGACCGACTGAAAAAACACCCACGGTGTCACAAGGGCGTCCACTGCTATTGCTTGAGTGTCCCTTGACCTGGAACAATATCCCTGAATTTTCTTGTTGAGGCGAGACGCCATCATGTCTAATTGAGGAATTCCCCAAAGACTTGTCACTTCTGTGAAAACTTCTTAATGAAGACCCCACTCTCCTGGATGGAGATCGTGTCTGAGGAAGTCTATTTCTGCGCTGTCTACACCCGAAACGAAGACCACTAATAGAGCGTTTACATGCCTTTCCGCTGTAAATAGCTCTTAATTCAAGAGTGCTTAATGCAGACAAGCTTCCCGGCTTGACCTTTTCCCCTGGAAATTCTTCCCCTGGAAAGACTGCTCCCCAGTCTCCGAGACTTGTACCCATGGACACCAGGATCTAATCCTGGATCCCGAACCTTCATCCCTCTAGAACATGGGTCTTCAACCTGCGACCCTCCAGCTGCTGTGGAACTACACATCCCAGCATGCCCTGCCTCAGTTTTAGCATACCTTAATAGCAAAACTGTGGCTGGGCATGCTGGGATGTGTAGTTTCACAGCAGCTGGAGGGCCACAGGATGAAGACCCATGCTCTAGAAGGTGAGAACTGTGAAGCCACCACAGGAGAGACATCCTGGTCCTGGAAAACAGGACCATTTTCCGGTGCATGTGCAGGTGAGACCCGACCCCACATGTCCAACTGGTCCCGCAAAAACCACTCTGGCATTTGACCTGCTCACCGAATGGCCTCGTAGGCCGCAACCATCTTCTTAATCAACGGAACTTTTTGATGGGTTTACACTGTTGCAAATCTGATCCAACTCTGGATCCTCAGATCTCTTTCCACAGGAAAAAACAAACTCTCAACAGTTCGGTATCTAATCCTATTCCCAACTCAGACATCTGCGTCATTGGGATCAACAGCGATTCTCTGTGTTGAAGAACTGTCAGAGAGAAACAACGATTGTACCACTTATTTCTCGAACGTCCTAGTGGATGCTGGGGACTCCGTCAGGACCATGGGGAATAGCGGCTCCGCAGGAGACAGGGCACAAAAGTAAAAGCTTTAGGATCAGGTGGTGTGCACTGGCTCCTCCCCCTATGACCCTCCTCCAAGCCTCAGTTAGATTTTTGTGCCCGGCCGAGAAGGGTGCAATCTAGGTGGCTCTCCTAAAGAGCTGCTTAGAGTAAAAGTTTTGTTAGGTTTTTTATTTTCAGTGAGTCCTGCTGGCAACAGGCTCACTGCATCGAGGGACTTAGGGGAGAGAAGTGAACTCACCTGCGTGCAGGATGGATTGGCTTCTTAGGCTACTGGACACCATTAGCTCCAGAGGGAGTCGGAACACAGGTCTCACCCTGGGGTTCGTCCCGGAGCCGCGCCGCCGACCCCCTTGCAGATGCCGAAAAATGAAGAGGTCCAGAAACCGGCGGCAGAAGACTTTTCAGTCTTCATAAGGTAGCGCACAGCACTGCAGCTGTGCGCCATTGTTGTCAGCACACTTCATAACAGCGGTCACTGAGGGTGCAGGGGGGGGCGCCCTGGGCAGCAATGATAGTACCTTATTCTGGCTAAAAATACATCACATATAGCCCCTGGGGGCTATATGGATGTATTTAACCCCTGCCAGGTCTCAGAAAAACGGGAGAAGAAGCCCGCCGAAAAGGGGGCGGGGCCTATTCTCCTCAGCACACAGCGCCATTTTCCCTCACAGAAATGCTGGTGGGAAGGCTCCCAGGCTCTCCCCTGCACTGCACTACAGAAACAGGGTTAAAACAGAGAGGGGGGGCACTGATTTGGCGATATGACTACATATATTAAAATGCTATAAGGGAAAAGCACTTATATAAAGGTTGTCCCTGTATAATTATAGCGTTTTTGGTGTGTGCTGGCAAACTCTCCCTCTGTCTCCCCAAAGGGCTAGTGGGTCCTGTCCTCTATCAGAGCATTCCCTGTGTGTGTGCTGTGTGTCGGTACGTGTGTGTCGACATGTATGAGGACGATGTTGGGAGGCGGAGCAAATTGCCTGTAATGGTGATGTCACTCTCTAGGGAGTCGACACCGGAATAGATGGCTTATTTAAGGAATTACGTGATAATGTCAACACGCTGCAAGTCGGTTGACGACATGAGACGGCCGGCAAACATATTAGTATCTGTCCAGGCGTCTAAAACACCGTCAGGGACGTTATAATGCCCATTTTACCTCAGTCGGTCGACACAGACACGGACACTGACTCCAGTGTCGACGGTGAAGAAACAAACGTATTTTCCTTTAGGGCCACACGTTACTTGTTAAGGGCAATGAAGGAGGTGTTACATATTTCTGATACTACAAGTACCACAAAAAAGGGTATTATGTGGGGTGTGGAAAAACTACCTATAGTTTTTCCTGAATCAGATAAATTAAATGAAGTGTGTGATGAGGCGCGGGGTTCCCCAGATAGAAAATTATTGGCGGTATACCCTTTCCCGCCAGAAGTTAGGGCGCGTTGGGAAACACCCCTTAGGGTGGATAAGGCGCTCACACGCTTATCAAAACAAGTGGCGGTACCGTCTCCAGATACGGCCGCCCTCAAGGAGCCAGCTGATAGGAGGCTGGAAAATATCCTAAAAAGTATATACACACATACTGGTGTTATACTGCGACCAGCGATCGCCTCAGCCTGGATGTGCAGCGCGGGGGTGGCTTGGTCGGATTCCCTGACTGAAAATATTGATACCCTTGACAGGGACAGTATTTTATTTACTATAGAGCATTAAAAGAATGCATTTCTATATATGCGAGATGCACAGAGGGATATTTGCACTCTGGCATCAAGAGTAAGTGCGATGTCCATATCTGCCAAAAGATGTTTATGGACACGACAGTGGTCAGGTGATGCAGATTCCAAACGGCACAAAGATGTATTGCCGTATAAAGGGGAGGAGTTATTTGGGGTCGGTCCATCGGACCTGGTGGCCACGGCAACTGCTGGGAAATCCACCGTTTTTACCCTAAGTCACATCTATGCAGAAAAAGACACCGTCTTTTCAGCCTCAGTCCTTTCGTCCCCATAAGCATATCTGCCCAGGGATAGAAGAAAGGGAAGAAGACTGCAGCAGGCAGCCCATTCCCAGGAACAGAAGCCTTCCACCGCTTCTGCCAAGTTCTCAGCATGACGCTGGAGCCGTACAGGACCCCTGGATCCTACAAGTAGTATCCCAGGGGTACAGATTGGAAAGTCGAGACGTTTCCCCTCGCAGGTTCCTGAAGTCTGCTTTACCAACGTCTCCCTCCGACAGGGAGGCAGTATTGGAAACAATTCACAAGCTGTATTCCCAGCAGGTGATAATCAAAGTACCCCTCCTACAACAAGGAAAGGGGTATTATTCCACACTATATTGTGGTACTGAAACCAGAAGGCTCGGTGAGACCTATTCTAAATCTGAAATATTTGAACACTTACAAAGGTTCAAATCAAGATGGAGTCACTCAGAGCAGTGATAGCGAACCAGGAAGAAGGGGACTATATGGTGTCCCGGGACATCAGGGATGCTTACCTCCATGTCCCAATTTGCCCTTCTCACCAAGGGTATCTCAGGTTCGTGGTACAGAACTGTCACTATCAGTTTCAGACGCTGCCGTTTGGATTGTCCACGGCACTCCGGGTCTTTACCAAGGTAATGCCCGAAATGATGATTCTTCTTCGAAGAAAATGGACGACCTCCTGATAAGAGCAAGGTCCAGAGAACAGTTGGAGGTCGGAGTAGCACTCTCAAGTAGTTCTACGACAGCACGGGTGGATTCTAAATATTCCAAAACCGCAGTTGTTTCCGACGACATGTCTGCTGTTCCTAGGGATGATTCTGGACACAGTCCAGAAAAAGGTGTTTCTCCCGGAGGAGAAAGCCAGGGAGTTATCCGAGCTAGTCAGGAACCTCCTAAAACCAGGAAAAGTGTCAGTGCATCATTGCACAAGAGTCCTGGGAAAAATGGTGGCTTATTACGAAGCGATTCCATTCGGCAGATTCCACGCAAGAACTTTTCAGTGGGATCTGCTGGACAAATGGTCCGGATCGCATCTTCAGATGCATCAGCGGATAACCCTATCTCCAAGGACAAGGGTGTCTCTCCTGTGGTGGTTACAGAGTGCTCATCTTCTAGAGGGCCGCAGATTCGGCATTCAGGATTGGATGCTGGTGACCACGGAGGCCAGCCTGAGAGGCTGGGGAGCAGTCACACAGGAAAAAATAAAAAAAATAAAAAAAATTCCAGGGAGTGTGATCAAGTCTGGAGACTTTTCTCCACATAAATATACTGGAGCTAAGGGCAATTTATAATGCTCTAAGCTTAGCAAGACCTCTGCTTCAAGGTCAGCCGGTATTGATCCAGTGGGACAACATCACGGCAGTCGCCCACGTAAACAGACAGGGCGGCACAAGAAGCAGAAGGGCAATGGCAAAAACTGCAAGGATTTTTCGCTGGGCGGAAAATCATGTGATAGCACTGTCAGCAGTGTTCATTCCGGGAGTGGACAACTGGGAAGCAGACTTCCTCAGCAGGCACGACCTCCACCCGGGAGAGTGGGGACTTCATCGGGAAGTTTTCCACATGATTGTGAACCGTTGGGAAAGACCAAAGGTGTACATGATGGCGTCCCGCCTGAACAAAAAACTGGACAGGTATTGCGCCAGGTCAAGAGACTTTCAGGCAATAGCTGTGGACGTTCTGGTAACACCGTGGGCGTACCAGTCGGTGTATGTGTTTCCTCCTCTGCTTCTCATACCCAAGGTATTGAGAATTATAAGACGTAGAGGAGTAAGAACTATACTCGTGGCTCCGGATTGGCCAAGAAGGACTTGGTACCCGGAACTTCAAGAGATACTCACAGAGGACTCATGACCTCTGCCGCTAAGAAGGGACTTGCTTCAGCACGTACCATGTCTGTTCCAAGACTTACCGCGGCTGCGTTTGACGGCATGGCGGTTGAACGTCGGATCCTAAGGGAAAAAGGCATTCCGGAAGAGGTCATTCCTACCCTGGTCAAAGCCAGGAAGGACGTGACCGCACAACATTATCACCACATGTGGCGAAAATATGTTGCGTGGTGTGAGGCCAGGAAGGCTCCACGAAGAAATTTCAACTCGGTCGATTCCTGCATTTCCTGCAAACAGGAGTGTCTATGGGCCTCAGATTGGGGTCCATTAAGGTTCAAATTTCGGCCCTGTCGATTTTCTTTCAGAAAGAATTGGCTTCAGTTCCTGAAGTCCAGAAGTTTGTCAAGGGAGTACTGCATATACAACCCCCTTTTGTGCCTCCAGTGGCACTGTGGGATCTCAACGTAGTGCTGGGATTCCTCAAATCACATTGGTTTAAACCGCTCAAATCTGTGGATTTGAAATATCTCACATGGAAAGTGACCATGATGTTGGCCCTGGCCTCGGCCAGGCGAGTGTCAGAATTGGCGGCTTTGTCTCACAAAAGCCCATATCTGATTGTCCATTCGGACAGGGCAGAGCTGCGGACTCGTCCCCAGTTTCTCCCTAAGGTGGTGTCAGCGTTTCACCTGAACCAGCTTATTGTGGTACCTGCGGCTACTAGGGACTTGGAGGACTCCAAGTTGCTAGATGTTGTCAGGGCCCTGAAAATATCGGTTTCCAGGACGGCTGGAGTCAGGAAAACTGACTTGCTGTTATCCTGTATGCACCCAACAAACGGGGTGCTCTTGCTTCTAAGCAGACGATTGCTAGTTGGATGTGTAGTACAATTCAGCTTGCACATTCTGTGGCAGGCCTGCCACAGCCAAAATATGTAAATGCCCATTCCACAAGGAAGGTGGGCTCATCCTGGGCGGCTGCCCGAGGGGTCTCGGCATTACAACTCTGCCGAGCAGCTACGTGGTCGGGGGGAGAACACGTTTGTAAAATTCTACAAATTTGATACCCTGGCTAAAGAGGACCTGGAGTTCTCTCATTCGGTGCTGCAGAGTCATCCGCACTCTCCCGCCCGTTTGGGAGCTTTGGTATAATCCCCATGGTCCTGACGGAGTCCCCAGCATCCACTAGGACGTTAGAGAAAATAAGATTTTACTTACCGATAAATCTATTTCTCGTAGTCCGTAGTGGATGCTGGGCACCCATCCCAAGTGCGGATTGTCTGCAATACTTGTACATAGTTATTGGTACAAAAATCGGGTTATTATTGTTGTGAGCCATCTTTTCAGAGGCTCCGCTGTTATGCTGTTAACTGGGTTCAGATCACAGGTTGTACAGTGTGATTGGTGTGGCTGGTATGAGTCTTACCCGGGATTCAAAATCCTTCCTTATTGTGTACGCTCGTCCGGGCACAGTATCCTAACTGAGGCTTGGAGGAGGGTCATAGGGGGAGGAGCCAGTGCACACCACCTGATCCTAAAGCTTTTACTTTTGTGCCCTGTCTCCTGCGGAGCCGCTATTCCCCATGGTCCTGACGGAGTCCCCAGCATCCACTACGGACTACGAGAAATAGATTTATCGGTAAGTAAAATCTTATTTTCTTGCCCTCGCCGTAGTCATGAGAGTGTCCCAGTACAGAATAATAATGGCCCTTACTATTGAAGGAAAACCATCATACTGCCATCACTCCGGTGAAATGGCAATGACAATCCTGAATAGCAACATTTAAACCCTCTTTCTTCTTTTACAGGTTGGAGATCCCTGCCCTGAGAGATTCCGGCTTGTAGTTCAACTTCTTAAGTAGAAATCTTTTTGGGATTGTTCTGACCGAGCTGTCCGGGCTCAGAAGCACGAAAAAACTTGAATAACAGTTTTTTTTTGTTTTGTTTTTTGACAGGGACAGCAGGACAATGTCCTGATCCTGACCCAACTCTTGTATGTCGCATACTACCTCCCCATCCCGAGGAGAATCGTTAAGATCTATTTGAAAAATCAGTGAGGGGAATCATCTGGAAATTCCTGTATGTCCCCCTTTGGACTCTACTCTTAACTCACTGGTCCAAGTCCATTCCAGGACTGACTGAAGAGTATTAGATGAGTTCCCACCGGTGTGGCCTCCCGCAAGAAAGACCCAGCGACAAGCAGTGGATGTGGTAGAAACAGAGGACGATATCTGCTTCTGCGAATCTCCCCAGGGTAACTATATCGGATGACAAGGTAACCGACCATTTCTGAATACAAGCACTCCCCCATGCGTATGTAATGCAAATATCATCAAAGCATATCATTAAAAAATAGGATTTTGGTACTTACCAGGTAAATCCTTTTCTTTGAATCCATAGGGGGCACTGGAGTACTCTTGGGATATGGGCGGCGTAGCAGAACAAAGGCACTGAATATTTAAATTTAGAACTCTCCACCCCTCCATATCCCTAGAGTACCTCAGTGTACGAACCCAGTGTTTTTACTGAGCGAACTACTATAGAGAGGTTGACAATGGAGAATTCCTATAACATAACGGACAACAACAAAGTTGACCCATAACGTTAGTGTCAACTAAACAGTTGACAGCATAACCGATAGACCTTTATAGTTTGAACCAATCGGTTAAAATGTGTTACCATAAGCTCCTTTGAGCTTAATACAAACCAGGTAAAACGTGTTACCCTAAGCTCCTCTGAGCTTAAAACAACCCAGGTAAAACTGCTCTGGGTGGGCGTCCAGTGCCCCCTATGGATTCAAAGAAAAGGATTTACCTGGTAAGTACCAAAATCCTATTTTCTTTTTCATCCACTAGGGGTCACTGGAGTACTCTTGGGACGTACCAAAGCTTCCCTCGTGGGCGGGAGAGCTGTTTGACACTTGTAACAGTAGGCAGCCAAAGCTAGATGCTGATGCCGCAACCATTCATAACGTGTAAACGTGCACAAACGTGGTGCACTGAAGGCTATGTAGCCGCGTCGTAGACGCTCCACGACCCGCTGGGTCTGACATTCCCACAGAACCTGTGGGATGAGCTATTACTGACGTAGGCGATTGTAACTTAGCCTTAAAGTAAGCCTGACTTGTAGTCATTATTATCCCACTGGATAATGTCTGCTGAGAAACTGGCTAACCCCAGTTGGCAGCATTATAGAGAACAAACAACGTATCCGTATCACGTACTGTAGACGTTCGGAACATATATAAACGCGTAATGCGTGTACCACATTCAGAATTCTAGAATGTGCTGTCAACACAGGAACCACTATTGGTTTATTGATGTGAAGAATAAGAAAGCGGAATTCGTCCGAAGATCTGCTTTGTCATGAGAAAACTCAAATACGGTGGCTTGGAATACAAGGCACCCAAATATGAAAACAAAACCCTTGCCGAAGCTAAGGCTAGAAGAAAAATGTTTTCCCAAGTGAGAAACTTAATCCCCATTTATTGTAAGGGTTCAAAATATGAAAACTGTAAGAAATCTGAACCCAACCTCAAGTCACCTGGCGCTGTAGGTGGGATAAATGGAGGCTGCACTTTGATGACACCTTGTAGAAAGGTGTGTACAGACGCAATAGAGTCAAACGTCTTTGAAAATAAGTTGACCACACAGATACCTGCACCCTCAGTGCAGATAAACGCAGTTTTCCATCCCACCCCGTTTAACAGAATACGGGTAACTTGAAGGATGATGTCGGAAACTTCCGAGCTTTACCACCTATGTAAGCACACCAAATTTTGTAATAATGAGCTGCCTTAAGCGGCTTACTAGCTCGTAACATGGTTGGTATAATACTGTAATGCCCTATTTCTTTTCTTAAGAGGGCGGTCTGAACCCTCACCCCGTCAACCGCAGCTGCGGTACATAGGTAATAGGTACATAGGTAACTATGGGTAAAAGAACGTTCCCTGTTGTAACAGGCTGGACGTATTATGAGCGGGCCAAGATCGTGTGCAAGTATTCCTTGGAGATTCGAGAAGCAAGCTCTCCGAAACCCATGAGATATCACTAGTATGACTGTGACGAACTGTCTTATGATCCGTTTTGGCAACGGAGAGAGCAGCGGAAAATGGTGGAGCCAGATACACGATGCTGAATGACCACACGAATGTGAGAGACTCCACCGCCACTGCCCTTGTGATCTGTTGTTTTGTACACATACTGAGCTTTTGTAATTGTGGCGAGATGCCATCATGTATACCTGAGGGTAACCCCCTTCTGTGGACTCACCTATGAAACACCTCTGGATTTAATGTCCAGTTTTCAGGATCTAAATCCTGACGGGTGAGATCATCTGTCTAACAGATGTCCACTCACGGAATGAACCCCGTTGACATTATCACATAATGGTGTTCTGGGCAATTGAGGATTCGAGTTACCTGCCGCATTGCCATGCGGCTTCTTGGTTCTCCCTGGTTGTTGTGTATGCAACTCCCGTTGCGGTGTCTGACTGTTGGTCAGACTGAAAGCGAAGCATGTAGTGCATTGTAAAATGCACGGAGTTCCAGGACATTTATCGACAGCAATCTGTCGTGATCCGTTTCAGAACCTCTGTCGCTGATCTTTTTTAACTACAACTCCTGAACCTCTGAGACTCTCGTCCAGATTATATACACCCTCGCCCCTCTGTGGGAAACGCGAGTGAAGGCCGGCGAACTAAATCGCTTTGAAACACATCATTATTCTTAACAGGCGAATACAGCAATGTACCGCTAGTGTGCGTGTTTTGCACTAATTACTAGATGTACATTTGTTCTTGCTGGTGTAGTAGGTAAATGTCTTCGATTTACCGTATTTATAATCTTACCTAGGAATTGACGTCGTTTAGACGGAATTAGATGCGATTATTTTTGAACTTGATCTGCCACCGCAGTATACATTAGTAGCGCAAGTTAAAGGAACTTTGTTGAGACAGAGTTCTTATGAGCAGATCGTCTAAGTATGGAACGATTGTCACTGGCAGGTCTCTGAGATGAGCCATCATCACCAACATCACTTTGGTAAATACCCGAGGCGTTGACAAGAAGCCAAATGGTAGACCTGAAATGGTTAATGGTTGTGGCGTTTTGCAAACGCTAGAACCTGTGATGACCAAACCGGAATGGGTAAATACGCATTGTGAGGATCAAGTGAAATTATGCAATTTTGTGGCTCCAATATGCAAATACTAACCGCAGAAAATCCATTTTCAAACTGCATTAAGTGACTTGCTGATTGAGACTGCGACGGAGCTGTCTGGTTTTGTTACCCCAAACAGAGGGGAATAAGTAACCCTGACTCTGTTGGTGTACTACTGCCTGGTTATAAAGACAGCTGAAAACTAGCAGAGACTAAATGGCAACCTGCCAAACCGTTCGACAGAGGCAGTCTTATCCTTTAATCTGTAAATAGCTGAGACATCCATGAGTTGATGTCTGGAAACCCCGCAAATGTAACGTGTAAAGACGCGCTTCCACATTGGAAAATGGAGATGGCCTAAGAGGTCATCAAGCCACTGGCTTGCTGACTGTAGCGTCCTGTCGTTACAAGGCGTGACTGTTTTGTACCACCGCCTTGAAAAAACTGAAGTCTAAAGGGATTAAACGCCAGCACAAGTATTTCCGTTTTGATACTAGATGCGGTAATGGCTGAATATCAAATTTAGGACCAAACAAGCTCTGGCCTTGTCGCGCCTAAACTAGCAACAATGAAAAGTGAGAATCGAAGTAACCGGCGTTAGCAGAAGCTTTACAGATATACTCTGCAGCTTCTTTTAACAGTTTATTGTTTCCATACATAGTCTAGTGACCCAAATGTATCTTGGGTCTTTATAATGTTTGACACAGACGCATTTACCAATGGCGGATCGCGTCATTTTGGAAACGATTAAATAGTGGTTAGAGTCTACTTAGTCTCTGTAAAAACGTAGACATTGACTCACTGGGCCGCACTATCTGAGTGCTGGACTAACGTACCCTTCTCACTCGTAGTTATCGGTGTGAGATTTGACATAGAATCGTGCATTAAATTATAAGACCAGTTAAATAAACACCCTGGTACCCAAAGGGAAATTGGCCCTTTGGAAAGACTGTCCTTCGTTAGTGCTGGTGGAGTAACTTCCGAGACTCCGTTACCGCTCTTTTAATTTGAATTGCCAATGCAATTTTTAGTCTGCGCTAGAGCCTTACTCGCTATGCAGACAGACACCACAATAGTCAACGGACAGACACTAGCACGACTTATTGAAGTTATTATCATATATATATTTTATTGCTGAAAAGCATATTTATATGAAACTCATGGTTGTTTCTCTCAACGGAAATCTGTAGTAAAAAGCGAAAGCTTTATTCGATCTGAAGAGAAACCAGAGTATTCTTTATGTGAAAAGCAATTCACATGGGCATGTGAAACCCGAACCAAATTCCCACTAACACCCCTGCGCCTCTGGTGGCTTAGAGATGTAGGGCAGGAATGTTCCAGAATTACAAACTGGAAAAACAACAGGAAGCATGTTAAAATGGCCCCTTTGCCATGCTGACTGTGATAATCACCTGAACAAGTTACAATTGTTCAGTGTTAATATAGCCTCTTATACAGTATAATCACAGTATGGGTACAACACATGCTCTATGAATAAATATACATATATATATATATATATAGGCTCAATAGCCTATGATAATTACAGACATTAATATATATATGCTCAATAGGCTATTATACAGCATTAATATAGGCTCAATAGCCTATTTGATAATTACAGATATTAATATATAGGCTCAATAGCCTATTATACAGTGATAATCACATACATTAATATAGGCTCGATAGCCTATTATACAGTGATCATCACAGATATTAATATATATAGGCTCAATAGCCTATTATACATGATAATCATTAATATTCTGATATCACAGGACAGGTTATAATACATGTCTGCATTATTTACTGTCACCTCTGGCTGCATATATAACTGCTGTTTATATATGTATTTTACATACCCTTTCAGCAGTGAGTCGCCCGATTCCACCACCCCCCTTCCCCCCTGTAACACTGTGTCTTCTCAGGAACAGCCGGGAAGACTTGCAGGGAGGCTGGCATCTGCGGTGCTGGGCGGTCGGACGGAGCAGCGGCCCGGTTGTCACCCTGTTAACGCTGTTAGTGAGCGTCTGCGGGTGGATGTTGTCGGCCGGACGGAGCGGCTGGGACGGGCGGACGTAGCGCTGCCGTCTGGAGCGAGTCTCAGACGTAGCGGCTGGGCGCTGTGGCGGGCGGTGCGTGGAAGCGGCATTCACTGTGACCCACCTAGCGGGGCGGCAGCCTGCGCTGACCGCCCCGTTCCCCAGCTTACCTTCCTCCTATTCAAGGCTGCGACGGGGCTTCTCTGTGTAAGCTCCGTCCAGCTTTCAAGTCATCTTGTTCCTGGCTGCGACGGGGCTTCTTTCTGTAAGCTCCGTCCAGCTTGTTCCTGGCTGTGACGGGGCTTCTTCTGTAAGCTCCATCCAGCTCGTCTTTGATAACTTCTTGCTGGCTGTGACGGGGCTTCTTTATGTAAGCTCCGTCCAGCTCTTTGATCATTTCTTCCTGGCTGTGACGGGGCTTCTTTCTGTAAGCTCCGTCCAGCTGTTGCAGGAGACAGTGGGCTGCCTGTGGCTGTGAGGGTGCTCTTTGTGAGGACCGACACGCCATGCGCTGCCTTGCAGCGGCACCATCCCGGACCCATGTTTTTCCAGAAACTGGGAAGGGATGTGCTAAGTGTAAAATTAAAAATTAAAAAAAAAAATCAAAATGAAAAATTAATAAATCTTCCATCCAAGTGTGGGAATCCCACAAGCCGATGTTAGTGCTTTGAGCACAGAAAAAACACTGGGTTCGTACACTGAGGTACTCTAGGGATATGGAGGGGTGGAGAGTTCTAAATTTAAATATTCAGTGCCTTTGTTCTGCTACGCCGCCCATATCCCAAGAGTACTCCAGTGACCCCTAGTGGATGAAAAAGAAATATCACTTAGCTTCCTGTATACGATCCTTTGTGACAGGGCCCCGTGCAGACCAGGGGTTGACTTTCACTTTATTCTCTCCACGGCGGGAAAAGAATAAACACTCAGACTCCTCGTGAGGATTTGAGACCATCTTCTCACGGCTGACCTAGAGCTTTATCAACAGAGCGATCAGCACATGAGAAGGAATAACTTTACTTCAGCATTCATTATAAATTGTAATATGAATATACACATTTAAATACATATATATATATATATATATATATATATATATATATTATTATTTTTTTTGTCAGGAACAGCAGGGTCCCTAGTGACATTAATGTGTGCTGAATGTGTATGAACATGTACTGAATGCCAATGTTGTGGATCTAATCAGGAAACATTATGGTCGACATACGACATAGTATTCGTGTCGACAACAGGGAGTAGTAACTGGGCAAAATAACATTTTTGCGACCCGGAGGAGTCTGAGGGAAATATATACAGAATTTTAATATCATGCCCCCATAAATATTACCACGTCTGTGCTCGAGAGCTACACCTCAATGCAACCGTACCATTAAAAAAAAAAAAAAAAAAAAATTATATATATATATATATATACACACACATATAATAAGAATTTACTTACCGATAATTCTATTTCTCATAGTCCGTAGTGGATGCTGGGACTCCGTAAGGACGATGGGGAATAGCGGCTCCGCAGGAGACTGGGCACAAAAGTAAAAGCTTGAACTAGCTGGTGTGCACTGGCTCCTCCCCCTATGACCCTCCTCCAAGCCTCAGTTAGGATACTGTGCCCGGACGAGCGTACATAATAAGGAAGGATCTTGAATCCCGGGTAAGACTCATACCAGCCACACCAATCACACCGTACAACCTGTGATCTGAACCCAGTTAACAGTATGATAAACGAAGGAGCCTCTGAAAAGATGGCTCACAACAATAATAACCCGAAGTTTGTAACAATAACTATATACAAGTATTGCAGACAATCCGCACTTGGGATGGGCGCCCAGCATCCACTACGGACTATGAGAAATAGAATTATCGGTAAGTAAATTCTTATTTTCTCTAACGTCCTAAGTGGATGCTGGGACTCCGTAAGGACCATGGGGATTATACCAAAGCTCCCAAACGGGCGGGAGAGTGCGGATGACTCTGCAGCACCGAATGAGAGAACTCCAGGTCCTCCTCAGCCAGGGTATCAAATTTGTAGAATTTAGCAAACGTGTTTGCCCCTGACCAAGTAGCTGCTCGGCAAAGTTGTAAAGCCGAGACCCCTCGGGCAGCCGCCCAAGATGAGCCCACCTTCCTTGTGGAATGGGCTTTTACAGATTTTGGCTGTGGCAGGCCTGCCACAGAATGTGCAAGCTGAATTGTACTCAGGGGCGGATTGGGATCGAACACCAGCCCGGGAAATTTATGGAAGCAGTCCTAATGGGGGTGGAGTCTGTTGAGGGGGAGGGGCCTATCAAGAGGGTGGGGTTACTCCTCAGAGATCCTGATTCTGAGATAGACACAGTTGGGGCCTCCTTTACTTTGTGTTATGCTATTGTTTACCTGTGACTGTGGCCAGGGGTGGATTGGGAACAAAAAGTGGCTCTGGAAAAATTTGTACTAGTGGCCCCACATGGGCAACACCAGAGGTGTAAGGTCTAGCCATGGGCCATGGCAGCAGCACTCTCCCCCCAAGACTTTGCAGACAGTGGGCATGTCCAGCATCAAGGGGGAAGTTAAAAAGAAATAAAATTAAATATTATGAGCACATTATATGATACACCTTCAGAATTTAGGAAACTATATCATTCTTTAGAAAGATATATTTTCTTGCTTATTACACCAACCGTATCCCAATCACGATTCACTCAATCTTATATGTCAGCCAAGCAGGCAGACAGAGCATACACTAGAACAGTGATGGCTAACCTTGACACTCCAGCTGTTGTTGACCTACACATCCCAGCATGCCCTGCATCAGTTTTAGCAAGGCCAAATACCAAAACTGTAGCAGGGCATGCTGGGATGTGTAGTTCAACAACAGCTGGAGTGTCAAGGTTAGCCATCACTGCACTAGAACATCTGCAATCACAGGCTAAGTGGCAAAGTAATTTTCATATATGCAAATTATTTTGCATCTTATTCATTTTGTCTATAAAAAAGACCACATGTCCTCAAACAAAACAGGCCCCATGGGTGCGTCGGCCCACCGGGAATCTTCCCTGTAAACCCTATGGCCAATCCGCCTCTGATTGTACTACAAATCCAACGAGCAATCGTCTGCTTAGAAGCAGGAGCACCCAGCTTGTTGGGTGCATACAGGATAAACAGCGAGTCAGATTTCCTGACTCCAGCCGTCCTGGATATATATATTTTCAGGGCCCTGACTACGTCCAGTAACTTGGAATCCTCCAAGTCCCTAGTAGCCGCAGGCACCACAATAGGCTGGTTCACGTGAAACGCTGAAACCACCTTTGGGAGAAATTGAGGACGAGTCCTCAATTCTGCCCTATCCGTGTGAAAAATCAGGTAAGGGCTTTTATAAGATAAAGCCGCCAATTCTGAGACACGCCTGGCTGAAGCCAGGGCTAACAGCATTACCACCTTCCATGTGAGATATTTTAATTCCACAGTGGTGAGTGGTTCAAACCAATGTGATTTTAGGAACCCCAAAACCACATTGAGATCCCAAGGTGCCACCCGGGGCACAAAAGGAGGCTGTATATGCAGTACCCCTTTGACAAACGTCTGGACTTCAGGCACTGAAGCCAGTTCTTTTTGGAAGAAAATCGACAGGGCCGAAATTTGAACCTTAATGGACCCTAATTTTAGGCCCATAGACAGTCCTGTTTGCAGGAAATGTAGGAAGTGACCCAGTTGAAATTCCTCTGTAGGGGCCTCTTTGGCCTCACACCACGCAACATATTTTCGCCAAATGCGGTGATAATGTTTTGCGGTTACATCCTTCCTGGCCTTTATCAGGGTAGGGATGACTTCTTCTGGAATGCCTTTTTCCTTCAGGATCCGGCGTTCAACCGCCATGCCGTCAAACGCAGCCGCGGTAAGTCTTGGAACAGACAAGGCCCCTGCTGGAGCAGGTCCTTTCTTAGAGGTAGAGGCCACGGTTCCTCCGTGAGCATCTCTTGAAGTTCCGGGTACCAAGTCCTTCTTGGCCAATCCGGAACCACGAGTATAGTTCTTACTCCTCTCCTTTTTATGATTCTCAGTACTTTTGGTATGAGAGGCAGAGGAGGGAACACATACACTGACTGGTACACCCATGGTGTTACCAGAGCGTCCACCGCTATTGCCTGAGGGTCCCTTGACCTGGCGCAATATCTGTCTAGTTTTTTGTTGAGACGGGACGCCATCATGTCCACCTTTGGTTTTTCCCAACGGTTTACCATCTCTTGGAAGACTTCTGGATGAAGTCCCCACTCCCCCGGGTGAAGGTCGCGTCTGCTGAGGAAGTCCGCTTCCCAGTTGTCCACTCCCGGAATGAACACTGCTGACAGTGCTATCACATGATTCTCCGCCCAGCGAAGAATCCTTGCAGCTTCTGCCATCGCCCTCCTGCTTCTCGTGCCGCCCTGTCTGTTTACGTGGGCGACTGACGTGATGTTGTCCGATTGGATCAATACCGCCTGACCCTGAAGCAGGGGTTTCGCTTGACTTAGGGCATTGTAAATGGCCCTTAGTTCCAGAATGTTTATATGAAGAGATGTTTCCATGCTTGACCACAAGCCCTGGAAATTTTTTCCCTGTGTGACTGCTCCCCAGCCTCTCAGGCTGGCATCCGTGGTCACCAGGATCCAATCCTGAATGCCGAATCTGCGGCCCTCTAGTAGATGAGCACTCTGCAGCCACCACAGAAGAGACACCCTTGTCCTTGGCGACAGGGTTATCCGCTGATGCATCTGAAGATGCGATCCGGACCATTTGTCCAGAAGATCCCACTGAAACGTTCTTGCATGGAATCTTCCGAATGGAATCGCTTCGTAAGAAGCCACCATTTTTCCCAGGACCCTCGTGCACTGATGCACTGACACCTGGCCTGGTTTTAGGAGATTCCTGACTAGCTCGGATAACTCCCTGGCCTTCTCCTCTGGGAGAAACACCTTTTTCTGGACTGTGTCCAGAATCATTCCTAGGAACAGGAGACGTGTTGTTGGAATCAGCTGCGATTTTGGAATATTTAGAATCCACCCGTGCTGACGTAACACTAACTGAGATAGTGCTACTCCGACTTCTAACTGTTCCCTGGACCTTGCCCTTATCAGGAGATCGTCCAAGTAAGGGATAATTAAAACGCCTTTTCTTCGAAGAAGAATCATCATTTCGGCCATTACCTTGGTAAAGACCCGAGGTGCCGTGGACAACCCAAACGGCAGCGTCTGAAACTGATCATGACAGTTTTGTACTACAAACCTGAGGTACCCTTGGTGAGAAGGGTAGATTGGGACGTGGAGATAAGCATCTTTGGTGTCCAGAGACACCATATAGTCCCCTTCTTCCAGGTTTGCTATCACTGCTCTGAGTGACTCCATCTTGAATTTGAACCTCTTTATGTAAGTGTTCAAGGATTTTAGATTTAAAATTGGTCTCACCGAGCCGTCCGGCTTCGGTACCACAAACAGCGTGGAATAACACCCCTTTCCCTGTTGTAGGAGAGGTACCTTGATTATCACCTGCTGGGAATACAGCTTGTGAATGGCTTCCAAAACTGCCTCCCTGTCGGAGGGAGACTTTGGTAGAGCAGACTTCAGGAACCGGCGAGGGGGAGACGTCTCGAATTCCAGTTTGTACCCCTGTGATACGACCTGCAGAATCCAGGGGTCCACTTGCGAGTGAGCCCACTGCGCGTTGAAATTTTTGAGACGGGCCCCCACCGTGTCCGAGTCCGCTTGTAAAGCCCCAGCGTCATGCTGAAGACTTGGCAGAAGCAGAGGAGGGCTTCTGCTCCTGGGAAGAGGCTGCCTGGTGGTCTTTTTCCTCTTCCTCTGCCCCGGGGCAGAAATGAGTGGCCTTTTGCCCGCTTGTACTTATGGGAACGAAAGGACTGAGTTTGAAAAGACGGTGTCTTTTTCTGCTGAGAGGTGACCTGGGGTAAAAAGGTGGACTTTCCGGCCGTTGCCGTGGCCACCAGGTCCGATAGACCGGCCCCAAATAACTCCTCCCCTTTATACGGCAATACTTCCATATGTCGTTTGGAATCCGCATCCCCTGACCACTGTCGCGTCCATAACGCTCTTCTGGCAGAAATGGACATAGCACTCACTCTTGATGCCAGGGTGCAAATATCCCTCTGTGCATCACGCATATATAGTAATGCATCCTTCAAATGCTCTATAGTTAGTAATATACTGTCCCTATCCAGGGTATCAATATTTTCAGTCAGGGAGTCCGACCACGCCACTCCAGCACTGCACATCCAGGCTGAGGCGATTGCTGGTCGCAGTATAACACCAGTATGTGTGTATATACCCTTCAGGATATTTTCCAGCCTTCTATCCGCTGGTTCTTTGAGGGCGGCCGTATCAGGAGACGGTAACGCTACTTGTTTAGATAAACGTGTGAGCGCTTTATCTACTCTAGGGGGTGTTTCCCAACGCGCCCTAACCTCTGGCGGGAAAGGGTATAGTGCCAATAATTTATTAGAAATGAGCACTTTTTTATCGGGGGAAACCCACGCTTTATCACACACCTCATTTAATTCATCTGACTCAGGAAAAGCTACTGGTAGCTTTTTTACTCCCCACATAATACCCTTCTTTGTGGTACTTGTAGTGTCAGAAATGTTCAATGCCTCCTTCATTGCCGTGATCATGTAACGTGTGGCCCTACTGGACATTACGTTTGTCTCCTCACCGTCGACACTGGACTCAGTATCTGTGTCTGGGTCTGTGTCGACCCACTGAGGTAACGGGCGTTTTATCGCCCCTGACGGTGTCTGAGTCGCCTGGACAGGCACTAATTGATTTGTCGGCTGTCTCATGTCAACAGTTTTTTGTAAAGTGCCGACATTGTCACGTAGTTCTTTAAATACAACCATCCAGTCAGGTGTCGACTCCCTAGGGGGTGACATCACTAACACAGGCAATTGCTCTGCTTCCACATCATTTTCCTCCTCATACATGTCGACACAATCGTACCGACACCCAGCACACACACAGGGAATGCTCTGATAGAGGACAGGACCCCACTAGCCCTTTGGGGAGACAGAGGGAGAGTTTGCCAGCACACACCAGAGCGCTATATATATACAGGGATAACCTTATAAAAGTGTTACTCCCTTTTATAGCTGCTGTTTATAATTTAGCTGCCAATAGTGCCCCCCCTCTCTCGTTTTTACCCTGATTCTGTAGGGACTGCAGGGGAGAGTCAGGGAGCCATCCTTCCAGCGGAACTGTGAGGGAAAATGGCGCTTGTGTGCTGAGGAGATAGGCTCCGCCCCTTCACGACGGCCTTATCTCCCGCTTTTTTCTGGAAAACTGGCAGGGGTTAAATACATCCATATAGCCCAGGAGCTATATGTGATGTATTTCTTTTGCCATCCTAAGGTATTTCAGTTTTTATTGCGTCTCAGGGCGCTCCCCCCCAGCGCCCTGCACCCTCAGTGACCGGAGTGTGAAGTGTGCTGAGAGCAATGGCGCACAGCTGCAGTGCTGTGCGCTACCTTAGTTGAAGACAGGAACGTCTTCTGCCGCCGATTTCACCGGACCTCTTCGTTCTTCTGGCTCTGTAAGGGGGCCGGCGGCGCGGCTCCGGGACCCATCCAGGCTGAACCTGTGATCGTCCCTCTGGAGCTAATGTCCAGTAGCCTAAGAAGCCCAATCCACTCTGCACGCAGGTGAGTTCGCTTCTTCTCCCCTTAGTCCCACGATGCAGTGAGCCTGTTGCCAGCAGGACTCACTGAAAATAAAAAACCTAAAATAAACTTTTACTCTAAGCAGCTCAGGAGAGCCACCTAGCATGCACCCTTCTCGTTCGGGCACAAGAATCTAACTGAGGCTTGGAGGAGGGTCATAGGGGGAGGAGCCAGTGCACACCAGCTAGTTCAAGCTTTTACTTTTGTGCCCAGTCTCCTGCGGAGCCGCTATTCCCCATGGTCCTTACGGAGTCCCAGCATCCACTTAGGACGTTAGAGAAAATATATATATATATATATATACACATACATATACACACATATATATATTGAACACATACATACAGGTTTTTTACATTATCATGTTAATATACACCCAGTCATAATAGTTGGTGCCGACAGGGTCACCCACATACGTCTGTCACCCATACACTTAATTTCATGAATCAAGTACCATCAGGAATCGGCAATGCTGACAGAGGGATTCCCATAGCTGTTTGTGGCAGAGCACTCACACATGTCGACACCAGTGTACTAAACACCCACCGACATTGCTATAATGGGTAGATTCTAGTATCTGACAGGGATAACACAGAAACTTTTACCAACTCATTTACCACACGCTCATTATATGTATATAGTGCTTCATTTTTGCACCTATATTGCACTAAACCACTGTGCCTCCCCTCGTTTTACACTGTTAGCTGTCCAACAGTGTTTTGGCGGGGCCAGCGTCTCTGTGAGGAGAAAATAGCGCTGTATAGAGTTGTGAGTGCTAAGCCACGCCCCCTTATCGGCGCGCTTCAGTCCCGCTAGTTTTTCACATTTTTATACTGGCGGGGGTCAGTATACAGTGCCTATGCACTGTATACATCTTTGCCAGGCTCTATATACGAGGTATATTGCTGCCCAGGGTGCCCCCCCTGCGCCCTACACCCTTGTAGTGCCGCTTGTGTGTGGGAGCAATGGCGCGCAGTGCGACCGCTGCGCGGTACCTCCGAGACTCTGAAGTCTTCTGTTCTTCCTATACTCACCCGGCTTCTTTCTTCTGGCTCTGTGAGGGGGATGACGGCACGGCTCCGGGAACGAGCAGCTAGGCGAACCAAGTGATCAGACCCTCTGGAGCTAATGGTGTCCAGTAGCCTAAGAAGCAGAGCCCTTGAACTCAGAAGTAGTAGGTCTGCTTCTCTCCCCTCACTCCCACGATGCAGGGAGCCTGTAGCCAACAGGTCTCCCTGAAAATAATAAACCTAACAGTCTTTTCAGAGGAACTCAGGAGAGCTGCCCTAGTGTGTGTCCAGTCTCTCTGGGCACAGACTCTAACGGAGTCTGGAGGAGGGGCATAGAGGGAGGAGCCAGTTCACACCCCTTTTAAAGTCTTAAAGTGCCCATGTCTCCTGCGGATCCCGTCTATACCCCATGGTCCTTTTGGAGTCCCCAGCATCCTCTAGTACAGGCATGTCCAACCTGCGGCCCTCCAGCTGTTGTGAAACTACATATCCCAGCATGCCCTGACAGTTTTGCGGTTAGAGAATGCTAAAACTGTGTCAGGGCATGCTGGGATGTGTAGTTTCTCAACAGCTGGAGGGCCGCAGGTTGGACAGGCCTGCTCTAGGACATATGAGAAAATGTGTCTGTAATTAATACAACTGTGCACCTGATGGGTTACCTGCAAAACATGCACTATGTGGGGTAATGAGGACCGAGTTTGCAGACCTATGGCCTAGATCAGTGATGGCTAACCTTGACACTCCAGCTGTTGAACTATACATCCCAGCACGACTTGCATCAGTTTTAACAAGGTCAAATAGCAAAACTGTAGCAGGGCATGCTGGGATGTGTAGTTAAACAGCTGGAGTGTCAAGGTTAGCCATCACTGGCCTAGATAGTCAAGGCCTTGTCCATCGGGAGAAATACCTTTTGAGACACTGTATCCAGAATCATTCCCAGGAACTGAAGACGTTGGGTTGGTTCCAGGTGAGATTTCTGAAAATTTAGGATCCACCCATGATTCGTAAGCAGGTGAGTCATCAGATCGATGTTGTACAGCAGATGCTCCCTGGACATAGCCTTTATCAGGAGATTGTTCAAGTAGGGGACTATGTTGACTCCCATCATGCGCAGTTTGCAGCATCATCTGCGCCATGACCTTGGTGAAGACCCTCTGAGCTGTGGATAATCTGAAGGGTAAGGCCTGAAACTGGAAATGGTCGTCCAATATGGCGAACCTGAGGTAAGCCTGATGAGCGGGCCACATGGGAATGTCTAGGTAACCATCCTTGACGTCCAGAGACACCAGGAACTCACCCTCCTCCAGAGCGGACATCACCACCCGCAGGGATTCCATCTTGAATTTGAACACTCGCTGATACGGGTTTAGAGACTTCAGGTTCAAGATGGGGCGCACCGAACAGTCTGGTTTGGGAACAACAAAAAGACTGGAGTAAAAACTCGTTGCATAACGGAGGAGGTACCGGAACCACCACCCCTGTCTGCAAAAGCTTTTAAATAGCCTCTTGCAAGGTAACGTTTGCTGCGGGTAAAGCTGGTAAGCCTGACTTGAAAAATCTGTGAGGGAGTGCTTGAAATTCCAGCCGGTATCCTTGGGAAATGAAGTCCCTCACCCAAGGAACCCGGGAGGACTCCGCCCACATGTGGGCGAAGTGTCGAAGGCGAGCCCCTACCCGAAAGTTGTCTTTTAGCTGGGGCCAACCGTCACGCGGAAGGTTTAGCGGCAGGGGATCCGGTGGTCTGGTCCAAGGAGACAGCAGTTCTAGGTTTATGGGACTTACCACAAGATCCTCTGAGAGTGATGGGGACCCCTTGGCCCCCGCCTCTGAACCTTGCCACACAAAAGTACTGCAAGGAGGGTCCGGTGTAAGAAAGTCTAGCAGGTGGCGCAGCAGACGTCAGCTAGGTAGACCCATTTATTTAATTAGTCTCCAAACAAGGCATCACCTGTAAAGGGAAGATTTTCCACACGCTTTTTGGAATCAGCGTCTGCTGACCACTGACGTAACCACAGAGCTCTGCGTGCCGAAACAGCCATAGCAATAGTGCGGCCATTTATCTTACACAACTCCTTAATAGCCTCGCTCATACAATTTGCAGCATCCTGTATAGGTTGGAGCCAAGTAATGACCTCATCCCGGGGCAGAGAATCTAAACCGTCAATAACATTATCAGACCACTTGACTACCGCCCTGGAAATCCACCCACAAAACTATTGTGGAGCATTGTGCTGCGCCTGCTGCCGTATAAATTGCCTTGAGCGTGGTATCAATTTTACGGTCAGCTGGTTCTTTTAGGGATATAGCCCCTGGCAGTATTAATTTCTTAGACAGCCTGGATACAGACGTATCGACTGACGGGGGTTTTTCCCATATCTTCCTGTCCTCAACTGGGAGGGGAAAAGTAGTTAAAAACCGCTGAGGAATTTAAAATTTATCAGGGTTTAACCAAACCTCCCTGGTCAGGGAGTTTATTTCCATAGACGCAGGAAAAGTTGCTGAGGTCATTGGTCTAACATTAAAGTACAACTGCTCATCTGGTTCTGCCTCCTGACCCGGTATGTGAAGGACCTCTCATAGCAAAAATGGGAGCCTCCACCCCAGAGGACAGAGAGCTGTCCTCATCCATATCATCATCCACATCAGGCTGATCAGAATCAGACTGGAGCACCTGTGGCAGTGAGCGTTTTTGTGCAATCACTAGTATCCACTAGGACGTAAGAGAAATACACATACCTAAGAATTGGAATGATCTAGATATACAAAAGGCAAAAAAGGAGATTGACTCATGACGAAATCTCTTAAACCACAAGGCCTACATCTTAAAACTTGGCAGGTAGCTTCTCCTTAGGTCCCAGGTGTTTGCCAAGAACCAGTATTACAAATGTCACAGCCCATCCACGCAATCGACCAAAACGGATGTGTGTATGCATGCATGTTCCAGCACGGGTATTCACTAGTTGTATTATAAGTGTACTTTGAATTACACTCAGGAAATATAAGCGATATAATAAATAAAATACACGTTAGTTATTTTATATCTTTATTTCTCATCATATCAAAACTTTTCCAAATCATATGAATTATGGATCCACTTCCCCAAATAGAGACATATTAGAAAACTTTTACTCAATCACATTAACTCCCTTCCAAAACTTACACTATCAGCCTGAAAGGGGTATAGTTGTAGTCGGAAGTCTCCCCAATCGTAGCTACACAGGGATGTCACATTAGTGGGCTATCCCTGTACCTTATCAGATACAGGTAGAGTAAACAGGAGCAGGGGTGATGGGGTGTTTGTCAAACTTCTCTTAATAGATTTTGTTTCTGATTTTAAGAGATTCACATTCTAAGATGGCAGCAGCTCACATGTAAAGTTGGTCACCCCTTCATCTCAGATATGAATTTAGGTAAATGTTAAGGAGACATGGTGGAAAGGCAGGTATGGGTTGGACCCAAGGGCAGATTGCAAGTACTGACCTAGTCAGAGGTGGGGATGCAGATTCTCAGCATATTTGGGACAGACAGTACATGATTCATCTATATACACACACAGATAACAGTAAGTGCAGGAGGGCAGTACCCCATAAACAGTCAGCCATATATACACATATTCGCACAGACACACACTCATCTCTTTCTACACTTCCCCTGATCACTTTATTCTTAGATTTGGTCCATGAACTGAGTCCTCCCTACAGTATCTCCAATCTTGGGATCCCCTGCCCTTTCCACCACACCCATCCCAACAAGACTTGGTGCGTCAATGATGTTATCGCAGGGACATTGTGAAATCTGAAGCAATATTCACTTCTGGTTTTCGTACAGTAATCACTGACATTTGTGCATCGTAATCAAACTCCAACGGTGTTTCTGAGCCACCTAAGAGAAGAATGTGACATTGTTACAGAGATAATATATACACATTTCAAGTATGTTGTACTGCACATGGAACAGTAAAGGCTGCCATTGTGTGGAATAAAGAAAAATTCACCAAGATTAGAAGTAGCTTTGTCTGCTAAGCATAAACCATAGCTATATTAGTCTATCCACCTAATTTATGGAGTCCACTAAATGATACAGTAGGTTACAGTTTTAGTCTCATTAACCAAAAATGCCCACACTTAGAGGGCAGCCAATGGTTATGGCCACACCTAGGGGGCAGCCAATTAGCCATCGGAAACATTGCGGCTTTCATTTTGAAAAGCCGGGACAGCCTCCAGGTACAGAGGGGGGTGCTGGGGGTGGGGTTAATTTACACTTCCCCAGCGGCTGCTATTTTCTGCAGCTGCTGGAGGAAGGGATCTTGCCGTAATGACCGACCAGCAGCACGGCAATCAGTAGGGGAGAGTGCAGGGAGGCAGAGGGACCTTCCGATCCCTCTGACAGCAGCAGCAGGAAGTTTCCCTTCCCTGCCGCTGCTAACACCTGTTTATCTGACTGCTCTCATCCCATCCTGCGCGACCAGGTCAGATAAAGCACTCGCAGGCATGGTCGCATCTGATGCGACCATTGCCAGGCAAGTGATTAAGACTGCGCTCTCCTCTTTAACCATCATTGTCCCGGAAGTAAATATGTATGAAACAAACAGCAAACAAATTATTTCTGCTTCTTATGCAGAGATCCTCTTACTTGGGCATTCGCTGACTCAGGTTTAAGTGCCGACAGTCTGATGTAGACTTCATGTACTGCATGTAGCCTTGTGATCATTAAAAAAAGATTTACTAAAAGATTCCTGTATGTCCAAGCAGGCCATGAAATATCCCGGCTCCAGTGCCTGCATGAAGGACCGAAAACTACTTCATACGGAACCTAGAAACCCGGAGAACCAGGTTCAGCTTCTGAAGGTTGAGGATGGGATGGAAGGAACAGTCAGGCTTTTGCACCAAGAAGAGATTCGAGTAAAACCCTATTCCCTCCATGGAAGGCAGGACTGTGATAATCACTCCTGCTCCCAGGAGTGTACGGATGGAAGATTGAGGGGCGGTAGTCTTGCTGACGTCGACTGGCAGACTGGTTGAAAAAAAAACCTGTACTGGTGGATACTCCTGGGTGTCAGGAATTATATCCAGAGGATACTCTTCACTTTTCAGTCTCCAGCCAGACGTCGGCAAACTGCAAAAGCCGCCCATCCTCTTTGCGGAAAAAAAAACAACAAACAAACAGATGGGGACTCGGGTCTGTCATGCTGCAGGCTTGTCAGCTGGTTTAGGTATCTGGAGGTGACCAGACCATGCCGGGAAGTGGCTGGTGTCACTGGGCTTGAGGTCCGGACACCGGCAGCCAAGATGTTGGTGGAGCGGTCAGCCGTAGCGCCATAACAGGTACCACTGACTGCCCAGTAAAAAGCGAAAGAAAAAAAGAAAAAAGTTAAAATCGGACAGCAAGAGTTGCAAAATTAAGTATGGACATATATACGGTTGTGTACAATTTCAGCATAGCCAGCCTCTCTATTACAATGTGTTGTGTACACTGCTCCTATCCAAATTATCCAATCAGTTACATTGTAGCAGCTACTATTATTAAATTAACAGCTCCATTTAGCTGGGATTTGACATTAGCTTGACATGCAGAACCACACATGAAAAATTACTGACCCAATGTCCTGCCTGAAAAGTGGTCCTCGAAGGTCAGTGAGGTAACACATATCACCCCCTCTACATAACCACATTTTTTTGCAGTCAAGCACTTACCTGGCTGGTGAAGGGTTACGCTTTTCGGTTTAGTAGCTCCAATTATCACGACTCTCTCTAGCCAACTGTGTGTCTCATATTTACCATGAGGACCTAGGGAACTGATTATTAATTTCATATTAATTGTTGTAAACTAATATCACTAAGTACCATTACTTCGGGTGTTTCATTCCTTTCCCTTATCCCTCCCTGGGATATCTCTAGTACAGGTTACATACCCCATGGGGCATATACATTGCCCCCTATCTTGTCCCACCCTCACCTTGAGGTGAGCCGTCCTTGGCTATAGTTGAATTTTCGATACAAGAATTCATTTTGTTGGTAGTTGAAGGTGTGGCCATCGTCCAAGTACAGATCACCTTGTGCTTCACCCTACAAATACAGGTACATTTCCAAAAGTAAAACAAGCCAAGATGGAAGGAGCTTGGACAGTGCATTACAGAACTTATTGCTGAAGAGCATAGGGTCAGATACAGTGAGACACGGCTAATGCTAACCTGCCGGTCCAGTGCCACGTATAAAGTAAATGGATCATCCTGCATACAATCGGATGAACGTCTGGGACGATTCTTACGAGGGATTATAGATCCACCGAGCTGATATACTGGTATCTGGAAAGAAAGAAAGTTGTGTGAACGTTACAAAGCAGACGCTACAAAAAGGTCTTACAGAATACCAATTACAATCATTATGGGGGGAAACAAAAACTGGGAGACTAGTTTAAAAATAATGACATCCGTCAATGGTTATACGAGGTTTAAGAAAAGCAGAGTTGACACTGTTTGCAAAGGGGAGGTTTGATTCCTCCATACTCACCGATCTGCTGGTAACTGGAAGGTAGAATTTTTGTGGAGATTCATACTTCTGATAACTGTGTACATCATACCAGACCTGCCAGGAAGGGACAAAGCAGACGCAAGATAAGTGACATAGGAATCATTGGACACGTGACTATTGGCATCCTACTAAGGTTCTGCCAAGCTGCATCTATTCTGGACAAGCCTGCTGGAACAAGGTAGCACGTGATGACCAGAACACAGTAAGGGCTGAGTAAGGTCCTGGGGAGGACCTAAGAAACCAGAGTCACAGCAAAACTGAAGGTGTAGATGTTACCCATGTTCTGCATCTATGTGCACCACCTAAAGCATAACCCTGAGCTTGGTACGGTCACATTTATGCTGTTATTTTGAGAGCAGGAGGGGCGCCTTGGAGAATAGAATAGCTGGTCAGCTTACCTTTCCAGTCCCTGGCAGATATATCTGTACTCCTTGGGCATTAGCCTCTGTTACAGGATGCACCAAAAGCGCTGAGCCTACACAGGAATGACAAACACAAAAAGTATTACTACATGAATGAAGAACTACTAATTTATATGAAACCACCTCAGTCAGCAGAAATGTTCCACTGCTAAAAATGTAGATGCATATGATGTAATACATAGACAAGTCACATACCCAACATGTACTGATCATCAATAGTAAATGTGGAGACATCTGAAGGAAATTCAACCCAGAGAGGCCTAGAAAACAGAACAAAGCATAAGCTTATATGTAGCAGACAGGCTCCCTTGTTCCCAGTGATGGATGACTGCCTGGCACATGTGAGGTGAGGAAGGAAATGCACATAGTGTACACTATATGTAATACTGCAATAAGCTTACATATCACAGACAGGCTCCCTTGTTCCCAGTGATGGATGACTGCCTGGCACATGTGAGGTGAGGAAGGAAATGCATATAGTGTACACTATATGTAATACTGCAATAAGCTTACATATCACAGACAGGCTCCCTTGTTCCCAGTGATGGATGACTGCCTGGCACATGTGAGGTGAGGAAGGAAATGCACATAGTGTACACTATATGTAATACTGCAATAAGCTTACATATCACAGACAGGCTCCCTTGTTCCCAGTGATGGATGACTGCCTGGCACATGTGAGGTGAGGAAGGAAATGCATACAGTGTACACTATATGTAATACTGCAATAAGCTTACATATCACAGACCGGCTCCCTTGTTCCCAGTGATGGATGACTGCCTGGCACATGTGAGGTGAGTAAGGAAATGCACATAGTGTACACTATATGTAATACTGCAATAAGCTTACATATCACAGACAGGCTCCCTTGTTCCCAGTGATGGATGACTGCCTGGCACATGTGAGGTGAGGAAGGAAATGCATATAGTGTACACTATATGTAATACTGCAATAAGCTTACATATCACAGACAGGCTCCCTTGTTCCCAGTGATGGATGACTGCCTGGCACATGTGAGGTGAGGAAGGAAATGCATATAGTGTACACTATATGTAATACTGCAATAAGCTTACATATCACAGACAGGCTCCCTTGTTCCCAGTGATGGATGACTGCCTGGCACATGTGAGGTGAGGAAGGAAATGCACATAGTGTACACTATATGTAATACTGCAATAAGCTTACATATCACAGACAGGCTCCCTTGTTCCCAGTGATGGATGACTGCCTGGCACATGTGAGGTGAGGAAGGAAATGCATACAGTGTACACTATATGTAATACTGCAATAAGCTTACATATCACAGACAGGCTCCCTTGTTCCCAGTGATGGATGACTGCCTGGCACATGTGAGGTGAGGAAGGAAATGCATATAGTGTACACCAGTGGTTCTCAAACTCGGTCCTCAGGACCCCACACGGTGCATGTTTTGCAGGTAACCCAGCAGGTGCACAGGTGTATTAATTACTCACTGACACATTTTAAAAGGTCCACAGGTGGAGCTAATTATGTCACTTGTGATTCTGTGAGGAGACCTGCAAAACATGCACTGTGTGGGGTCCTGAGGACCGAGTTTGAGAACCTGTGGTGTACACTATATGTAATACTGCAATAAGCTTACATATCACAGACAGGCTCCCTTGTTCCCAGTGATGGATGACTGCCTGGCACATGTGAGGTGAGGAAGGAAATGCATATAGTGTACACTATATGTAATACTGCAATAAGCTTACATATCACAGACAGGCTCCCTTGTTCCCAGTGATGGATGACTGCCTGGCACATGTGAGGTGAGGAAGGAAATGCACATAGTGTACACTATATGTAATACTGCAATAAGCTTACATATCACAGACAGGCTCCCTTGTTCCCAGTGATGGATGACTGCCTGGCACATGTGAGGTGAGGAAGGAAATGCATACAGTGTACACTATATGTAATACTGCAATAAGCTTACATATCACAGACCGGCTCCCTTGTTCCCAGTGATGGATGACTGCCTGGCACATGTGAGGTGAGGAAGGAAATGCATACAGTGTACACTATATGTAATACTGCAATAAGCTTACATATCACAGACAGGCTCCCTTGTTCCCAGTGATGGATGACTGCCTGGCACATGTGAGGTGAGTAAGGAAATGCACATAGTGTACACTATATATAATACTGCAATAAGCTTACATATCACAGACAGGCTCCCTTGTTCCCAGTGATGGATGACTGCCTGGCACATGTGAGGTGAGGAAGGAAATGCATATAGTGTACACTATATGTAATACTGCAATAAGCTTACATATCACAGACAGGCTCCCTTGTTCCCAGTGATGGATGACTGCCTGGCACATGTGAGGTGAGGAAGGAAATGCATATAGTGTACACTATATGTAATACTGCAATAAGCTTACATATCACAGACAGGCTCCCTTGTTCCCAGTGATGGATGACTGCCTGGCACATGTGAGGTGAGGAAGGAAATGCATACAGTGTACACTATGTAGAATTTAGGCAGTCAGTCACTCACTCCTCAAGCTCGTTACCTTCTCACACTTAAACAATTACCGTAATTTTATTTAGAGTAGTTCCTGCATGGGATCATTTCTGAAACCATTTCTAACAATTTCAAGTTTCTGTGAGCTACTTGTTGGAATATGGCATATTGCTAGATCATCTCATTTGTGTTAAAAATAAAATGAAGTTTAAATTAATACAACTGAAAAAGAAAAAAAAACTGCTTTGTTTAACCAGTAAAATAAGATTTTACTTACCGATAAATCTATTTCTCGGAGTCCGTAGTGGATGCTGGGGTTCCTGAAAGGACCATGGGGAATAGCGGCTCCGCAGGAGACAGGGCACAAAAAGTAAAGCTTTTCCAGATCAGGTGGTGTGCACTGGCTCCTCCCCCTATGACCCTCCTCCAGACTCCAGTTAGGTACCGTGCCCGGACGAGCGTACACAATAAGGGAGGATTTTGAATCCCGGGTAAGACTCATACCAGCCACACCAATCACACCGTACAACTTGTGATCTAAACCCAGTTAACAGTATGATAACAGCGGAGCCTCTGAAAGATGGCTTCCTTCAACAATAACCCGAATTAGTTAACAATAACTATGTACAATTTTTGCAGATAATCCGCACTTGGGATGGGCGCCCAGCATCCACTACGGACTCCGAGAAATAGATTTATCGGTAAGTAAAATCTTATTTTCTCTATCGTCCTAGTGGATGCTGGGGTTCCTGAAAGGACCATGGGGATTATACCAAAGCTCCCAAACGGGCGGGAGAGTGCGGATGACTCTGCAGCACCGAATGAGAGAACTCCAGGTCCTCCTTAGCCAGAGTATCAAATTTGTAAAATTTTACAAACGTGTTCTCCCCTGACCACGTAGCTGCTCGGCAAAGTTGTAATGCCGAGACCCCTCGGGCAGCCGCCCAAGATGAGCCCACCTTCCTTGTGGAGTGGGCCTTTACAGATTTAGGCTGTGGCAAGCCTGCCACAGAATGTGCAAGTTGGATTGTGCTACAGATCCAACGAGCAATCGTCTGCTTAGACGCAGGAGCACCCATCTTGTTGGGTGCATACAATATAAACAACGAGTCAGATTTTCTGACTCCAGCTGTCCTTGCAATATATATTTTTAATGCTCTGACAACGTCCAGTAACTTGGAGTCCTCCAAGTCACTTGTAGCCGCAGGCACTACAATAGGCTGGTTCAGATGAAATGCTGACACCACCTTAGGGAGAAAATGCGGACGAGTCCGCAGTTCTGCCCTGTCCGAATGGAAAATCAGATATGGGCTTTTGTAAGATAAAGCTGCCAGTTCTGACACTCTCCTGGCCGAAGCCAGGGCTAGAAGCATGGTCACTTTCCATGTGAGATATTTCAAATCCACCGTCTTTAGTGGTTCAAACCAATGAGATTTTAGAAAGTCCAAAACCACATTGAGATCCCACGGTGCCACTGGAGGCACCACAGGAGGCTGTATATGTAGCACTCCCTTAACAAAGGTCTGGACTTCAGGGACTGAAGCCAATTCTTTTTGAAAGAAAATCGACAGGGCCGAAATTTGAACCTTAATAGATCCCAATTTGAGACCCATAGACAATCCTGATTGCAGGAAATGTAGGAATCGACCCAGTTGAAATTCCTCCGTCGGAGCACTCCGATCTTCGCACCACGCAACATATTTTCGCCAAATTCGGTGATAATGTTGCACGGTTACTTCCTTCCTTGCTTTAATCAAAGTAGGAATGACTTCTTCCGGCATGCCTTTTTCCTTTAGGATCCGGCGTTCAACCGCCATGCCGTCAAACGCAGCCGCGGTAAGTCTTGAAACAGACAGGGACCCTGCTGAAGCAAGTCCCTCCTTAGAGGTAGAGGCCACGGATCTTCCGTGATCATCTCTTGAAGTTCCGGGTACCAAGTCCTTCTTGGCCAATCCGGAACCACTAGTATCGTCCTTACGCCTCTTTGCCGTATAATTCTCAATACTTTTGGTATGAGAGGCAGAGGAGGAAACACATACACCGACTGGTACACCCAAGGCGTTACCAGCGCGTCCACAGCTATTGCCTGCGGATCTCTTGACCTGGCGCAATACCTGTCCAGTTTTTTGTTGAGGCGAGACGCCATCATGTCCACCATTGGTCTTTCCCAACGGGTTACCAGCAAGTGGAAGACTTCTGGATGAAGTCCCCACTCTCCCGGGTGAAGATCGTGTCTGCTGAGGAAGTCTGCTTCCCAGTTGTCCACTCCCGGGATGAACACTGCTGACAGTGCTATCACATGATTCTCTGCCCAGCGAAGAATCCTTGCAGCTTCTGCCATTGCACTCCTGCTTCTTGTGCCGCCCTGTCTGTTCACATGGGCGACTGCCGTGATGTTGTCCGACTGGATCAACACCGGTTTTCCCTGAAGCAGAGGTTCTGCCTGGCTTAGAGCATTGTATATTGCTCTTAGTTCCAGAATGTTTATGTGAAGAGACGTTTCCAGGCTCGTCCATACTCCCTGGAAGTTTCTTCCTTGTGTGACTGCTCCCCAGCCTCTCAGGCTGGCGTCCGTGGTCACCAGGATCCAATCCTGTATGCCGAATCTGCGGCCCTCCAATAGATGAGCACTCTGCAACCACCACAGAAGAGACACCCTTGTCCTTGGAGACAGGGTTATCCGCAGGTGCATCTGAAGATGCGACCCTGACCATTTGTCCAACAGATCCCTTTGGAAAATTCTTGCGTGGAATCTGCCGAATGGAATTGCTTCGTAAGAAGCCACCATTTTTCCCAGGACTCTTGTGCATTGATGTACAGACACCTTTCCTGGTTTTAGGAGGTTCCTGACAAGCTCGGATAACTCCTTGGCTTTTTCCTCCGGGAGAAAAACCTTTTTCTGAACCGTGTCCAGAATCATCCCTAGGAACAGCAGACGAGTTGTCGGCATTAACTGGGATTTTGGAATATTCAGAATCCACCCGTGCTGTTTTAGCACTTCTTGCGACAGTGCTAATCCCATCTCTAGCTGTTCTCTGGACCTTGCCCTTATTAGGAGATCGTCCAAGTATGGGATAATTAATATGCCTTTTCTTCGAAGAAGAATCATCATCTCGGCCATTACCTTTGTAAAGACCCGAGGTGCCGTGGACAATCCGAACGGCAGCGTCTGAAACTGATAGTGACAGTTTTGTACAACGAACCTGAGGTACCCCTGGTGTGAGGGGTAAATTGGAACGTGGAGATACGCATCCTTGATGTCCAAGGATACCATAAAGTCCCCCTCTTCCAGGTTCGCTATCACTGCTCTGAGTGACTCCATCTTGAACTTGAACTTCTTTATGTACAGGTTCAAGGACTTCAGATTTAGAATAGGCCTTACCGAGCCATCCGGCTTCGGTACCACAAAAAGAGTGGAATAATACCCCTTCCCTTGTTGTAGAAGAGGTACCTTGACTATCACCTGCTGAGAGTACAGCTTGTGAATGCCTTCCAAAACCGTCTCCCTTTCGGAGGGGGACGTTGGTAAAGCAGACTTCAGGAAACGGCGAGGTGGATCTGTCTCTAATTCCAACCTGTACCCCTGAGATATTATCTGCAGGATCCAGGGATCTACCTGCGAGTGAGCCCACTGCGCGCTGTAATTTTTGAGACGACCACCCACCGTCCCCGAGTCCGCTTGAGAAGCCCCAGCGTCATGCTGAGGCTTTTGTAGAAGCCGGGGAAGGCTTCTGTTCCTGGGAAGGAGCTGCCTGTTGCTGTCTCTTCCCTCGACCTCTGCCTCGTGGCAGATATGAATAGCCCTTTGCTCTCTTATTTTTAAAGGAACGAAAGGGCTGCGGTTGAAAAGTCGGTGCCTTTTTCTGTTGGGGAGTGACTTGAGGTAGAAAGGTGGATTTCCCGGCTGTAGCCGTGGCCACCAAATCTGATAGACCGACTCCAAATAACTCCTCCCCTTTATACGGCAAAACTTCCATATGTCGTTTTGAATCCGCATCGCCTGTCCACTGTCGCGTCCATAAAGCTCTTCTGGCCGAAATGGACATAGCACTTACCCGTGATGCCAGTGTGCAGATATCCCTCTGTGCATCACGCATATAAAGAAATGCATCCTTTATTTGTTCTAACGACAGTAAAATATTGTCCCTGTCCAGGGTATCAATATTTTCAATCAGGGACTCTGACCAAACTACCCCAGCACTGCACATCCAGGCAGTCGCTATAGCTGGTCGTAGTATAACACCTGCATGTGTGTATATACTTTTTTGGATATTTTCCATCCTCCTATCTGATGGATCTTTAAGTGCGGCCGTCTCAGGAGAGGGTAACGCCACTTGTTTAGATAAGCGTGTTAGCGCCTTGTCCACCCTAGGAGGTGTTTCCCAGCGCTCCCTAACCTCTGGCGGGAAAGGGTATAATGCCAATAATTTCTTTGAAATTATCAGCTTTTTATCAGGGGCAACCCACGCTTCATTACACACGTCATTTAATTCTTCTGATTCAGGAAAAACTATAGGTAGTTTTTTCACACCCCACATAATACCCTGTTTAGTGGTACCTGTAGTATCAGCTAAATGTAACGCCTCCTTCATTGCCAAAATCATATAACGTGTGGCCCTACTGGAAAATACGGTTGATTCGTCACCGTCACCACTGGAGTCAGTGCCTGTGTCTGGGTCTGTGTCGACCGACTGAGGCAAAGGGCGTTTCACAGCCCCTGACGGTGTTTGAGTCGCCTGGACAGGCACTAATTGATTGTCCGGCCGTCTCATGTCGTCAAACGACTGCTTTAGCGTGTTGACACTATCCCGTAGTTCCATAAATAAAGGCATCCATTCTGGTGTCGACTCCCTAGGGGGTGACATCCTCATATTTGGCAATTGCTCCGCCTCCACACCAATATCGTCCTCATACATGTCGACACACACGTACCGACACACAGCAGACACACAGGGAATGCTCCTAACGAAGACAGGACCCACTAGCCCTTTGGGGAGACAGAGGGAGAGTTTGCCAGCACACACCAAAAGCGCTATATATAACAGGGATAGCCTTATAATAAGTGCTCCCTTATAGCTGCTTTATATATATCAAAATATCGCCATAAATTTGCCCCCCCTCTCTGTTTTACCCTGTTTCTGTAGTGCAGTGCAGGGGAGAGACCTGGGAGCCGTCCTGACCAGCGGAGCTGTGAGAGGAAATGGCGCCGTGTGCTGAGGAGATAGGCCCCGCCCCTTTTCCGGCGGGCTCGTCTCCCGCTATTTAGTGAATCCAGGCAGGGGTTAAATATCTCCATATAGCCTCTGGGGGCTATATGTGAGGTATTTTTAGCCTTTATATAGGTTACATTTGCCTCCCAGGGCGCCCCCCCCCCAGCGCCCTGCACCCTCAGTGACTGCGTGTGAAGTGTGCTGAGAGGAAAATGGCGCACAGCTGCAGTGCTGTGCGCTACCTTTAGAAGACTGCAGGAGTCTTCAGCCGCCGATTCTGGACCTCTTCTGACTTCAGCATCTGCAAGGGGGCCGGCGGCGCGGCTCCGGTGACCATCCAGGCTGTACCTGTGATCGTCCCTCTGGAGCTGATGTCCAGTAGCCAAGAAGCCAATCCATCCTGCACGCAGGTGAGTTCACTTCTTCTCCCCTCAGTCCCTCGTTGCAGTGATCCTGTTGCCAGCAGGACTCACTGTAAAATAAAAAACCTAAGCTAAACTTTTTCTAAGCAGCTCTTTAGGAGAGCCACCTAGATTGCACCCTTCTCGGCCGGGCACAAAAATCTAACTGGAGTCTGGAGGAGGGTCATAGGGGGAGGAGCCAGTGCACACCACCTGATCTGGAAAAGCTTTACTTTTTGTGCCCTGTCTCCTGCGGAGCCGCTATTCCCCATGGTCCTTTCAGGAACCCCAGCATCCACTAGGACGATAGAGAAAATCCTTTTTTCTGAAGCAGTGGTGGACACTGGGACTGAGGGGGGTATGGTGGCTTAGGGAACCCAGACACCAAGGAGTTAATCTTCTTGAAGAGTGCAACAGAGGCTCTTCCTCCCTTATACCGCACTAACTCAATTGGACCAGTTTGTCTTAACAAACCCAAAGAACAGGAATAGGAGAGAAGAATAACAGACACATACATACATCCAGCCAGCCAGGCACATAGAACCATGGCAATGACTGCCGGACCCAAAGACCCTCCAATAGTTAAGGCCTGTGAGGGCGGGTGCCCAGTGTCCACCACAACTTCAGAAAATAAAAAGATCTTTAAAAAAAAAATTTTTTTTTATTTTTACGATTTTAATTACCTACTGGTAAATCCTTTTCTCGTAGTTCATAAGGGATATTGGGAGAATCTAGTACGATGGGATATAGACGGGGTCCTAAGGAGCCAGTGCACTTTTACATTTCTTCAACTGGGTGCGCTGGCTCCTCCCCTCTATGCTCTCTCCCACAGGCAGCTATAGGTAAAACAGTGACCGAAGGAGAAACAACATACTTGAGAGAAGGAACATATCGAGTGGTGAGATTTTCACACCAGCACACCACGAACATAAAAACAACCAGCAACGGCTGGTAACAGCAACAGCTGAACAGGTAACCATGGAAAAGACAACCTGCAGAAAAGTCAACGCACAGAGGCGGGCGCCCAATATCCCTTATGGACTACAAGAAAAGTATTTACTGGTAGGTAATTAAAATCCTATTTTCTCTAGCATCCATAAGGGATATTGGGGGAATCTAGTACGATGGGGACATCCCAAAACTTTCAGAACGAGCAGGAATGTGTGGAGACATCTGCAGCACCGCCTGCCCAAACTGGGAATCCTCTTTGGCCAGGGTATCAAACCTGTAGAAATTCACAAAGGTATTCTTCCCCGACCAGGTAGCAGCTCGGCATAGTTGCAAGGCCGAGACTACACAGGCAGCCGCCCAGGAAGAGCCCTACGATCTTGTAGCATGGGCCTTCAGAGACTTAGGAACAGGTAAGGCTGCCGACACATAGGTCTTTTGGATAGTGAGTCTAAGCCAATGAGCAATGGACTGCTTTGAAGCAGGGCAACCCTTTTTCTGCGCATCAGAGCACGAACAAGGATTCCATCTTTCTGATTCGAGCCGTTCTCTTGACATAGATCTTCAAGGCTCGCACAGCATCCAGTGCCTCAGGAGTAGCAGAAGTGTCAGAACGTGGCGGAACCACAATAGGTTGATTTAAGTGGAACGCAGAAACAACATTCGGCAGGAACTGCTGCCTAGCCCTGAGCTCCGCTCTGTCCTCATAAAAGACCAAGTAAGGGCTTTTACACGATGAGGCCCCAATTCTGAGACATGCCTAGCAGAAGCCAGGGCCAATAACATCACCGTCTTCCACGTGAGGTACTGGTCTTCTACCGTCAGAGGTTCAAACCAGGAGGACTGTAGAAATTCCAACACTACATTTAAATCCCAGGGTGCCGTGGGCGGCACAAAAGGGGGTTGAATGTGAAGCACCCCCTGCAAGAAGGTCTGAACTTCTGGCAATAGCGCCAATTTCTTCTGGAAGAAAATTGAGAGGGCCGAAATATGGACCTTAATGGAACCCAGACGTAAGCCCTTATCCACACCAGCTTGCAGGAAACGGAGGAAACGTCCCAAGTGAAACTACGCAGGTGGATACGTGCGTTCCTCGCACCAAGAGACATATCTTCTCCAGATATGATGATTGTGTTTTGACGTCACAGGTTTCCTGGCCTGAAACATGGTAGCAGTAACCTTTTTGGAAAGGCCCTTGTGAGCTAGGATGTTTTGCTCAACCTCTAAGCTGTCAAACGAAGCCGCCGTAAGTCCGGGTAAACGAACAGTCCTTGTTGAAGATCTCTTCGCGGTGGCAGAGGCCAAGGGTCTTCGACGGACATGTCCAGAAGATCCGCGTACCATGCCCTCTGAGGCCAATCCGGGGCAATTACAATTGCCTGGACTCCCTGATTACTGATTCGTTTGATCACCCTTGGGAGCAATGGAATCGGTGGAAACAGGTAGACCAGCCGGTAAGGCCAAAACGATGTCAGTGCATCTACTGCCGTCGCCTGAGGGTCCCTGGTCCGTGAGCAATACCAGCAAAGCTTCTTGTTGAGTCGAGAAGCCATCATGTCTATCTGTGGACAGCCCCACCGGTTGATTTGCTGAGACACCCGATTGAGAAGCCCCCACTCTCCCGGGTTGAGATTGTGACAACTCAGGAAGTCCGCTTCCCAGTTGTCTATTCCCGGAACGAAGATTGCGGACATTGCTCTTGCATTTCTTTCTGCCCAGAGGAGTATCCTTGACACCTCTCGCATGCAGGCCCTGCTTCTTGTCCCCCCTTGTCAATTGATGTACACCACTGCCGTGGCGTTGTCCGACTGTACCTAGATCGTGTGATCCCTGAGTAGAGGAGAGGCCTGAAGCAGTGCATTGTAGATCGCCCGAAGTTCCAGAATGTTGATCAGAAGGAGGGCTTCGTGGGCTGACCACCTGCCCTGGAACTGAACCCCCCGGGTGACCGCCCCCCATCCGTTGTGAGGAGGATCCAGTCCTGAATCCCAAAACTTCGGCCTTCCAGTAGGTTGGTGGACTGAAGCCACCACAGGAGAGAAATCCTGGCCTGAGGTGACAGACGAATTATCCAGTGCATGTGAAGATGTGATCCGAACCACTTGCTCAGGAGGTCCAACTGAAAAGTTCTGGCATGGAACCTTCCACACTGGATCGCCTCGTACGAGGCAACCATTTTCTCCAACAATCTTATGCAAAGATGGATGGATACCCGAGAATGCCGGAGAACCATGTGGACCATCTCCTGAAGTGTTCTCGCCTTGTCCTCTGGGAGAAACACCTTTGGGGCCACAGTATCCAGCAACATTCCCAGGAACAGGAGCCTCTGAGTTGGCTCCAGGTGGGACTTCTGTAAATTGAGGATCCACCCATGGTGGGACAGAAGATGGATAGTGCGGTCTATATGGAGCAATAAAACCTCCCCGGATCTTGCTTTTACCAGAAGATTGTCCAGGTAAGGGACAACATTGACCCCCTGGACCCGGAGTTGGAACATCATCTCCGCCAACACCTTTGTCAACACCCTCGGAGCCATGGACAGGCCGAAGGGTAGCACCTTGAACTGGTAGTTGTCTTTCAGCAGGGCAAACCTCAGGTAGGGATGATGAGGTGGCCAAATGGGGACATGGAGATAGGCTTCCTTGATATCCAGGGAGACCATGAACTCCAGTTCTTCCAGGCCCACAATCACCGATCGAAAGGATTCCATCTTGAACTTGAAAACCTTTAGATAAGGGTTCAAGAATTTTAGATTCAAAATGTGTCTTACCGAACCGTCCGGTTTCGGCAACACTAACAGGCTGGAGTAGTAACCCTTTCCCTGTTGATGACTTGGGATTAGACCAACTTTAGGATGGCCTGTTGCAGCATAACTCGCGTATCCTCGAAAGCTGGTAAGCTTAATTTGAAAAATTATTGGGGAGGAGCACTGTCGAACTCCATCTTGTAGCCCTGAGAAATGAAGTCCTTGACCCAGGTATCCTGGCAGGAATTTTCCCAGATGTGGCTGAAGTGACGCAGCCGAGCTCTCACCTCGAGATCACCTCAGGATGGGTTGGAACAGTCATGCTGAGGCCTTAGTGGAAGCTGAACTGGTGCTCTGCTCCTGAGAACTGGCGATCGCTGGTTTTCTTGTCTTACCTCTTGTGCCTCTAGCCACGTTGGAGGCACCTCTGGCCCTAGATCTAAACCTGTTAGACCGAAAGGACCGGGCAGACTGCCCCGGGTAGGAACGCCTAGCCTGCGGGGCCCCAGAGGGGTGAAACGTGGATTTCCCCGCAGTAACTTTAGAAATCCACGTAACCAATTCTACCTGAAGAGTCATTCCCCCGAAAAGGGGAGAGACTCAACACTGCGCTTAGAATCTGCGTCCGCTATCCATTGACGCAACCACAAAGCCCTGCGTGCCTACACTGCCATAGCAGTGGTGCTAGCATTAATATTGCCTATCTCCTTAAGAGAGTCACACAGGACACGTGCAGTGTCCTAAATGTGTTTTAGGAGAGTCACTGTAGTGACCAGGGGCATATCTCCCCGAGGGGCCCTCCTGAATCTGAGTAGCCCAGGTATGAATGGCATGAGTCCTCCAGCAACCTGCTATGACCGGTCTTTGAGACATACCCGCTACTGTTAAGCCTGGGTGCCGGCAGTACCGCCTTCTTGGATAGGCGCGAGACTGATAAGTCCACAGCGGGGGTTCTTTGCAGAATCTTCTGCCTTCAGAAGCAAAATGGGAAAGTGTGCAAAAACCGTTTTGACACTTTGTATTTTTTATCTGGATTTTTCCAGGCTAACTTAAATAGGTCATCTAACTCTGCAGAATCAGAGAAAGCGACACTAGGCTTGTTCTGTGTGAAGAAAAACGACTGCTGTGTCGCAGCGTCCTCTAGAGGGAGTTTTAACTCGTCCCGTATAGCTAAAAAAAAGGAGAGTTCAATATCCTGTGCAGAAGGGGAATCCCCAGTAACAGGTTGCAATTCCTCCCCCCTCCTCCAGTATTTCCTCATCTGAATCTGAGAGTAAAGCAGGTTACCCACATTTTTGTGGTACTGAATCAGAGGGATGGGGGGCTGCTCTGCCCTTGCAGCCAGGTCTGCAACAGCCTGCTGCAATTGTTGAGTTATTTGAGCATTAGCAGTGAACTGACATATCTGACATGTTTTTATAGCAGCTAGCCAGGAAGGCTCTTGACCCTCACCCCCAGTCCCCTCACTGTGCAGTGAGGACTGACTACATTGTTCACATGATAATGAACCAGACGTAGGAGAGAATCTGGTGTTACAAAAACTGCATAATTGATGTTTTACCATGTTACAGTAAACACTACAGTACATACACACAAACAAGTAATAAGATAGCAAGCCTGCCCTTACTGTATGCGAGAGGGAGACACAGGAGGAAGGAACAGCACACAGTGAGACTGCAAGCTGATATATCACGGTGAAACACCTTTTTTTTTTTGTCCTTTCAGGACACAGATTAGTGTACAATAGCGGCTCTCACCCTTAGCTACACCCCTATACCAGTTTTCCTGTCCTGAGTGTCTGGAGGAGCTGTGTGTGCCTGCTGCTGCAGCTGAAAGCAGAGGAAGGAGCAAAATGCAGCTGGTCTCGCTCTGAGAAAGCTCTGCCCCTGTAATGGCGCCGGAGATTGTCATATTTATACTGGCAAAAGTCTCCCCATGAGTAAACAAAACACAAGTGCTAGTTTTACCTACCGCTGCCAGTGTACACAGGGGGGCTATAGCGGGTCCCCCCCAGGAGGGTCCCGTATGCCGCCCCCTGCGTTCTGCCACACCTAGAACCGTGGGATACCCCTAGCGGGGCCCCCGATTTGTACTCACCACTGATGTCACCTTCAGGCTATGATTAGGGGTGTGCGGCAAGCTGCGATTGTGACCGCAAAGGCGCAGTGCTCCGCTGTACAACAACCTCTCAGGAACGGTGGTCCTGCAGCGGGGAAGCGGCTCTGACACCTTGCAAGGCCAGCGACCATCCCCCCCTAACTCCCACGGTGCAAGTATGCTGTTGCCCAAACAACATACCGAAAATAACAAAGATTTAAAAGAAACTGAAGAAAACTCTCTGGAGCTCCCAGAGTGTGCATCCTCTCTTGAGGGCACTTTTTTCTAAACGGCATGTGGGAGGGGGCACAGAGGGGAGGAGCCAGCACACCCAGTTGAAGAAATTTAAAGTGCACCGGCTCCTTTGGACCCCATCTATTCTCCATCATACTAGATTGCCCCAATATCCCTTATGGATGCTAGAGAAATAAAAGTATTTTACAGGTAAGACAAAAATATATAATTTTTTTTCTTTCAGCCTAGGTGGACACTGGGACTGTGGGACATCCCAAAGCTGCCCCTTTAAGGCCGGGAACTCTTCTGCTGCACTGAGGACCCAAAGCCCAAAAGCTGCATCAGCTGAAGCCAAGGTGTCAAAGTGTTGCAAAGCTACTCTGTAGAAGCCCCATGGCGGGTAGCCCAAGAAAAGCCAACCGAAATGGGTCCTAACTGTTCCTGCAGTTAATCCGCCATGGGCAGATACTCTGTCCTCTCAGTTACAGCAATTAAATCAGTCTCTGTTTAAGCAAAATCCTCTCGGTCGCCTAAGACCAAGGGGTCATTTAAACGGGCCATTACTTCCTCACAATCCACACGTTTCGGATACCTCATCCGATGAAGATGGCACTTACACTGACCCTTCAGACACTGATGCAGATGCTTCTGATGGGGAATCTCTGACACAAGTGGATGTTCCTGACCTCTTGGAGGCCATCAGGCAGATTCTTCAAATCGATGATGACGAAGAGCCTCCAGCTACCTCTTGGAAACCAGATAAGTTTAAACGTCAGAAGGTTACTAAATTAGTTTTACCTCATTCTGACCACTTGGTTCACATTCGTCAGGAATCCTGGGAATATCCAGGAAAGAAATTTGCTCTGTCTAAAAAGATGCTAGCTTGTTATCCCCTCGCTGCAGAGTTAAGTAAAAACTGTGAAACACCTCCACCGGTGGATTCACAAGTCGCACATCTGGTGGTGTCCTCTGCTCTGCCTGTCACTACTGTCACCTCGCTGAAGGAACCGACGGATTAGCGTGTGGAGGGTTGCTTGAAGTCCATTTACACTCTTGCTGGAGCTGTACATAGGCCCACTATTGCGGCCTCTTGGGCTGCTAAAGCTATAGAGGCCTTCAGGAAATTGAAGCTGAAATACCGCCTGATTTTCCTGATAATGCTAGACAGTGTCTTTCATACATTATTACAGCCTCTCATCATATTCAGGAGGCGGCATCTGATGCAGGTATCCTGGCGGCCAAAGCATCTACGACGTCTATTCTGGCTCGCCAGATCCTCGGTTGCAGTCCTGGTCCGTAGATCTGGACTCTAAAAAGACCTTGGAGGTAAATCCCTTTTAAGGGAAACATTCTTTTTGGGGAAGATCTCAACAAGATTGTTGCTGACTTGGCATCAGCTAAGACTGCATTGTCTCCCTAGTTACTTCTCCTTCGGCTCCGAAGGCTAAGAATACTTCTTTTCGACCTCCAGGTAAAGCAAAGGGTCAGGCGTACGCAAAACAGGCTCGCACTTCCAAAACCTCTAAGCCCAAACCTAAACGTGCCTGGGCTGCCCGTCAGCCTGCTTCCAAAACAGACAAGCCTGCTGCATGACGGAGCGGCCTCACCCCAGGGAATTTGGTTTGCTCAGGCGTGGTTACAGACCACTTCGGACGCCTCGGTAAGGAAAGTCGTCACTCACGGATACGTAATTTCTTTCAAAAAACGTCCCCCCTCGCCAGTTTTGCGAAAACATACAGCCCTTTGGATCAGGTAAAAGCAAAAACTCTCCATTTGGTGGTACAATCTCTCCTGGATACAGGAGTGATCGTACCGGTGCCTCTGGCTCAGAGAGGCAGGGGGTACTATTCCACGCTGTTCCTAGTCCCGAAACCGAATGGGTCCTCTCGCCCCATTCTCAACCTCAAGTCTTATAACAAATATGTGAAAGTTTCCAAATTCTGTATGGCAACACTTTGCTCTATTGTTCTGGCTTTGGAGCCCATGGACTATATGGTATCCCTGGACATACAAGATGCTTACCTGCATATACCTATTGCAGTGTCGCATCGACAATACCTGCGGTTTGCTATTGGCAACCTACATTTTCAATTCCTGGTCTTACCTTTCGGTCTGACCACGGCTCCAAGAATTTTCACCAAGGTCATGATGGCTCTACTCCGCCGTCAGGGTATCAGGATCCTGTCGTATCTGGACGACTTGTTGATCATGGCAAACTCTCCAAAGGTTCTCCTCTGTCATCTGGAACGGACGGTCAAATTCCTGCAAGCCCACGGGTGGCTCATCAACTGGAAAAAATCTTCCCTGGTCCCTGCTCAGAGCATGGTGCACCTAGGAGCACTATTGGACACTCAGGACCTTTTGTCTCCAGAGAAGGTCCTGAAACTTCAGGACAAGATGTTTCCCTCTCTCGCCCACGTGTGTTGATACACTCGGCTATGCAAGTACTAGGCCTCATGGTGTCGGCTTTCGACATGGTACAGTACGCTCAATTTCATTCCCGGCCTCTGCAGAGGTTGACACTCTCCAAGTGGGACAGCCTCAACGGATCAGGACTTACATGATCTCCTTGACTCTGGAGGTTCGCTTGTCACTGAGCTGGTGGCTACAGAACCAGCAACTGAGCAGGGGCCGTAACCTCTGGATCTCCAACTGGGTCCTTCTGACGATGGATGCCAGTCTGCAGGGCTGGAGCGCGGTGTTGGAGCAACACTCTCTTCAGGGTTGGTGGACCAGGGAGGAATCTCTCTTCCCGATAAACATTCTGGGCAGAGTTCAATGCGTTGATACTAGCCCTGCCTCTAGTACAGAACAGGCCTGTTCAAGTACAGTCACACCACCACCACGGTGGCGTACATAAATCATCAAGGCGGCACTCGAAGCCACATGGCAATGAGAAAGTATCAAAAATCCTTCAGTGGGTGGAACACCATCTGCAGCCATAACGGCAGCATTCATTCCAGGAGTTCTCAACTGGGAAGCGGACTTCCTCAGTCATCAGGACGTACACACGCCGGAAAGTGGAGTCTTCATCCGGAAGTCTTTCAACTCCTAGTGGACAAGTGGGGCCTACCAGATGTAGACCTGATGGCGCCTCAACACAATCACAAGGTTCCGGTCTTCAGAGCAAGGACAAGGGATCCTCAAGCAGCGTTCGTGGACACACTGGTAAATCCATTGAACTTTCGGCTGCCGTACATGTTCCCTCCGGTGTCACTTCTGCCCAGGGTGATCAGGAAGTTCAAGCAAGAAGGAGAAATACTACTTCTAATCGCTAGAGCGTCCTCTTCTGCTTCCGCAACACCTCCTTGTTCAGGGTCTGTGTGTCTACCAGGATTTGGCTCAGCTGGCTTTGACGGCGTGGCTCTTGAAGCTTCCGTACTGGGGGCCAAAGGGTTTTCTGAGGCGGTCATTCAAACTATGTTGAAGGCCCGTAAATCTGCTTCTGCTCAGATTTATTATAGGGTCTGGAATTCTTACTTCACATGGTGTGCTAAGAATGATGATGCATTCAAGTTCAGTATTGCCAATCTTTTGGCTTTCCTGCAACAGGGCCTGGACTTAGGCCTTCGTCTGGCCTCCCTCAAGGTTCACATTTCTGCCTTCTCGATATGGTTTCAGAGAAAAATTGCGACTCTCCCTGATGTTCATACATTCACTCAGGGTGTTTTACAGATTCAACATCCCTATGTTCCGCCTGTGGCTCCTTGGGATTTACCGGTTGTTCTGGACACCTTACAAGTGTCTCCGCTTGAACCTCTTGAGTCTGTGGACCATAAGTGGCTAATTCTTAAGGTCTTGTTCTTGTTGGCTATTGCCTCTGCTAGACAAGTTTCAGACTTGGGTGCCTGGTCCTGTCAGTCACCCTTTGATTTTTCACCGTGACCGGGGGGTTCTTAGAACTCGTCCTGGGTATTTGCCTAAGGTGGTGTCGTCTTTCCACCTTAACCAGGAAATTGTGGTTCCGGCATTTACCTCTCCAGGTTTATCCTCCAAAGAGCGGTCTTTGGATGTGGTACAGGCTCTCCATATTTATGTGAAGAGAACAGCTTCTCTTAGGAGATCTGATTCCCTCTTTGTCCTTTTTGGTTTTCACAAACGTGGCTGGCATGCTAATAAGCAGCCCTTGGCCAGATGGATTAGAATGGTGATTGCACATGCTTATGTACAGGATGGCCTTCCACTCCTGCTACCATCAAAGCCCATTCTACTCGGTCTGTTGGACCTTCTTGGGTGGCCCGCCGTGGTGCGACCCTTCACCAATTGTGCAAGGCGGCTACGTGGTCCTCAGTGAACACGTTCATAAGGTTCTATGCCTTTGATACTTCCGCCTCCCAGGATGCCTCCTTTGGATGCCAGGTTCTCGTGCCCGCTACAGTGCGTCCCCTCCCATGAGGAACTGCTTTAGGACATCCCCAATGTTATCCCTGTGGAACCACAGTGTACCCCGCTGAAGAAAAGGAGATTTATGGTAAGAAATTACCTTTGTTAAATCTCTTTCTGTGAGGTAAACTGGGTTCCACAGGGCGCCCACCCCGACGTACTTAGCTTCTTTGGGTTTGTATGGCATTAGCCGCCGGTACCGTCTCCTGTCGAGAGAATGTGGTATATGTGGCTACTAACAATTGTCTTTTACCTGCTACTGCATTGGACTGGTTAACAAAACTGAGCTCCTGTGCGGGGTTATATGGGAGGCAGCGCTGTGCATATTGGGAACAGTCAAAGCTTTTATCCTGTTGGTGCCTCGGATGAAGATCCAACTCTACACCTCGATGCTATCCCTGTGGAATCCAGAGTACCTCGCTGAAAATAAGATTTTACTTACCGGTAAATCTATTTCTCGTAGTCCGTAGTGGATGCTGGGGACTCCGTAAGGACCATGGGGAATAGACGGGCTCCGCAGGAGACATGGGCACTTTAAGAAAGAATTTAGATTCTGGTGTGCTCTGGCTCCTCCCTCTATGTCCCTCCTCCAGACCTCAGTTAGAGAAACTGTGCCCGGAAGAGCTGACAGTACAAGGAAAGGATTTTGGAAATCCAGGGCAAGACTCATACCAGCCACACCAATCACACCGTATAACTTGTGATAAACTTACCCAGTCAACAGTATAAACAACAGAGCATCAGTTCAACCCTGATGCAACAATAACATAGCCCTTATTGCAGCAATAACTATATACAAGTATTGCAGAAAAAGTCCGCACTTGGGACGGGCGCCCAGCATCCACTACGGACTACGAGAAATAGATTTACCGGTAAGTAAAATCTTATTTTCTCTAACGTCTTAGTGGATGCTGGGGACTCCGTAAGGACCATGGGGATTATACCAAAGCTCCCAAACGGGCGGGAGAGTGCGGATGACTCTGCAGCACAGATTGAGCAAACAATAGGTCCTCCTCAGCCAGGGTATCAAACTTGTAGAACTTCGCAAAAGTGTTTGAACCTGACCAAGTAGCAGCTCGGCATAGTTGTAATGCAGAGACCCCTCGGGCAGCCGCCCAAGAAGAGCCCACCTTCCTAGTGGAATGGGCTTTAACTGATTTTGGCAGCGGCAATCCAGCCGCAGAATGAGCATGCTGAATCGTGTTACAGATCCAGCGAGCAATAGTTTGCTTTGAAGCAGGAGCACCCAGCTTGTTGGATGCATACAGGATAAACAGTGACTCCGTTTTTCTGACTCTAGTCGTTCTGGCTACATAAACCTTCAAAGCCCTGACCACATCCAGTAACTCGGAATCCTCCAAGTCACGAGTAGCCACAGGCACCACAATAGGTTGGTTCATATGAAAAGATGACACCACTTTTAACAGAACTTGTGGACGGGTCCGCAATTCTGCTCTATCCATATGGAAAACCAGATAGGGGCTTTTATGTGACAAAGCCGCTAATTCTGACACACGCGTAGCCGAAGCCAAGGCTAATAGCATGACCACTTTCCACGTGAGATATTTTAACTCCACCGTTTTAAGTGGTTCAAACCAGTGTGATTTCAGGAAACTTACCACCACGTTAAGATCCCAAGGTGCCACTGGAGGCACAAAAGGAGGCTGAATATGCAGCACTCCCTTACAAAAGTCTGAACTTCTGGTAGAGAAGCCAACTCTTTTCGAAAGAAAATGGATAGGGCCGAAATCTGGACCTTAATGGAACCCAATTTTAGGCCCAAATTCACTCCTGACTGTAGGAAGTGAAGGAAACGGCCCAGCTGGAATTCCTCTGTAGGAGCATTCCTGGCCTCACACCAAGAAACATATTTTCGCCATATACGGTGATAATGTTTAGCTGTCACGTCCTTCCCAGCCTTTATCAGCATAGGAATGACCTCGTCCGGAATGCCCTTTTCTGCTAGGATCCGGCGTTCAACCGCCATGCCGTCAAACGCAGCCGCGGTAAGTCTTGGAACAGACAGGGCCCCTGTTGCAACAGGTCCTGTCTTAGAGGAAGAGGCCACGGGTCCTCTGTGAGCATTTCTTGCAGATCTGGATACCAGGTCCTTCGTGGCCAATCTGGAACAATGAGGATTGTTCTCACTCCTCTTTTTCTTATTATCCTCAGCACCTTGGGTATGAGAGGAAGAGTAGGAAATAAATAGACCGACTGGAACACCCACGGTGTCACCAGTGCGTCCACAGCTATCGCCTGCGGGTCTCATGACCTGGCGCAATACCTCTGTAGCTTTCTGTTGAGGCGGGATGCCATCATATCCACCTGTGGCAGTTCCCACCGACTTGCAAACTGCGTGAAGACTTCTTGATGAAGTCCCCACTCTCCCGGGTGGAGGTCGTGCCTGCTGAGGAAGTCTGCTTCCCAGTTGTCCACTCCCGGGATGAACACTGCTGACAGTGCGCTTACGTGATTCTCCGCCCAGCAAAGAATTCTGGTGGCTTTTGACTGAATCAGAACCGGTTGGTCGCGAAGCAGGGTCTCCGCTTGACGTAGGGCGTTGTATACGGCCCTTAGTTCCAGGATGTTGATGTGAAGGCAAGTCTCCTGACTTACACACAGAGATTGGAACTTTTTTCCCTGTGTGACTGCTCCCCACCCTTGGAGGCTTGCATCCGTGGTCACCAGGATCCAGTCCTGAATGCCGAATCTGCGGCCCTCGAGAAGATGAGCACTCTGCAGCCACCACAGGAGAGACACCCTGGCCCTGGGCGATAGGGTGATTAACCGATGCATCTGAAGATGTGATCCGGACCACTTGTCCAGTAAGTCCCATTGAAAGGTCCTCGCATGGAACCTGCCGAAGGGAATGGCCTCGTATGATGCCACCATCCTTCCTAGGACCCGAGTGCAGTGATGCACTGACACCTGTTTTGGTTTTAATAGGTTCCTGACCAGTGTCATGAGCTCCTGAGCTCTCTCTATCGGGAGATAAACCCTTTTGTCTAGAATCATGCCTAGGAAAGGCAGATGAGCCGTAGGAACCAACTGCGACTTTGGAATATTTAGAATCCAGCCGTGTTGCCGTTACACTTCCAGAGAAAGTGATACGCCGTTCAGCAACTGCTCTCTTGATCTCGCTTTTATGAGGAGATCGTCCCAGAACGGGATAATTGTGACACCTTGCTTCCGCAGGAGCACCATCATTTCCGCCATTACCTTGGTGAAGATTCTCGGGGCCGTGGAGAGACCAAACGGCAACGTCTGAAGTTGGTAATGACAATCCTGTACCGCAAATCTGAGGTACGCCTTATGAGGTGGATAAACGGGGACATGAAGGTATGCATCCTTTATGTCCAGAGACACCATAAAATCTCCCCCTTTCAGGCTTGCGATGACCGCTCTTAGCGATTCCATCTTGAACCCTTTCAGGTATATGTTCAGGGATTTTAAATTCAATATGGGTCTGACCGAACCGTCCGGTTTCGGGACTACAACATGGTCGAATAACAACCCCCTCCTTGTTGAAGGAGGGGAACCTTGACCACCACCTGTTGAAGATACAATTTGTGAATTGCAGTTAACACTGTTTCCCTCTCGTGGGGGGAAGCCGGCAGGGCCGTCGGTGAGGGGGCATCTCCTCAAAGTCCAGCTTGTATCCCTGAGACACAATATTTATTGCCCAGGGATCCAACAGGGAGTGAACCCACTTGTGGCTGAAATTACGAAGACGTGCCCCCACCGGGCCTAGCTCCGCCTGTGGAGCCCCAGCGACATGCGGTGGATTTTGTAGAGGCCGGGGAGGACTTCTGTTCCTGGGAACTAGCTGTGTTGTGCAGCTTCTTTCCTCTGCCCCTGCCTCTGGCAAGAAAGGACGTGCCTCGGACTTTCTTGTTTCTTTGTGATCGAAAGGCTGCATTTGATAATGTCGTGCTTTCCTAGGCAGTGCAGGAATATAAGGCAAAAGATCAGAATTACCAGCCATAGCTGTGGAGATCAGGTCCGAGATCCCTTCTCCACACAATCCTCAGCCTTCCATATGCCTCTTAAGTCGGCATCACCTGTCCATTGCATATCTACAGGACACGTCAAGCAGAAATCGACATAGCGTTGACTCTAGAACCCAGTAGACTAATGCCTTTTTGGGCATGTTTTATATATATCTATACATACATACTAGGGTCTCAATCTCTGCTGATAAGGTACCTGTCCATGCTGCTACAGCGTTATAAACCCATGCCAACACAATCGCCGGTCTGAGGAGTGTACTAGAATGTGCACGCTATCTGCAGGATCCCTGAGGATAGCTGATAAGTCAGGGCTACCTTCTGGGCAAACGTGACACCCTAGGGGAAGATTCCCATCGTATCCTGGCCCTAGTAGGGGAAGAATACTCCCTGAGAATTCTTTGTGGGAAACGGCAGTCTCTTGTCTGGAGATTCCCGCTCTTTTTCATCATGAGAGGAGGGAAATTTACCTCAGCTTTCTTCCCCTTAAACATGTGTACCCTTGTGTCAGGGACAGATGAGTCATCAGTGATATGCAAATCATCTTTTATTACAATAATCATATATTGAATACTTTCCTGCCATTTTGGCTGTAACTTTGCATTATCGTAGTCGACACTGGAGTCAAACTCGGTGTCGATATCAGTGTCTATTATTTTGGATAGTGAGCATTGAGAGACTCTGAAGGTCTCTGCGACATAGGGACAGACATGGGTAGATTCCCTGTCTGTTCTCTAATCTTTTGTGCAATAAATTCACCTTAGCACTTAATTACACATATCCAAACAGGTGTCGGCGTTGTCGACGGAGACACCCCTCACACACATATTTGCTCCATCTCTTCCTTAGGGGAGCCTTTTACCTCAGACATGTCGACACGTACCGACACACCACACACTCAGGAAATGCTTATCTGAAGACAATTACCCCACGAGGCCCTTTGGAGAGACAGAGAGAGAGTATGCCAGCACACACCCCAGCGCTATTAACCCAGGAATAACACAGTAACTTAATGTTAACCCAGTAGCTGCTGTTTATAATGATTTTTGCGCCTAATTATGTGCCCCCCCTCTCTTTTTACCCTCTTCTACCGTGTGTCTGCTGGGGAGATTCCTCTCAGCGGTGCTGTGGAGAAAAACATGGCGCTGGTGAGTGCTGAGGAAGAAGCCCCGCCCCCTCGACGGCAGGCTTCTGTCCCGCTTAAATATACATTTTCTTGGCGGGGGCTCATACATATATACAGTGCCCAACTGCATATATGCTAAACTTTTGCCAAAGAGGTCCCAATTGCTGCACAGGGCGCCCCCTACCCCCTGCGCCCTTACAGTGACCGGAGTATGTGAGGTGTGTGTGGGAGCAATGGCGCACAGCTGCAGTGCTGTGCGCTACCTCAGTGAAGACTGGAGTCTTCTGCCGCCGATTTCGAAGTCTTCTTGCTTCTTATGCTCACCCGGCTTCTGTCTTCCGGCTCAGCGAGGGGGACGGCGGCGCGGCTCTGGGATCGGACGACCAGGGTGAGATCCTGTGTACGATCCCTCTGGAGCTAATGGTGTCCAGTAGCCTAAGAAGCAGGACCTATCTTCAGAGAGTAGGGCTGCTTCTCTCCCCTCTGTCCCACGATGCAGGGAGTCTGTTGCCAGCAGAGCTCCCTGAAAATAAAAAACCTAACAAAATACTTTCTTACAGCAAGCTCAGGAGAGCTCACTGAACAGCACCCAGCTCGTCCGGGCACAGATTCAAACTGAGGTCTGGAGGAGGGACATAAAGGGAGGAGCCAGAGCACACCAGAATCTAAATTCTTAAAGTGCCCATGTCTCCTGCAGAGCCCGTCTATTCCCCATGGTCCTTACGGAGTCCCCAGCATCCACTAGGACGTTAGAGAAAGAGCATTAACAAAAGGCAAGTTCTTACCATAAATCAATTTTTTATCCTGTACTTCGAGAGATTGGTGCAAAAACTATTTTCATCTTACTACGAATAAGTGAGTGAAACCTTAAATGTTCAACCTTTAATTGCTGTATTAGTATGCACAGTGTACACTACAGACATTTCCTTCTTCATCCCACATGCGCCCGAGTCTACCACGTGCACTTTCTGACGAGTGACTGGCTGCAAATTGTTGTAAAATTCAGGAGCAGAGCTGGTCCGATCCCTTCATATCCACCTTCACCCAGGAAATTAGACACAGATAACATGTTTTTGAATATCTTCTTATACCATCTTATCACCACCTAAATACTCTTCTCCAGAAAATGGCTTTCAATCATCACTCTACATTCTTATACAATCATACTCATCTCACCTCATAACAGGCTCTGCATCCAGATTTGCTTTGTAGAAGAGGGTGTACCAGTAGGGAAGAAGAGCGTATCTCTGTAAGAGTGCCTCACGTATGATATCGGTGTTAGTTTCTCCATGCAACCATGGTTCACGTCGCGGTGTATCCAAGTGAGCGTGAGCACGGAAGAAAGGCTGATATGCTCCAGCTTGATACCAGCGAACAAGCAATTCAGGTTCTGGGGTTTTAAAGAACCCTCCAACATCCGCTATAAAAAAAGAGTTTAAAAAAATGGGATTTTGGTACCTACCGGTAAATCCTTTTCTTGTAGTCCATAGCGGATACTGGGGAATGCTTAGTACAATGGGGTATAGATGGGTCCGCTGGAGCACTTTAAGAAATCTTCAACTGACTGTGTGCTGGCTCCTCCCCTCTAAGCCCCCTCCCACAGCTCAGTTTAGAAAACCGTGCCCAAAGGAGACGGAACATACTTTGAGAGGAGGCAGAAACATAACAGAACAATGAGAAAGAACATAACCAGAACAAGAAGAATTAGAAGGGACAGCAAGAAGCTGACCCAAAAACTAGAAAACGGATTGCAAAGTTGATCCAACAATCTGTCACACAAGAACTTGACCTTTGCAGGAAAACTTACGAAGCACAGAGGTGGGCGCCCAGTATCCCCTATGGACTATGAGAAAAGGATTTACAGATAGGTACCAAAATCCCATTTTCTCTTGCATCCATAGGGGATACTGGGGAATGCTTTGTACAATGGGGACATCCCAGAGATCCCTTCATGGGCAGGAAAAGTGCAGAAACCCCTGCAATACGGAACGACCATACTGAGTGCCCTATGATGACAGGGTATCAAATCAATAGAATTCGACAATGTTTGTACCTGAACAGTTGGCCGCTTGGTATAGGTGCTGCCCAAGAGGAGCCCACCGACCTTGAAGAGTAGGCTGTAATGGAATGTGGTAGAGGCAAAGCTGCTGACGAATAAGCCTGTTGGATAATGATTCTGATCCAACGGCCTATTGCCTGTTTTGAAGCTGGGCAACCTATTTTGTTGGCATCGCACAAAACGAAAAGAGAATCTGACGTTCCGATACGAGCAGTTCTTCTGACAGATTTTCAGTGCTCGTACTACATCCAGTGATCTAGGAGAAGCTGAGATGTCATTAATGACCCGAACCACTATCGGTTATTGATATGAAAAGCTGAGATAACCTGCAGCAAGAACTTCTGCTGAGTACTGAGCTCGGCATTGTCATCGTGAAACAGAAGGTAGGGACTTTTGCCCGACAATGCCCTAACTCTGAGATTCTTCTAACTGAATCCAAGGCTACCATTCGTAGTGGTTCAAACCAAGAAGATTTTGGGAAATCTAAAACCAGGCTTAGATCCCAAGTTGTCGTAGGTGGTACAAAAGGTGGTTGTATGTGAAGCATACCTCTGAGGAATGTCTTAACTTCTGGCAGCATGGCCAGTTGTTTCAGCAAAAAATTTATAAAGCTGAAATCTGAATGTTTAGTGAGCCTAAACTTAGGCCCACATCCACTCCTGACTGTAGGAAGCATAAAATGCGACAGTTTCAAATCCGCTGGCGGATATAGTCATCCTTCACACCTGGAGACATACCTCTTTCATATTTGATGGGAATGTCGTGAAGTGACTGCCTTTCCGGCTTTAAGCATAGTTCGTATTACAGCCCTTGGAATGCCCTTCCTGGCTAGAATTTTCCTTTCAATTTCCATGCCGTTAAACATAGCCGAACGGGCCTTGCTGAGGAAGATCTTTCCGGAGCAGCAGAGGCCAGGGTTCTTCTACCAACAAGGAAAAAGATCTGCGTACCAAGCTCTGCATGGCCAGTCTGGGGCCATTAGAATTGCCGGAACTCTCTTCTACTCTCGTAAAGGAAATAGAGGGAAAATATATACTGTTTGCTAATTCCAAAGTGTCGTTAGTGCATCCACTGCTATCCCCTGTGGATATCTTGTTCTTGAACAAGAACACAAACCTCTGGTTCCAAGAAGCCATCATCTCTACGTATGGGCATCCCCACCGATTTACTATCTGTTGGAAAACCTGAGGATGAAGACCTCACTCACCAGGGTATAGGTCGTGTCTGCTCAGAAAATAGGATTTTGGTACTTACCAGGTAAATCCTTTTCTTTGAATCCATAGGGGGCACTGGAGTACTCTTGGGATATGGACGGGCGTAGCCGAACAAAGGCACTGAATATTCAAATTTAGGACTCTCCCCCCCCCTCCATATCCCCAAGTACCTCAGTGTACTTTGCCAGTGTTTTTTACTGAGCGAACAGGATATAGAGAGGTTGACAATGGAGAATCCCTATAACATAACGGACAACCACAAAGTTGATCCGTAACCTTATTGTCAACTAAACAGTTGACACCTTAACCGATAGAACTTTATAATTTGAGCCAATTGGTGAAAGTAGGATTTTGGTACTTACCAGGTAAATCCTTTTCTTTGAATCCATAGGGGGCATTGGAGTACTCTTGGGATATGGACGGGCTTCCGTAGGAAACAGCACTGAATATTTAAATTAGTAACACTCCACCCCTCCATATCCCTGAGCACTTACTCAGTGTTTTTTACTGAGCCGAACAGGAATTAAGAGAGGTTAATAATGGAGTATTACATATAACATAACTGACAATAACGAAGTTAACACATAACGTTACTGACAACTAACAGTTGACACCCTAACCAGCACTTGTAACTTGAACCAGTCGGTGAAAGTGTGTTACCATAAGATCCTCAGAACTAACCACAAGTAGGTAAAACTGCTCTGGGTGGGCGTCCAGTGACCCCCTATGGATTCAAAGAAAAGGATTTACCTGGTAAGTACCAAAATCCTACTTTCTTTTTCATCCACTAGGGGTCACTGGAGTACTCTTGGGACGTACCAAAGCTTCCCCCGTGGGCGGGAGAGCTGTTTGGCACTTGTAACACTAGGCGGCCAAAGCTAGATGCTGATGCCGCAAAAGTATCAAACTTGTAAAAGCGCACAAACGTGTGCACTGAAGACCATGTAGCCGCCCGGCAAAGCTGTGTCGCAGAAGCCCCACGACCAGCTGCCCATGAAGTTCCCACAGAACGTGTGGAATGAGCGGTTACTGACGTAGGCGGTTGTAACCTAGCATGAAGGTATGCCTGGCGTATGGTCAGTTTTATCCATCTGGATAAAGTTTGTTTAGATGCTGGCCAACCCATCTTGGCAGCATCATAGAGAACAAATAACGTATCCGTCTTACGAACTGAAGACGTTCGGGATACATAAACGCGTAATGCGCGAACCACATCCAGAGTTCCAGAATGTGCTGTCAACACAGGAACTACTATTGGTTAATTGATGTGAAAAGATGACACTACCTTTGGTAAGAAGGCGGGATTCGTCCGAAGTTCCGCTCTGTCATCATGAAACACCAAATACGGTGGCTTGCATGACAAGGCACCCAAATCTGAAACACGCCTTGCCGAAGCTAAGGCTAAGAGAAAAATTGTTTTCCAAGTGAGAAACTTTATATCCACTTGTTGTAAGGGTTCAAAATATGAAGACTGTAAGAACTCCAAAACCAGATTCAAGTCCCATGGCGCTGTAGGTGGAATGAATGGAGGCTGTACCCTGAGTACACCTTGTAGAAAAGTGCGTATAGACGGCAATAGAGCCAATCGTCTTTGAAAGTAAATTGACAAAGCAGATACCTGCACCTTTAGTGTAGATAAACGCAATCCTCCATCTAACCCTGTTTGTAGAAACAACAAAAGGCGGCATAACTTGAAAGCTGATGTCGGAAATTTCCGAGCTTCACACCAACCTATATAGGCACGCCATATTCTGTAATAATGAGCTGCCGTAACCGGCTTCCTAGCTCGTAACATGGTTGGTATAACTGAATCTGGAATGCCCTCTCTTTTTAAGAGGGCGGTCTCAACAGCCACCCCGTCAAACGCAGCCGCGCTAAATCGGGGTAAAGAAACGGACCCTGTTGTAACAGGTCTGGACGTATCGGGAGCGGCCACGGATCGTCTGCGAGTAATCCTCGAAGATCCGAGAACCAAGCTCTCCGAGGCCAATGCGGCGCCACTAGTATGACTGTGAGCGACTCTCTTTTGATCCGTTTTAGCACCAGAGGGAGCAGCGGAAACGGTGGAAACAGATACACAAGACTGTACGGCCACGCGACAGTGAGAGCATCCACCGCGACTGCCTTTGGATCTCTTGTTCTGGACACATACTGGAGCGTTTGATGATTGTGTCGAGATGCCATCAGGTCCACCTGAGGATAACCCCATCGCTGAACCAACATGTGAAACACTTCTGGATTTAATGACCATTCGCCTGGGTGAAAATCCCGACGACTGAGATAATCCGCTTCCCAGTTGTCCACTCCCGGAATGAACACGGCCGACAATATCACCTGGTGGCATTCCGCCCAATTGAGGATTCGAGCTACTTCCCGCATTGCCATGCTGCTTCTCGTTCCTCCTTGTTTGTTGATGTATGCGACCGCCGTCGCATTGTCCGATTGCACTTGGACAGGCTGAGAGCGAATCATATGCACTGCTTGTCGTAGCGAATTGAAAATTGCACGGAGTTCTAGAACATTTATCGACAGCAATTTCTCGTGATCCGCCCAGAGACCCTGGAGCTGACAATTTTGAATTACCGCTCCCCAACCTCTGAGACTGGCGTCCGTAGTTAGAATTATCCAATTGCAAACTCCGAACCGTCTTCCTGCGGTTAAATTGTGTTCCTTGAGCCACCATAGCAGAGAAACTCTTGCTATTGGTGACAACCTCACTCTGTGGTGAATCTGCAGATGCGAGCCCGACCACTGGGCAAGCACGTTCAGCTGAAATGGACGAGAGTGAAATCTCCCGAACTGAAGCGCCTCGAAAGCTGCCACCATTGTGCCTAACAGGCGAATGCACAAGTGTACCGACACTGTGCGTGGTTTGAGTACTAATTGTACTAGATGGCGTAGCATTTGTACTTTTTGTTGTGGTAGGTAAATCCTTTGATTGACCGTATCGAGAATCATACCTAGGAACTGAAGGCGTTGAGACGGAATCAGATGTGATTTCTTAAAATTTACAATCCAACCGTGGTGAACCAGTACATTGTAAGTTAGCAGCGCATGTTGGGTAAGTATCTGTTGAGACGGAGCTTTGATGAGCAGATCGTCTAAATACGGAACTATTGTCACTCCCAGGGATCTGAGGTGAGCTATCATCACCGACATTACTTTGGTGAATACCCGAGGCGCTGATGACAGGCCAAACGGCAGAGCCTGAAACTGGTAATGGTTCTGGCGTATTGCAAATCGTAAGAATTTCTGATGAGGCTGCCAAATTGGAATGTGTAAGTACGCATCCTTGAGGTCTAGCGCAATCATAAATTCCTTGGTCTCTAACCCCGCAATCACCGAACGTAGAGACTCCATTTTGAATCTGTAGTAAGTTACGTACTGATTGAGGCCCTTTAAGTTCAATATTGGTCTGACTGAGCCATCCGGCTTCGGGACCACAAATAGACTTGAATAATAACCCTGACCCTGTTGGTGTACAGGGACCGGAATCAACACTGCCGAATCCAGTAAGGACTGAATGGCAATTTGCAAAACTGTCCTCTTGTCGTCCGACAGAGGCAAGCCTGTCTTGAAAAACCGCAGAGGCGGCAGACAGTCGAACTCTATTTTGTAACCTTTTAACACTAAATTGCGAATCCAGCCCTCCGCGGATGTGTGGAACCACGCCCCCTGGAACGTCTGAAGGCGTGCTCCCACAATTGGAGAACCGAGATGGGCTGGTAACCCGTCATGCCACTGGCTTGTCGGTAACCTTAGCGTCTTGGCGAGTTGTGTTGGTTTGATGGAAACCACGTCCTCGACCACGTCTAGCAGGCGTGGCTGATCCTCTGCCACGTCCTCGAAAGGGCTGAGGTCTAAAGGATCTGAACGAAGGTCCAGCGTACCTTCTTCTTGGCGCAGGTGGAGGCAATGGTAAGAACACAGACTTACCTCCCGTAGCCTCCTTAATCCATGCGTCCAATTCTGGCCCAAACAACTTCTTGCCATCGTAAGGCAACGCCTCTATACTTCGTTTGACCTCTGCCTCCGCCTGATAAGTACGCAGGTAGAGTGCTCTTCGTGCCGTAACTAGCGAAGATGAAATACGAGAAGTGAGCTGACAGACGTCAGTGGACGCTGTACAGAGATACTCTACAGCCTCAATCATTTGATTTACCTGAATTATCTGGTTTTCGTCCTGTAAAACAGATTTGAGTTCTGTAAGCCATATTATGAGCGCCTTAGTTACCCAAATGCCAACCAATCCAGGTCTTAGCATCACACCTGCTGCTACATACATGCTTTTTAGCATAGTTTCTATCTTGCGATCTGAAGGATCTTTAAGCGTAGTAGCTGCTGGCACTGGTATGGTTAATTTCTTGGTAAGCTTTGACACTGAAGAATCAACTATTGGTGGATTCTCCCATGTACACGTTACCGAGTCTGGAAAAGGATAACTAGACTTAAATCTGCGAGGTATAGAAAACCGTTTATCTGGATTCTGTCTTGTTTCTACTAACATCTGATTTAGAGAATCCGACACAGGAAAACTTACTGGCGTCTTCCGTCGTTTAGTAAATACGACCTGATCATTGGTGAGAGGCTGTTCAGCTTCAGGAAACCTTAGCGACTGCCGTACCGCTCTGATGAGATCATCAATGCCGGAACTGTTAACATCCTCGCCATCTGACTCCACTTCGCCCTCCTCACCCTCATCGTGTTCCGTGAGGTCTGGGATGGAATCGTCAGAATGCAACATAGCAGACACTGGAAAATCATAAGACATATGAAAATTATCCCGTTTGCCCAAAATGGATTTGGACCGTACGCAAGGCTGAGACGCCTCCGGTAGTTCTGGCGGTCTCACCCTAGACTCAGATCTTAACGTTTCTCGTTCCAGACGAGCCGCGGTCATTTCTGTCTGAAATCTCTCCAGTACATTTACTAACATACCCCACGGAGGGTCCGGTGAGGAAATTGGTTGTAAAACAGGAGGCGAAATGGTATTCTGAACGGAATCCACAAAACATACTGTACATGTGGCAGATCCATCCGGTAACACACTGCCACATACTTTGCAAATATGCTTTTTAGTTTTTGCTGGTGCCTTACTCATTATGGCGACAGACAATACAATACACAAAAAACAGACACTTGCACGACTCAGTAAAATAGCAGTAAGGTGTCTCTGTATATAAATCTGGCCAAGTGCAGTACACGTGGCCAGTACTATGAAATTTGATCCCAAATTCCCACTAACACCCCTGTGCCTCCGGTGGTGTAGAGATGTAAGACAGGAATCTTCTGGAATCACAGAGGAAGATACAGGAAGCATGTTAAAAATGGCTGCCATGTTATACTTATACATATAATCACAGTGCTGGTTACATTCACTGATTATACTGTAACAATTCCCCTGCTGCTGCAATATTTCTCTGCTTTATTATTATTGTCCCCCATGTAAAGGCTGCCTGCTCTTTTAGGCAGCCTTTACAGCGGCAGCGCAGCGTGTGGGCCCCCAGCGGGTATCGTAGAGCGCTATGTGCCTCGTGTTTCCCAGCGGTGGGCTCCTGTATAATAGCTGGCGGTCAGCTAATCAAGCTAGCGCTGCGGCGGGCGGCGGCCTGTGAGAGTCGATCAGAGGTGCCTGCACGGAGGTCTGTGGCCGAACGTGCGGGCGCCTGAGCGGGGAGAGCCGCGGTGCCTGCACGGAGGTCTGTGGCCGAACGTGCGGGCGCCTGAGCGGGGAGAGCCGCGGTGCCTGCACGGAGGTCTGTGGCCGAACGTGCGGGCGCCTGAGCGGGGAGAGCCGCCTGAGAGGGGAGAGCAGCGCGTCATCAAACACTATGTCCCCACACGTCGGGGCGGCAGCGGGAGCTGACCGCCCCGTTTCACATACCTTACTCCTGCAGACGTGCGGAGGCTCCGACGGGGCTTTTCAGTAAGCGCCGGCCAGCCAGTGCAGGAGGATGTGAGGGCTGTGAGGGAGCTCTTTCAGAGAGGCCCGACACGCCCGTGCTGCTATCAGCAGCTGCACTATCCCTGACCCTGCCTTTTGGAAGGGGGAAAGGGATGTGTACAAATAGTAGAAAAAATAAAAATAAAAATAAAAGTTTCTTCAACAAAACCGTGACTTCAGGTATTAAGCTGCTACCACGTTCAGCACAGAAAAAACACTGAGTAAGTGCTCAGGGATATGGAGGGGTGGAGTGTTACTAATTTAAATATTCAGTGCTGTTTCCTACGGAAGCCCGTCCATATCCCAAGAGTACTCCAGTGACCCCTAGTGGATGAAAAAGAAAATGTGTTACCCTAAGCTCCTTCGAGCTTAATACCATCCAAGTTAAATTTGTTCACTAAGCTCCCTTGAGCTTACAACAACCCAGGTAAAACTGCTCTGGGTGGGCGTCCAGTGCCCCCTATGGATTCAAAGAAAAGGATTTACCTGGTAAGTACCAAAATCCTATTTTCTTTATCATCCACTAGGGGTCACTGGAGTACTCTTGGGACGTACCAAAGCTTCCCTCGTGGGCGGGAGAGCTGTTTGATACTTGTAACAGTAGGCAGCCAAAGCTAAATGCTGATGGCGCCACCATTCATAACGTGTAAACGTGCACAAACGTGGTGCACTAAAGGCTATGTAGCCGCGTCGTAGACGCTCCACGACCCGCTGGGTGTGACATTCCCACAGAACCTGTGGGATGCTATTACTGACGTAGGCGATTGTAACTTAGCCTTAAAGTAAGCCTGACTTGTAGTCATTATTATCCAACCGGATAAAATCTGCTGAGAAACTGGCTAACCCCAGTTTGCAGTATCATATAGAACAAACAACGTATTCATATCACGTACTACATATATAAACGCGTAACGCGTGTACCACATTCAGAATTTTAGAATGTGCTGTCCCCACAGGAACCACTATTGGTATATTGATGTGAAGAATACGAAAGCGGATTTCGTCGGAAGATCTGCTTTGTAATGAGAAAACTCAAATACGGTGGCTTGGAATACAAGGCACCCAAATATGAAAACAAAATCCTTGCCGAAGCACCCTTGGCGAAGCCAAGGCTAGAAGAAAAATGTTTTCCAAAGTGAGAACTTAATACCCATTTGTTGTAAGGGTTCAAAAATATGAAACTTAATTCCCATTTGTTGAAAGGATTCCAAAATATGAAAACTAAGAAATCTGAACCCAACCTCAAATCGCCTGGCGCTGTAGGTGGGATAAATAGAGTCTGAACTTTGGTGACACCTTGTAGAAAGATGTTTACAGACGTAAATAGAGGCAAACGCTTTGAAAATAAGTTTACCACACAGATACCTGCACTCTTAGTGCAGATGAACGCAGTTTTCCATCCCATCCCGTTTAACAGAATACGGGTACTTGAAGTATGATGTTGGAAACTTCCGAGGTTTATAACCTATGTAAGCACACAAAATTTTTTTTTTTTTTAATTATGAGCTGCCTTAAGCGGCTTACTATTTCGTAACATGGTTGGTATAACCGATACTGTAATTCTCTATTTTTTAAGAGAGCGGTCTGAACTCTCACCCCGTCAACCGCAGCTGCGGTACATAGATAATAGGTACATAGGTAACTATGGGTAAAAGAACGTTCCGTGATGTAACAGGTTGGCCGTATTATGAGCGGGCCAAGATCGTGTGCAAATATTACTTGAAAATTCGAGAAGCAAACTTCTCCGAAACCCATGAGATACCACCAGTATGACTGTGACGAACTGTCTTCTGATCCGTTTTGGCAACGAAGAGAGAAGCGGAAAATGGTGGAGCCAGATACACGATGCTGAATGACCCCATGAATGTGATGTACACATACTGAGCTTTTGTAATTGTGGCGAGATGCCATTATGTATACTTGGGGTAACCGCCTTCTGTGGACTCACATATGAAACACCTCTGGATTTAATGTCCAGTTTTCAAGATCCAAACCCTGACGGGTGAGATCTTTTGTCTAACAAATGTCCACTCACGGATTGATGTCTTGACATTTTCACATAATGGCGTTCTGAGCCATTGAAGATTTGAGTTACCTGCCGCATTGCCATGCGGCTTCTTGGTTTTCACTGGTTGTTGTGTATGCAACTGCCGTTGCTTTGTTTGACTGCTTAAGGGCAGCGTGAGCCAGGCATGAAAAAACTAAATTACATGAAACTCACGGTTGTTCCTGTCCACAGAAATCTTTAGTAAAAAGCGAAAGATTTATTCGTTCTGAAGAGAACCCAGAGTCTATCCCTGGTCAGACTGAAAACGAATCATTTATTGCATTGTAAAATGCACAGAGTTCTAGGACATTTATCTATTGCATTGTAAAATGCACAGAGTTCTAGGACATTTATTGACAGCAATCTGTCGTGTTTTAGAACCTTTGCGTTGAAAACACATCTTTATTCTTAATAAGTGAATACACCAATGTACCGCTGTGCGTGTACCGTTCTTTGATTTACCTTATCTATAATCTTACCTAGGAATTGACATCGTTTAGACCGACTTAGATGTGATTGTTTTCGAACTTAATCTGCTACCGCAGTATACCTTAGTAGCGCAAGATAGAGGAACTTTGTTGATACATAGTTCTTATGTGAGATGAGCGATTATTCCAACATCACTTTGGTAAATACCGGAAGCGATAAGCAACGGTATAAATGAAATGGTTAATGGTTGTGGCGATTTGCAAACGCTAGAACCTGTGATGAAGAAACCGGACTGGGTAAATACGCATTGTGAAGATCAAATGCAATTATACAATTTTGTGGCTGCAATAAGCAAAAACTAACTGCAGAAAATCCATTTTCTAACTGTAGTAAATGACTTGCTGATTGATATTGCAACGGAGCTGTTTGATTTTGCTCAAACAGACGGGAATAAGTAATTTTGACTCTGTTGGCGTACTATTGCCTGGTTTATAAACCAGCAAAGACTAAATGACAACCTGCCAAACCGTTCGCCAGAAGCAGTTTTGTACTCTAAGCTGTAAATAGCGGAGACATATATGAGTTGAAGTCATGAAACCTCGCAAATGTAACCTGAAAAGACGCACTTCCACAATTGTAAAAGAGGTCATCAAACCACTGGCTTGCTGACTGTAACGTCCTGTCGTTACAAGGCGTGAGTGATTTTTATAAAGGAATAAAACGCCGTTACAAGTATATTGTATGCGCTAATGGCAGAATATCGTAAAGGGATAAAATGTCGTTACACATATATCCAATTTAGGAGCAAACAAGCTCTGGCCTTGTCGCGCTTAACTAGCGACAATTGAAAATAACCGGCGTTAGCAAAAGCTTTACAGATATACTCTGCAGCTTCTTTTAACCGTGATCGGCATGGTTTCATACATAGATTCTAGTGACCCAAATGTATCTGTGGTTTTTATAATGTTTGACAGAAACGCATATACCAATGGCGGATCGCGTCCTTTTGGAAACGATTATGTATGGTTGTCCAAAACCCCGCACTATCTGAATGCTGGACTAATGTACCCTTCTCACTTGTAGTTATCGGTGTGAGATTTGACATAGAATCGTGCATTAAATTATAAGACTAGTGAAATAAACACTCTGGTACCCAAAGGAAAATTGTCACTTTGGAAAGATTGTCTTTTGTTAGCGCTGGCGGAGTTATTCTGAGACTCCGATTACCGCTGTTTTAATTTGAATTGCCAATGTTAACATGTTCTTGCTGGTGTAGTAGGTAAAAGTTTTTAGTCTGCACTAGAGCCTTATTCGCTATGTAGACAGACATCATAATAGGCAACAGACAGACACTTGCACGACTTAATAACATTATTATATGGCATATATATCTATATATATATGTTATTGCTGAACAGCATATTTATTAGGAAACTAAAGTCTTTATGTGAAAAGCAGTTCACATGGGCATGAAACCCGAACCAAATTCCTACTAACACCCCTGCGCCTTCTGGTGGCTTAAAGATGTAGGGCAGGAATGTTCTAGAATTATCTTGAACTAAAAAATTCCCACTAACACCCCTGCGCCTCCTTGTGGAGTAGAGGTGTATGGTCTGGAATTATAACTGGAAAACCAGCAATGATTAAAATGGCCGTCATGCCATGCTTTCCCAGAAAATCACAGTACAGGTTACCTGCTGCAGTTTTAATATAGGCTTAATAGCCTATTATACAGTTTGCATTTATTCAAATAATATGAGCACTGCCTGCAGTGTATTTATCTTGCAACTGTAACCAAAAATAACAGAAAACATGGTTAAACGTGCAATAGGTTATGCCACTGATAACCTATTGCCAGCCAAAGCCTCATATATATATTATATATATATACACAAAGTGTTTACACATATAATCACAGTTCATACTGATATTATAGACAGTTTCGCCAGCAAAAGCTTCATTATATGTATATATATATAAAACGTGCTGAAACATCACAGTACACAGTGTACATTGTTTAACGTGCTGCGCTGCTTGTGTATTTTGAACCCCTGCAGCCTTTGCTGCTGCTATGGGTATTATTCCCCCCCCCCCCCCTGCATCCCTTACCTGCAGCGTACGGAGATCGGGAGCAGGGAGAGCAGGAGAGCCTGAATCTATCGCCGGGGAGCCGTCCGGCAGCTGCTTCCTACAGCAGTACACAGTCTCCCTGTGTCTGCGGTGTCTCTCTGGAAGAGTGGCCTGCGTCCTTTAGTGACGTGCGGCCGCTCTCTTTAGTAGAGGAGCGTCTCGGCGGCGAGTAGCGGTGCCGGGCCAGCAGAGCAGTGAGAGCGGCCGGCGTCTGAGTGGCGTGCGGCCGCTCTGCTTAGTTGAGCGCCCGGAGAATGGCGTGTAACGGTGCCGCATCAGAGCAGTGAGAGCGGCCGGCGTCTGAGTGACGTGCGGCCGCTCTGCTTAGTTCAGCCCAGGAGAATGTCGGTGGCGTGTAGCGGTGCCGTGCCCTCAGAGCAGTGAGAGCGGCCGGCGTCTGAGTGACGTGCGGCCGCTCTGCTTAGTACAGCGCACGGAGATTCTCGTACCGGGCCATCAGCGCAGTGAGAGCGGCCAACGTCTGAGTGACGTGCGGCCGCTCTGCGCATCGTTCAGCAAGACCTTCAGCGGCGTGCTCTTTCTACAGTATAACACTCACGTGCTCAGCGGCTATGGCATTTCTACAGTATAACACTCACACACAGCAGGGCGGCAGCGTGAGCTGACCGCCCTGACACTCATACCTTGTGCCGCCTTCTCTTCTCTCTGCAAGCTCCGTTTCAGCCTCATCTTGGCTGTGACGGAGCTTCTGTAAGCTCCTTGCAGCTGTAGATCCTTCCAGCTCTTTGTCTTATCCTGGCTGTGACGGAGCTTCTTTCTGTAAGCTCCGTTCAGTTTGCAGGAGACAGTGGCTGCCTGTGGCTGTGAGGGTGCTCTTTGTGAGGACCGACACGCCATGCGCTTGCCTATAGCGCCTGTGGCTGTGAGGGTGCTCTTTGTGAGGACCGACACGCCATCCGCTGCCTTGCAGCGGCACCATCCCGGACCCATGTTTTTCCATAAACTGAGACGGGAAGTGTAAAAATTAAAAATAAAAATAAAAATCTGAAAAGTGGCCATTGCCACAAGCCGATGTTCATCTGTGAGCACCGAAAAAACACTGGCAAAGTACACTGAGGTACTTGGGGATATGGAGGGGGGGGGAGAGTCCTAAATTTGAATATTCAGTGCCTTTGTTCGGCTACGCCCGTCCATATCCCAAGAGTACTCCAGTGACCCCTAGTGGATGATAAAGAAATCCGCTTTCCCGTTCCACCGGTATAAACATGGCTGAGATGGCCGTGGCATCTTTCTGCCTCGATAAGTATCTTGGAAACCTCTCTCCTTGCTGCTCTTCCACCTCGTCGTTCTGTACACCACTAAAGTGGCATTGTCCGACAGTACTTGAATGTCCTGATTGTAGTAGATGGGAGGCCTGATGTAGAGCATTGTAAATTGCAGTCAGTTTTAAGATATTTATGGAGACTTATGTGGTCTCAGGACTAACCGCACTAACGTCTTGATTCCTCTGGCTCTTTCCAGAGGAAGAACTCTGAGATACTGTGTCCAGAATCATACACAGAAACTGAAAATAGGATTTTGGTACTTATCAGGTAAATCCTTTTCTTTGAATCCATAGGGGGCACTGGAGTACTCTTAGGATATGGACAGCTTCCACAGGAAAAGGGGCACTGAATATTTAAATTTAGAACACTCCACCCCTCCATATCCCAGAGTACCTCAGTGTTTTTTACTGAGCCGAACAGGAGCTATAGAGAGGTTGACAATGGAGTATTACATATAACATAACGGACAACAATGAAGTTGACACATAACGTTACTGACAACTAAACAGTTGACACCATAACCAGCACTTGATAATTTGAACCAGTCGGTGAGAGTGTGTTACCATAAGATCCCCTGAACTTACCAGAAACCAGGTAAAACTGCTCTGGGTGGGCGTCCAGTGCCCCCTATGGATTCAAAGAAAAGGATTTACCTGGTAAGTACCAAAATCCTATTTTCTTTTTCATCCACTAGGGGTCACTGGAGTACTCTTGGGACGTACCCAAGCTTCCCCCTTGGGCGGGAGAGCTGTTTGGCACCTGTAACACTAGGCGGCCAAAGCTAGATGCTGATGCCGCAAACGTATCAAACTTGTAAAAGCGCACAAACGTGTGCACTGATGACCATGTAGCCGCACGGCAAAGCTGCGTCGTAGAAGCTCCACGACCAGCTGCCCATGAAGTTCCCACAGAACGTGTGGAATGAGCTGTTACTGATGTAGGCGGCTGTAACCTAGCATGAAGGTAAGCCTGACGTATAGTCAGTTTTATCCATCTGGATAAGGTCTGCTTAGACGCTGGCCAACCCATCTTGGCAGCATCATAGAGAATAAACAATGTATCCGTCTTACGAACTGTAGACGTTCGGGATACATAAACGCGTAATGCGCGTACCACATCCAAAGTTCCAGAAGTTCCTGTTAACACAGGAACTACTATTGGTTGATTGATGTGAAAAGATGACACTACCTTTGGTAAGAAAGCGGGATTCGTCCGAAGTTCCGTTCTGTCATCATGATTCACTAAATACGGTGGCTTGCATGACAAGGCACCCAAATCTGAAACACGCCTTGCCGAAGCTAAGGCTAGAAGAAAATAAGAATTTACTTACCGATAATTCTATTTCTCGTAGTCCGTAGTGGATGCTGGGGACTCCGTCAGGACCATGGGGTTTAGCAGCTCCGCAGGAGACAGGGCACAATAATAAAAGCTTTAGGATCAGGTGGTGTGCACTGGCTCCTCCCCCTATGGCCCTCCTCCAAGCCTCAGTTAGGATACTGTGCCCGGACGAGCGTGCATAATAAGGAAGGATATTGAATCCCGGGTAAGACTCATACCAGCCACACCAATCACACCGTACAACCTGTGATCTGAACCCAGTTAACAGTATGATAACAACGAAGGAGCCTCTGAAAAGATGGCTCACAACAAGAATAACCCGATTTTTGTAATAATAACTATGTACAAGTATTGCAGACAATCCGCACTTGGGATGGGCGCCCAGCATCCACTACGGACTACGAGAAATAGAATTATCGGTAAGTAAATTCTTATTTTCTCTAACGTCCTAAGTGGATGCTGGGGACTCCGTCAGGACCATGGGGATTATACCAAAGCTCCCAAACGGGCGGGAGAGTGCGGATGACTCTGCAGCACCGAAAGTGAGAACTCCAGGTCCTCCTCAGTCAGGGTGTGCCCCTGACCAAGTAGCAGCTCGGCAAAGTTGTAAAGCCGAGACCCCTCGGGCAGCCGCCCAAGATGAGCCCACCTCCTTGTGGAATGGGCTTTTACTGATTTTGGCTGTGGCAAGGCTGCCACAGAATGTGCAAGCTGAATTGTACTACAAATCCAGCGAGCAATCGTCTGCTTAGAAGCAGGAACACCCATCTTGTTGGGTGCATACAGGCTAAACAGCGAGTCAGATTTTCTGACTCCAGTCGTCCTGGAAACGTATATTTTCAGGGCCCTGACAACGTTAAGTAACTTGGAGTCCTCCAAGTCCCTAGTAGCCGCAGGTACCACAATAGGTTGGTTCATGTGAAAAACAGAAAACACCTTAAGGAGAAATTGAGGACGAGTCCTCAATTCTGCCCTGTCAGAATAAAAAATTAAGTAAGGGCTTTTATATGATAAAGCCGCCCATTCTGACACACGCCTGGCTGAAGCCAGGGCTAATAGAATTTTCACCTTCCATGTGAAATATTTTAATTCCACAGTGGTGAGTGGATCAAACCAATGTGACTTTAGGAAAGTCAAAACAACATTGAGATCCCAAGGTGCCACTGGGGGCACAAAAGGAGGCTGTATATGCAGTACCCCTTTTACAAACGTCTGAACTTCAGGCACTGAAGCCAGTTCTTTCTGGAAGAAATTCGACAGGGTCGAAATTTGAACCTTAATGGACCCTAATTTTAGGCCCATAGACAGTCCTGTTTTCAGGAAATGTAGGAAACGACCCAGTTGGAATTCCTCTGTAGGGACCTTCTTGGCCTCACACCACGCAACATATTTTCGCCCAATGCGGTGAAAATGTTTTGCGATTACATCCTTCCTGGCTTCGACCAGGGTAGGGATGACTTCATCTGGAATGCCCTTTCAGGATCCGGCGTTCAACTGCCATGCCGTCAAACGCAGCCGCGGTAAGTCTTGGAACAGACAAGGCCCCTGCTGGAGCAGGTCCTCTCTTAAAGGTAGAGGCCACGGTTCTTCCGTGAGCATCTCTTGAAGTTCCGGGTACCAAGTCCTTCTTGACCCATCCGGAACCACGAGTTTCGTTCTTACTCATCTCCTTCTTATGATTCTCAGTACTTTTGGTATGAGATGCATAGGAGGGAACACATACCCTGACTGGTACACCCACAGTGTTACCAGAGCGTCCACCGCTATTGCCTGAGGGTCCCTTGACCTGGCGCAATATCCGTCTAGTTTTTTGTTCAGGCGGGACGCCATCATGTCCACCTTTGGTTTTTCCCAACGGTTTACAATCATGTGGAAGACTTCCCGCTGAAGTCCCCACTCTCCCGGGTGGAGGTTATGCCTGCTGAGGAAGTCTGCTTCCCAGTTTTCCACTCCCGGAATTAACACTGCTGAGAGTGTTATCACATGATTTTTCGCCCAGCGAAGAATCCTTGCAGTTTCTGCCATTTCCCTCCTGCTTCATGTGCCGCCCTGTCTGTTTACGTGGGCGACTGCCGTGATGTTGTCCCACTGGATCAATACCGGCTGACCTTGAAGCAGAGGTCTTGCTAAGCTTAGAGCCTTGTAAATTGCCCTTAGCTCCAGTATATTTATGTGGAGAGAAGTCTCCAGACTTGATCACACTCCCTGGAAATTTTTTCCTTGTGTGACTGCTCCCCAGCCACTCAGGCTGGCATCCGTGGTCACCAGGACCCAGTCCTGAATGTCGAATCTGCGGCCCTTTCATAGATGAGCACTCTGCAGCCACCGCAGAAGAAAACACCCTTGTCCTTGGAGACAGGGTTATCCGCTGATGCATCTGAAGATGCGATCCGGACCATTTTCCCAGCAGATTCCACTGAAAGGTTCTTGCGTGAAATCTACCGAATGGGATCGCTTTGTAAGAAACCACCATTTTTCACAGGACCCTTGTGCAATGATGCACTGATACTTTTCCTGGTTTTAGGAGGTTCCTGACTAGCTCGGATAACTCCCTGGCCTTCTTCTCCGGGAGAAAACATCCTTTTCTGGACTGTGTCCAGAATCATTCCTAGGAACATTAGACGTGTCGTCGGAAAAAGCTGCGATTTTGGAATATTTAGAATCCACTCGTGCTGTCGTAGAACTACTTGAGATAGTGCTACTCCGACCGCCAACTGTTCTCTGGACCTTGCCCTTATCAGGAAAGCGTCCATATTTCTTTTAGGAAGAATCATCATTTCGGCCATTACCATGGTAAAGACCCGGGGTGCCGTAGACAATCCAAACGGCAGCGTCTGAACTGATAGTGACAGTTCTGTACCACGAACCTGAGATACCCTTGGTGAGAAGGGCAAAATTTGGACATGTAGGTAAGCGTCCCTGATATCCAGTGACACCATATCGTCCTGGTTCGCTATCACTGCTCTGAGTGACTCCATCTTGATTTGAACCCTTGTATGTAATTGTTCAAATCTTTTAGATCTCACCGAGCCGTTTGGCTTCAGTACCATAATATAGTGTGGAATAATACCCCTTCCCTTGTTGTAGGAGGGGTACTTTGATTATCACCTGCTGGGAATACAGCCTGTGAATTTTTTCCCAATACTGCCTCCCTGTCGGAGGGAGACGTTGGTAAAGCAGACTTCAGGAACTTGTGAGGGGAAGACGTCTCGAATTTCCAATGTACACCTGGGATACTACGTGTAGGATCCAGGAGTCCACTTGCGAGTGAGCCCTCTGCGTGCTGAAACTCTTGAGATGACCCCCCACCGCACCTGAGTCCGCTTGTATGGCCCCAGCGTCATGCTGCGGACTTGGCAGAAGCTATGGAGGACTTCTGTTCCTGGGAATGGGCTGCCTACTGCAGTCTTCTTCCCTTTCCTCTAACCCTGGGCAGATATGACTGGCCTTTTGCCCGCCTGCCTTTATGGGTACGAAAGGACTGAGACTGAAAAGACTGTGTCCTTTTCTGCTGAGATGTGACTTGGGGTAACAAAAGTGGATTCTCCAGCTGTTGCCATGGCCACCAGGTCCGATGGACCGCCCCTTTATACGGCAATACTTCCATGTGCCGTCTGGAATCTGCATCACCTGACCACTGTCGTGTCTATAAACATCGTCTGGCAGATATGGACATCACATCTACTCTTGATGCCAGAATGCAAATATCCCTCTGCGCATCTCGCATATATAGAAATGCATCCTTAAAATGCTCTATAGTCAATAAAATATTGTTCCTGTCAAGGGTATCAATATTTTCAGTCAGGAAATCCGACCAAGCCCCCCCAGCGCTGCACATCCAGGCTGAGGCGATTGCTGGTCGTAGTATAACACCAGTATGTGTGTATATACTTTTTAGGATATTTTTCAGCTTCCTATCAGCTGGCTCCTTGAGGGCGGCCGTATCTGGAGACGGTAACGCCACTTGTTTTTATAAGCGTGTGAGCGCCTTATCCACCCTAAGGTGTGTTTCCCAACTCGCCCTCACTTCTGGCGGGAAAGGGTATACCTCCAATAATTTTCTATCGGAGGAAACCCACGTATCATCACACACTTTAATTTATCTGATTCAGGAAAAACTACAAGTAGATTATTCCCACCCTACATAATACCCTTATTTGTGGTAGTTGTAGTATCAGAAATATGTAACACCTCCTTCATTGCCCTTAACATGTAACGTGTGGCCCTAAAGGAAAATACGTTTGTTTCTTCACCGTCGACACTGAAGTCAGTGTCCGTGTCTGTGTCGACCACTGAGGTAAATGGGCGTTTTTACAAGCCCCTGACGGTGTCTGAGACGCCTGGACAGGTACTAATTTGTTTGCCAGCCGTCTCATGTCGTCAACCGACCTTACATCGTGTTGACATTATCACGTAGTTCCTAAATAAGCCATCCATTCCGGTGTCGACTCCCTAGAGAGTGACATCACCAATACAGGCAATTTGCTCCGCCTCCTCACCAACATCGTCCTCCTACATGTCGACACACACGTACCGACACACAGCACACACACAGGGAATGCTCTGATAGAGGACAGGACCCCACTAGCCCTTTGGGGAGACAGAGGGAGAGTTTGCCAGCACACACCAAAAACGCTATAATTATACAGGGACAACCCCTTATACAAGTGTTTTCCCTTATAGCATTTTCACATATGTAATCATATCGCCAAATAAGTGCCCCCCCTCTCTGTTTTAACCCTGTTTCTGTAGTGCAGTGCAGGGGAGAGCCTGGGAGCCTTCCTCACAGCAGAGCTGAGCAGGAAAATGGCGCCGTGTGCTGAGGAGAATAGGCCCCGCCCCCTAAAACGGCGGGCTCTTCTCCCGGAGTTTGTGAGATCTGGCAGGGGTTAAATACATCCATATAGCTTCAAGGGCTATATGTGATGTATTTTAGCCATAAAAAGGTATAATACATTGCTGCCCACGGCGCCCCCCCCAGCGCCCTGCACCCTCAGTGACCGCCGGTATGAAGTGTGCTGACAACAATGGCGCACAGCTGCAGTGCTGTGCGCTACCTTATGAAGACTGAAAGTCTTCTGCCGCCTGTTTCTGGACCTCTGGACCTCTTCAACTTCGGCATCTGCAAGGGGGGTCGGCGGCACGGCTCCGGGACGAACCCCAGGGTGAGACCTGTGTTCCGACTCCCTCTGGAGCTAATGGTGTCCAGTAGCCTAAGAAGCAAATCCATCCTGCACGCAGGTGAGTTTACTTCTCTCCCCTAAGTCCCTCGTAGCAGTGAGCCTGTTGCCAGCAGGACTCACTGAAAATAAAAAACCTAACTTAAACTTTTATTCTAAGCAGCTCAGGAGAGCCACCTAGATTGCACCCTTCTCGGCCGGGCACAAGAATCTAACGGAGGCTTGGAGGAGGGTCATAGGGGGAGGAGCCAGTGCACACCACCTGATCCTAAAGCTTTTATTATTGTGCCCTGTCTCCTGCGGAGCCGCTAAACCCCATGGTCCTGACGGAGTCCCCAGCATCCACTTAGGACGTTAGAGAAAAATTGTTTTCCAAGTGAGAAACTTTATATCCACTTGCTGTAAGGGTTCAAAATATGAAGACTGTAAGAAATCTAAAACCAGATTCAAGTCCCATGGCGCTGTAGGTGGAATGAATGGAGGCTGTACTCTGAGGACACCTTGCAGAAAAGTGTGTACCGACGGCAATAGAGCCAATCGTCTTTGAAAATAAATTGACAACGCAGATACCTGCACCTTTAGTGTAGATAAACGCAGTCCTCCATCTAACCCCGTCTGTAGAAATAACAAAAGACGGGATAACTTGAAAGATGATGTCGGAAACTTCCGAGCTTCACACCAACCTATATAGGCACGCCAAATTCTGTAATAATGAGCTGCCGTAACTGGCTTCCCAGCTCGTAACATGGTTGGTATAACAGATTCTGGAATGCCCTCTCTTCTTAAGAGTGCGGTCTCAATAGCCACCCCGTCAAACGCAGCCGCACTAAATTGGGGTAAAGGAACGGACCCTTTTGTAACAAGTCCGGACGTAGTGGGAGCGGCCAAGGATCGTCTGCGAGTAGTCCGTGGAGATCCGAGAACCAAGCTCTCCGAGGCCAATAAGGCGCCACTAGTATGACTGTGACAGACTCTCTTTTGATCCGTTTTAGCACCAGAGGGGAGCAGGGGAAACGGTGGAAACAGATACACTAGGCTGTACGGCCAAGCGATTGTGACAGCATCCACCGCCACTGCCTTTGGATCTCTCGTTCTGGACACATACTGGTGCGTTTGGTGATTGTGGCGAGACGCCATCAGGTCCACTTGAGGGTAACCCCACCTCTGGACCAACATGTGAAACACTTCTGGATTTAATGCCCATTCTCCTGGATGAAAATCCCGACGGCTGAGATAATCCGCCTCCCAGTTGTCCACTCCCGGAATGAACACTGCCGACAATATCACCTGGTGGTATTCTGCCCAATTGAGGATTCAAGCTACTTCCCGCATTGCCATGCGGCTTCTCGTTCCTCCTTGTTTGTTGATGTATGCGACTGCCGTCGCGTTGTCTGACTGCACCTGGACAGTCCGAGACCGAAGCATGTGTACTGCTTGTCGTAGCGCATTGTAAATTGCGCGGAGTTCCAGGACATTTATAGACAGCAATCTTTCGTGATCCGCCCAGAGACCCTGGAGCTGACAATTTTGAACTACAGCTCCCCAACCTCTGAGACTCGCGTCCGTCGTTAGAATTATCCAATTCCAGCCGACGAACAGTTTTCCTGCGGTTAAATTGTGTACCTTGAGCCACCAGAGTAGAGGCACCCTTGCCGACAACCTCACCCTGTGGTGAATCTGCAGATGCGAGCCCGACCACTGTGCGAGCACATCCAGTTGAAATGGACGTGAGTGAAATCTTCCGAACTGAAGCGCTTCGAAAGCCGCCACCATTGTTCCTAAGAGGCGAATGCACAAATGTACCGATACTGTGCGTGGCTTGAGCACTAATTGTACCAGATGGCAAATAATCTGTACTTTCTGTTGTGGTAGGTAAATTCTTTGATTTACCGTATCGAGAATCATACCTAGGAATTGAAGTCGTTGAGACGGAATTAGATGTGATTTCTTGAAGTTGACAATCCAACCGTGGTGAATCAGTACATTGTACGTTAGCAGCGCATGTTGGAGGAGCATCTGTTGAGACGGGGCTTTGATGAGCAGATCGTCTAAGTACGGAACTATTGTCACTCCCAGGGATCTGAGATGAGCTATCATCACAGACATCACTTTGGTGAATACCCGAGGCGCTGACGAAAGGCCAAACGGTAGAGCCTGAAACTGGTAATGGTTCTGGCGTATTGCAAACCGCAAGAACCTCTGATGAGGTTGCCAAATCGGAATGTGTAAGTACGCATCCTTGAGATCTAGCGCAAATCATGAATTCCTTTGGCTCTAAATCTGCAATTACTGAGCGCAGAGATTCCATCTTGAATCTGTAGTAAGTGACGTACCGATTGAGACCCTTTAAGTTCAATATTGGCCTGACTGAGCCATCCGGCTTCGGTACCACAAACAGACTGGAATAATAACCCTGACCCTGTTGGTGTACAGGGACCGGAATCAAAACTGCTGAATCCAGTAGGGACTGAATGGCAATTTGCAGAACCGCCCTCTTGTCGTCCGAGAGAGGCAGTCCTGTCTTGAAAAACCGCAGTGGCGGAAACAGTCGAACTCTATTTTGTAACCTCTTAACACTAAATTGCGGATCCACCCATCCGTGGATGTCTGGAACCACGCCAAATCGAACGCCTGAAGGCGTGCTCCCACAATCGGAGAACCGAGATGGGCTGGTAGCCCGTCATGCCACTGGCTTGTCGGTGACCTTAGCGTCCTGACGACTTGTGTTGGTTTGTTGGAAACCACGTCCTCGACCCCGTCTACCAGGCGTGGCTGTTCTTCTGCCACGTCCGCGAAAGGACTGAGGTCTAAAGGATTTGAACGCAGGTCCAGAGTATCTCCGTCTTGGTACCGTTGGAGGCAATGGTAAGAAAACAGACTTTCCTCCCGTGGCTTCAGAAATCCATTTGTCCAATCCAGGACCAAACAACTTCTCGCCACCGTAAGGTAACGCCTCTATACCTCTTTTGACCTCTGCCTCCGCTTGCCAAGAACGCAGCCAGAGAGCTTGTCGTACTGTAACCAGTGACGGAGAAATGCGAGAAGTGAGCTGACAGACGTCAGTAGAAGCTGTACATAGATACTCCGCAGCTTCATACATTTGATCAGCAAGAAGTATAAGGTGATCGTCATGTAGGGCAGACTTGAGTTCTGTTATCCATACTATGAGCGCCTTAGTGACCCAGATGCCAACCAACCCAGGTCTCAGCAGCACTCCTGCTGCTATATACATGGACTTTAGCATAGTTTCTATTTTGCGGTCTGAAGGGTCTTTAAGCGTAGTAGCAGTTGGTACTGGTATGGTTAATTTCTTTGTAAGTTTCGACACAGACGAATCAACCATTGGTGGATTCTCCCATGTACATGTCACAGAGTCTGGAAACGGGTAACTAGACTTAAATCTGCGAGGTATAGAAAACCGTTTATCTGGATTCTGTCGTGTTTCTACTAACATCTTATTAAGAGACTCCGAAACAGGAAAACACATTGGAGTTCTCTGTCGTTTAGTAAATACGACTTCATCATTTGTCAGAGGCTCCTCAGTTTCTGTAAACTTCAGAGACTGACGCACCGCTCTGATGAGATTATCAATGCCTGGGCTGTTAAAATCATCACTATCTGACTCCACTTCTCCCTCCTCACCCTCATCTTGTGTCGTGAGGTCTGACATGGAATAGTCAGAATGCAACATAGTAGAAACTGGTAAATCATAAGACATATGAAATTTATCCCGTCTACCCAAAATGGATTTGGACCTTTCGCAAGGCTGAGACGCCTCCTGTAGTTCTGGCGGTCTCGCCCTAGACTCAGATCTTGCCGCTTCCCGCTCTTGTCGAGCGGCGGTCAATTCTGATTGCAACCCAGCCAGTACATTGGCTAGCATTTCCCATGGAGGGTCTGGGGAGGAAACTGGCTTTAAAACCGGAGCAGAAATTGTATTCGTAACTGAATCCACAAAACATACTTTACATGCGGTAGATCCACCCGGTAACACACTGCTACAGACCTTGCAGTGAACCTGCTTTTTAGTTTTTGCTGGTGCCTTACTCATTATGGAGACAGACAATACAATATACAAAGACAGATAATTGCACGACTCAGTAAAATAGTACTAAGGTGTGTGTGATATATATATCTGGCCAAGTGCAGTACACGTGGCCAGTACTATGAAATGTGATCCCAAATTCCCACTAACACCCCTGCGCCTCCGGTGGAGTAGAGATGTAGTACTGGAACGTTCTGGAATCACAACAGGAAGACAAAGGAAGCATGGTTAAAATGGCTGCCATGCTTAAACTTATAGTCACAGTACAGGTTATAATCTTTTAAACGGATATATAACCCTGTATCAAAATCCTATGTATATTATCTCTGCAGCCTAGCATACTGCTGCTGCTTGTCCCCCCTCGTGCATCTGCTTGTCCCCTCGTGCAGCTCCTTTCAGCCTGTAATGGTGCCGTGATTCCTCCCCCCCTGTATGCTCCGTTGCGGAGGCAGTATGCAGGGCGGGCAGCGTTAGTGTGGGGCGGGCAGCGTTAGTGTGGGGCGGCCAGCGGGAGCCGGGTAGCGGGACGCGCTGGAAACAGACAGCGGGAGGTGGGGAGCGCAGCTCTTCAAAGCGGGTCTGAGCAGCGGCGGCGGCCGGAGCAGCGGCGGCGGGCAGGCTGTATAAGCAACCAAGCGGCCAGGGCGGGCAGCGGTAGTATGGGGCGGCCAGCGTTAGCTTTAAAGAAAACATTGTCCCCACACAGCGGGGCGGCAGCATGAGCTGACCGCCCCGACGAACATACCTGGACTCCTGTGGTGAGGCTCCGACGGGGCTTCTCTGTAAGCACCGGCCAGCCTTTCTGCAGGATGTCTGCTCTGGCTGTGAGGGTGCTCTTTTAGTGAGGACCGACACGCCACAGCTGCTTGTAGCAGCTTCCACTATCCCTGACCCTGGCCTTTTGGAAGGGGGAAAGGGATGTGGTGTGAAAAAAAAATTAAAATATTCAAAATAATTGTGGACTAAGCCACACAAACCTGTTGCTACTTGAGCACAGAAAAAACACTGAGGTACTCTGGGATATGGAGGGGTGGAGTGTTCTAAATTTAAATATTCAGTGCCCCTGTTACTGTGGAAGCCGTCCATATCCTAAGAGTACTCCATATCCTTTGAGTACTCCAGTGACCAAGAGTACTCCAGTGTCCCCTATGGATGAAAAAGAAATCTCTGAATTGGCTTAAAGTGGGATTTACGTATATCGAGAATCCCCACGTAATGTCTTAGTATGAGATTTGTGAATGGCCATATTGGAACGTGAAGGCAGGCCTTCTTGATATCCAAGGATACCAAGAACTCTCCTTGTTCCAGTCCTGTAATGACTGCCCTAGCGAATTCCTTGTTAAAGTTGAAGACCCTTAGGGTTCAGGGACTTGCTTCAGGAAGGGTCCGACCGACTCATTCAGTCTCGGAACTACCAAACAGGTTGGAATAGAATCCCTTGTTTGCTGACTAGTTGGAACGAAGACAAATACCTGTGCTTGCAGGATTCTGTGTATGGCCTCCCGTAGGGATACCAGTCTTTCGAGGAAAACTGGTAAACTTGAAAAGAAAGCCTGTGAGGTAGGTACTCTATTTTGTATCCATGGGTGTTAAACCAGGCATCTTGGTAGGAGCTTTCCCATGTGACTGAAATGTCTTAGGCGTGCTCCTACACGGAGATCCTCTAGGTGCGGAGAAAGAGCGTCATGCTGTAGGTTTTGCCTGTAACAGCTGATTTCCGTCTCCTGCCTTCTGGGGCTATGGGCTATAATTGAGGCTCCTTAATGGGACCAACTCGAACAAAGCTTACTTGAGCTTACTTGCAAGTGAGTTCTTGTGAGATGAGTCACTGAGGACATTCAGCTGTCTCTCTAACAACATGAAAGGAATGGCTGCAATTAAGGCCGTCTAGCCAGTGAGATGAAGGGGAAATAAGTGGATTTGTCAGCAGTAACTTGTGAACCACTTATTTAAATCCCCCCCAAACAAAACCACCAATATATGGAAGGCTATTTACCTCTCATTTGGACTCAGCTGCCCACTTACAAAGCTACAAGGCTCTGTGGGCAGAGACAGCCACTGATGTTATTCGAGAGTTAATCAGGCCTATTTTCATAGTGAACACACAATAGTTTGCTGATTCCTTCTGTGCTATACAGGATTGCTTCTGAAATACTGTACAAAGTGTTCCTGTGGCGATTTATAAGTTTACACAGCCAGTCTGTGCACTCCTGTCTGCCAGCAGCTCTCTTTATACAGAGTTGTGCGACAGGAGTGCGTTCATGCCGCCACCTGAACCGGGACCCCCGCTACTCGGGGCCCCCAGTTTCTACTCACCATTCTTCTTAAGGGCTCTACACACTGGCCAATATTACTAAAAGATATGAACAATCTTGTTCATTAATGAACGAGATACCTTTCATATATTTCAGTGTGGAGGCAGCACCGATGAACGATACGCGGCCCCGCGCTCGTTCATCGTTGGTGCCCTGTCGCTTGTGCATGCAGGACAATATGGACGATCTCGTCAATATTTGCATGCACTGCTATGGAGCCGGGTGACGGGGGGAGTGAAGAAACTTCACTCTCCCCACCGCCGCCGGGTCGCCCATCTGCCGTATCGGCGGTCAGGCAGCTCGGCGGCGGGTCATGCAGTGTGTAGGGCCCTTTATTTTCAGCTCTGTTAAAGGTGTCGGCAGGCTGCGGTCCTAGCACTAGCCCTCAATCTGACAGCGGTGCGAGTAACCACAGGACGGATGTCCTGTCAGCCGTGGACCCGGGGCCATACCTCTATATTAGGTATGAATGGGTCCCCCCCTAAGTCTCACGAAGCAGACAGGTAGTTGCCAGCTGCACTGCCTGAAAATAAAGTTTAAAACAAATTTGAAGAAAAAACTCTGGAGCCTGCATAGATGTGACCGGCTCTGAGGGCACATTTTCTAAACTGAGCTGTGGGAGGGGGCATAGAGGAGAGGAGCCAGCACACAGTCAGTTGAAGATTTCTTAAAGCACACCGGCTCCAGCGGACCCATCTATACCCCAGTATCCCCTATGGATGCAAGAGAAAAAAAAAATGCTAAATAAAATACAAAAACACAAACAATAACCACCACCCACAAACACAAAAGGAATTATCAGTTTGCACAAACCTCCACAGAATGAAATGCCAACTAAAGCCAGACTCAAACACATGGGGATGGATATTTTCAAGTGATCCCATTCCGCAGCATTATCACCTGTCCACACAGCACCTGGATTACAAAACACAATGCAGCATTCAATAACCTAATGGCAAATGTATAAGTTTCTTGCCACACCTATCGTAGGCACTCTTACCATAGCGCTGTGACCCGGCAAAGAATGCTCGTGTTAAGACAAATGGTCTCTCCTTTCCACCAGAACGATTAATCAAACCCTCAGCAGTGGCTTGATGCTGCAACAGAAAATAAAAGAATTTTAATATCAATACCCAAAAGTATATCCAGAGCTTTGTTTTGGTTCACACAGCTACATTTTTCCCAACTTTCATGATTAGGTTGACTGATGATCTGTGCAAGACTGCGTAGTTGATTCCGACAGATTCCTATTTAGACTACATCATAAATAGACACTGTATAGTACGTCTATTAATGTAGATTAGTTAGTAACAAAAGTACTGTAGTAAAATTGGAGCACCCCAAATAAAATAGGCTACTTCAACTGAACATAAAATATTTTATTAAAAGCTAAAGTTTTGTTTTTCTCTGGTCTTTAACTTATTGTTATTGCTGGTATTTGATTTTTCTATTTTGGTTTCCACAAAACTTTATTGGCTTTCTCCTCCTCCTGTTTAACGTTTTCCTGAAAGATAAATGATCAGACTTATGTACAGAGACGCATTAGACTAATCTGAGGAAGTGCCCTGGAATAGTAAATTCTAGACTCCTGTACGTGTGTTAATGTGATGACTGCTATATACAACTTATCTATTGGACCTGGTAAGGTCAGTCTCTGCCTGCCTCCTGTTTGCTGCTCCCCCCTCCACCCTTATACTTACCCCACCATCCAGTCTCTCTCTCTGAAGTCTTTTCAGTCTCCCTTCCAGTGGAAGCTGTTTGACTGTGCGCGCATCGAGATAGGACAGGCCTTTTACTAATATACATACATTATATATATATATATATATATATATATATATATATATATATATACATACACATATATATATATACATATATATATATATATACACATTATATATATATATATATATATATATACATACATACATACACACACATATATACATATACACACACACACACACACTCTTTACATTTTAGCTGGCTGCTAAATTCCAATTACAATTCCTGACTCTACAGCCCTAATTCTGTGAAATAGTTTCCCCACTATGTAGACCAGGGTTGGTGAAACTTTGGCCCTCCAGATGTTGAACTACACATATCAGCATGCCTTGCTACAGTTTTGCTATTTGGCCATGCTAAAACTGTTGCAGTGCATGCTGGGATGTGTAGTTCAACAACAGCTGGAGGACCAAAGGTTCCCCATCCCTGACGTAGACATTCAGAGTCTGGTAATGTATCTCTAAGTTCCTATAGTCTTTATACTCACCACATACAGCCCATACAGATTATGTACATCACGATGCTCCCAGCCACCCCAATGTACAGCATCTTTGTGCATGGTCACTTCAGGGCCATTAAATACAGATGGTTCATTCATATCATTCCAAACGTACATATTATCCATAGAACCCTAATAAGGGAAACCACAAAGAGGTTATAAAAATATCCAGAAAACGAATTCATCAGAAAGATAATAAATATAAATAGTGTTCGGTATTTCACCTCATACTGATCATAGGCGAACATGCTAGACCACCAAGCCCGCATATCTGGATTAGTGAAGTCCGGATAGGCAGCAGAGCCTGTAATAAAACAGACTAATCAGTAACTATAAATCCAAAAAAACATAACTAAATGGGGGAGGGAGAAGAAATACCCTCCTCACAAGATCTTATGCCACATTTCCGCTCTGTAAATCCTAAAACCTTCCTGAATAACCAACTTATAAAGCTATTTACAACACTTCCCTACCTACCCAATTATTGAGTACCCTACGACCAGAGCGGCCCCTTCACTTTTCCAAAAAAGTGTACCTTCTTCGAATTGGGCAAACATTTTCCATAGCAGCACCTCTCCTCTCTGACTCCAACAATGCAATTCAATTAGCGGCAATGTGCGGCTGTGCACATTAACACTTATTACAGTAATGCAATAATGTGAATTACCCTGTGCACCTCAGTGTGTGATATTGGTGGCCAAGGGTGTCGATAAAATGCTTGGATAACCTGCACCTCCTGGTAATTGCTGCTAATTGAAACTCTCTCTAAATCTTTAACACTGTGTGAACACGCCTCTCAAGTAAAACCATCAATTAGTTCCCATCTCCTACAACATAGGTTCTAAAAACTCGTTCCTCAGGACCTCAAACAGTGCATGCTTTCCAGGTCTCCTCAGAATCACTAGTGAAATAATTAGCTTCACCTGTGGAACTTTTAAAATGTGTCGGTGAGTAACGACTGTACTAGGTGACCTGGCAACCGTGAGCTGAGCATTCCTAAGGAGTGAGTTTAAAACAACAGTCCTACAAACATCTTGGAAACAGAACATTAAAGGTTAATAAAAACAGCAGGTATCACCCCATATTCCAAGCACTGAAACTTATTAAAGCAAGTGTACCAGAATCATTATAGTATTCCTCATTCTTCGTAGGATTGCCAGTGATTCAAAGAACATACACACAAACACCACAATTGAATATGAAAATAAAACAAAAACCTCTACCTGAAGAATTGTATAGACCCCACACTAAAACCTACCTGGCCAGCACCAGCCTTCATAATCACTTCCATCTTTAGTTTTAACATATAAGTTACGAGATCGGATTTCATTGTTAATCCGGTAACTGCTGTCTACCTTTATGTGAGGGTCAACGATAGCCACCATCTGCAGTAAAGCAAACAGACATGAATAAAAACCATTAGTAAAAGGCCTGCAATATTTATGCCTCTTGAAGGACAGAAATTAGGGAAGAAAATTCCTTCCAGACTTACTTTGTTATAACTAACGGAGGACAGGGTTAGGTGAAAGTGCACAATGACTTATGTAGCAATACATTGCACGGTAGCTCACCTTCCGTCTTTTCTCTATCAACCCACTCAGCATATTTTTTGGAGTGGGGAACTTGTGAGGGTCCCAGGTGAAATATCTCTTTCCATCAGCATGCTCAATATCTAGCCAGATAACATCATATGGCAGATTGTGCTCATCAAAGCCATTATCCACATTCCGCACGTCCTCTTCATCATTGTAGTTCCAACGGCATTGATGGTATGCCAGCGAGAAGTAGGGTGGTAGAGCCTGAGTACCTGTACAAGTATACAGCGAATTTACCACAGAATACAATACCGCTGCCTTTACACAGCGAGGAAGAGACTCACAAAGTTATACACTTGCCAAAGCATAAAAAGGAGACCATACCTAGCAAGAAATATTTTCAAAATATATACAGACTTGGTCTTCCAATGTAACATGGGGAAGAAGAAAGTCAAAGCAAATGTTCAAAAACAACAAAATAAAATAAAAACTCAAAGCGTGGAAAATAGGATTTTAATTACCTACCGGTAAATCCTTTTCTAGTAGTCCATAAGGAATATTGGGGAGACTTAGTACGATAGGGTATAGACGGGGTCCAAAGAAGCCGGTGCACTTTAAGGTTCTTCACTGGGTGTGCTGGCTCCTCCCCTCTATACCCCCTCCCACAGGCAGTTATAGATAAAACAGTGCCGAAGGAGAAAGGACATATATGAGAGAAGAAACATAACAATGAGTGGTGAGATTTATACACCAGCACACCACTAACCTACAACAACCAGCAATGGCTGGTAACAGCTGAACAGGTAACCATACAAAAGGGAACCTGCAGAAAAGTCATCGCACTGAGGCGGGTGCCCAATAGCCCTTATGGACTAGGAGAAAAGGATTTACCGGTAGGTAATTAAAATCTTATTTTCTCTAGCATCCATAGGGGATATTGGGGAGACTTATTACGCTGGGGACGTGCCAAAGCTTCCACAACAGGCGGGAACGTGCGGAGACTGCTGCAGCACCATCTGCCCAAACTGGGTATCCTCTTTGGACAGGGTATCAAACCTGTAGAACTTGACAAAGGTGTCATTTCCCGACCAGGTAGCAGCTCGGCATAGTTGCAAGGCCGAGACTCCACGGGCAGCCACCAAGGAAGAGCCCACCGATCTTGCAGAGTGGGCCTTCAGAGACTGTGGAAAAGGTAAGGCTGAAAACACATAGGCCTGTTGGATAGTAAGCCTAAGCCAACGAGCAATGGACTGCTTTGAAGCAGGGCAACCCTTTTTCTGCGCATCATTGAGCACGAACAAGGAATCAGTCTGATTCGAGCCGTCCTCTTGACATAGATCTTCAAGGCTCGCACAGCATCCAATGCCTCCGGAGGAGCAGAAGTGCCAGAACCACAATAGGCCGATTCAAGTGGAATGCAGAGACATCCTTCGGCAGGAACTGCTGCCTAGTCCTGAGCTCCGCTCTGTCCTCGTAAAAGACCAAGTAGGGACTTTTACACGATAAGGCCCCCAATTCTGAGACACCTAGCAGAAGCCAGGGCCAGCAACATCACAGTCTTTCACGTGAGGTACTTGTCTTCTACGGTCATCATAGGTTCAAAACAGGAGGACTGTAGAAATTACAACACCACATTCAAATCCCAGGGCGCCATAGGTGGCACAAAAGGAGGTTGTATGCGGAGCAAGGGCGCAAGAAGGTCTGAACTTCTGGCAACACTGCCAATTTCTTCTGAAAGAAGATTGAAAGAGCTGAAATCTGGACCTTAATGGAACGCAGAAGTAAGCCCTTATGACACCAGATTGTAGGAAACTGAGGAAACATGTGGAATTGTGCAGGCGGATACAAGCGTTCCTCGCACCAAGAGACAGTTCTTCTCCAGATATATGATAGTTTTGATGTCACAGGTTTCCTGGCCTGAAACATGGTATCAATAGCCTCCTTAGAAAGGCCCTTGTTAGCTAGAATATTCCCGCTCAACCTCCATGCCGTAAAATGAAGTCGCCGTAAGTCCGGGTAGACGAACGGCCCTTGTTGAAGATCTCTTCGTAGTGGTAGAGGCCGAGGGTCTTCGACTGACATGTCCAGAAGATCAGTGTACCACGCCCTCAGAGGACAATCCGGGGCAATCAGAATTGCCTGGACTCCCTGATTACTGATTCGCTTGAGCACTCTTGGGAGCAACGGAATCAGCTGACCCTTCCAAGATGGCTTGGCCCATGCTACAACTCTGCAGCTGAAAGCTGCACACACACACACACACTCGCTGCTGCCTCTGCCCCCTGGTCTCCCAGACCTGCCTGCAAGCTGTGACCAACGCCAGCAGCCTGCACCCCCTCCCGAGGGACTGCGCCAAAGCGTCCAGATGGGTAAGTATCAGGACTCCCGGAACCCGATCCGCCAGACCGTGACCATATGAGGCAACCCATCTTCTCCTACAATCTTGTGCAAAGATGGATGGATACTCGAGCAGGTCGGAGCACCATGCAAACCATCTCCTGAAGTGTTCTTACTTTGTCTTCCGGAAGGAACACCTGGGCCACAGTATCCAGTAACATCACCAGGAACAGGAGCCGATGAGTTGGCTCCAGGTGGGACTTCTGTAAATTGAGAATAAACCCATGGTGTAACAGAAGTTGGATAGTGCGGTCGATATGGAGCAATAAAAGTTCCTTGGATCTTGCTTTTATCAGGAGATCGTCCAGGTAAGGGACAACATTGACCCCCCTGGACCCGGAGCTGGAACAAAATTTCCGCCATTACCTTTGTGAATACCCTCGGAGCTGTGGACAGGCCCGAAGGGCAGTGCCTGGAACTGGTAGTGATCGTCCAGCAGGGCAAACCTCAGATAAGCCTGATGAGGTGGCCAAATTGGAATATGAAGGTAGGCGTCCTTGATATCCAAGGAAACCATGAATTCCTGTTCTTCCAGGCCCACAATCACTGCTCTCAAGGATTCCATTTTGAACTTGAAAACCTTTAGATAAGGGTTCAAGGACTTTAGATTCAAAATGGGTTTTACCGAACCGTCCTGCTTCGGTACCACAAACAGGTTGGAGTAATAACCCTTTCCTCGTTGTGGTATTGGTACTGGAACATTGACGTGGGACTGGACCAAATTTAGGATGGCCCGTTGCAACGTAACTTGCGTATCCTCCAAAGCTTGTTAGCTTGATTTGAAAAATCATTGGGGAGGAGCACCGTCGAACACCAGCTTGCAGCCATGAGAGATTAGGTCCTTGACACAGGTAGCCTGGCAGGAAACCTCCCAGACGCCGCTGAAGTGACGCAGTCGAGCTCCCACCTAGAGATCCCCTCGGGGTGGGTGGGCACAGTCATGCTGAGGACTTTGTGGAAGCAGAAATGGTGCTTTGTTCCGGAGAACCGGTGTTCGTAGGTCTTTTTGTCTTACCTCTGGTGCCTCTAGCCGCATTGGAGGCACCTCTGGTCGTAGATCAAAATCTGTTAGACCGAAAGGACTGAACAGACGGCCCTGGGTAGGAACACCTAGCCGGCAGGACCCCAGAGGGGAGAAATATGGATTTCCCTGCAATGACTTTGGAAATCCATGTATCCAATTCAACCCCAAAGAGCCATTCCCCAGAAAAGGGGAGAGATTCCACATTGCGCTTGGACTCTGCATCCGCTATCCACTGATGCAACCACAAGGCCCTGCCCATCTCCTTGAGCAAGTCACACAGGACGTGTGCAATGTCCTGAATGTGCTTCAGTAGTCGTCACCAGAGTGACCAGAGGCATATTCCCGGAGAGGCCCTCCTGAATCTGAGAAGCCCACGTGTGAATGGCATGGGTCATCCAGCAACCCGCTATGACCAGCCTTTGTGATACACCTGCTACTGTTTAGATAAAGACTTTAGTGTAGTCTCTATTTTTCTATCCCCGGGGTTTTTTATGGTAAAGGAGCCTGGGGCAGGCAGGACCGCTTTTTTGACAGTCGAGAGCCTGATACGTCAACCTCCGGGGGTTCTTCCCAGAATTTCCTACCTTCAGGAGCAAATGGGAAAGTGTGCAAAAATAAGATTTTACTTACCGATAAATCTATTTCTCGTAGTCCGTAGTGGATGCTGGGACTCCGTAAGGACCATGGGGATATAGCGGCTCCGCAGGAGACAGGGCACAAAATAAAAGCTTAAGGATCAGGTGGTGTGCACTGGCTCCTCCCCCTATGACCCTCCTCCAAGCCTCAGTTAGGATACTGTGCCCGGACGAGCGTACATAATAAGGAAGGATATTGAATCCCGGGTAAGACTCATACCAGCCACACCAATCACACCGTACAACTTGTGATCTGAACCCAGTTAACAGTATGATAAACGCAAAGGAGCCTCTGAAAAGATGGCTCACAACAATAATAACCCGAATTTTTGTAACAATAACTATATACAAGTATTGCAGACAATCCGCACTAGGGATGGGCGCCCAGCATCCACTACGGACTACGAGAAATAGATTTATCGGTAAGTAAAATCTTATTTTCTCTGACGTCCTAGTGGATGCTGGGACTCCGTAAGGACCATGGGGATTATACCAAAGCTCCCAAACGGGCGGGAGAGTGCGGATGACTCTGCAGCACCGAATGAGAGAACTCCAGGTCCTCCTCAGCCAGGGTATCAAATTTGTAGAATTTAGCAAACGTGTTTGCCCCTGACCAAGTAGCTGCTCGGCAAAGTTGTAAAGCCGAGACCCCTCGGGCAGCCGCCCAAGATGAGCCTACCTTCCTTGTGGAATGGGCTTTTACTGATTTTGGCTGTGGTAATCCTGCCACAGAATGTGCAAGCTGAATTGTACTACAAATCCAACGAGCAATCGTCTGCTTAGAAGCAGGAGCACCCAGCTTGTTGGGTGCATACAGGATAAACAGCGAGTCAGATTTTCTGACTCCAGCCGTCCTGGAAACATATATTTTCAAGGCCCTGACAACGTCAAGCAACTTAGAGTCCTCTAAGTCCCTGGTAGCCGCAGGTACCACAATAGGTTGGTTCATGTGAAATGCAGAAACCACCTTAGGTAGAAATTGAGGACGAGTCCTCAATTCCGCCCTGTCAGAATGAAATATCAAGTAAGGGCTTTTATATGATAAAGCCGCCAATTCTGACACACGCCTGGCTGAAGCCAAGGCTAACAGCATCGACACCTTCCATGTGAGATATTTTAAGTCCACAGTGGAAAGTGGTTCAAACCAATGTGACTTTAGAAAACTCAACACCACATTGAGATCCCAAGGTGCCACTGGAGGCACAAAAGGAGGCTGTATGTGCAGCACCCCTTTTACAAATGTCTGAACTTCAGGTACTGAAGCCAGTTCTTTCTGGAAGAAAATCGACAGGGCCGAAATTTGAACCTTAATGGACCCTAATTTTAGGCCCATAGACAGTCCTGTTTGCAGGAAATGAAGGAAACGACCCAGTTGAAATTCCTCTGTAGGGGCCTTCTTGGCCTCACACCACGCAACATATTTACGCCAAATGCGGTGATAATGTTTTGCGGTTACGTCCTTCCTGGCTTTGACCAGAGTAGGGATGACTTCTTCTGGAATGCCTTTTTCCCTCAGGATCCGGCGTTCAACCGCCATGCCGTCAAACGCAGCCGTGGTAAGTCTTGGAACAGACAAGGCCCCTGCAGTAGCAGGTCCTTTCTTAGAGGTAGAGGCCACGGTTCGTCCGTGAGCATCTCTTGAAGTTCCGGGTACCAAGTCCGTCTTGGCCAATCCGGAACCACGAGTATAGTTCTTACTCCTCTCCTTCTTATGATTCTCAGTACTTTTGGTATGAGAGGCAGAGGAGGGAACACATACACTGACTGGTACACCCACGGCGTTACCAGAGCGTCCACTGCTATCGCCTGAGGGTCCCTTGACCTGGCGCAATATCTGTCCAGTTTTTTGTTTAGACGTGACGCCATCATGTCCACCTTTGGTTTTTCCCAACGGTTTACAATCAGGTGGAAGACTTCTGGGTGAAGTCCCCACTCTCCCGGGTGAAGGTCGTGTCTGCTGAGGAAGTCTGCTTCCCAGTTGTCCACTCCCGGAATGAATACTGCTGACAGTGCTATCACATGATTTTCCGCCCAGCGAAGAATCCTTGCAGCTTCTGCCATTGCCCTCCTGCTTCTCGTGCCGCCCTGTCTGTTTACGTGGGCGACTGACGTGATGTTGTCCGATTGGATCAACACCGCCTGACCCTGAAGCAGAGGTTTTGCTTGACTTAGGGCATTGTAAATGGCCCTTAGTTCCAGAATGTTTATATGAAGAGACGTTTCCAAGCTTGACCACAGGCCCTGGAAATTCCTTCCCTGTGTGACTGCTCCCCAGCCTCTCAGGCTGGCATCCGTGGTTACCAGGATCCAATCCTGAATGCCAAATCTGCGGCCCTCTAGTAGATGAGCACTCTGCAGCCACCACAGGAGAGACACCCTTGTCCTTGGCGACAGGGTTATCCGCTGATGCATCTGCAGATGCGATCCGGACCATTTGTCCAGTAGATCCCACTGAAATGTTCTTGCATGGAATCTTCCGAATGGAATCGCTTCGTAAGAAGCCACCATATTCCCCAGGACCCTCGTGCACTGATGCACTGAGACCTGTCCTGGTTTTAGGAGGTTCCTGACTAGCTCGGATAACTCCCTGGCCTTCTCCTCCGGGAGAAACACCTTCTTCTGGACTGTGTCCAGAATCATTCCTAGGAACAGTAGACGTGTCGTTGGAATCAGCTGCGATTTTGGAATATTTAGAATCCACCCGTGCTGACGTAACACTACCTGAGATAGTGCTACTCCGACTTCTAACTGTTCCCTGTATCTTGCCCTTATCAGGAGATCGTCCAAGTAAGGGATAATTGAAATGCCTTTTCTTCGTAGAAGAATCATCATTTCGGCCATTACCTTGGTAAAGACCCGAGGTGCCGTGGACAATCCAAACGGCAGCGTCTGAAACTGATAATGACAGTTTAGTACTACAAACCTGAGGTACCCTTGGTGAGAAGGGTATATCGGGACGTGGAGATAAGCATCTTTGATGTCCAGAGACACCATATAGTCCCCTTCTTCCAGGTTCGCTATCACTGCTCTGAGTGACTCCATCTTGAATTTGAACCTTTTTATGTAAGTGTTCAAGGATTTCAGATTTAAAATTGGTCTCACGAGCCGTCCGGCTTCGGTACCACAAACAGCGTGGAATAATACCCCTTTCCTTGTTGCAGGAGGGGTACCTTGATTATCACCTGCTGGGAATACAGCTTGTGAATGGCTTCTAGAACTGCCTCCCTGTCGGAGGGAGACTTTGGTAAAGCAGACTTCAGGAAACGATGAGGGGGAAACGCCTCGAATTCCAGTTTGTACCCCTGCGATACTACCTGTAGAATCCAGGGATCCACTTGCGAGTGAGCCCACTGCGCGTTGAAATTTTTGAGACGGGCCCCCACCATATCCGAGTCTGCTTGTAAAGCCCCAGCGTCATGCTGAAGACTTGGCAGAAGCAGGGGAGGGCTTCTGCTCTTGGGAAGCGGCTGCATGGTGCAGTCTTTTTCCTCTTCCTCTGCCCCGGGGCAGAAAGGAGTGGCCTTTTGCTCGCTTGTACTTATGGGAACGAAAGGACTGAGATTGAAAAGACGGTGTCTTTTTCTGCTGATGTGGAGTGACCTGGGGTAAAAAGGTGGATTTTCCAGCCGTTGCCGTGGCCACCAGGTCCGATAGACCAGCCCCAAATAACTCCTCCCCTTTATACGGCAATACTTCCATGTGCCGTTTGGAATCCGCATCCCCTGACCACTGTCGCGTCCACAACGCTCTTCTGGCAGAGATGGACATAGCACTTACTCTTGATGCCAGGGTGCAAATATCCCTCTGTGCATCACGCATATATAATAATGCATCCTTTAAATGTTCTATAGTTAACAAAATATTGTCCCTATCCAGGGTATCAATATTCTCAGTCAGGGAATCCGACCATGCGACTCCAGCACTGCACATCCAGGCTGAGGCGATTGCTGGTCGCAGTATAACACCAGTATGTGTGTATATACTTTTTAGGATATTTTCCAGCCTTCTATCAGCTGGTTCTTTGAGGGTAGCCGTATCAGGAGACGGTAACGCTACTTGTTTAGATAAACGTGTGAGCGCCTTATCTACCCTAGGGGGTGTTTCCGAACGCGCCCTAACCTCTGGCGGGAAAGGATATAATGCTAATAATTTTTTAGAAATTAGCTGTTTTTTATCGGGAGAAACCCACGCTTTTTCACACACCTCATTTATTTCCTCTGACTCAGGAAAAAATATTGGTAGTTTTTTCTCACCCCACATAATACCCTTCTTTGTGGTACTTGTAGTGTCAGAAAGGTTCAATGCCTCTTTCATTGCCGTGATCATGTAACGTGTGGCCCTACTGGACATTACGTTTGTCTCGTCACCGTCGACACTAGACTCAGTATCTGTGTCAGGGTCTGTGTCGACCCACTGAGGTAACGGGCGTTTTAGCGCCCCTGACGGTGTCTGAGACGCCTGGACAGGCACTAACTGATTTGCCGGCTGTCTCATGTCGTCAACAGTTTTTTGCAAATTGCTGACATTATCACTTAATTGTTTAAATACAATCATCCAGTCAGGTGTCGACTCCCTAGGGGGTGACATCACCAACGCAGGCAACTGCTCCGCCTCCACATAATTTTCCTCCTCATACATGTCGACACACGCGTACCGACACACAGCACACACACACCGGGAATGCTCTGATAGAGGACAGGACCCCACTTAGCCCTTTGGAGAGACAGAGGGAGAGTCTGCCAGCACACACCCAGCGCTATATATATATACAGGGATAACCTTATATAAGTGTTATTCCCTTATAGCTGCTGTTAATTATTGTTATTTGCTGCCAACAATGCCCCCCCTTCTCTTTTTTACCCAGATTCTGAAGCAGGACTGCAGGGGAGAGTCAGGGAGCCGTCCTTCCAGCGGAGCTGTGAGGGAAAATGGCGCTTGTGTGCTGAGGAGATAGGCTCCGCCCCTTCACGACGTCCTTATCTCCCGCTTTTTTGTGTAAAATGGCAGGGGATTAAAATACATCCATATAGCCCAGGAGCTATATGTGATGTATTCTGTTTTGCCACCTAAGGTATTCTGTTATATTGCGTCTCAGGGCGCTCCCCCCCCCAGCGCCCTGCACCCTCAGTGACCGGAGTGTGAAGTGTGCTGAGAGCAATGGCGCACAGCTGCGGTGCTGTGCGCTACCTTAGTCTGAAGACAGGATGTCTTCTGCCGCCGATTTCACCGGACCTCTTCGTCTCTTCTGGCTCTGTAAGGGGGACGGCGGCGCGGCTCCGGTGACCCATCCAGGCTGAACCTGTGATCGTCCCTCTGGAGCTAGTGTCCAGTAGCCTAAGAAACCCGATCCACTCTGCACTCAGGTGAGTCCGTTTCTTCTCCCCTTAGTCCCACGATGCAGTGAGCCTGTTGCCAGCAGGACTCACTGAAAATAAAAAAACCTAACTAAACTTTTATTCTAAGCAGCTCAGGAGAGCCACCTAGATTGCACCCTTCTCGGCCGGGCACAAAAATCTAACTGAGGCTTGGAGGAGGGTCATAGGGGGAGGAGCCAGTGCACACCACCTGATCCTTAAGCTTTTATTTTGTGCCCTGTCTCCTGCGGAGCCGCTATATCCCCATGGTCCTTACGGAGTCCCAGCATCCACTAGGACGTCAGAGAAAAGGAGATTTATGGTAGACTTGCCATGCTTAAATCTTTCTGCATGGTACACTGGTTCCACAAGGAAACACCAGGGTGTAGAGATGGAGATCTTGATCCAGGCACCAACAGGCTAAAGCTTTAGACTGACCCAGGATGCATTGGGGCCTCCTCTATAACCCGACTCCAGGCAGTTTGAGCTCAGTTTTGCTAACCAATCCAATGCAGGAGCAGGTAAAAGAGAAGGTAGATATTAGTCACATAGAACCATGTTCTCACCACAGGAGAAGGGACTAGCGGCTAATGCCATACAAACCCTAGAAGCTAGGTGCAACAGGGTGGGCGCCCTGTGGAACCAATGTACCTCGCAGTAAGATTTAACCATAGTAAGTCTACCATAAAACCCCTTTTCTGCAGCGGGGTACACTAGTTTCCACAGGAAATCATCGGGGAAGTCCTAAAGCAGTTCCACATGGGAGGGGACGCATCGTAACGGGTATGAGAACCCGGCCTCCAAAGGAAGCACCCTGGGAGGCGGAAGTATCGAAGGCAAAGAACGTGTTCACGGAGGACCACGTAGCCGCCTTGCACAATTGTTCAGCAGACGCGCCTCGGCGGGCCGCCCAAGAAGGTCCAACAGACCGAGTAGAATGGGCTTTGATAGCAGCAGGAGATGGAAGTCCAGCCTGTGCAATCACTATTCTAATGCACCTGACCAAAGTTTGCTTATTTGCAGGCCAGACACTTTGTGGAAACCAAAAAGTACAAAAAGGGTATCTGACCTCCTGATAGGCAGTCCTCTCCACATATATACGGAGAGCCCATACCACATCCTAACACCGCTCTTTGAAGGACAAACCAGATGAGATGAAGGCCGGAACTACAATCTCTTGGTTAAGGTGAGAAGACACCACCTTAGGCAAATAACCAGGGCGAGTTCGAAGAACTGCCCGGTCCCGGAAGGGTGGGCGACAGGACAAAGCACCTGGGTCTGACACCCTCCTAGCAAAGGCAATAGTCAGTAAGAACAAGACCTTGACCGTGAGCCATTTAAGGTCCACTGACTCAAGAGGTTCAAATGGAGCCTCTTGCAGTGCATTCAGGACAACAGACAGATCCCATGGAGCCACAGGAGGGACGTAGGGAGGCCGAATCCGTAAAACAGAGTGAAAGTATGAATGTCAGGAATAGACGCAATTTTTCTCTGAAACCATTCTGACAAGGCAGATACATGAACCTTTAGGGAGGCCAGACAAAGGCCTAAGTCCAGGACTTGTTGCAGAAAAGCCAGAAGTCTGGCAGTACTGAAATTGTATGCATCGTAATTCTTAGCAGCACACCAGGTGAAGTAAGAATTCCAGACCCTATAAAAAAATCTGTGCAGATGCCGGTTTGTGGGCCTTCAGCATAGTTAGGATAACCGCCTCGGAGAATCCTTTGGCCCTCAGGAGTGATGCTTCAAGAGCCACGCTGTCAAAGCCAGTCTGGCCAGAGGGGCGTGGCTTGGATCGGCATGGAGTAGCTGCTTGCAGTATAAGCTCTCCACAACTATCCTGCTGAAATATCCTTCTACCCTAACCTGTGACTCCTGGGACTTGCCTGCTGGTGGCTGAATATGAGCTGACCCTGCTGCTGCCAACACTGACCCTGTGTGCGGCGTAGTGCTGTGGCTGTGGCCTCTCCAGCGTTCCGGACCGGCTCCCTGTCTCTCAGCCCACCATTGCTGCAGCTTCCGGGACGTAGCGTGGCAACGCGTTCAGGGACGGCAGCTGACTGATCCTGGAGGGCGCGCTTTTGGAGACCCTGACATGCGGGCGAAGTGGCGGCGGTGCCTGTCTGAGTGACGGAGGTAGGACGGGTGGCTGATCGCGGCGGGAAAAGCCAGCGAAACCGCCGTCTCCCTTCCTCTGCTCCAGCTATCCTCCCTCCCTGTGGTGCTGTGCAGCGGAGCACGCTGCGGCTGGGGCTGCCTCTCTCTCTCCCTCCTGGGCTTAATTATTATATACAGGGGTGTGCAGTGCCTACAGTTTCTTCCCCCCCCCCCCCCCCCCAAAGTGCTCTGTGCATGACTGGCAGACTACAATCCTAATATTGGTGCAATTGTGCTCCTAAGTCTAATCTGTGCTTTATCACTCAGGCTCCCACTCCATTGTCCACTGTGCAATCTAACCTGTGCCCACGAGACTGATCTGATATTTTATTGTTTATCCTTTCTGACCCAGCCCGAACTGCTCTGGCCCTTGTGCCGACCCTGTACTATTTGGGGGCTTTTTTGCTGTAATAACCTTGGGGTTTGACTCCGTGTCCAGTGCTAAAATGGTGAGAGGGGGTCAAAGTTCGAAATTGGAGAAATTTGCCAGGCCGCAGCAGGCATCTCATTCTACGAGACAGGGAGATACTAACCCATCCTCTCCTGCGGCTGAGGTCGATGCCTCTGACCCCACCGAGCAAGTACATTCTACCTAGCAAATACTGCAGGCAATTTCTGCATCTGAGCAGAGGGTCACTGATAGGATCGGGCAAGTACAGGTGGATGTCTCTCTACTTAGACAAGATCTCCAGAAAATCCAGGAGTGGATGAAACTGAATATCGGATATCAGCTCTGGAAGATGCTGCGGCACCCCTACAGACGAAAGTGGATGAACTGTCTACCCAGATGGTTTCTATGCAAGCCAAAATGTCGGCTATAGAGGGGAGATTGCAGCGCAACAACGTTCTGTTTGTTGGGCTCCCTGAGAGAGCAGAAGGCACCGCCCCAAAGTCATTTCTTGAAGATTGGCTTGTTAAATTATTTGGTAAGGAAGCATTTACCTCTCAATTCGCGGTGGAGCGAGCACACAGACTCCCGCCTAGACCACCACAACCAGGGGCCCCGGCTAGGACTTTTATTGCACGCTTCCTACACTTTAAAGACCGTGATGCCATACTTCGTCTGGCCCGTACGCAGGGCCCTATCCAATTTGATGGACATAATATATTCGTCTTTCCTGATTTTGCCCTGGAGGTGCAAAAGAGTCGGTCACAATTTCTGCGTGTCAAACGTCAACTCCGGGACCGTAATATTCAGTATTCTATGCTGTTTCCAGCCAGGTTGCGGGTGGTGTTTAACAACACTACTCACTTTTTTCCTCTCCTCAAGACGCTGGTGCTTGGCTGGAACGATAGCCACGTCATCCTCGTCGATATGTTATTGTGCAGCTACAGCTGCTGGTTTATTCCTTTTTTTTTTTTTTTTACTGCCGTTTATGCCTGCAATATAGTATATTCCTGTTATTTAGATAATACTGTGGGGGTATATGTGCAATAATCTACTGTGGCAATGCTTGGCAGCCTACCGTTGTGTTTGTTTCTGTATTGGAATTCGTCACCTGATATGTTTACTCAGGGTTAGGGTACTATTTTTCTCTGTAATTTGTGGAGAGTCCTTGCTGAAAATAGTGTAGGGGCTTTTCTTTGGTTTTTAGTTAGGCCCCTATCCCTTAGTTTAGTAGTTCGGTGGAAGTTATGGGATACAGGTATACCTTAGGTTCGCAAGGTCATACAGGGTGGGGTTAGTTTTTTTTTTTTTCAAGCCATCTCTCGTTTGTGTGTGTGTTCTGCTATGTTCCTGGAACTGTATTCATAAAGATTCGACACGCACACAAAAACCTTTTGAACTCACTTTGTCTGTTTGTTGATGGCATTTGTTACAGTTAGTATTACTGCTTGTGTTTGTTTTTTGTAATGTTTGTTTTATTTTAAGCAAAAATCAATTTAAAAAATACTTGATTTAAAAAAAAGCCAGTCTGGCCAAGTCCGGGTAGACACAAGGGCCCTGGTGTCGAGGAAGCAGAAGAGGACGCCCTATCGATAGACCCTGCAGGTCTGAGAACAAATGTCTTCCGAAGTACCCTGGGCAGGAGTGACACTGGAGTGAACACGTAAAAGGCAGCCGAAAGTTCCATGGAATTGCCAGTGTATCCACGAACGCCGCTTGAGGATCCCTGGTTCTCGATCCGAATACCGGAACTTTGTGATTGTGTCGAGACGCCATCAGGTCTATATCTGGTAGGCCCTACTTGTCCACTAGGAGTTGAAAGATTTTGGGATGAAGACTCCACTCTCCGGCATGCATGTCCTGACGACGACTGAGGAAATCCGCTTCCCAGTTGAGGACTCCCGGAATACACACTGCCGATATTGCTGGCAGATGGCGTTCCATCCAACGAAGGATTTTTGATACTTCCATCATTGCCATGCGGCTTCGAGTGCCTCCTTGATGGTTTATGTATGCCACCGTGGTGGCGTTGCCCGACCGTACTTGAACAGGCCTGTTCTGTAACAGAGGCAGGGCGAGAGACAGTGCGAGGAAATGCCCGCAATTCCAGAATGTTTATCGGAAGGAGTGATTCCTCTTTGGTCCACCAACCCTGGAAAGAGTGTTGCTCCAACACCTCGTCCCAACCCCTCAGACTGGCATCCGTAGTTAGTAGGACCCAGTTGGGGATCCAGAAGGGACTGTCCCTGCTTAACTGCTGGTCATGTAGCCACCAGGTCAGTGACAGACGAACCTCCGGAGTCAAGGAGATCAGCGAGACCTGATCCGATGAGGTAGGCCATCTCACTTGGGAAGGATTAACCTCTGCAGAGCGCGGGAATGAAATTGAGCATACTCTACCATGTCGAAAGCTGACACCATGAGGCCTAGAACTTGCATCGCCGAGTGTATCGACACACTTGGGCGAGAGAGGAAGTATCTGATCCTGTCCTGAAGTTTCAGGACCTTCTTTGGAGACAGCCAAAGAAATAGCCGTTGACTGTGTGTCCAGTAGTACCCCCAGGTGCACAATGTTCCAAGCAGGGACCAGTGAGGACTTCTTCCAGTTGATGAGCCACCCTTGGGCTTGTAGGAAGTTTATCGTAAGTTGTAGATGACTGAGGACATCATGGGAGTTTGCCAGAATCAGCAAGTCGCCCAGATACAGCAGGATCCTGACTCCCTGGCAACGGAGATGAGCTGTCATCACAGCCATAACCTCCATCCAAGGGGCCATGGCCAGTCCAAACGGCAGAGCCTGGAATTGATAGTGAAGGTTGCAAACAGCAAACCGCAGATATTGCTGATGTGATATGGCAATAGGTATACGCAGGTAAGCATCTTGTATACCCAGGGATATCATATAATCTCCGGGTTCCATGGCCAGTACAAATGAGCCAGTGTTTCCATATGGAACTTGGACACTCTCACAAACTTGTTCAGTGATTTGAGGTCGAGTATAGGCCGGAAAGACCCATTGGGTTTCGGGACTAGAAACAGGGTTGAGTAGTATCCTCTGCCTTTCTGGGACAGAGGTACCAGCACCACCACTCCTGTATCCAGGAGGGAACGCACAACCAGTTGTAGAGCTTGCGCCTTCAACAGATCCGTAGGGATAACCGCTGTGCAGAACTGGCGAGGGGGACGTCTCTTGAAAGAGACTGCGTACCCATGAGAGAACTTCTCGCACCCATGCGTCTGACGTGGTCTTCAACCAGACCTGGGTGAATCACAGTAATCTGCCTCCCACCCTGGGGTCCCCCAGGGGGAGGCCCGCCCGTCATGCAGCAGGCTTGTCGTGTTTAGAAGCAGGCTGACGGGCAGCCCAGGATTTTTTTAACTTGGGCTTAGTGGTTTTGAGAGCACAAGATAGTCTCTGGTATGCCTGACCTTTTGCTTTCCCTTGAGGTCAAAAGTAGCGAAAAGTGGTACCCTTTGCCTTCTATGCAGAAGGATTAGTATTTGGGAGAAAAGCAGTCTTAGCAGCTGCTAAGTCAGTCACAATTTTATTGAGATCTTCCCCAAATAGGATGTCCCGCTTAAAGGGGAGTACCTCCAAGGTCTTTTTGGAGTCTAGGTCCATCTTCCATGACCTCAACCACAGAATATGGTGAGCCAGGATAGACGTAGTTGATGCCTTGGCCGCCAACGCACCTGCCTCAGAGGACGCCTTCTGTAATGTAATAGGCGGCGGTGGCAATACGAGACAGGTATTGTCTGGCAGTGTCAAATATATCCTGAGGCAGCTCTTCCTCGAATACCTGAACCCATGTTTCAATTCCTTTTGCAGCCCAGGAGTCTGCTATAGTGGGTATATGTACAGCACCTGTAAGGGAGTAAACGGACTTCAGGCATCCCTCTACACGCTTAGCTGTCGGTTCCTTCAGTGAGGCGACAGTGAGGTGAAAGTAGATGACACCACGAGACGGGTGACATGGGAATCCACTGGCGGTGAATTTTCCCACGGATAACGAGCGAACATCCTTTTAGACAGGGAGAATTTCTTTCCTGGAGAATACCAGGGTTCTTGACTTATGTCCACTAAATGGTCAGAATGCGATAATAATGTTTTAGTTACCTCCTGACGTTTACACTTATAAGGTTTCTTAGACACCGTAGTGGAATACTCATCATCAGTGATCTTTAGGATCTGCTTAATTTGTCTACCCAGTTGCAGCAATTGAATCAATCCTAGTCCCTTAGAGTACAGAATACAGTGACAGGTAAAACTACCCCAAGTCACTCTCGTGTCACGGGGTTATCTAAGCGGGCTTCTTCCTCCTCACAATCCACTAATCTCTCAGAAGATTCCTCTGATGACGATGGGGAGTATACTGCCCCGTCAGACACTGACACAGTTGCGTTTGACAAGGAATCTACTACTCAGGTTGATGTCCCTGACTTAGTGGTTGCAATAGCTCTAGGTACTCCCTCACCTTTTGCAAGGTGCGAGCTCAAGAGGGAGTATCTTCACAAATTAGGTTGAAGGCTTTTGACTGACAAACCCCAACAGTTAAAAGCCTTCAACCTAGTTTGTGAAGATACTCCCTCTAGAGCTATTACTGTATAGCAAACGCACTGGTTGTATTCTATTGGCATTATTTTAGACACATTTTTTGTAAATACTGCATGATTAACTGTGTGTGAAATCCATTTGTTCAAATGTATGTTATTAAAATAATTTTTTACTAATTGGCCTTGGGCCTCTTGTTTGGGTGACTATTTGGTGAGGGGTGTCTGTTACAGGTTCCCAGATATAAATATTCTCCAGTATACAATCTATTCCTACGGAAATAACACTGGAAGAACCATCGTAAATACGCTTTATCTAGCGCACTTGGGAAATTGTTTTTTAATCTATACATCGGATGTATATATCAGAATACTCGTACAATATATTCTGGCACAGGTACACTTGTTCTTAACTAACGTGGTCTTAAAATCGACATGTAGAATACATAAGTGTGTGTAAAATCATGGCACTGATATACAGGCGGATTTAGAGAGACCCTGCCCTGCACTTCCGGAGACCAGTCGCAGCTATTCTTAGGAGATGGTGCCCAGCGTCTCAGTCAGGGAGTGAGGGAGTGTATGAGGTAGCTCCAGGGCGGGAACACCAGCAGTAGATGGCGCCTGGAGCTGGGGGAGGGGATACAGGTCAAGCGCCTTTTCCCCTATGCTGGACTTCACCACCTGGTACTATGGAGTCTTAGTAAAGTGGGCATTAGTACACCCGACCTGTACTCCTATGCCTCGGCGGATATAGTAGGGTCCCTGCTCGGTTACAGTGTCCACGCCAGCGTCGCAGTCCGTCTCCTTAGACTGCAATCGGAACGAGATTTAATGGCGAGTCCCGTCTGGGGGACCCTCTTACCTCCTCCTTTCAGTAGCAGCCACGCGAATCAGGAGAGCGTTGCGACCGTGTGCCCAATGCCAGAGCGTCCCCGCCGCAAGTACCCGGGAACAGAACCAGCGGGAGTATGCGATGCTGCTGGGGAGGTGACGGAGCTGCAGCACAGAAAGTAACCCTAACATGCTGCAGCCCTTCAAGTCTTCTAAAAGCTTTTTCAGGGCTGCCCAGTGCAGCCCCCCTGTTAAGTGACCTGCTCTGCAGGGCACCAACTCGAAACAGAGCTCACAGTGCCTGGAGGCGGGGTTATAGAGGAGGCCCCAATGCATACTGGGACAGTCTAAAGCTTTAGCATGTTGATGCCTGGATCAAGATCCATCTCTACACCCCAATGTCTGCCTGCTGAAGGAAATGCAAGCCCTCAGAAGGAAAATCAGGTGGAGCAGCATAAAGGTGTTCATAGTAATTCTGGAACATCTGTGAGATCTCCTCAGGATCAGTGACAGGGGACCCCGAAAGAATGTTACGTTGCAGAATACGAGATGGAGTTGTGTGAGATCAAATTAAGTTTGCCAGTAACCTCCCAAATTTATTGCAACCATGAAAATATTTATTGCGTTGGACATTATGGGTGAATTGGGCTTTCTCCGTGCACAAGGTGTCATATAGTTGCTTAGCAGCCAAATACATTTGTCTATTTTGAACAGACTCATGTAAAAGTAGATAAGCATCCTCCAACCGTGTGCTATAGTCTGAGATAGAAGCATTCAATTTCTTTTGTTTCCTGGCCACACATTATTTGGCCTCTTACCACAGGCTTAGCTGCCTCCCAAAACAAGTTGATATCTTCAACATGTTCTTTTTTATCCTCAATATAAGTAAGAACTGCCCTCTCTAAATGGGTACGAAAGACAGTGGATTTAGCCAAATAAGAGGGGAATTATAAGATGTCAATATCGGGTCCTTTAAGGATAAGGTGAACTATATTTGTGCATGGTCAGATAAGGCTATAAGATTAATACCTGAATCCAACACTATGATATATGGACCTAGATATTAGCCAGTAATCTATTCTTGAAGAGGTGTGATGGGAGTGTGAATAAAAAGAATATTCGCGAGTAGTGATGAGCGGATTCGGTTTTATTCGGTTTTACTTGGTTCTCAAAACGGCATCTTATTGGCTCACGGATGTCACGTGTTTTGGATAGCCAATAAGATTCTGTTTTGAGAACAGAGTAAAACCGAATCTGCTCATCACTATTCGCGAGACAACGGATGTTGGCACCTCCAGGGGTCACATAGTTGCAGACAGTCAGTTAGGATTGACACAGGGGAAGTAAATGCCTCCTCACTATTTTGAACACCCCGCGAAGACCTATCTAACCCTCTGGATTGAACACAGTTAAGATCTCCACCTAGTATTAGTTCACCCTCCACCTAAGATAGTAGTTTCTATACAATTGTAAAAAAAAAAAAAAAAAAAAAATTGTGTTGACCCGTAGGGGCATACACCGCGTCTCAAGTATACATAGAACCGGACAATGAGATAAAATGGCCCTCCGGATCCTGCCACACATCCTTTATAACATATGGGAGATTTTTGTGGAATAGAATCAGAACACCTCTATGTTTTGCAGTAAAAGAAGCTGCCGTAAATTCTCCTACCCATAAGTCTCTAAGTATATTAGCATCTTTGATATCCCAATGTGTTTCCTGTAAAAATGAGATATCTGGTTTAAGATGCTTCAGGTGATTTAAGATCTTACGACCTCTTAATCGGGGGGGGGGTTCAGTCTCTCATCGTTCCAAGAGACAAATTTCACAGTAGAAGTCATATCTACCCAATACCTCTCCTAGGCCAGGTCACTATTGAGAACGTCAACAGTAAAGGTTTCCAACCCATCCCAGCGAGCGGGTTATGAAACAATAGAAGAAGCCTAAGAAAGTGTATCATGCCTGTATACAAAACAGTTTTCCTAAAAACAATAGAAGGAATAACATAAAAAGATAGTTTAAACATTATCTCAACCCAGTAGAGCAGTTCCATGAACTGCCTCAGAGCAAATAAAATTATTCGGTGCTACACGGAGGAAGCACAAAGACTTTTCTTCCGGGGGCGGGATATAGGGGACAGGGAGGCAATGTCTGCTTGGTACTTAAAAGTAATCCTTTTGGTGCCTGCCTAGCTCCCAGCCAGTCTATACCCAGCGTAGCGTCTCCTGTGCCCCCTAGTGAACGACTAAGAAATATGGGTTGGTATTGTCAAAGTCGAAAAAATAAGAATTTACTTACCGATAATTCTATTTCTCGTAGTCCGTAGTGGATGCTGGGGACTCCGTCAGGACCATGGGGAATAGCGGCTCCGCAGGAGACAGGGCACAAAATTAAAAGTTTGACCACTAGGTGGTGTGCACTGGCTCCTCCCCCTATGACCCTCCTCCAAGCCTCAGTTAGGATACTGTGCCCGGACGAGCGTACACAATAAGGAAGGATTTTGAATCCCGGGTAAGACTCATACCAGCCACACCAATCACACTGTACAACTTGAGATCTGAACCCAGTTAACAGCATGATAACAGAGGAGCCTCTGAAAAGATGGCTTCCAACAATAATAACCCGATTTTTGTAACAATAACTATGTACAAGTATTGCAGACAATCCGCACTTGGGATGGGCGCCCAGCATCCACTACGGACTACGAGAAATAGAATTATCGGTAAGTAAATTCTTATTTTCTCTGACGTCCTAAGTGGATGCTAGGACCATGGGGATTATACCAAAGCTCCCAAACGGGCGGGAGAGTGCGGATGACTCTGCAGCACCGAATGAGAGAACTCCAGGTCCTCCTTAGCCAGGGTATCAAATTTGTAGAATTTTACAAACGTGTTCTTCCCTGACCACTTAGCTGCTCGGCAGTGTTGTAATGCCGAGACCCCTCGGGCAGCCGCCCAAGGTGAGCCCACCTTCCTTGTGGAGTGGGCATTTACAGATTTTGGCTGTGGCAGGCCTGCCACAGAATGCGCAAGTTGAATTGTGCTACAAATCCAACGAGCAATCATCTGCTTAGACGCAGGAACACCCAGCTTGTTGGGTGCATACAGTATAAACAGCGAGTCAGCCTTTCTGACTCCAGCCGTCCTTTAAATATATATATATATATATATATATTTTTAAGGCTCTGACAACGTCGAACAACTTGGAGTCCTCCAAGTCGCTAGAAGCCGCAGGCACCACAATAGGTTGGTTCAGGTGAAACGCTGATACCACCTTAGGGAGAAACTGAGGACGCGTCCGCAGTTCTGCCCTGTCCCAATGGAAAATCAGATATGGGCTTTTGTACGATAAAGCCGCCAATTCTTACACTCTCCTGGCCGAAGCCAGGGCCAGTAGCATGGTCACTTTCCATGTAAGATATTTCAAATCCACCGATTTGAGTGGCTCAAACCAATGGGATTTGAGAAATCCCAAAACTACATTGAGATCCCACGGTGCCACTGGAGGCACAACCGGGCTGTATATGTAGTACTCCTTTGACAAAAGCTTGGACTTCAGGAAGCCAATTCTTTCTGGAAGAAAATCGACAGGGCCGAAATTTGAACCTTAATGGACCCCAATTTGAGGCCCATAGACAATCCTGTTTGCAGGAAATGTAGGAATCGACCCAGTTGAAATTCCTCCGTCGGAGCCCTCTCCTTCAGGATCCGGCGTTCAACCGTCATGCCGTCAAACGCAGCCGCGGTAAGTCTAGAGGTAGAGTGCATGGATCCTCTGTGCGCATCTCTTGAAGTTCCGGGTACCAAGTCCTTCTTGGCCAATCCGGAGCCACGAGTATCGTTCTTACTCCCCTTCGCCTTATAATTCTCAGTACCTTGGGTATGAGAGGCAGAGGGGGGGAACACATACATTGACTGGTACACCCATGGTGTTACCAATGCGTCCCCAGCTATTGCCTGAGGGTCTCTTGACCCGGCGCAATACCTGTCCAGTTTTTTGTTGAGGCGGGACGCCATCATGTCCACCTTTGGTTTTTCCCAACGGTTCACAATCATGTGGAAGACTTCTGGGTGAAGTCCCCACTCTCCCGGGTGGTGATCGTGTCTGCTGAGGAAGTCTGCTTCCCAGTTGTCCACTCCCGGAATGAACACTGCTGACAGTGCTATCACATGATTTTCTGCCCAGCGAAAAATCCTTGCAGCTTCTGCCATTGCCCTCCTGCTTCTTGTGTCGCCCTGTCTGTTTACGTGGGCGACTGCCGTGGTGTTGTCCTACTGGATCAACACCGGCTGACCCTGAAGCAGAGGTCTTGCCAGGCTTAGAGCATTTTAATTGCCCTTAGCTCCAGTATATTTATGTGAAGTGAAGTCTCCAGGCTTGACCACACTCCCTGGAAATTTCTTCCCTGTGTGACTGCTCCCCAGCCTCTCAGGCTGGCATTCGTGGTCACCAGGACCCAGTCCTGAATGCCGAATCTGCGGCCCTCCAAAAAGGTAAGCACTCTGCAACCACCACAGAAGAGACCCCCTTGTCCTTGGAGACGGGGCTATCCGCTGATGCATCTGAAGATGCGATCCGGACGATTTGTCCAGCAGATCCCACTGAAAGGTTCTTGCGTGGAATCTGCCGAATGGAATCGCTTCGTAAGAAGCCATCATTTACCCAGGACTCTTGTGCATTGATGCACTGACACTTTTCTTGGTTTTAGGAGGTTCCTGACTAGCTCGGATAACTCCCTGGCTTTCTCCTCCGGGAGAAAAACCTTTTTCTGAACTGTGTCCAGAATCATCCCTAGGAACAGCAGACGTGTTGTCGGGATCAGCTGGGATTTTGGAATATTTAGAATCCACCCGTGCTGTTGTAGCACTACTTGGTATAGTGCTACTGCGACCTCTAACTGTTCTCTGGATCAGGAGAACGTTCAAGTAAGGGATAATTAATACGCCTTTCCTTTGAAGTAGAATCATCATTTCAGCCTTTACCTTGGTAAAGACCCGGGGTGCCGTGGACAATCCAAACGGCAACGTCTAAAACTGATAGCGACAGTTTTGTACCACGAACCTGAGGTACCCTTGGTGTGAAGGGCAAATTGGGACATGGAGGTAAGCATCCTTGATGTCCCAGGACACCATAAAGTCCCCTTCTTCCAGATTCGCTATCACTGCTCTGAGTGATTTCATCTTGAACTTGAACCTTTGTATGTAAGTGTTCAAAAGATTTTAGACTTAGAATAGGTCTCACCGAGCCGTCCGGCTTCGGTACCACAAACAGCGTGGAATAATACCCCGTTCCTTGTTGTAGTAGGGGTACCTTGACTATTACTTGCTGGGAATACAGCTTGTGAATAGCTTCCAACACCGTCTCCCTGTCGGAGGGAGATGTTGGTAAAGCAGACTTCAGGAATCTGTGAGGAAGAGACGTCTCGAATTCCAATCTGTACCCCTGTGATACTACCTGCAGGATCCAGGGGTCGACTTGCGAGTGAGCCCACTGCGCGCTGAAATTCTTGAGACGACCCCCCCACCGGACCTGAGTCCGCTTGTAGGGCCCCAGCGACATGCTGAGGACTTTCCAGAAGCGGGGGAAGGCTTCTGCTCCTGGGAAGGAGCTGCTTGCTGCAGTCTCTTACCCTTTTCTTTGCCTCGGGCAGATATGAATGGCCTTTTGCCCGCTTGTTCTTATGAGAACGAAAGGACTGAGGCTGAAAAGACGGTGTCTTTTTCTGTTGGGAGGTGACCTGAGGTAAAAAAGGTGGATTTTCCGGCTGTTGCCGTGGCCACCAAGTCCGATAGACCGACCCCAAATAATTCCTCCCCTTTATACGGCAAACTTCCATATGCCGCTTGGAATCCGCATCACCTGACCACTGTCGCGTCCATAAACTTCTTCTGGCAGAAATGGACAGCGCACTTACCCTTGATGCCAGAGTGCCAATATCCCTCTGTGCATCTCGCATATAAAGAAAATGCATCCTTTAAATGCTCTATAGTCAATAAAATATTGTCGCTATTCAGGGTATCAATATTTCCAGTCAGAGATTCCGACCAAACCCCCCCAGCACTGCACATCCATGCTGGGGCGATTGCTGGTCGCAGTATAACATCAGTATGTGTGTATATACTTTTTAGAGTATTTTCCAGCCTCCTATCAGCTGGATCTTTGAGGGCGGGCGTATCAGGAGACGGTAACGCCACTTGTTTTGATAAGCGTGTGAGCGCCTTATCTACCCTAGGGGGTGTTTCCCAGCGCGCCCTAACCTCTGGCGGGAAAGGGTATAATGCCAATAACTTCTTTGAAATTAGCAACTTCCTATCGGGGGTAACCCACGCTTCATCACACACTTCAATCAATTTATCTGATTCAGGAAAAACTACAGGTAGTTTTTTTCACACCCCACATAATACCCATTTTTGTGGTACTTGTAGTATCAGAAATATGTAATGCCTCCTTCATTGCCTTGATTATGTAACGTGTGGCCCTACTGGAAAATACGTTTGTTTCTTCACCGTCGACACTGGAGTCAGTGTCCGTGTCTGTGTCTATGTCGACCGACTGAGGTAATGGGCGTTTTAAAGCCCCTGACGGTGTTTGAGACGCCTGGACAGGTACTAATTGGTTTGCCGGCCGTCTCACATCGTCAACCGACCTTGTAGCGTGTTGACACTATCACGTAATTCCATAAATAAAGCCATCCATTCCGGTGTCGACTCCCTAGGGGGTGACATCCCATTACAGGCAATTGCTCCGCCTCCACTAACATCGTCCTCATACCTGTCGACACACACGTACCGACACACAGCACACACACAGGGAATGCTCTGATAGAAGACAGGACCCCACTAGCCCTTTGGGGAGACAGAGGGAGAGTTTGCCAGCACACACCAAGGCGCTATAATTATACAGGGACAACCTTATAGTAAGTGTTTTCCCTTATAGCAGCTTAATATATATTAATATCGCCAAAATATGCCCCCCCTCTCTGTTTTAACCCTGTTTCTGTAGTGCAGTGCAGGGGAGAGCCTGGGAGCCTTCCCACCAGCGGATCTGTGTGGGAAAAATGGCGCTGTGTGCAGAGGAGATAGGCCCCGCCCCCTTCACGGCGGGCTCTTCTCCCGGTTTTTTCTGTAATCCAGGCGGGGGTTAAATACATCCATATAGCCCAGGGGCTATATGTGATGTATTTTTAGCCAGTAAAGGTAATTACATTGCTGCCCAGGGCGCCCCCCCCCAGCGCCCTGCACCCTCAGTGACCGCGGTGTGAAGTGTGCTGAGAGCAATGGCGCACAGCTGCAGTGCTGTGCGCTACCTTAAGAAGACTGGGACGTCTTCAGCCGCCGATTTCTGGACCTTCAGCATCTGTAAGGGGGCCGGCGGCGCGGCTCCGGTGACCCATCCAGGCTGTACCTGTGATCGTCCCTCTGGAGCTAGTGTCCAGTAGCCTAAGAAGCCAATCCATCCTGCACGCAGGTGAGTTCACTTCTTCTCCCCTTAGTCCCGCGTTGCAGTGAGCCTGTTGCCAGCAGGACTCACTGAAAATAAAAAACCTAACAAACTTTTATTCTAAGCAGCTCTTTAGGAGAGCCACCTAGATTGCACCCTTCTCGGCCGGGCACAAAAACCTAACTGAGGCTTGGAGGAGGGTCATAGGGGGAGGAGCCAGTGCACACCACCTAGTGGTCAAACTTTTAATTTTGTGCCCTGTCTCCTGCGGAGCCGCTATTCCCCATGGTCCTGACGGAGTCCCCAGCATCCACTTAGGACGTCAGAGAAATATTGTTATTCTCATGCCTTGTACTAACCCCATGCGCTTGCCCGCTGCACGTGCACATTCTCTCCCGTGCGTGCGCATATTCGCAGTTGCGTGACGGCGCCTCCACGGACATGCGCTCAAGCGCGTGGTATGTGCATTTACGGTAGGGTTTGTGTGCGTCTGGCGGGCGACTCAATCGTCACATAGTTAATCCAAATTGTGCATTTTGTAGGTTATGGTCTCCTTAATAATATCAGTAAGTTTGTTTAGTGTAACTGGTTTATGGACAGAGAAATCCCTCTTTGCATGATACGAAGGGTCAGACAGGTTTTTGAGCAGTGGTGTTTAGTATGCAACGGTAGAGTATATTATTAGAAACATTCCGGTATTGGTTTGAGAGAAATCAATCGCTCCTGCGAATAGTTATGTCTATAAGAAGTTTATGGACATTTGCTATATTTGCAGTTCATTGTCCATGTGGTAGGAATCCTGAGATTCCCTCCCACCTGAGCAGTCTGGAATAGTCACAGCCCACCTGTTCAAACAAACCTATGACCTTTTGTTGTAATGTGAAGACAGATTCCGGTGTCCAATGAACAATGAGATATAGGTCCCTTTGTAGTGTACTGTATGCAGTGTACATAAGGAACAGCCAGTTTGGGCCAGCTTAGTCTACTCTCCACAAAAGGTTTTCATCACTGACTAACTATGGAGCTGGTGACCAGGACTGCGCAGCGATCATTCCCCAGTGTGTAAGTGTTTCTCTGTAACCAACTTGTTCTCTGTTTGTATTTGCCATACTCTCTCTCTCTGTTATTGTTACGCTGTTGTATATTGTATATGTGTAGTTATTATGTTTAGATATTGATGTTAGCCTGTAGTGTATAAAATGTTAACTGTATTTTCCTTTTTTACATAACTAAATCTTGTTAGTAAAGGTTTTGGAACCTTAGCAAGGTATTGTGTGTTTATTACATTGCTGAGAGTATTCAGAGCGTCTCAATCGCTCAAGAGGCTTTTATATAATAGAGGTTAATTAGCATTGCATTGTGTTCACATTACAAAACCAAGGTTTACAGTATAGGCTCAGCCTTTCATTGTGTTGCATACAAGGTTTACTGTGTGTCATCCTGTGAGCGTCTGCGCCGCTTGTGTTCCTCTTGTAGGGCACAGCGTCCGCTACGCTAGTAGCGTAGCATTACGGTACTCGGACCGCCTATAGCGTGCTCGATACCCAGCGTAAGCCGTGAGCAAACGTGTCGCTCGTGCGTCTCGACCACGGCCTAGCGTCTGCTACGCTAAGTGCGTACCCTTACGGTACCCCGTACGCCCATTGCGTACTGAGTCTCTTACCAATATATAGTAAATGTTATAAGATAAATATTTAGATTTATCAGTATCAATATCCTTTTGCACAAGATCCAGACGGTCAGAATGCAGACAGCGGATTTTGGTAATCATTTAAATCCTAACCCACCCATCCCTAGTGCCAAAGCCCTAACCCCAGTAAGTACCGCCAGGATTCTGACCGCCAAGTTGCCACTGTCTGCAGTCAGGACCAGAGTACTGGGATAGTACAGTAACTACATCCACAAAATATATGTACATTTCAATAAATGACATCACTAAAAAACAGACTGCTTGTTAAGAGACCAATCATAACACTCCTGTTTCAGGTAGTAAGGACAAAAGGTCTAAACACTGTACATTTACATCAGATATTGAACATACAAGACTGTTTTAGCCTATGAACACAGCATGACACCATAATGCATTTCTACACAAAGGTTTTAAAGAGGCTGCAGGTGTAAAACCTACCTCTGTAAATTCCTATGCCTGCTTTTGGCAGGGATCGACAGTAAAAAGTTTGGAAAAAGGGAAGGACATTTTTTGTCTATTGGGAGATTTCTCAATTACGAAGTCATATGCCACAGTCCCAAACTCGAAGCTACAAATGTGTCCTGATTCACTATTGCCGCAGTCACATCAAACAGTCATTCTCAACGTGTCAGGTCGCTACACTACATCACTCAGCGTGACTCACTCTTGATGTCTTGTGCCGCATGGTGTACATGAGGACACATATAAATGCAAGGCAAAGTACCTAGGAGTATATTTAAGTACCTGTAAGGCTGGCATACTGCTGAAACACATCACTTGGAGAAGGCCCCAGTAGAAGGAACACATCTATTATTCCGCTCTCGGACATCCAGCGCACATCTGTCTGTGGTGTCTCCCCACCTCCCTGCATGTACTGTAACATCTTTCCAAGAAGAGTCTGGGAAGGAGACAATGAGTTAGGAGGAGACAATGATTTCAGTGCCATTTTCTCATCTGTTCTGCATTGCACCTTGCAAAACCAATTTGCTCACCTTGCCGGCTGTGTTGGAGCTGATATCTACCCAAGTTTCCGCGGCATTGAGCCAGAAAATACCTAAAGTGCGGTGAATGTTGTGAGCTAGCAGCAAAGGAACTGCACCATACAAAGCCATGGTGTTATATAGCTCGTACTGAAAGACATCCAAGTTATAAAGCCGGTATGGATCGGTGTTCCTGAAAGGTAAAAAAAAGAAAGAAGAGGATTTTGGTACTTACCGATAAATCCATTTCTCTGAATCCTCTAGGGGACACTGGAGTCCTATACAGTAGGGGTGGGAAGCCTTGAACCGGAGGTGTGGCACAATCTAAAATTAGCATTGTCTGCACAGCCGGCTCCTCCCCCTTCACATCCCTCCTCCCTCAGTTTGAAAAATTTGACTGAGAGAATAGGACATGACACTATAGCACATGGCGAGGAACCGAACCGTACAACATATCAAACAGCGGCCAAGAACTCTTAACCGAATAACTAATGCTGTTTGTACAAACTGTTTAAAACAAGAACTTTGAACACAGCAGGTTGACAGCACTGAGGCGGGCGTCCAGTGTCCCTTAGAGGATTCAGAGAAATGGATTTATCGGTAAGTACCAAAATCCTCTTTTCTCTTTCATCCACTAGGGGACACTGGAGTCCTATACAGTAGGGGACGTCCCAAAGTTTTCCCCCAGGGAGGGAGTGCAGTCGGTGGCCTGCAAAACTAAACGTCCGAACTTAGATTCTCCGGACGCAAAAGTATCAAACTTGTAAAATCTTGCGAACGTGTGGGCTGAAGACCACGTCGCCGCTCTGCAAAGTTGAGTAGTGGAAGCACCCCTGGCAGCCGCCCACGAGGCACCCACTGATCGGGTAGTATGAGCACCCGTCTGAACCGGAACCTGTTTGCCACAGGAAACACAAGCTTGCCGAATGGCAAGTCTAATCCATCTAGACAAAGACTGCTTAGATGCTGGCCAACCCTTCTTTGGTCCATCATAAAGAACAAACAAATGGTCTGACTTACTGAAGCACGACGTAACCTGTACGTATACCCGTAAAGCTCGGACAACATCCAGTGACACGTCCTCATCTGTGAGTCTCTGGAAAGATGGGACCACTATTGGCTGGTTTACGTGAAACCCCGAAACCACCTTCGGAAGGAAATCTGCTCTTGTACGGAGTTCCGCCCTATCCTCATGAAACACTAAGAAGGGACTATTACAGGATAAGGCTCCCAACTCAGAAACCCGCCTAGCCGAAGCCAAGGCAAGTAATAACGTGACCTTCCATGAGAGATATTTCAGGTCTGTTCTTGTCAATGGCTCAAAAGTCGGTGACTTCAAATATTCTAACTAAGTCCCATGGTGCCGTGGGAGGACGAAAAGAGGGTTGAATCATCAGAACCCCTTGTAAAAAGGTTTGAATCTCTGGCATGGATGCTAACAGCTAGTGAAAAAGGATGGAGAGAGCCGAAATCTGAACCTTCAGAGAGCCCAGTCTGAGCCCTCCATCTAGACCGGCCTGAAGTCGAGATAAGTGGAAGTTCGTTGAATTCCATCCCCGTTCCTGACACCAAGCCATGTATCGTCTCCAAATCCTGTAGTAGTGCCTGGCTGTGACTGGTTTCCTAGTGGCAATCATTGTAGGAATGGCCGTTCGTGGAATCCCTCTGTTTCTTAAGATCCGGGTATCAATAGCCACGCCATCAAACGCAGCCTGTTCAGGTCAGGGTGTAGGAACGGTCCCTGAGATAGCAGGTCCACTCTCTGAGGTAACCTCCAAGGATCTTCCGCAAGTAACCCTCGCAGGTCTGAGTACCAACTCCTGCGGGGCCAATCTGGTGTGATTAGAATTGCCCACACTCGTTCCGACATCACCCGTTTCAGAACCCTGGGTATGAGTGGGAATGGTGGAAATATGTAAACCCTCCTGTAACACCAAGGAAGTGTTAATGCGTCCACTGCTTCGGCTGCAGGATCTCGAGTCCTTGAGACATATCTGGGCAGCTGATGGTTTTGTTGAGACGCCATTAGGTCCACCTGAGGCAGACCCCATCTTCTCACAACCATGTCGAAAATCCGTGGATGTAGGCACACTCTCCCGGATGCATGTCCTGTCGACTGAGGTAATCTGCTTCCCAGTTCTCCACACCTGGAATGAACACTGCCGAGAGAATGATGTCTCATCTTTCTGCCCACAACAAGATCTTTGTGGCTTCCTTTAACGCCATCCTGCTCTTTGTTCCTCCTTGAACGGTTTATGTAAGCCGTCGTCGTGACATTGTCTGACTGAATCCTGATGTGTTGATTCATGACTAGGTCTTCTGCTAAGAGAAGTGCATTGTAAACTGCTCTTAGTTCGAGGATATTTATGGGTAGTTTGCTCTCCTGTAGCGTCCACCGTCCTTGAAACTGATGGTCCTCTAGGACGGCTCCCCAACCTCTGAGACTGGCGTCCGTCGTCAGGATCCTCCAATCCCAAATGCCGCATTTCTTGCCGGCTGCAAGGTTCTTGTGTAACGACCACCATATCAAGTAGACCCGTACTTGTGGTTGAAGTCGGATTCTCCGATGGAGAAGCCAGTGCGAGCCTGCTCCCTGAGCAATGAGGTTTATTTGGAATGGTCGGGAATGAAGTCTGCCGTAATGGAGAGCTTCGAACGACGCCACCATCTTCCCGAGAAGTTGCACACAGAGGTGCAGAGAAACGGTTTGCGTCCTCAGTACATGAGCCACTAATCTCTGTAGGTCCTGGACCTTGTTCTCTGGTAGGAACACACGTAATAGGACCGTGTCCAAGATGAGACCGAGGAATTGAATCCGTTGAGTCGGTATGAGGTTGGACTTTCGGAAATTGACAATCCATCCATGTTGAATCAGAAATTTATGGGATGTCTGAACATCTTGGAGTAGTCGATTCTGAGATGGTGCCTTGATCAGTAAATCGTCCAGATAAGGTATAATCGTGACTCCCAACAGTCTCAGTCCTGCAACCATGATCGCCATGATCTTTGTGAAGATTCTTGGAGCTGATGATAGACCGAACGGCAAGGCCCGGAATTGGTAGTGATCCGCCACCAGTGCGAACCTTAAGTAAGCCTGGTGAGGAGTCCAGATTGGAATATGTAGATATGCATCCTTTATGTCCATGGATACCATGAACTCTCCCTGTTCTAAGCCTGCAATGACGGATTGGATTGATTCCATCTTGAATTTGTAGACCCTTAAAAACTGGTTGAAAACTTTTAAATTGAGTATTGGTCTGACCGTCCCGTCTGGCTTTGGCACGACAAAAAGATTGGAATAGAACCCCGTTCCTTTCTGAGAAGCGGGAACCGGAATAATGACCTCTGCTTGTAGCAATTTGAGAATTGCTGCCCGTAGTGCCCTTGCTTTTTGAGGGCACTGAGGAAATCCTGTTGTAAAAAACTGACTGTGAGGCCTCTGTTGAAATTCCAGTTTGTATCCCTAAGAGATTAAGTTGTTCACCCAAAGTTCTGGTGAGGTTTTGGCCCAGATGTCCTGAAAACCTTCCAGTCGTCCGCACACCAAGGGGGACCCCAGGTGAGTTGGGAGGCAGTCATGCCACGGTCTTGTCAGCAGGTTTATCCTGCTTTCTGGTTGCTGCTTGTGAGCGACCTCTACCTCTGCCCCCACGTGCCTGTGTACCGAAAACCCTTCCTCGGGCTCGAAAGGACTGAGATCTAAATTAAGTAAATGCTGGTCCCGAATAACCTCTCCTAGTTTGTGGAGCGGTTCTCGTATAAGGAGTAGGCAGAAAAGTGAACTTCCCCGCTGTAACCTGCGAAATCCACTTGTCCAGCTCTGGTTCGAACAGCATTTCACCCCCAAAGGGGATGAATTCTACTGCCTTCTTGGTGTCAGAGTCTCCTTGCCATTCTCTGAGCCATAAAATCCTTCTAGCCGATATGGCCGATGCAGATATGCGCGATGCTATTTTGCTAATATCCTTAGAAGCCTGACACAAGTATGAAGCAGATTCTCGAATGTGTTCCGCAAGTTGGGTAATCTCTTCTAAGCCATTTTCCTCCTCAATAGCTTGTACAATACGTCCAGACCATGCACCCATGGCCTTGTTAACCCAAGCACAGACGATCGCAGGTCTCTGCGCTGCACCAGCTTCTACGAAAATTTACTTTAACGCTGTGTCAACCTTACGGTCTGACGCATCCTTTAAAGTAGTTACGTTAGGAATTGGTAAGATTGTCTTCTTTGACAACCTCCCTAGGGAAGCATCCACTACCGGCGGATTCTCCCACTTGTCCATTACACCCTTAGGTAGGGGATAAGTTACCTGAAACCGTTTCGGAAATTGAAACCGTTTGTCAGGTTGTTTCCAAGCCTCCTCCATCTGAGACTGGAGGGATTTAGGAATGGCAAACACTGCTGAACGCGGCTTTTGGGATTCGAACAAATCGAAATCTTCCGGCTCCCGTATTTCCTCTACCTGAAAGTTTAGGATCTCCTTAACCGCGTCAATTAAGGAGTCCAGACCAGAGATTGCCGTGTCCTCCTCTGGAAAATCGGCGTCTAGGTTAGGTTCAATTAACTCACCTTCCTCCGTATCAAGAAGAAAACCCTCTTCCTCCTCTGATTCCGGTATAATAGGAAGCGTTCTTTTAACGGCCTTGCGCACACTCGTTTCTGCGTGTGCGGGCGGCGTTAACTTGATGAGAAATTCTTCCATCGTCTTTGAGAATCCCGCAGCCCATTCCGATTGCTGCTTGCGCGATTCTGCCATCTCCTTGGAGATTCTATTAGCAAGGTTGTCTTCCCATGCCTTAGCCAGAGCACTGCTTCCAGGTGGAGCGTCCCTGTCTAAGCAGGAGTCGCACACCCCGGAGCTGCCAACCCGCGTGCTCTTCTTGTTACATTTCGTACAAACATAACAGGTCTTTTAGGTCTTGGTTGCCTTAGACATGTTTTTAAAACCCTTTACCGGGATACTACGCAGCGCTTTCACCCTTTAAACTAGGAAGAGAAAGACTGGGAGATCACGGAAGCGAAGGTATTGGATCCGGCTGGAATTTTTTTACCAGTCCTCTCTTATAGAGAAAAAGCAGGTCAATATATTTTTACATAAAAAAAAACAAAAACAAAAAACACACCAGCCGACTCGCAACCCCCACACCCCAACTGTAGAGCAGCTACGATGCTAGAGTTGGTATCCGCTTGCTTCCGTGTATTTTCTTCAGGATCTTTGAAATAGAAGTCCCTTGAAAATATAAAATGTAAAGCATAATTACTTTTCAGGAGATCCTCCTATATATTTATTTTCACCAGCAGAGGGAGCTGTTTAGCAGAATGTCTCTACTCTTATTAATATATGCACTATCCAAACAGTGCAGCAGGGGGAGCTGTTGTGTAATAAAACAAACTTCCCTTCTTTACTGAGGGGGGGGGGAAGGAGGACCCTTCTTTACACAGACTGGCGCCATGTTTTACCGCCATGCAACTAAACATGGCCCTCACTAAATGCTAGGACATGCAGGTTTGTTAAAAAAAACCTTTACTGTTCCTGCTCACTCTGTAACAGTTATTATTCTTTTAACGCCGCGCGCTTGTTTAGCCGCGCGGCGTAGGTCTATGTGAGGCTCCCACTCCCTCCCGCTGGCTGGCGCGCGCCGCTTCCCCTGACTGACGCGCACCGAACTCTCTGGCCAGTGCGCGCCGGGGCTGTTTCCCTGCTCACAGGTAAGAGACGCTGAGTCCCGCGCCGCACTTGGCTCCCGCGCGCCAGCCGCTGTTACACTTCTTACGAGGTAGAGAGAGAGTGAGAGCCATTTCTAGAGAGGAGAGAGAGATAAAAAAAAAAAAGAAAAAAAAAAGAAAAACGATTATTATATACATAAAAGACCCTATGCTACCTCTATGTTAACCAGTACTCACTATTTAGAGGACTCTGGAGGATCTCCTGTGGAGAGATGCAGGTCCCTTCAATAGGGATCTTTGTCTCTCCAATATTAAGCAGCCTTGTCCCCCTTTTGTTAGGTTGACGCAGCCCTTTACAGTTTTGTTTAGTCAGTAGCTCAGTGCTCCACGTGCTGTACCTCCAGCACAATTTTTCAAACTGAGGGAGGAGGGATGTGAAGGGGGAGGAGCCGGCTGTGCAGACAATGCTAATTTTAGATTGTGCCACACCTCCGGTTCAAGGCTTCGCACCCCTACTGTATAGGACTCCAGTGTCCCCTAGTGGATGAAACAGAAAAAAAGAAGAGTTATCATTGGCCAGGGACAAAAACACAACATTGTGAAAGATGAGCAATCCTATAAGGAATTAAGAGGTGATCAGCATAAAATCTACAGGTGGTTTGTTTTTTTGGTATAATGGAAACTCAAAAGAAATTCCTCCAGGTTTAAAAAAAGATGCAGCTTGATGCGCAGTTTGTACAGAAAAAGTCCAAGTCCAAATGATAGGAACAGGTAGCGTTAGCGTAATCTCACTCTGTTGTCCGTAGTCTTAGGTTTTCTGCATGTTCTGGAATCCCATAAACATGTTCAACTCCCGGGAGAGAAAAATCAAGACCCACTGAAGAAGGACCTGCAGGGGGAAGACCAGTAAATGCTTACAATTACACAGTAGAAATAACAATTCTTACATAATGCAAACAATACATGACACAGAAGCATACACCACAGGGCATGTACACAATCCAAAGCTTGTAGTCTAGATATGTTTAACATTTATCTGTTTCCGATCAAACATTTGAGCCTAATCTAAAGTTTCTAATAATAGCAAGGTTTTGAAAGGCAAAAAAACTTGCGCCCAATTTTGGGTATGCACCCTCCAGATAACCACGTTATCAAACATACATACACACATCGTTCCGGTGCTCTCTGCGGCTCCCAATGGTCTCCCCTCCATTTTCCGACTGGGGAGGGCGCTGCTGGGAGATGTAGTTCTCCCAGCATTTGGCTCCGGGAATGGGGCGGTTAACACTTACACCACTGCTGCAGAGGACTGGCTCCAGACTGTGGATGAAAACCCCACTTTGGAAAGTAATTGCAGCCTAATTAAGCTAATTGGAAACTCAACTGCTCAATTAGTACTCAAGGGAGCTGTCAATGGGATACTAGAGCAAGACCTGGTGATTTTTATTTTTATTTTTAAACTAATGATTTAAAGGAAAAAAATATCATACTTGACATGCAACATGATGCAGTGACTTCTATAGAAATCACTGCGTCCCATTTTCAGTCCTCTAACTGAATAGCGAAACCCCGCAACACAAGTTTGTTTGTTTTTATTTCCCACCCACAATTGAATCCCCTCATGCCTCATATTTGTAGTGATTTGTCTCCCCTTTAGGAAACTGCTCTGACATTTATTTTGCAATTTCTGAAAGTAAAATTTGAGAAATTGCTAAAGATTACAAAGAACATTCAGCTGTAATTTTATCAACACAGTTTCTTGTTAACCTTCTGAATGCATTTGAACCAAATTGGGGAGCTTTAATGCTAAGCTTGGGAACTATACAAAAACAATAAAGCACACAAGCTGCTCTGAAAACAGTCAGAAATGTACTGTATTAAGTAGGGAGTCAGGGCTGTTGGGAGAAAGAGTTCTGACCAGTAAGGAATTCTGGAATAAGTCTCCGCAGTCAGGTTCAAATCAATGGATGTGCTCCTCTCCTATTCTAGCTGTCACATACTGTACGTGTTCTGAACACAATTGCACAAATCCATTGAGCCCGTGTTTAAAAGCGCAGCAGTTTAACTTTATTTCCGCTAAGCGAGAATATTGGATTATATACTTCATAATGCTAACCCGATCACATTCTGCCTTTATCCTCAATGCTGTTATCTTTCTCTCCAAAGATTTGTAATACCACTTTCAGACAGAAAAAAAAAACAGGATTTTGATACCTACTGGTAAATCCTTTTCTCATAGTCCGTAGAGGATGCTGGGGACCACATCAAGACCATGAGGTATAGGCGGTTCCGCAGGAGCCATGGGCACTCTTAAGACTTTTCAATGGGTGTGAACTGGCTCCTCCCCCTATGCCCCTCCTCCAGACCTCAGTTATAGGAACTGTGCCCAGGGAGACCGACATTTCGATGGAAGGACTTACTTTAATACTAGTGGTGAGATACATGCCAACTCACACCCTCAACCATGCCGCACACATGGCATTCAACATAACACGCGCCAACAGGCATGAAACAATTGCAGCAACATGCTGAAACTAAGATAACACAACTTGTGTAACCCGAATAACTAAACTGCAGGTAAAGTACGCACTGGGACGGGCGCCCAGCATCCTCTACGGACTAGGAGAAAAGGATTTACCGGTAGGTATCAAAAAATAAGATTTTACTTACCGATAAATCTATTTCTCGTAGTCCGTAGTGGATGCTGGGGACTCCGTCAGGACCATGGGGATTAGCGGCTCCGCAGGAGACAGGGCACAAAACTAAAGCTTTAGGATCAGGTGGTGTGTACTGGCTCCTCCCCCCATGACCCTCCTCCAAGCCTCAGTTAGGATACAGTGCCCGGACGAGCGTACACAATAAGGAAGGATATTGAATCCCGGGTAAGACTCATACCAGCCACACCAATCACACCGTATAACTTGTGATCTAAACCCAGTTAACAGTATGACAAACGTAGGAGCCTCTGAACAGACGGCTCACAACAATAACAACCCGATTTTTTTGTAACAATAACTATGTACAAGTATTGCAGACAATCCGCACTTGGGATGGGCGCCCAGCATCCACTACGGACTACGAGAAATAGATTTATCGGTAAGTAAAATCTTATTTTCTCTGACGTCCTAAGTGGATGCTGGGGACTCCGTCAGGACCATGGGGATTATACCAAAGCTCCCAAACGGGCGGGAGAGTGCGGATGACTCTGCAGCACCGAGTGAGAGAACTCCAGGTCCTCCTCAGCCAGGGTGTGCCCCTGACCAAGTAGCAGCTCGGCAAAGCTGTAAAGCCGAGACCCCTCGGGCAGTCGCCCAAGATGAGCCCACCTTCCTTGTGGAATGGGCATTTATATATTTTGGCCGTGGCAGTCCTGCCACAGAATGTGCAAGCTGAATTGTACTACACATTCAACTAGCAATCGTCTGCTTAGAAGCAAGAGCACCCAGTTTTTGGGTGCATACAGGATAACAGCAAGTCAGTTTTCCTGACTCCAGCCGTCCTGGAAATCTATATTTTCAGGGCCCTGACAACATCTAGCAACTTGGAGTCCTCCAAGTCTCTAGTAGCCGCAGGTACCACAATACGCTGGTTCAGATGAAACGCTGACACCAACTTAGGGAGAAACTGGGGACGAGTCCGCAGCTCTGCCCTGTCCGAATGGACAATCAGATATGGGCTTTTGTGAGACAAAGCCGCCAATTCTGACACTCGCCTGGCCGAGGCCAGGGCCAACATCATGGTCACTTTCCATGTGAGATATTTCAAATCCACAGATTTGAGCGGTTTAAACCAACGTGATTTGAGGAATCCCAGGACTACGTTGAGATCCCACAATGCCACTGGAGGCACAAAAGGGGGTTGTATATGCAGTACTCCCTTGTCAAATTTCTGGACTTCAGGAACTGAAGCCAATTCTTTCTGGAAGAAAATCGACAGGGCCGAAATTTGAACCTTAATGGACCCCAATTTGAGGCCCATAGACACTCCTGTTTGCAGGAAATGCAGGAATCGACCGAGTTGAAATTTCTTCGTGGGGCCTTCCTGGCCTCACACCACGCAACATATTTTCGCCACATGTGGTGATAATGTTGTGCGGTCACCTCCTTCCTGGCTTTGACCAGGGTAGGAATGACCTCTTCCGGAATGCCTTTTTTCCCTTAGGATCCGGCGTTCAACCGCCATGCCGTCAAACGCACCCGCGGTAAGTCTTGGAACAGACATGGTACTTGCTGAAGCAAGTCCCTTCTTATCGGCAGAGGCCCTGAGTCCTCTGTGAGCATCTCATGAAGTTCCGGGTACCAAGTCCTTCTTGGCCCATCCGGAGCCACGAGTATAGTTCTTACTCCTCTACGTCTTATAATTCTCAGTACCTTTGGTATGAGAAGCAGAGGAGGGAACACATACACCGACTGGTACACCCATGGTGTTACCAGAACGTCCACAGCTATTGCCTGAGGGTCTCTTGACCTGGCGCAATACCTGTCCAGTTTTTTGTTCAGGCGGGACGCCATCATGTCCACCTTTGGTCTTTCCCAACGGTGCACAATCATTTGGAAAAAACTTCTCGATGAAGTCCCCACTCTCCCGGGTGGAGGTCGTGCTGAGGAAGTCTGCTTCCCAGTTGTCCACTCCCGGAATGAAAACTGCTGACCGTGCTATCACATGATTTTCCGCCCAGCGAAGAATCCTTGCAGTTTCTGCCATTGTCCTCCTGCTTCTTGTGCCGCCCTGTCTGTTTACGTGGGCGACTGCCGTGATGTTGTCCCACTGGATCAATACCGGCTGACCTTGAAGCAGAGGTCTTGCCAAGCTTAGAGCATTGTAAATTGCTCTTAGCTCCAGTATATTTATGCGGAGAGAAGTCCCCAGACTTGATCACACTCCCTGGAAATTTTTTCCCTGTGTGACTGCTCCCCAGCCTTTCAAGCTGGAATCCGTGGTCACCAGGACCCAGTCCTGAATGCATAACTGTGGCACTTTAGTAGATGAGCACTCTGCAGCCACCACAGAAGAGACACCCTTGTCCTTGGAGACAGGGTTATCCGCTGATGCATCTGAAGATGCGATCCGGACCATTTGTCCAGCAGATCCCACTGAAAAGTTCTTGCGTGAAATCTGCCGAATGGAATCGCTTCGTAAGAAGCCACCATTTTTCCCAGGACCCTTGTGCAATGATGCACTGACACTTTTCCTGGTTTTTGGAGGTTCCTGACTAGCTCGGATAACTCCCTGGCTTTCTCCTCCGGGAGAAACACCTTTTTTCTGGACTGTGTCCAGAATCATCCCTAGGGACAGCAGACGTGTCGTCGGAGACAGCTGCGATTTTGGAATATTTAGAATCCACCCGTGCTGTAGTAGAACTACTTGAGATAGTGCTACTCAGACCTCCAACTGTTCTCTGGACCTTGCCCTTATCAGGAGATCGTCCAAGTAAGGGATAATTAAGACGCCTTTTCTTTGAAGAAGAATCATCATTTCGGCCATTACCTTGGTAAAGACCCGGGGTGCCGTGGACAATCCAAACGGCAGCGTCTGAAACCGCTAGTGACAGTTTTGTACCACGAACCTGAGGTACCCTTTGTGAGAAGGGCAAATTTGGACATGGAGGTAAGCATCCCTGATGTCCAGGGACACCATATAGTCCCCTTCTTCCTGGTTCGCTATCACTGCTCTGAGTGACTCCATTTAGAATAGGTCTCACCGAGCCGTCTGGCTTCAGTACCACAATATAGTGTGGAATAATACCCCTTTACTTGTTGTAGGAGGGGTACTTTGATTATCACCTGCTGGAAATACAGCTTGTGAATTGTTTCCAATACTGCCTCCCTGTCGGAGGTAGACGTTGGTAAAGCAAACTTCAGGAACCTGCGAGGGGGAGACGTCTCGAATTTCCAATCTGTACCCCTGGGATACTACTTGTAGGATCCAGGGGTCCACTTGCGAGTGAGCCCACTGCGTGCTGAAACTCTTGAGACGACCCCCCACCGCACCTGTTTGTACGGCCCCAGCGTCATGCTGAGGACTTGGCAGAAGCGGTGGAAGGCTTCTGTTCCTGGGAATGGGCTGCCTGCTGCAGTCTTCTTCCCTTACCTCTATCCCTGGGCAGATATTATGGGGACGAAAGGACTGAGGCTGAAAAGACTATGTCTTTTTCTGCCGAGATGTGACTTGGGGTAAAAAAGGTGGATTTTCTAGCTGTTGCCGTGGCCACCAGGTCCGATGGACCGACCCCAAATAACTCCTCCCCTTTATACGGCAATACTTCCATGTGCCGTTTGGAATCTGCATCACCTGACCACTGTCGTGTCCATAAACATCGTCTGGCAGATATGGACATCGCACTTACTCTTGATGCCAGAGTTTCGCATATATAGAAATGCATCTTTTAAATGCTCTATAGTCAATAAAATACTGTCCCTGTCAAGGGTATCAATATTTCCAGTCAGGGAATCCGACCAAGCCACCCCAGCGCTGCCCATCCAGGCTGAGGCGATCGCTGGTCGCAGTATAAACACCAGTATGTGTGTATATACTTTTTAGGATATTTTCCAACCTCCTATCAGTTGGCTCCTTGAGGGCGTCCGTATCTGGAGACGGTAACGCCACTTGTTTTTATAAGCGTGTGAGCGCCTTATCCACCCTAAGGTGTGTTTCCCAACGCGCCATAACTTCTGGCGGGAAAGGGTATACCGCCAATAATTTTCTATCGGGGGAAACCCACGCATCATCACTCACTTCATTTAATTTATCTGATTCAGGAAAAACCACATGTAGTTTTTTCACACTCCACATAATACCCTTTTTTGTGGTACTTGTAGTATCAGAAATATGTAACATCTCCTTCATTGCCCTTAACAAGTAACGTGTGGCCCTAAAGGAAAATACGTTTGTTTCTTCACCGTCGACACTGGAGTCAGTGTCCGTGTCTGTGTCTGTGTCGACCGACTGAGGTAAAAGGACGTTTTAACGCCCCTGACGGTGTTTTAGACGCCTGGACAGGTACTAATTGGTTTGCCGGCCGTCTCATGTCGTCAACCGACCTTGCAGCGTGTTGACATTATCACGTAATTCCTTAAATAAGCCATCCATTCCGGTGTCGACTCCCTAGAGAGTGACATCACCATTACCGGCAATTGCTCCGCCTCCTCACCAACATCGTCCTCATACATGTCGACACACAAGTACCGACACACAGCACACACACAGGGAATGCTCTGATAGAGGACAGGACCCCACTAGCCCTTTGGGGAGACAGAGGGAGAGTTTGCCAGCACACACCAAAAACGCTATATTATACAGGGACAACCTTTATATAAGTGTTTTTCCCTTATAGCATTTTAATATATATATATACATATCGCCAAATAAGTGCCCCCCCTCTCTGTTTTAACCCTGTTTCTGTAGTGCAGTGCAGGGGAGAGCCTGGGAGCCTTCCCACCAGCCTTTCTGTGAGGGAAAATGGCGCTGTGTGCTGAGGAGAATAGGCCCCGCCCCCTTTTCGGCGGGCTTCTTCTCCCGTTTTTCTGAGACCTGGCAGGGGTTAAATACATCCATATAGCCTCCAGGGGCTATATGTGATGTATTTTTAGCCAGAATAAGGTATTATACATTGCTGCCCAGGGCGCCCCCAGCAACGCCCTGCACCCTCCGTGACCGTTGGTGTGAAGTGTGTGACAACAATGGCGCACAGCTGCAGTGCTGTGCGCTACCTTCATGAAGACTGAAAAGCCTTCTGCCGCCGGTTTCTGGACCTTCAATCTTCAGCATCTGCAAGGGGGGTCGGCGGCGCGGCTCCGGGACGAACCCCAGGGTGAGACCTGTGTTCCGACTCCCTCTGGAGCTAATGGTGTCCAGTAGCCTAAGAAGCCAATCCATCCTGCACGCAGGTGAGTTGAACTTCTCTCCCCTAAGTCCCTCGATGCAGTGAGCCTGTTGCCAGCAGGACTCACTGAAAATAAGAAACCTAAAAACTTTTTCTAAGCAGCTCCTTAAGAGAGCCACCTAGATTGCACCCTGCTCGGACGGGCACAAAAACCTAACTGAGGCTTGGAGGAGGGTCATGGGGGGAGGAGCCAGTACACACCACCTGATCCTAAAGCTTTAGTTTTGTGCCCTGTCTCCTGCGGAGCCGCTAATCCCCATGGTCCTGACGGAGTCCCCAGCATCCACTTAGGACGTCAGAGAAACCTATTTTCTCATACGTCCTAGAGGATGCTGGGGACCACATCAAGACCATGGGGCTTATACCAAAGCTCCAGTGCGGGCGGGAGTGCGGATGACCCTGCAGCACCGATTGACCAAATTTTAGGTCTTCATCGGCCAAGGTGTCAAACTTGTAGAACTTTGCAAATGTGTTTGACCCTGACCAAGTAGCTGCTCGGCATAGTTGTAATGCAGAGACCCCCCGGGCAGCCACCCAGGATGAGCCCACCTTCCTAGTGGAGTGGGCCTTTACCAACGTCGGTTACGGCAGTCCAGCCGTAGTATGAGCTTGCTGAATCGTATTTCTGATCCAACGTGCAATAGTCTGCTTGGAAGCAGGACACCCAATTTTGTTGTGAGCATACATGACAAACAGGGCCTCTGTTTTCTGTATACGAGCCGTTCTAGCAACATAAATTTTCAAAGCTCTAACCACATCTAGAGACTTTGATTCAGTGAATGTGTCAGTAACTACTGGCACTACAATAGGTTGGTTTATGTGGAAAGATGAAACCACCTTAGGAAGAAAATGTTATTGAGTTCTCAACTCTGCCCTATCTTCATGGAAGATCAGGTAAGGGCTCTTGTGAGACAAGGCCCCCAATTCAGACACCCGTCTTGCAGATGCCAAAGCCAAAAGAATCACCACTTTCCAAGTGAGAAACTTCAACTCTATCTTTTGTAGAGGCTCAAACCAATCCGATTGAAGGAACTGCAACACCACGTTAAGGTCCCATGGTGCCACTGGAGGCACGAATGGAGGCTGGATGTGCAGAACCCCTTTCACTGAGGTCTGAACCTCTGGAAGAGAGGCCAGTTGTTTTTGGAAGAACACTGACTAGACCGAAATCTGGACCTTGATTGATCCCAATCGGAGGCCCGCCTCCACACCAGCCTGTAAAAAAAATGGAGGAAATGTTCTAAGTGAAACTCTTCCGTAGGAGCTTTCTTGGATTCACACCAATACACATTTTCTCCAAATACGGTGGTAATGTTTCGACGTTACTCCCTTTCTGGCCTGAATAAGAGTGGGGATGACTTCCTTGGGAATACCCTTCCTGGCTAGGATCCGGCGCTCAACAGCCATGCCGTCAAACGTAGCCGCTGTAAGTCTTGATACACGCACGGCCCCTGCTGCAGCAGGTCCTCGCGAGGAGGAAGAGGCCGAGGATCTTCTATGAGCAACTGCTGAAGATCTGGGTACCAAGCCCTCCTTGGCCAGTCTGGGGCAATGAAGACTGCTCGAACCCATGTTTTTCTTATGATCCTGAGTGCCTTTGCGATCAGTGGAAGGAAGACATACACTGACGGGAAAACCCACTGGGTCACTAGCTCATCCACTGCTACTGCTTGAGTGTCTGTCGACCTGGAACAGTATCTCTGAAGCTTCTTGTTGAGGCGAGATGCCATCATGTCTACTTGAGGAACTCCCCAAAGACTTGTCACCTCTGCGAAGACTTCTTGGTGGAGGCCCCACTCTCCTGGATGGAGATCGTGTCTGCTGAGGAAGTCTGCTTCCCAGCTGTCTACTCCCGGAATGAATATTGCAGACAGAGCTTGTAGTAGATGTTTTTCTGCTTTTCGTTCCGCCCTGCCTGTTTATGTACGCGACTGCTGTTACATTGTCCGCCTGGATCTGCACCGGACGGTCTTGAAGAAGATGTACTGCTTGTTGAAGGCCGTTGTAAATGGCTCTTAGCTCCAGCACGTTTATGTGAAGGCAGGCTTCCTGATGTGACCAACGTCCTTGGAAGTTTTCTCCCTGAGACACTGCTCCCCAGCCTTGGAGACTTGCATCCGTGGTTACCAGGACCCAGTCCTGAATCCCGAACCTGCGTCCCTCTAGTAGGCGAGAGCTGTGTAACCACCACAGGAGTGAAATCCTGTTTTTTGACGACAGGATTATCTTTCGGTGCATGTGTAGGTGTGACCCCGACCACTTGTAAAACAGGTCCGACTGGAATACTCTGGAACCTAACAAACTGTATGGCCTCGTAGGCCGCCACCATCTTCCCCAACAACTGACTGCACTGATGGATCGACACACAGGATGGTTTCATTATCTGTTTTACAATTTTCTGTATTTCCACAGCCTTTTCCAACAGTAAAAATACTCTGAACTTCTGTGTCCAGAATCATCCCGAGGAAAGACAACCTTGTCGTCTGTTCCAACTGTGACTTTGAGTAATTTATGATCCACCCGTGTTGTTGGAGTATTGACAGAGAGAGTGCGAGGTTTTGTAACAACTGCTCCCTGGATCTCACATTTATCAGGAGATCGTCCAGATAAGGAATTATATTGACTCCTTTCTGACGAAGGAGGACCATCATCTCCGCCATCACCTTGGTGAATACCCTCGGCGCTGTGGAGAGGCCAAAAGGTAACGTCTGGAATTGGTAATGGCAATCCTGAACCGCGAATCATAGATAAGCCTAGTGAGGAGGATAAATGGGAACATGCAGGTAAGCATCCTTTATGTCCACCGACACCAAGTATTACCCCTCCTCCAGACTGGAAATCACTGCCCGAAGTGATTCCATCTTGAACTTGAACCTTTTCAGGTAGCAATTCAGATCTTTTAGGTTTAGGATCGGTCTGACCGAGCCGTCCGGCTTCGGAACAACAAAGAGGCTTGAATAAAAAACCCCGCCCTTGTTGTGACAACGGTACCAGGACTATGACCTGGTCCTGACAATTTTTGGATTGCCGCTGTTACTGCTTCTCTCTCTGGCGGAAAACTGGCAAGGTCGATTTGAAAACTCGGCATGGGGGAACGTCTTGAAACTCCAGTTTGTATCCCTGGGATACTATTTGCAACACCCAGGGATCCAGGCCAGACAGCATCCAACCTTGGCTGAACAGTTTGAGACGTGCCCCCACCCGAGCGGCCTCCCGCTGAGGATTTGGCAGAAGTAGGGGTAGACTTCTGCTCTTGGGAACCTGAAACCGCTGCGGACTTCTTTCCTTTTCCCCTACCAGCAAAGAAGGTGGAACCTCTCGTCTTTTTGTATTTACTGGGCCGAAAGGACTGCATTTGCGGGTAATAGGTCTTTTTTGCCGGTGCAGTCGCAGAGGGCAAAAATGTCGACTTACCTGCGGTAGCCGCCGAGACTAACGCATCCAGGCCATCGCCAAATAAGGCCTCACCTTTATATTGGAGAGCCTCCATGTTTCTTTTGGAATCTGCATCCACATTCCACTGGCGAATCCACAACGCCCGCCTAGCCGATACTGCCATGGTAGCGGCTTGTGAACTCAAGAGTTGCTTCCAGCATGTAGGTGGCAGCGTCCTTGATATTCCCTAACTTAAGGAGCATCTCATCTTTATCAATCGTGTCAATTTCTGATGACACGCTTTGACCATTTTTCAATAGCGCGACTCACCCACGCGCAGGCAATAGTGGGCCTGAGCAGTGTACCATTGGTTACATAAATGGATTTCAATGTCGTTTCCATTTTACGGTCTGCCGGCTCCTTGAGTGAAGCCGTGCCAGGTGCAGGGAGAATTACCTTCTTTGTCAACCTGAAAAGCGCACTGTCTAACACAGGGGGTGACTCCCATTTTTTTCTTGTCCTCAGCCGGGAAAGGGTAAGCTATCTGAATCCTTTTGGGAATACGAAATTTCTTATCAGGATTCACCCACATCCCTTCCAAGAGAGCATTTAGTTCGTGTGAAGGAGGGAACGTGACTTTGGATTTCTTTTCCTTACAAAAATAAGCCTTCTCCTGAGGTACAGGAGTGGTTTCTGTAACCTCCAACACGTCCCTTATAGCCACAATTATATATTGTATACTTTTCGCCAATTTATGATCTCTCTCTCTGGAGTCACTATCGTCAACACAAGAATCAGAGTCCGTGTCGGTATCAGTGTCTACAACATTCGCAAATGGTCTCTTATGTGACCCAGAGGGGCCGCCTGCATAAGGAATAACAGCATCCTAAAAAATCACATCTTCCACAGATTTTCTCCAGCATGCAGCCTTAGATTCAGACTTATCTAATCTTTGGTTAATCAGATGCATACTGTCACGTATCTCTTTCACCCATGCAGGCTCTTCGTGTGCCGGCAGCACCACCACATTACAACTCTGTGTCCCTAACATGGTTTCCTCCAGGGAGGGACTCCCTGCCTCAGACATGCCTCACACGTATACAGCACACTCACAGACACACTGGGACAGACCCACAGTAAAATCTGTCAGAGGGACACAGTGTAGGAGCAGCCAGTTCACAAACCCAGCACCAGTTTATAATGAGTGTGAACACAGAATGCCCACAACCCAATAGCGCTTTTATACAGATAATCACACTATAAAATGCACCACAATGCCTTCCCCCCCCCCCCCCCCCCCCCAAATATCACCCTGTACTTGTCAGAAGTGGAGGAGAGGACCAGCGTGTTCTCTGCAGCCTGAGGAGAGAGAGAGAAAATGGCGCCGAGCAGTGTGCTGGCTGCTTGAGGAAGAAGCTCCGCCCCCGCAATGGCGCGTCCTTACACTCAGTAATAACTGTAATATTTATACTGGCGGGGGTAGGGCTGTGCCAGCGGCACCTTATGCCCCCTTTTAGCCAGTTTTGAGGTGTATATTTGCTGCCCAGGGTGGGCGACCGCCCCCCCTCCCCCCCTGCAGTGCCTGTGTGTGTGTGGGCAGCAATGGCGCGCTGCGCTCCCGCCATCCGCGCCGGACCTCAGCCGTCACTTACTTGATAAAAGTTAATTCTTCTTATACTCACCTGTCTTCTGACTGCTGGCTCTGCGAAGGGGGTGACTGCGTGCTGTAGGAGTGAGCATCTAGACACGGCTAGCGTTCAGTACCCTTCAGAAGCTAATGGTGTACTGTCAGCCAGAAGCAGGGCCATGAAACTCTTTAGGAAGTTGGTTCTGCTTCTGCCCCCTCAGTCCCACGAAGCAGGGAGTCTGTTGCCAGCAGATCTCCCTGAAAATAAAAAACCTAACATAAGTCTTTTCCAGAGAAACTCAGTAGAGCTCCTCAGAGTGCATTCAGTCTCCTGGGCACATTTCTAAAACTGAGGTCTGGAGGAGGGGCATAGGGGGAGGAGACAGTTCACACCCATTGAAAAGTCTTGAGTGCCCATGGCTCCTGCGGAACCGCCTATACCCCATGGTCTTGATGTGGTCCCCAGCATCCTCTAGGACGTATGAGAAATCTAAAAAACCCGGATTTTTCACAGGTTTGTGTTTCCGGGAAAAACCCGGGTTACAGTACCTTACCCCCTTTCACACACCATAAAAAACCCCGGAAAATTCCTGGGTCGACCCCTTTCAGACAGAACCCGTGTCAGCCCTGCAATAGACTTGTGTCATAAAAAATGGACTGTTTTTATGGCACACAGAGAGGAGGTCATGAAAGTGGGTGGTGACTGATCACAGTATTGCATTAGCTATGGCCAACGAGTTACTGCTGAGTAGCCCGGAGTTCCTGGCTTATTGCTGTTTTACACAGCAAATGAGAGCCTGATGCAGCTGCTAGCACTGTGCTACCTAGCACAGTCTTGTGCCAAGAGGTGAAGGGAGCAATTTCTGGCGGAGAGGGCTAATACTCGACGCCGTTATTTGTGCAGGAGAGCCCTGATTTTGGCCAGCATTACATCAACCCTGAGGTTTACCAGCTCAAGTAATCGTTCGTTGTGGGCCAGGGACCACAGGCATGGACAAGCTTTCTGGGCAACCGTGGAAGCTTATCAGCCAGAGGAGTAGATGGCACACTTTCGGATGTCACGTGATACCTTGTACTACCTGCTGGAACTTCACTCCAGCACTCACCAGGGGAAATACAGACTATCCCACCTACAAGCCCTTCACTGCCTGGCCTTCAGAATCAAATTCAAGCTTCTCACACTCACAAAGCCCTCACCTATTCCTCTCCCATTTACATATATGACCTCATTTCCCTTTACACGCCCACCCACCCTCTTCGCTCCACAAATACACGCCGCCTGTCCTGCCAACGGATTACTTCTTCCCATTCCTGCCTCCAATATTTTTGACCATGGTGCTTCCAACCTCTGAAGTTCTCAACCTATCAGACTCCACAAAACTTTAAATGGGCTCACTTCTTCATCAAACCCAGCCATTTCTCATCCTAACACTCTGTTCCGTGCTCACTTCTACCCCATGGGTGTCACCCCTTTCCGACTGTCCCTCCGCTCCAGAATGTAGCGCTCACGAGAGCAGGGCCCACCCCCCTCATGTGCTTTTGCCTGTCAGACTATTTTCTACTCCATACTCCCTACAACGGTACCTAACCCTCGGTTTCTACCACCGTGAAGATTATTTCAGTGTCCTGTCCCCTGATGCAGCAATGTTTATTTATCATGTACTTGTCCTACATTACCTTTTACTGCAAGTCCTTTTCTTGTTTAGCTCATTTGTTTATGTAGTTTGTTAGGCGCCGACGAACCCTTGTGGCATAATAATTATAGTAGTAGTAATAATAATAATAATCTCATCATATACAGGCTATTACCACTAGAGTTCTCTTTATCTGAAACTTTATGTAGCATTACTAAAATGCTCAGAACATATAGTGTAGTGCTAAAAAACATAGGTTAATAAACCTTTATTTATATAGTGCTACCATATTGTACAAGGCTACAGAGTTTACTTGTTCTTTTCTGCTCCAGTGCAGATTACAGTTTTTATTACACAGATACAACATTTCTGGATTGTGGGAAGAAACAAAAACACTGCTCTAGTTCTTTACCGAATGCTTAATATAAACCCAAGACAATCTTCTGTACTATAACAGTCATTTTATTGATTAGACAAATACATCAATAGCATATCTTTATATAAATATTCTTACCATTTGGTTTGCTGTCTGTATGCGTCTTAAAAGTTTCTTCCCACATTCCTGGTTCATCTTCTTCCTGATCAAGATATGAAACTGATGAAATATTCTGAATGATACGTTAACCAATCACAAAGGCAGCTGTGCTTAACCTTGATTATTCCTCCACACGTAAGACCTCCAAATGTATTCCTTTACTTTCACCTCTATGAAAAAGGAGACTTCTGGAACCCATTCATTCTATGCAACATACACTGATCTTCTCTCCCCCAAACATGGCATTTATTTTAATCTGTGGCCACAATCCGCTTTGCTCACCTTCTTGCTTTCTTCCTCCTTGGCTTCCTCCTCCTCTGCTGTATTCTCATTATCAGTTTCAGAGGGAACATCAGTCTTCTCCGAGTCACTACAAGCCGAACAAAGACGAGGGGTGAGGAGTGACGCTTCCAGGAAGGATGGGATAGATAGGAGCAGAGGCAAGGGGAGAGAGGAGGGAAAGGATTAGAATAGGAAAGGAGGCATGTGATGAAGGGGGTATAGCATCTACAACTACGAAACAGCTGGCGTGTGAATGTAAATAGTGTAGATTAACAGTAGCTGAGATCTCCATATGACCTATACCAATATCATACCTCCCAACATGACCCTCTCCAGGAGGGACAGAATGCTCTGCTTCTGGACTTCCCTCTTAATTTATGATTGCCATCACCTGTGCTGAAACACCTTTCTTGTCCACTAACCTGTTCAAAACAGGTTCCGGCAATCATACATGGAGAAAAATCCAGAAGCCGAGCATTGTGTCCCTCCTGGAGAGGGTCATGTTGGGTGGTATGCAATATGCATACTGCAGTCAACTGAGTATAAACTAATCTGTACACCCCATAGTCTGTGTTTGCTCCCTCCACAGTATGACAAAGTTCCCATTTGGTCACGTCAGTGTCACCTAACAAATGCTTAGTTTTTCCTTTCTGTCAAAATGCAATGTACACACACCTCATAACTTTTCCTGTTCCAGTCATAATGTCAATCACAACAGGTTACAATATCAGGACAATGATGAAAGGAAAAATGATGTGGAGGATTAGCTTGTCAGTTCTACTATCCCTATAGGTCCTTCAGTACGTCTGTCATTGTGTGTGGGAGGTGTCAGCATTATGCAAGCGGTATCAATGATTACCTAGAGAAAAGAGTCTTCACTTTATGCCACATGTTACCGACAGCACTACTAACTTTAGCCGAGAGACTGGGAGGTGATGGGGCAGAAGTAGGAGAGGGCAGAAAGAAAAAGGGAAGGGCATAGAGCAAAAAGCAAAAAAGAAAGAAAAACACATTTCAGTTTCAATCCCAGGAAAACAATCACACTTCCCTCATTAAGTTACATCATTATCTGTCTGCACCCTCTTTAATGCTGAATGTGACCCCCTTAATTGCTGCCCAATCACTATTGACCACTCTCACCATTACCAGATGTCCCATACTACTCACGTGTCTTTCCGTTCCCTCAGGTGTTCAAAGTGAAGCAGCCCTCGTGAGTTTACACTCAGCACCAAGTCCCGCCCAGACAGGATATCCAGGCGAAAAGGAGATCCGGTCACTAAAAGCTTGTGCCCTTCATCTCCCAAGGAGAGCTCCAGAGTATTGTCATCCTGCCCCGTCACCTGCAGGCTGTGACAAAACTCACATGAGGAAACATTGCAGGCATATACTATGCTTAAAAGTATTTATCACTATATAAAGGATTTAGTTTTCAAGGTGACAAAACATCTAAAACCACACAGGTTGTAGTAATGCAACGTCTCACATACTTCTCAGGGGTGGGTATCCCAACCAGCACATCAGGAACCTGATAGCGTGGTTTTAGAGGCTTCAGCTCATTAATCTTTATGCGCGTCATATTCCCATGCAGTCCAAAGACCTCCAGCAAGAGAGATACCTATAAGAATATAAAGCATAAGGACTATTCTATTCCTGCAAACACAGCAGTTTACCCTTCTGATTTCTGTATACATTCTAATCAATTCTTTTAATCTCACCTCACACTCAACTATTAATGCCCCTTGCAGGTATTTTTCTTTATTCCCTTTGAGTTATGGTTTCTACTCACCTGGGTCTTGTCATTGATGAGCTGGACCTCCAGTTTGTCATCAGTCAGCTTTGCAGTCCCTAGCAAAGCACGATATGGAGATGAACCTTGCTCAAGCTTGCGCTGACGTCTAAAATGTAAATTAGAAACATTTACTGTACTCTGCTATTACAGCATCACACTGGAATCACAGCACTGAGACATACTAAGACATATGTGGTAATGTACATGTGCAACTTCATTTGGCCACCACACAGTGTTTCAGTGTGAGGGTAAACAAACATCTTTGTGCGATTCTATTTCATTCTACATCAGTATTTCTAACATTTGTTGTAGAGCGGATCCCTAAATAATCCATCTAGAATTTATATTCCCTACAAACTCAATGCATCACATTTTACTTTCACGTCAGGGTATTAATCAAGCACTACAGAATTTACAACTTCAGACTGCCTCCACCACCGGGAATAGGTGAACTTTAAAATTTTTCATGGTTTCTAAGTAGAATCACCATCTACAGTTACCACAACATCGTTCCAACACGCAAATAAGCTGCAGCAGGATGGAGACTAGCTATAAACAAAACAGAGGACAACAGACCGATATAGAAATTTGACAAAACATAAAAACGAAGTTCATAAATATGTATCATGAATATATTTTCCTGTTTGAATTGCTGGCTAACTGTAAAATGTCTTTATTTCAGGCTGATGTATGTCCAGAGACAATGTACTAACAGCGGGAACAGGCTGAGCTGTGCCAGGAGCAGAATACGAGGGGTTCACAGGATTTCATTACTGCTGAACTGTGGGTATTATATAATTTGGGTTTTACTTGCGATATTCCCAGCCAATGTAAAATACTGACATTTTCTGTTTTGGATAATTATAGTAACTACGGACGCTTGGTCAACATTGCTGTGTGGCCATATAATACAGCACACCAAGAACCTTTGCAATCTGGTGGTACATTATGCAATAGATAGGCATTGATACATAAGGATACGTGCTATTTCCTTATAGTAAGCTTGTGAGCAGGGCCTTCCTACCTCTATGACTGTTATTACAAAGTTTTGTTTTATCACTGTTCCTTCCAATTGTAAAGCACAACAGAATTTGCTGTGCTACATAAGAAACTAAATAAATACTTTTTTTTCTTATTAAAATAGAACACATGACAAAGAATACTATGGTAATCACAAGCTGATGAGAAGTCTCTACTACTAGTACAATGCACGGAAAACGAAATTCACTCCGTTTTCGATGCTCTTCCAGTACACTTTTTCAAGAACAAAAAAAAAAAACCCACAACAACAAAGGATTTTGGTACTTACCGATAAATCCATTTCTCTGTATCCACTAGGGGACACTGGAAATCTAGTACAGCTGGGATGTGAAGGATGAAGACCGGAGGCAGCACAATCTCTATCTAGAGTGTGTGTGGTGTCTGTCTGTCACACCATGCACAGCTGACTCCTCCCCCTTCACACCTCCTAATCCCTCCAGTTTGAATACTGAAGGAGAGAAGAGCGAACATGAAAACTCAATACCATACGGGAAGGAGCCAACCGTACCAATAAGTCAAACAGTAACCAAGAATTAATTACACAATAACTGTTTGAACTAAATTTTACAAGAACACGCAGGCTGACAGTCCCGAGGCGGACGTCCAGTGTCCCCAAGTGGATTCAGAGAAATGGATTTATCGATAAGTACCAAAATCCTCTTTTCTCGTTCATCCACTAGAGGACACTGGAGATCTAGTACAGCTGGGGACATCACAAGATACTCCCATGGGTGGGAGTGCTGTACGAAACCCGGAAAAAAAACCTAAACATCCAAAACTTGCATCTGTAGATGCAAATGTATCACATTTGTAGAAACGAGTGAACGCGTGTGCTGATGACCACGTTGACGCTCTGCAAAATTGGGCAGTGGAAACTGCTCTAGCCGCAGCCCATGAAGCTCCTACTGGTATAAGCACCTACCCGAAAAGGTATCTCTCTTACCCCAAGAAATATATGCCTGTTTGATGGTTAGTCGTAACCATCTGGCCGAGGTTTGTTTTAATGCCGGCCAACCCCTCCTGGGTCCATGATACAGTACAAAGCGTCAGACTTCCTAATAGAATTCGTAGTCTGCATGTAGACCCGTAAGGCTGACCACATCCAAAGACAAAACTCCGCTTTTGTACGAAGCTCCGCTCTGTCTTCATGAAAAATTAGGAAAGGACTTTTACCTGACAGTGCACCTGACTCTGAGACCCTAGTCGCTGAAGCTAAAGCTAGGAGCAGGACTGCTTTCTAGCTCATATTTTTAAAACCGCCCTTTCCAAAGGCTCAAAAACAGTCATCTCAAAAATTCGAGCACTACATTTAGATCCCACGGTGTCGTGGGAGGACGAAAGAAAAAAATAAATAAGTGGTTTTATTCTCAACCCCCCCTGTAAAAATTGTCTGAACCTCCTGCACGGACGCCAGACCTTGCTGGATAAAGAATGAGAGGGTCAATACCTGTACCCTCAAGGATCCGAAGATCAAACCGCCATCCAAACCTTTTTGGAGAAACTTCAACAGTGCAGTAAGGCGGGACTCTCTGGGGTTCCAACCTCTAGACTGGCACCAGTCCATGTACCTCTACCAGATTCTATAGTAATGTGCCACAGCGACTGGCTTCCTTGCATCTAACATGGCCGGGATAACTGATTTCGGGATACCTCTGTCTCCTAGAATCATGGTCTCAAGAACCACGCCGTCAAATGTAGACTGTTCAGATCTGGGTGAAGGAATGAGCCTTGTGACAACAGGCCCTCCCTCTGCGGCCATTTCCAACGATCTTCCACCAGAAGTACCCTCAGATTCAAGTACCAACTTCAACGAAGCCAGTCTGGTGCTATGAAGGTCATCCGCACCCTTTCCCGTTTCACCTTCTTCAACACTCTTGGTGAAAGGGGAAATGGCAGGAAGATGTACACCAGTTCGTATGTCCAAGAAATTGCCAGCGCATCCACCGCCTCTGCTGCTGGATCCCGCGTCCAGGCCACATTTGTCATCTGATGGTTGTTTCGAAAAGGCCATAAGATCTAACTGTGGTGGACCCCACCATCGTACCACTGCCTCGAGTACCTGTGGGTGTACACATCACTCCCTTGGAGGCATATCCTGGCTACTGAGGCAGTCTGCCTCCCAATTTTTCATCCTGTAATGAAGACTCACGACAGGATTATGTTGCGCTTTTCTGTCCTAGACAAAATCTTTTTGACCTCTTTCAGGCCATGCGGCTTCTTGTTCCTCCCTGACAGTTTATGTATGCTGTCGCCGTCACATTGTCCGACTGCACTCTCACGCGTTCAGCCCATACTAGGTCTTCTGCCAGAAGTGCATTGTAAATGGCTCTTAGCTCCAGTACATTTATTGGGAGACTGTTCTCCTGTGGTGACCATCTTCCCTGAAATGGATGGCTGTCCATCCTCAGACTAGCATCCTCAGACCATCCTCTGTTAAAATTTTACAATTCCAAATTTCATCCCATTTTCGGCCTCTATGTTCCTGTGGACCGACCACCAAATTAACGAGGTCTTGGCCTAGGGCGACTAGCAAATCCTTCAGTGGAGAAGTAAATGTATGCATGCCCCCTGAGCAATCAAATTCATCTGAAAGGGTCTGGAATGTAGTCTGCCGTATTGGATCGCTTCAAAGGATGCTACCATCTTTCCTTGAAGCCGAACACAAATATGCAGAGAGACAGTCTGGTTTGGTAGAACTTGGCGTACCATCTCCTTGATGTCTCAAATCTTTTCTTCTAAAAAGAGACCTAGAAAATGAATCCTCAGCATCAGTTGCAGATTGGAGTTTTGAAGTTCACGATCCAGCCGTGTCAAATCAGAACGAATGACTGATCTGAGCATCCCAAATCAAGTGGTCCTGAGAGGGAACCTTAATAAGAAGGTCATCCAGATACTGTATCTTTACACCTAACAATCTCAATTTCGCTACCATGACTGCCATGATCCTTGAAGACTCTTGGGTCTGATGATAGGCCAAACAGTAGAGCTCTGAACCGATAATGAGAGTTGCCCACTGCAAACCATAAATAGGTGTGGTGTGGGGTCCAAATCTGGACATGGAGGTAGGTGTCCTTTATGTCCATGGACACCATGAACTCGCGTTGCGATTCCATCTTGAATCTGTAAACCGTCAGGAATTGATTTAACACCTTTAAATTGTGGACTGATCAGACCCATCCGATATTAGCATAACAAAGCATCTGAATAAAATACTGTTCCTCTTTCAGAAGACGGGACAAGCATAAGTACTTCCGTTTGAAGTAACTGTTGAATAGCCGAATCTAGTGTCCTCTCCTTTTGAGAGCACCTAGAAAGGCCCGTCGTAAAGAACTGACTGAGGTCGGTTCAGAAATTCTATTTTGCATCCTTGGTTAATAATATTGGTGATTCAGACTTCTAGTGAGGTTTCAGCCCAGGCGTCCTGAAACCTCTCCAACCTTGCACCCACCATAGGAGAACCAAGGTGAACTGGGCGACTGTTTATGGTCCTGTTTTCATGCTGTGGACTAGAAACGGTCTCTACCTTTATTTCCACGAGCTTGTCCAACAAAGCCTCTTTCTCTGCCTCGAAAGAACTGAGACCTAAAGTCAAGAATTAAACTCCGAATCAGAGTTTATCTTACCGGTTGTATGGTTCTAGGATACCTAGTTGGTAGAAACGTGTATTTTACCGCTGCGGCTTGAGAAATCCACCTGTCCAATTCTGGACCAAACCACAGTTACTCCCCCAAAGGGGATCATTTCCCCTATTATCCTCTGAGCCAGAGAAACCGCCTGGTCGATATTGCCGAAGCGGACATGCGTGACGCTATCCTACTAGCATTTTTTGTGACCTGACAAATATAAAAGTGGCCGACTCTTGGATATGCTCTGCTAGCCTATTTCTTTCGGAAGAATGTCCTTTGCAACAGTTTGAACGGTGTGTCCTGGACCAGCGACAATAGCCTTATTGACCCATGCATCTAACATGGTAGGTCTCGTTATTTAAGGGCTGTATTCAACCTGCGATCTGATACATCTTTAAGTGTATGCACCCTTGGAATAGGTAATAATGTCCTTTTTACATTTTTTTTTTTTTTTTTTTTTTTTACAATCTAGCTAACGAAGCATCCACAATCGGTGGTACTTCCCATTTGGACATCACTCCCCTATACAAGGGGTAATTAACAGTAACCTTCTTTGGCAATTGGAAGCAACTATCCGGCTGCTTCCATGCCTCTCCCATCTGATCTGAGGAATTGGAAACACTGCTGCTGGCGGTTTCGGTGATTCAAACAGATCAATACTTAAGGTTCCTTCATTTCCTCCTATTTGAAATGAAGTACCTGTTTAACATCCTCAAAAAGGGATTCTAACCCTTTTACCTTGGAATCCTTCTCCGGAGGACTACCATACAATATCTCCTCAACCAATTCTCTCTCCTCAAATACCAGGAGTCCATTCTCCTCCTCCTACTGTTCTTGCAGGATAGGAAAAGGTCTCTTTTCAGTATTGCGTACAGGTTTTTCCACCTGTGCCAATGAAGTAAGCCCAATGAGGAATTCGACTATCGTTTTTGAGAAAACCGGCGGCCCATTCCATTGTTGCTTACGGGATTTTGCCATCTCCTTAGAATTTTCCTCCATGGCATTTTCCCCTAACCTTAAATGTACCACTGCTCCCAGTTTGAGCGTACATTCCCCAATATGTGTTGCACACCCCTGAGCCATAACATATTCTTGCGGTCTAGGTTGGTGGTTTAAATGCCATGTCCAACTCACACACATACTCCAAAAAGCAGTGTTTTCACTATTGGTATAGAGAAAAGAAAAGAAAAAAAGAAGACTGCAGTGATATGGGGGGAAATTAAATTAGCTTTTTTAGCCACAAAGCTGGAATAAATTAAAAAAAAAAAATCTTTAAAAAAAAAAAAAACAGCCAGACATGTACAAACCGCACACTACCAACTGTTGAGTTCAGTTGATATGCTACAGGGTTGATGTTTGTGAAGCTCCCTCTTCCGTAGGACCTGTCAGCAGCGTCCCTTGGAAAATATCAAATAGGATTTTAAATTTCTCGAAGTCTGCAGAGGATACTGGGGTCCACATTAGTACCATGGAATATAAGACAGGTCCACTAGGAGCCTTGGGCACTTTAAGAAATAGTGTGCACTGGTTCCTCCCTCTATGCCCCTCCTACCAGACTTCGTCTAGAAACCGTGTCAGAGGAGACTGACATATCCTGAGAACGGATGTAACAAACAGTGGTGAGATCCGAACCAGCACACACAAACGAGAGGAAAGCCAAGCTAACCAAACTTGAACAGGAACAGCAACAGCTGAACCAACAACAGTGCAGGAAACATGAAGCACTGGGTGGGCGGCCAGTATCCTCTATGGACTACGAGAAAAGGATTTACTGGTAGGTAATTAAAATCCTATTTTCTCTTACGTCCTAGTGGATACTGGGGTCCACATTATTACCATGGGGATGTACCAAAGCTCCCAAACTGGGTGGGAGAGTGCCGAGGTTCCTGCAGAACTGATTGACCAAACTGAGGGTCCTCAGCGGCCAAAGTATCGAACTTGTATAACTTAGCAAACGTGTTCGACCCTGACCAAGTAGCTGCTCGGCAGAGTTGCAAAGCCGAGACACCCCGGGCAGCCGCCCAGGAAGAAACCACTGATCTAGTAGATTGGGCCTTTACTTTAGGAACTGGCAATCCTGCCAGTCTTCATGAGACTACTGACATCATTGGGAGGACCTTGGAGACACTGTAATATAGTGAATATATGAATATGATTTCTCCTATACAGCTGACGGGGCGCCGACGAGCGGCAGTGCACGGGATTTTTACGGAGACCGTGATCGTTGCCATTTCAATGATAAAGCCTTACCATTGGCTTCAGAAGTCATGTGACTGCTAGAATGGGACTGAGATTGGCTGACAGCCGCACGTGACCGGCTGGTCCCCGTGGATTGGATAGCGGGGAAAGCTTAAATAAGAATTTACTTACCGATAATTCTATTTCTCATAGTCCGTAGTGGATGCTGGGAACTCCGTAAGGACCATGGGGAATAGCGGCTCCGCAGGAGACTGGGCACAAAAGTAAAAGCTTTATGACTAGCTGGTGTGCACTGGCTCCTCCCCCTATGACCCTCCTCCAAGCCTCAGTTAGGATACTGTGCCCGGACGAGCGTACATAATAAGGAAGGATCTTGAATCCCAGGTAAGACTCATACCAGCCACACCAATCACAACGTACAACTTGTGATCTGAACCCAGTTAACAGTATGATAAACGTAGGAGCCTCTGAAAAGATGGCTCACAACAATAAACAACCCGATTTTTGTAACAATAACTATATACAAGTATTGCAGACAATCCGCACTTGGGATGGGCGCCCAGCATCCACTACGGACTATGAGAAATAGAATTATCGGTAAGTAAATTCTTATTTTCTCTGACGTCCTAGTGGATGCTGGGAACTCCGTAAGGACCATGGGGATTATACCAAAGCTCCCAAACGGGCGGGAGAGTGCGGATGACTCTGCAGCACCGAATGAGAGAACTCCAGGTCCTCCTCAGCCAGGGTATCGAATTTGTAAAATTTAGCAAACGTGTTTGCCCCTGACCAAGTAGCTGCTCGGCAAAGTTGTAAAGCCGAGACCCCTCGGGCAGCCGCCCAAGATGAGCCCACCTTCCTTGTGGAATGGGCTTTTACAGATTTTGGCTGTGGCAGGCCTGCCACAGAATGTGCAAGCTGAATCGTACTACAAATCCAACGAGCAATCGTCTGCTTAGAAGCAGGAGCACCCAGCTTGTTGGGTGCATACAGGATAAACAGCGAGTCAGATTTTCTGACTCCAGCCGTCCTGGAAACATATTTTCAGGGCCCTGACTACGTCCAGCAACTTGGAGTCCTCCAAGTCCCTAGTAGCCGCAGGCACCACAATAGGCTGGTTCATGTGAAACGCTGAAACCACCTTAGGGAGAAATTGAGGGCGAGTCCTCAGTTCTGCCCTGTCTGAATGAAAAATTAGGTAAGGGCTTTTATATGATAAAGCCGCCAATTCTGAGACACGCCTGGCTGAAGCCAGGGCTAACAGCATGACCACTTTCCATGTGAGATATTTTAATTCCACAGTGGTGAGTGGTTCAAACCAATGTGACTTTAGGAGACTCAACACTACATTGAGATCCCAAGGTGCCACTGGAGGCACAAAAGGAGGCTGTATATGCAGTACCCCTTTGACAAACGTCTGAACTTCAGGCACTGAAGCCAGTTCTTTTTGGAAGAATATTGACAGGGCCGAAATTTGAACCTTAATGGACCCTAATTTTAGGCCCATAGATAGTCCTGTTTGCAGGAAATGCAGGAAACGACCCAGTTGAAATTCCTCTGTAGGGGCCTTCTTGGCCTCACACCACGCAACATATTTTCGCCAAATGCGGTGATAATGTTTCGCGGTTACATCCTTCCTGGCCTTGATCAGGGTAGGGATGACTTCATCTGGAATGCCTTTTTCCTTCAGGATCCGGCGTTCAACCTCCATGCCGTCAAACGCAGCCGCGGTAAGTCTTGGAACAGACAAGGTCCCTGCTGGAGCAGGTCCTTTCTTAGAGGTAGAGGCCACGGGTCCTCCGTGAGCATCTCTTGAAGTTCCGGGTACCAAGTCCTCCTTGGCCAATCCGGAGCCACGAGTATAGTTCTTACTCCTCTCCCTCTTATGATTCTCAATACTTTGGGTATGAGAGGCAGAGGAGGGAACACATACACTGACTGGTACACCCACGGTGTTACCAGAGCGTCCACCGCTATCGCCTGAGGGTCCCTTGACCTGGCGCAATATCTGTCTAGTTTCTTGTTGAGACGAGACGCCATCATGTCCACCTTTGGTTTTTCCCAACGGTTTACAATCACGTGGAAAACTTCTGGGTGAAGTCCCCACTCCCCCGGGTGGAGGTCGTGTCTGCTGAGGAAGTCTGCTTCCCAGTTGTCCACTCCCGGAATGAACACCGCTGACAGTGCTGTCACAATTTTCCGCCCAGCGAAGAATTCTTGCAGCTTCTGCCATTGCCCTCCTGCTTCTTGTGCCGCCCTGTCTGTTTACGTGGGCGACTGCCGTGATGTTGTCCGATTGGATCAATACCGACTGACCCTGAAGCAGAGGCCTTGCTTGACTTAGGGCATTGTAAATTGCCCTTAGTTCCAGGATATTTATGTGAAGAGACGTTTCCATGCTTGACCACAAGCCCTGGAAATTTCTTCCCTGTGTGACTGCTCCCCAGCCTCTCAGGCTGGCATCCGTGGTCACCAGAATCCAGTCCTGAATGCCGAATCTGCGGCCCTCTAGAAGATGAGCACTCTGCAACCACCACAGGAGAGACACCCTTGTCCTTGGAGATAGGGTTATCCGCTGATGCATCTGAAGATGCGATCCGGACCATTTGTCCAGCAGATCCCACTGAAAAGTTCTTGCATGGAATCTTCCGAATGGAATCGCTTCGTAAGAAGCCACCATCTTTCCCAGGACCCTCGTGCATTGATGCACTGACACTTGTCCTGGTTTCAGGAGGTTCCTGACTAGCTCGGATAACTCCCTGGCCTTCTCCTCCGGGAGAAACACCTTTTTCTGGACTGTGTCCAGAATCATCCCTAGGAACAGTAGACGTGTTGTTGGAATCAGCTGCGATTTTGGAATATTTAGAATCCACCCGTGCTGACGTAGCACTACCTGAGATAGTGCTACTCCGACCTCTAACTGTTCCCTGGACCTTGCCCTTATCAGGAGATCGTCCAAGTAAGGGATAATTAAGACGCCTTTTCTTCGAAGAAGAATCATCATTTCGGCCATTACCTTGGTAAAGACCCGTGGTGCCGTGGACAATCCAAACGGCAGCGTCTGAAACTGATAATGACAGTTTTGTACCACAAACCTGAGGTACCCTTGGTGAGAAGGGTAGATTGGGACATGGAGATAAGCATCTTTGATGTCCAGAGACACCATATAGTCCCCTTCTTCCAGGTTCGCTATCACTGCTCTGAGTGACTCCATCTTGAATTTGAACCTTTTTATGTAAGTGTTCAAGGATTTTAGATTTAAAAATCGGTCTCACCGAGCCGTCCGGCTTCGGTACCACAAACAGCGTGGAGTAATACCCCTTTCCCTGTTGTAGGAGGGGTACCTTGATTATCACCTGCTGGGAATACAGCTTGTGAATAGCTTCCAATACTGCCTCCCTGTCGGAGGGAGACGTTGGTAGAGCAGACTTCAGGAACCGGCGAGGGGGAGACGTCTCGAATTCCAATTTGTACCCCTGTGATACTACCTGCAGGATCCAGGGGTCCACTTGCGAGTGAGCCCACTGCGCGTTGAAATTTTTGAGACGGGCCCCTACCGTGCCTGAGTCCGCTTGTAAAGCCCCAGCGTCATGCTGAAGACTTGGCAGAAGCGGGGGAGGGCTTCTGATCCTGGGAAGAGGCTGCCTGCTGCAGTTTTTTTCCCCTTCCTCTGCCCCGGGGCAGAAATGAGTGGCCTTTTGCCCGCTTGCCCTTATGGGGACGAAAGGACTGAGTTTGAAAAGACGGTGTCTTTTTCTGCTGAGAGGTGACCTGGGGTAAAAAGGTGGATTTCCCAGCCGTCGCCGTGGCCACCAGGTCCGATAGACAGACCCCAAATAACTCCTCCCCTTTATACGGCAAAACTTCCATATGCCGTTTGGAATCCGCATCACCTGACCACTGTCGTGTCCATAAACTTCTTCTGGCAGAAATGGACAGCGCACTTACTCTTGATGCAAGGGTGCAAATATCCCTCTGTGCATCTCGCATATATAGTAATGCATCCTTTAAATGCTCTATAGTCAATAATATACTGTCCCTATCCAGGGTATCAATATTTTCAGTCAGGGAATCCGACCAAGCCACTCCAGCGCTGCACATCCAGGCTGAGGCGATTGCTGGTCGTAGTATAACACCAGTATGTGTGTATATACCCTTTAGGATATTTTCCAGCTTTCTATCAGCTGGTTCCTTGAGGGCGGCCGTATCAGGAGACGGCAACGCCACTTGTTTTGATAAGCGTGTGAGCGCCTTATCTACCCTAGGGGGTGTTTCCCAACGCGCCCTAACCTCTGGCGGGAAAGGGTATAATGCCAATAATTTATTAGAAATCAGCAGTTTTTTATCGGGGGAAACCCACGCTTTGTCACACACCTCATTTAATTCATCTGATTCAGGAAAAACTATGGGTAGTTTTTTCACACCCCACATAATACCCCTTTTTGTGGTACTTGTAGTATCAGAAATGTTGAAAGCCTCCTTCATTGCCGTGATCATGTAACGTGTGGCCCTACTGGACATTACGTTTGTCTCGTCACCGTCGACGCTGGAGTCAGTATCCGTGTCTGGGTCTGTGTCGACCATCTGAGGTAACGGGCGCTTTAGAGCCCCTGACGGTGTTTGAGACGCCTGGACAGGCACTAACTGATTTGCCGGCTGTCTCATGTCGTCAACAGTTTTTTTGCAAAGTGCTGACACTGTCACGTAATTCCTTCCATACGACCATCCAGTCAGGTGTCGACTCCCTAGGGGGTGACATCACTATTACAGGCAATTGCTCCGCCTCCACATCATTTTCCTCCTCATACATGTCGACACAATCGTACCGACACACAGCACACACACAGGGAATGCTCTGATAGAGGACAGGACCCCACGAGCCCTTTGGGGAGACAGAGGGAGAGTTTGCCAGCACACACCAGAGCGCTATATATATACACAGGGATAACCTTATATAAGTGTTTCTCCCTTCTATAGCTGCTGTATTTGTATTATCTGCCAATTAGTGCCCCCCCTCTCTTGTTTTACCCTGATTCTGTAGCAGGACTGCAGGGGAGAGTCAGGGAGCCATCCTTCCAGCGGAGCTGTGAGGGAAAATGGCGCTTGTGTGCTGAGGAGATAGGCTCCGCCTCCTTTTCGGCGGCCTTTTCTCACGCTTTTTTTAGGAAAACTGGCAGGGGTTAAATGCATCCATATAGCCCAGGAGCTATACGTGATGCATTTCTTTAGCCATATAAGGTTTAAAACGTGTTTTATTGCGTCTCAGGGCGCTCCCCCCCAGCGCCCTGCACCCTCAGTGACCGGAGTGTAAAGTGTGCTGAGAGCAATGGCGCACAGCTGCAGTGCTGTGCGCTACCTTATTGAAGACAGGAACGTCTTCTGCCGCCGATTTTTCCGGACCTCTTCGCTCTTCTGGCTCTGTAAGGGGGCCGGCGGCGCGGCTCCGGGACCCATCCAGGCTGAGCCTGTGATCGTCCCTCTGGAGCTAATGTCCAGTAGCCAAGAAGCCCAATCCACTCTGCATGCAGGTGAGTTCGCTTCTTCTCCCCTTAGTCCCACGATGCAGTGAGCCTGTTGCCAGCAGGTCTCACTGAAAATAAAAAACCTATTTAAACTTTTACTCTAAGCAGCTCAGGAGAGCTACCTAGCATGCACCCTTCTCGGCCGGGCACAAAAATCTAACTGAGGCTTGGAGGAGGGTCATAGGGGGAGGAGCCAGTGCACACCAGCTAGTCATAAAGCTTTTACTTTTGTGCCCAGTCTCCTGCGGAGCCGCTATTCCCCATGGTCCTTACGGAGTTCCCAGCATCCACTAGGACGTCAGAGAAAATTATCTGCCAGTAGAGGCATTCGGGTTCAAGCCCTGATGAAGCTGTCCGAGTAACGGCGGAACACGCGCGTGGGCAGCGTGTGTTCAGCGTGCCTCTATGTCCATATCCAAGCACTAAATCAATGTTCAGCCAGTTACCACGTTATTATGTATAATATTATAATAGATGTTTCAGCCTTAACCTTGAATATTACCCAAATGAATGCATAGACGCTACAACTGTTAGTGTTTCTTGATTATATCCTACACTTATGATCAGACGAGCTGTTTTTTAGATTTTAGATTGTATATCTGCCACCTGCGTTTGTGGCAGGACTGTGTGTAATAAATTGTTACTGTTTTTATTTTATTCTGCTCCCTCATCAAATTATTGGAACCGGCAAAGTTCCTAATGCTTGAATCTTTGAAAAACGTTTGAAAACAGTACACACTATGTTGCTTTTCTCTCTCTTTTACATGTCCTACTTCTAAGAATTATCAGGCTGAAAGTTTTATGAGCTAAGTTATCTTTATAATTTGAATATATAGATCACTATACAGACACTATTAGGCGCTCTTATTTACTCAATTTATATTTATATATATATAAAATTTTTTTTTTTTTTGGACGGTGTATTATGCTCACTACAACAACATCCCTCAGTGCAATAATAAGAATTTACTTACCGATAATTCTATTTCTCGGAGTCCGTAGTGGATGCTGGGGTTCCTGAAAGGACCATGGGGAATAGCGGCTCCGCAGGAGACAGGGCACAAAAAAGTAAAGCTTTTACCAGATCAGGTGGTGTGCACTGGCTCCTCCCCCCATGACCCTCCTCCAGACTCCAGTTAGGTACCGTGCCCGGACGAGCGTACACAATAAGGGAGGCAATTTGAATCCCGGGTAAGACTCATACCAGCCACACCAATCACACCGTACAACTTGTGATCTAAACCCAGTTAACAGTATGATAACAGAAAGAGCCTCTTAAAGATGGCTCCTTAACAATATAACCCGAATTTGTTAACAATAACTATGTACAGTATTGCAGATAATCCGCACTTGGGATGGGCGCCCAGCATCCACTACGGACTCCGAGAAATAGAATTATCGGTAAGTAAATTCTTATTTTCTCTATCGTCCTAAGTGGATGCTGGGGTTCCTGAAAGGACCATGGGGATTATACCAAAGCTCCCAAACGGGCGGGAGAGTGCGGATGACTCTGCAGCACCGAATGAGAGAATTCCAAGTCCTCTTTTGCCAGGGTATCAAATTTGTAGAATTTTACAAACGTGTTTTCCCCCGACCACGTAGCTGCTCGGCAGAATTGTAATGCCGAGACCCCTCGGGCAGCCGCCCAAGATGAGCCCACCTTCCTTGTGGAATGGGCCTTAACAGATTTAGGCTGTGGCAGGCCTGCCACAGAATGAGCAAGTTGAATTGTGTTACAAATCCAACGAGCAATCGTCTGCTTAGAAGCAGGGGCACCCAACTTGTTGGGTGCATATAGTATCAACAGCGAGTCAGATTTTCTGACTTCAGCCGTCCTTGAAATGTATATTTTTAAGGCTCTGACAACGTCCAACAACTTGGAGTCCTCCAAGTCGCCAGTGGCCGCAGGCACCACAATAGGTTGGTTCAGGTGAAACGCTGATACCACCTTAGGGAGAAAATGCGGACGAGTCCTCAGTTCTGCCCTATCCGAATGGAAGATTAGATAAGGGCTTTTATAAGATAAAGCCGCCAATTCAGATACTCTCCTGGCGGAAGCCAGGGCCAGTAACATAGTCACTTTCCATGTGAGATATTTAAAATCCACCTTTTTCAATGGTTCAAACCAATGGGATTTGAGGAAATCTAAAACTACATTTAGATCCCACGGTGCCACCGGAGGCACCACAGGAGGCTGTATATGCAGTACTCCTTTAACAAAAGTCTGTACCTCAGGAACTGAGGCCAATTCTTTTTGGAAGAATATTGACAGGGCCGAAATTTGAACCTTAATAGATCTCAATTTGAGACCCCTAGACAATCCTGATTGTAGGAAATGTAGGAAACGACCCAGTTGAAATTCCTCCGTCGGAACACTCCGATCCTCGCACCACGCGACATATTTTCGCCAAATGCGGTGATAATGTTTCGCGGTGACTTCCTTCCTTGCCTTAATCAAGGTAGGAATGACTTCTTCTGGAATGCCTTTCCCTTTTAGGATCTGGCGTTCAACCGCCATGCCGTCAAACGCAGCCGCGGTAAGTCTTGAAAGAGACAGGGACCCTGTTGTAGCAGGTCCCTTCTCAGAAGTAGAGGGCACGGGTCGTCCGTGACCAACTCTTGAAGTTCCGGGTACCAAGTCCTTCTTGGCCAATCCGGAGCCACTAGTATTTCTTACTCCTCCTCACCGTATAATCTTCAATACCCTTGGTATGAGAGGCAGAGGAGGAAACACATATACTGATTTGTACACCCAAGGTGTTACCAGTGCGTCCACAGCTATTGCCTGTGGATCTCTTGACCTGGCGCAATACTTGTCCAGTTTCTTGTTGAGGCGAGACGCCATCATGTCTACCATTGGTCTTTCCCAACAGTTTATTAGCATGTGGAAGACTTCTGGATGAAGACCCCCCTCTCCCGGGTGTATATCGTGTCTGCTGAGGAAGTCTGCTTCCCAGTTGTCCACGCCCGGGAAGAACACTGCTGACAGTGCTATTACGTGATTCTCCGCCCAGCGAAGAATCTTGGCAGCTTCTGCCATTGCACTCCTGCTTCTTGTGCCGCCCTGTCTGTTTACATGGGCGACCGCCGTGATGTTGTCCGACTGAATCAACACCGGTTTTCCTTGCAGGAGTGGTTCCGCCTGGCTTAGAGCATTTTAGATTGCTCTTAGTACCAGAATGTTTATGTGAATAGACTTTTCCAGGTTCGTCCATACCCCCTGGAAGTTTCTTCCTTGTGTGACTGCTCCCCAACCTCTCAGGCTGGCGTCCGTGGTCACCAGGATCAAATCCTGTATGCCGAATCTGCGGCCCTCCAATAGATGAGCCTTTTGCAACCACCACAGAAGATATACCCTTGTCCTTGGCGACAGGGTTATTCGCAGGTGCATCTGAGGATGCGACCCTGACCATTTGTCCAACAGATCCCTTTGGAAAATTCTTGCATGGAATCTGCCGAATGGAATTGCTTCGTAAAAAGCCACCATTTTTCCCAGGACTCTTGTGCATTGATGTACAGACACCTTTCCTGGTTTTAGGAGGTTCCTGACAGGTCGGATAACTCCTTGGCTTTTTCCTCGGGAAGAAAAACCTTTTTCTGAACCGTGTCCAGAATCATCCCTAGGAACAGCAGACGTATCGTCGGAAAACAGCTGCGATTCTTGGAATATTTAGAATCCAGTCGTGCCGTCGAAGAACTACTTTAGATAGTGCTCTTCCGACCTCCAACTGTTCTCTGGAACTTGCCCTTTTTAGGTCGTGCAAGTAAGGGATAATTTAGATGCCTTTTTTCTTTGAAGAAACATCTTTTCGGCCATTACCTTGGTAAAAAGGCCCGGGGTGCCGTGGATAATTCAAACGGCATCGTCTGAAACTGATATTGACAGTTCTGTACCACGAACCAGAGGTACCCTTGATGAGAAGGACAAATTTTGGACATGGAGGTAATCCTTGATGTCCAGGGACACCATATAGTCCCCTTTTTTCCGGTTCGCTATCACTGCTCTGAGTGACTTTATCTCGATTTGAACCTTTTATGTAAGTGTTCAAAACATTTTAGATTTAGACTATGTGTCACCAAGCCGTCTGGCTTCAGTACCACAATATAGTGTGGAAAAATAATACCCTTTTCCTTGTCGTAGGAGGGGTACTTTGATTATCACCTGCTGGATATACAGCTTGTGAATTGTTTCCAATGCTGCCTCCCTGTCGGAGGGAGCCGTTGGTAAAGCAGACTTCAGGAAGCTGCGAGGAGAAGATGTCTCGACTCTCCAATCTTTACCCCTGGGATAATACTCGTACGATCTAGGGGTCAACTTGCGAGTGATCCCACTGCGCCCTGAGACTCTTGAGACTACCCCCCCACCTTGAGTCCGCTTGCACGGCCCCAGCGTCATGCTGAGGACTTGGCAGACGCGGTGGAGGGCTTCTTTTCCTGGGAAAGGGCTGCCTGCTGCAGTCTACTTCCCTTACCTCTATGTCTGGGCAGATATGACTGGCCTTTTGCCTGCATGCCCTCATGGGAAAGGAAAGATTGAGGCTGAAAAGACGGTGTCTTTTTTAGCTGAGATGTAACTTGGGGTAAAAAAGGTTGGATTTCCCAGCTGTTGCTGTGGTCCCCAGGTCCGATGGACCGACCCCCAAATAACTCCTTCCCTTTATACAGCAATACTTCCATCTGCCGTATGGGATCTGTATCACCTGACCACTGTCGTGTCCCTGACATCTTCTGGGAGATATGGACAACGCACTTATCTTGATGCCAGAGAGCAAATATCCCTCTGTGCATCTCACATACATATATATAGAATGCATCCTATTAAATGCTCTACATGAATAAAATATTTTCAGTCAGGGAATCCGACCAAGCCAACCCAGCACTGCATCTCCAGGCTGATGGCGATCGCTGGTCGCAGTATAACCACCGTATGTGTGTATATACTTTTTAGGATATTTTTCCAGCTTCCTATCAGCTGGCTCCTTGAGGGCGGCCGTATCTGGAGACGGTAACGCCACTTGATAAGCGTGTGAGCGCCTTATCACCCTAAGGGGTGTTTCCCAACGTACCCTAATTTCTGGCGGGAAAGGGTATAACGCCAATATTTGCTATCGGGGTAACCCTACGCATCATCACACACTTCATTTTATTTTATCTGATTCAGGAAAAACTACAGGTAGTTTTTTCACTCCCACATAATACCCTTTCTTGTGGTACTTGTAGTATCAGAAACACGTAACACCTCCTTCATTGCCCTTAACGTGTGGCCCTAATGAGAAATACGTTTGTTTATTCACCGTCGACACTGTATTCAGTGTCCGTGTCTGTGTCTGTGTCGACCGACTGAGGTAAATGGGCGTTTTTTAAAACCCCTGACGGTGTTTCTGAGACGCCTGGACCGGTCCTAATAGATTGTCGGCCGTCTCATGTCGTCAACCGACCTTGCAGCGTGTTGACATTCTCACGTAATTCTCTAAATAAGCCATCCATTCCGGTGTCGACTCCCTAGAGAGTGACATCACCATTACAGGCAATTTCTCCGCCTCCTCACCAACATCGTCCTCATACATGTCGACACACACGTACCGACACACAGCACACACACCGGGAATGCTCTGACAGAGGACAGGACCCACTAGCCCTTTGGGGAGACAGAGGGAGAGTCTGCCAGCACACACCAAAAACGCTATAATTATATAGGGACAACCTTATATAAGTGTTTCTCCCTTATAGCATCTTTTATATATATACAATATCGCCAAAATCAGTGCCCCCCCTCTCTGTTTTAACCCTGTTTCTGTAGTGCAGTGCAGGGGAGAGCCTGGGAGCCTTCTCTCCAGCTTTTCTGTGAGAGAAAATGGCGCTGTGTGCTGAGGAGATAGGCCCCGCCCCTTTTTCGGCGGCCTCGTCTCCCGCTATTTTTGAAGTTAGGCAGGGGTTAAATATCTCCATATAGCCTCTGTGGGCTATATGTGAGGTATTTTTTGCCTCTAATAAGGTTTTTATTTGCCTCTCAGAGCGCCCCCCCCAGCGCTCTGCACCCTCAGTGACTGTTGTGTGAAGTGTGCTGAGAGGAAAATGGCGCACAGCTGCAGTGCTGTGCGCTACCTTTATGAAGACTCAGGAGTCTTCAGCCGCCGATTTTGGACCTCTTCTCTCTTCAGCGTCTGCAAGGGGGCCGGCGGCGCGGCTCCGGTGACCATCCAGGCTGTACCTGTGATCGTCCCTCTGGAGCTAGTGTCCAGTAGCCAAGCAGCAAATCCACTCTGCACGCAGGTGAGTTCACTACTTCTCCCCTAAGTCCCTCGTTGCAGTGATCCTGTTGCCAGCAGGACTCACTGTAAAGTAAAAAACCTAAGCTAAACTTTCTCTAAGCAGCTCTTTAGGAGAGCCACCTAGATTGCACCCTTCTCGTTCGGGCACAAAATCTAACTGGAGTCTGGAGGAGGGTCATGGGGGGAGGAGCCAGTGCACACCACCTGATCTGGTAAAAGCTTTACTTTTTTGTGCCCTGTCTCCTGCGGAGCCGCTATTCCCCATGGTCCTTTCAGGAACCCCAGCATCCACTTAGGACGATAGAGAAAGTAAGATTACTGAATATTGCAAATGACCTGCATGACAAATTAACAGCTGTTAAAGCGCCCTCTATTCAAATCAGATGCAGCAATAATTGATTTATATGTTTTGGTCTGAATTCAATATATAATTTTGAATCATCATTGTAATATTAATAAGGCCTATACTCCCCAACACACCACCTATACCATAGGAATTCAAGACTCATACATACTAATTGTCAATGTCCCACCAATATATCCTATGAGAATGTACAGGAATATAGTTCCTATAAAAGTGTTGTCTATTACTAAAGAGTGAGATTAACATTGGCAGATATAGCGTGGATGAATCAGAAGTAAAAAATGAATTACTGGCTCAACGTAGGATACATACCATATTGTTAGGACAATAGAATAAAACACACTGACACATTTTTAATCTTTATTCACATTTATTACTTTCATTGCACCTTTGTATGTTTTGTCTATGTCAATAATTTTAACCTCTATGTTTCGCCTCAACTTGCAGTCCAAATAAAGATATTTCACATCATTCTTATGATAACAATAATAAAAGTTAAGTTTTAAAGGAGAAGTGATAATTAAATCACTCCTCAGTGTGTGCACCAATAGTACAGTCTTTTCCTTCTCTTTTCCAATCCTGCCGTAGAGTAAGCCTGCTGGATAGTACACCTGATCCAGCGAGCAAAAGACTGCTCTGAAGCAGGACACAATTTTCGTGGGATCATAGAGAACAAACAGCAAGTCAGATTTTCTGTGACAGGCTGTCCGCTTCACATAGATCTTCAAAGCCCTCACAACATCCAAGGACTTTGAGGTAGCAGAGGTGTTTGTGAGCACCGGAACCACAATAGGTTGGTTGATATGAAACTCGGACACCACCTTAGGAAGAAATTGCTGACGCGTTCTAAGTTCAGCTCTATCTTCAAGAAAAATCAAATAGGGGCTCTTTTGAGACAACGCCCCCAGTTCCAACACGCGCCTCGCTGAAGCTAAGGCCAACAGTGTAATGGTACTCCACGTAAGAAACTTTACGTCAACCTCCTGGAATGGTTTGAGCCTTTACGATTGTAGAAACTGCAACAACACGTTGAGATCCCAAGGTGCGGTTGGATGTGCAGAACACCCTTCAAGAACGTCTGAACTTCAGGGAGGGAAGCCAATTGTTTCTGGAAGAAAATGGATAAGGCTGAAATCTGGACTTTCAAGGAGCCCAAACCTAGGCCCACATCCACACCTGGCTGTAGAAAAAGGAGGAAACGGTCCAGGTTAAAATTCCACTGTAGGAAATTTCCTGTTCTCACACCACGAGACGTATTTTTCCCCAAATACCGTGGTAGTGTTTAGACGTTACCCCTTTCCTGGCTTGGATCAGGGTTGGAATAACCCTGTCCGGGTTCCCCTTCAGGGCTAGAATTTGACGCTCAACCTCCATGCCATCAAATGTAGCAGTGTTAAGTCTTGATAGACGAACGGCCTCTGTTGCAGAAGATCCTCGCGAAGAGGCAGAGGCCACGGGTCTTCTAGGAGCATCTCCAGTAGATCTGCGTACCAGGCCCTTCTTGCCAATCCAGAGCAATGAGAATTGCTTGAACTTTTTCCCTTTTTATTCTTTTGAAAATTCTTGAGACCAATGGAAGAGGTGGAAACACGTAAATCATCTGGTAGACCCATGGAGTCACCAGAGCGTCCACCGCCACTGCTTGTGGCTCCCTCGACCTGTAACAATACCGTCTGAGCTTCTTGTTGAGACGAGAGGCCATCATGTCTATTTGTGGAGTCCCCCACCGACATGCCAAGGACTCGAACACCTGCGGGTGAAGTCCCCACTCTCCTTGGTGGAGGTCGTGTCTGCTGAACAAGTTCACTTCCCAGTCGTCTACTCCCGGAATGAAGATTGCCGACAGTGCCACCGCGTGACTTTCTGCCCTTAGGAGAATTCTCGTTACCTCCGACATTGCTGCTCTGCTTTTCGTTCCGCCCTGTCGATTTATGTACGTTACAGCCGTCACATTGTCCAACTGAACTGGAATGGCTTGATCTTGAAGATGCGATGCCTGTAGAAGAGCGTTGTATATGGCCCTTAGTTCCAGAACGTTGATCAGAAGAATGGTTTCCAGACTTGACCATTTTCCTTGGAACTGTTCCCCCTGGGTGACTGCTCCCCAGCCTCTGAGGCTTGCGTCTGTGCAGAATCCAATTTTGAATTCCGAACCGTCGACCCTCGGTCAGGTGAGAAGTCTGAAGCCACCACAGAAGAGAAATCATGGCTTTTGGCGACAGATGTATCCTCTGGTGCATGTGAAGATCCAATCCGGACCATTTGTCCAACAGATCCAGCTGGAAGGGTCTTGCGTGAAACCTACCGTAATGCAGAGCCTCATAAGAAGCTACCATCTTCCCCAGAAGGCGAAACCATAGATGCACTGATATCCAGGTTGACTTTAGAACTTCCCACACCATCGACTGGATTACCAACGCATTTTCCAACGGAAGGAATACCTTCTGTGCCTCCGGACATGGAGGCTTCCGTTCCTGGGGACTGGGTACTCCGTATCCAGTCCCCAGGAACGGAAGCCTCCATGTCGGTTCCAGGTGGGATTTTGGGAGGTTCAGAATCCACCCGTGATCTTGGAGTAATCGGGTTGAGGGGATGCGGTCAACATCCCCCCGGACGGAATCCCGGCAGTCGAAATACCGACACCGGAATTCCGTCCGGCACAATCCCGACATTCTCCCTCCGTGGGTGTCCACCCATATAGGTGCCCGCATCGTGGCGAGCGCAGCGAGGCCGCGAGGGGCTGCGTTCCGCTCGCCCACCCTGTCGGGATTGTGCTGGTCGGGATTCCGGTGTCGGTATTTCGACCGCCGGGATCCCGTCCAGCTGGATTTCGTACTGATCCCGGGTTGAGAGGGCAATGCTGTCCAACAACCTCTCCCTGGATGGTGCTTTGATCATCAGGATGTCCAGGTGCGGTATTATGTTCACTCAATCATCTCTGCCACTACCTTGGTGAATACCATATGGCAGGGCCTGGAACTGGTAGTGACAGTCCTGTAATGCAAACCGTAAGTAAGCCTGATGAGGCGGCCAAATCGGGATATGAAGGTACGCATCCTTGATGTCCAAAGGCAACAGAAATTCTCCCTCCTCCAGACCGCTCTCAGAGACTCCATCCTGAACTTGAACACCCTTAAGTAAGGGTTCAGTGACTTGAGGTTTAAAATGGGCCTTACCAAACCATCCGGTTTTGGTACCACAAACAGGCTGGAGTAATAAGCTTCGTTTTGTAGGGGAACTGGAATTGGGACAATGACCTGAGATTGTACCAGCTTCTGGATTGCTGCCTGCAAAATCAGACCTGCTTCTGGAGAAGCTGGTAAGCCTGATTTGAAGAATCTGTGAGGTGGGAGTTCCTGGAACTCCAGTCTGTATATCTGGCCGATAAGGTCTTTGACCCAGGAATCTTGGCATGATGTTGCCCAAATGTGACTGAAATAACGTAACCGGGCTCCCACCTGCCTGTCTTCCAGGCAGTGCGGTCCACCGTCATGCAGAAGGCTTTGAGGAAGTAGAACCGGAAGTCTGTTCCTGAGAACCTGCAGCCTCCTGTTTTTTGGGTTTACCTCGATTACCTTTGAAGGCAGTAGAACCACCTTTGGATTTGCCTTTGAATTTCGCTGTCCAAAAGGACTGCAGAGTTGGAGAAGAGTAGGTTTTCCTAGCTGGCGGTGCTGCGGAAAGAAGGTACGTAGACTTACCCACCGTAGCCTTGGATATCCACGTATTTGAATGGTAGGCTATCCACGCCTTTCCTGGAATCCGCAGTCCATTGGCGTAACCACAAGCCTCTGCGTACGGACACTGCCATGGCAGTGGTGCATGCGTTGATCAAACCAATTTCCTTTAAGGCCTCCACCATAAAGGTAGCAGAGTCCTGAATATGCTGTAAGAGTAAAATTATCTCCCCCTGGGTAAGGAATCTAATCCGTCAATTAGGTTACCTGACCACTTAGCAATGGCCTTCGTAATCCAGGCACAAGCAATAGTGGGTCTCTTGGCCACCCCAGCAGCAGTATATAAAGTTTTGAGAGTGGTCTCAATCTTGCGGTCAGCGGTGTCCTTTAAGGATGCTGCCCCAGGAACAGGTAAGACTATCTTACGTGACAAATGGCAGGGGTCTGAGACGCTAGTATGGGGACTGAATCTCTATTCATCAGGTCATCCATAGTCTGTCTTAAGTATTGCGTCTCTTTCTCAGTATGGGATAATTTAGTAGAAATAATAAGAATTTACTCACCGGTAATTCTATTTCTCGTAGTCCGTAGTGGATGCTGGGAACTCCGTAAGGACCATGGGGAATAGCGGGCTCCGAAGGAGGCTGGGCACTCTAGAAAGATTTAGGACTACCTGGTGTGCACTGGCTCCTCCCACTATGACCCCCCTCCAAGCCTCAGTTAGGTACTGTGCCCGGACGAGCGTACACAATAAGGAAGGATTTTGAATCCCGGGTAAGACTCATACCAGCCACACCAATCACACCGTACAACTCGTGATATGAAACACAGTTAACAGTATGAAACAATAGAGCCTCTCAACAGATGGCTCAACAATAACCCGATTTAGTTAACAATAACTATGTACAAGTATTGCAGATAAACCGCACTTGGGATGGGCGCCCAGCATCCACTACGGACTACGAGAAATAGAATTACCGGTGAGTAAATTCTTATTTTCTCTGACGTCCTAGTGGATGCTGGGAACTCCGTAAGGACCATGGGGATTATACCAAAGCTCCCAAACGGGCGGGAGAGTGCGGATGACTCTGCAGCACCGAATGAGAGAACTCCAGGTCCTCCTCAGCCAGGGTATCAAATTTGTAGAATTTTGCAAACGTGTTTGCCCCTGACCCAGTAGCTGCTCGGCAAAGTTGTAAAGCCGAGACCCCTCGGGCAGCCGCCCAAGATGAGCCCACCTTCCTTGTGGAATGGGCATTGATAGATTTTGGCTGTGGCAGGCCTGCCACAGTATGTGCAAGCTGAATTGTACTACAAATCCAACGAGCAATAGTCTGCTTAGAAGCAGGAGCACCCAGCTTGTTAGGTGCATATAGGATAAACAGCGAGTCAGATTTTCTGACTCTAGCCGTTCTGGAAACATATATTATTAGTGCCCTGACAACGTCTAGCAACTTGGAGTCCTCCAAGTCCCTAGTAGCCGCAGGCACCACAATAGGCTCGTTCAGATGAAATGCTGACACCACCTTTGGGAGAAACTGGGGACGAGTCCTCAATTCTGCCCTATCCATATGGAAAATCAAAGAAGGGCTTTTACAAGACAAAGCCGCCAATTCTGATACTCGCCTGGCAGAAGCCAAGGCCAATAACATAACCACCTTCCACGTGAGATATTTCAGATCCACGGTTTTTAGTGGTTCAAACCAATGTGATTTTAAGAAACTCAACACCACGTTGAGATCCCAAGGTGCCACAGGAGGCACAAACGGGGGCTGACTATGCAGCACTCCTTTTATAAATGTCTGAACTTCAGGTACTGAAGCTAGTTCTTTTTGAAAGAAAATCGACAGAGCCGAGATCTGTACCTTAATGGAACCCAATTTAAGGCCCATAGTCACTCCTGCTTGCAGGAAATGCAGAAATCGACCTAGTTGAAATTCCTCTGTTGGGGCCCTTTCGGCCTCACACCATGCAACATATTTTCGCCATATGCGGTGATAATGAGTTGCTGTAACCTCTTTCCTGGCTTTAGTAAGCGTAGGAATGACTTCCTCCGGAATGCCCTTTTCCTTCAGGATCCGGCGTTCAACCGCCATGCCGTCAAACGCAGCCGCGGTAAGTCTTGGAACAGACAGGGCCCCTGCTGCCGCAGGTCCTGTCTGAGTGGCAGAGGCCATGGGTCCTCTGATATAAATTCTTGAAGTTCTGGGTACCAAGCTCTTCTTGGCCATCCACGAGTATCGTTCTTACTCCTCGCCTTCTTATTATTCTCAGTACCTTTGGTATGAGAGGCAGAGGGGAGAACACATAAACCGACTGGTACACCCACGGTGTTACCAGAGCGTCCATAGCTATCGCCTGAGGGTCCCTTGACCTGGTGCAATATCTTTTATAGCTTTTTGTTGAGGCGGGACGCCATCATGTCCACCTGTGGCCTTTCCCAATGGTGTACAATCCTATTGGAAGACTTCTGGAGGAAGTCCCCATTCTCCAGGGTGGAGGTCGTGTCTGTTGAGAAGATCTGCTTCCCAGTTGTCCACTCCGGGAATGAACACTGCTGACAGTGCTAACACATGATTTTCCGCCTATCGGAGAATCATTGTGGCTTCTGCCATCGCCATCCTGCTTCTTGTGCCGCCCTGTTGGTTTACATGGGCGACTGCCGTGATGTTGTCTGATTGGATCAGTACCGGCTGGTTTTGAAGCAGAGGCCTTGCTGGCCTCAGGGCATTGTAAATGGCCCTCAGATCCAGAATATTTATGTGTAGGGAAATAACCTGACTTGACCAAAGTCCCTGGAAGTTTCTTCCCTGTGTGACTGCCCCCCAGCCTCAAAGGCTGGAATCCATGGTCACTAGGACCTAGTCCTGTATGCCGAACCTGCGGCCCTCTTGAAGATGGGCACTCTGCAGCCACCACAGTAGAGATACCCTGGTCCTTGGAGACAGGGTTATCAGCCTATGCATCGGAAGATACGATCCGGACCACTTGTCCAACAGGTCCCTCTGAAAAGTTCTTGTATGGAACCTGCCTAATGGGATTGCTTCGTAGGAAGCTACCATTTTTCCCAGGACTCGCGTGCAATGATGCACCGCTACCTATTTTGGTTTCAGGCGGTCTCTGACTAGAGATGACAACTCCTTGGCTTTCTCCTCCGGGAGAAACACTATTTCTGGTTTATGTCCAGAACCATCCCCAGGAACAGTAGACGTGTCATAGGAACCAGCTGTGACTTTGGACTGTTTAGAATCCAACTATGCTGTTGTAGCACTTTCCAAAATAGTGCTACCCCGACTACCAACTGCTCCTTGGACCTCTCCCTTATAACGAGATTGTCCAAGTACGGGATAATTACAACTCCCTTTTTTCGAAGGAGTATCATCATTTCAGCCATTACCTTGATAAAACACCCTCGGTGCCATGTACAGTCCAAACGGCAGTGTCTGGACTTGGTAATGGTAATCCTGTACCACAAATCTGAGGTACTCCTGGCGAGGATGGTAAATGGGGACATGCAGGTAAGCATCCTTGATGTCCCGGGATACCATGTAATCCCCCTCGTCCAGGCTTGCAATAACCGCCCTGAGCGATTCCATCTTGAACTTTAATTTTTTTATGTTCAAGGATTTTAAATATAAAATGGGTCACACCGAACCATGCGGTTTCGGTACCCCAACCCGTGTGGAATAGTAACCCCGTCCTTGTTGAAGTAGGGGCACCTTGAGTATTACCTGCTGGGAATACCGCTTATTAATTGCCTCTAGCACAGCCTCCCTGCCTGAGGGAGTTGTCAGCAAGGCATATTTTAGGAAACGGCTGGGGGGAGACATCTCGAATTCCAACTTGTACCCCTGAAATACTACTTGAAAGAAACAGGGATCCACCTGTGAGCGAGCCCACTAATTGCTGAAATTTTTGAGACGGCCCCCCACCGTACCTGGCTACACCTGTGGAGCACCCGCGTCATGGTGTGTACTCACAGGAGGTGGGGGAAGAATCTTGATTCTGGGAACAGGCTGACTGGTGCAGCTTTTTCCCTCTACCCTTGTCTCTGTACAGAAAGGAAGCGCCATTTGACCAGCTTGCTTTTCTGAAGCCGAAAGGACTGTACCTTTGTCTGTGAGGAAACCTGAGGTAAAATTATTTCTTCCCAGCAGTTGCTGTGGATACGAGGTCCCAGAGACCATCCCCAAATAATTCCTCACCCTTATAAGGCTCTCTATGCGCTTTTTAAGTCAGCATCACCTGTCCAGTGACAGGTCTCTAATACCCTCCTGACAGAATGGACATTACATTTATTTTGGATGCCAGCCGGCAAAATATCCCTCTGTGCATCCCCCATATATAAGACGACGTCTTTAATATGTTTTTATGTTTGCCAACTAGTATCCCTGTTTGACAGGGTCACCGACCACGCTGCAGCAGCACTATCTGCAGGTCTCAGTCTAGTACCTGAGTGTGTAAATACAGACTTCAGGATAGCCTCCTGTTTTTTATCAACAGGTACCTATTAAAGTGGCCGTATCCTAAGACGGCAGTGCCACCTTTTTTGACAAACGTGTGAGCGCCTTATCCACCCTAGGGGATATCTCCCAGCGTAACTTATCCTCCTGGGGGGAAAGGGTACGCCATCAGTAACTTTTTATAAATTACCAGTTTCTTAACGGGGGAACCCACGCTTTTCACACACTTCATTTATTCATCTGATGGGGGAACAAAACACTGCCTGTTTTTTCTCCCCAAACCTAAAAACCCATTTATAGAGGTGCTTGGGTTAAAGTCAGAAATGTATAACACATTTTTTATTGCCGGGATCAAGTCACGGATGTTCCTAGTGGATTGTGTATATGTCTCCACCTTGTCGACACTGGAGTCAGACTCCGTGTCGACATCTGTGTCTGCCATCTGAGAGAGCGGGCGTTTTTGAGCCCCTGATGGCCTTTGAGACGCCTGGGCAGGCACGGGCTGCGAAGCCGGCTGTCCCACAGCTGTTACGTCATCCACCCTTTTATGTAAGGAGTTGACACTGTCGGTTAATACCTTTTACCTATCTATCCACTCTGGTGTCGGCCCCACAGGGGGCGACATCACATATATCGGCCTCTGTTCCGTCACCATATAAGCCTCCTCATTCAACATGTCGACACAGCCGTACCGACACACCGCAGACACACAGGGAATGCTCTAAACGAGGACAGGACCCACAAAAGCCCTTTGGGGGGACAGAGTGAGAGTATGCCAGCACACACCAGAGCGCTATATAATGCAGGGACTAACTGAGTTATGTCCCCTATAGCTGCTGTTTTTATATATAATGTATACTGCGCCTAAATTTAGTGCCCCCCCTCTCTTTATTAACCCTTTGTAGACTGCAGGGGAGAGCTAGGGAGCTTCCTTCCAGCGGAGCTGTGAGGGAAAATGGCGCCAGTGTGCTGAGGAGATAGGCTCCGCCCCTTTTTCGCGGCCTATTCTCCCGATTTTTATGGAATTCTGGCAGGGGTATTTACCTCATATATAGCCCCTGGGGCCATATATTGAGGTATTTTAGCCAGCCAAGGTGTTTTTATTGCTGCCCCAGGGCGCCCCCCCCAGCGCCCTGCACCCTCAGTGACCGAAGTGTGAAGTGTGTGAGAGGAGCAATGGCGCACAGCTGCAGTGCTGTGCGCTACCTTGGTGAAGACAGGATGTCTTCTGCCGCCGATTTTCCGGACCATCTTCTTGCTTCTGGCTCTGTAAGGGGGACGGCGGCGCGGCTCCGGGACCGAACATCAAGGCTGGGCCTGCGGTCGATCCCTCTGGAGCTAATGGTGTCCAGTAGCCTAAGAAGCCCAATCCGGCTGCAAGCAGGCGAGTTCGCTTCTTCTCCCCTTAGTCCCTCGCTGCAGTGAGCCTGTTGCCAGCAGGTCTCACTGAAAATAAAAAAATCTAAGACTATTACTTTCTAAGAGCTCAGGAGAGCCCCTAGTGTGCATCCAACCTCGGCCGGGCACGAAATCTAACTGAGGCTTGGAGGGGGGTCATAGTGGGAGGAGCCAGTGCACACCAGGTAGTCTAAGATCTTTCTAGAGTGCCCAGCCTCCTTCGGAGCCCGCTATTCCCCATGGTCCTTACGGAGTTCCCAGCATCCACTAGGACGTCAGAGAAATTAGATATTATCCCCTTAATGGAATCTAACCATGGGGGTTCTGCCCCACTAGCCTGAGAATGTGCACTATCCTGAGGAGAGGGTAGCGAGTCTCCGGAGTCCCTGGACATGGTAACGTGAAGGGACACACACACACACAGAAGGTGAAAACACAGTTTATCCCACACAGAGCCCGCAGAGGGAGACAGAAAATGGAGCCAGCCACACCGCATACTTGTAGCCAAGTAAAACTTAGCTGGGTCGCCACCCTAAATCCATTAATAGGGCTTAGTATTCTACAACACTCCACCCCCTTCTAAGACCCCTTGTACCGCTGAGGACACATGCAGTCTTTGTGAAGGAGCTGCGCTTCCCTGTGATGCCTTCCAGTGTAAGCTGCAGAGGGAAAATGGCGCTTGTGAGCTGCTGGATCCGCTCAGAGTGAAGACCCGCCCCCGTAATGGCACGCGGCTTCCCGTTTTTTTTATCCCGGCCTGAGGTCGTTTGCTTAACAGAGGGTTAGAACCCTTGTTAAGCTATGTAGCCAGTGTGGGTATTCATTGGTGGCTCAGCGCGCCTGCCTTACAGCGGGATACACTGACCGCATGTCCTCCTGAGCCTCCCGGAGCGCAGCCTGCATGTCAGCACTGCGCTCCTACCCTCATGCCGCCATTCCCGCTGGCGACCCGCTAACCAGGACACCGGCATCCTTCTCACCACTTCTTCTTTCTTCTGGCTCAGTTAGGGGTGGCGGCGTGCCGCGGGAGGGTACGCTCGCCGTGGTGGGGCTTGTAAATTACTCCCTCAGGAGCTCAGTGTGTCAGCGGAGTAACGGGACCATTAACTCTGTAGGAAGGTGGACCGTTCTCCCCCTAAGTCCCACGAAGCAGGCATGCCGATGCCACCTAGCAGTGCCTGAAAACAACAAATAGAAAATAAATGCAGAAAACTCTTCAGGAGCTTCCCTAAGCGTGACCGGCTCCTCCAGGCACATTTTCTAAACTGAGTCTGGTAGGAGGGGCATAGAGGGAGGAGCCAGTGCACACTATTGATTTCTTAAAGCGCCCAAGGCTCCTAGTGGACCAGTCTATACCCCATGGTACTAATGTGGACCCCAGTATCCTCTAGGACGCAAGAGAAATATATATATTATGTCGTCATTAACATCATTTTCTCCTTCTCCTTTAATTACAGAAGATCTTCTAAAAGTCATTTAACTACAAGTCAGCGCTAAATAAAAAACCTTAAATTGTTTCCCGCAGCCTGTAATACAGTATAACATGGCTGCTGCTTTGAATAACAGTAGGGGAAGGAGTGCTTTTAAACTCCGCCTCCCCTCTAGCGGACAGCCCACTCGGCCAGCGCGCCTGATTTACCTAACCAAAATGGCCGCCATTGAAAATTTCTGTTGACCTTGCCGCTAGGCTTCCCTGCAGCGAGGTGCCTCCTGCCTGACAGAATGCTCAATGCACTTATCGAATGCTGGGAAGGAGCTCCTGGTTCCCCTCCTATTGAATGTACCCGCTAGCTTCTATCCGGCTGCGTTACTCCTACTATCCAACTGTCAGCAGCGTCTTATATAGCGGTGATGATAGAGGAAAGCTGCCAGGCGGCTCTGCTGCACCCCAGCCTTCCAGCTGTTATATGTGCGCACTGGCCGCCAGCCACCTAAGCTGCACTGTCCCGCTGCTCCGCTCCGGAGCTGCCTCTCTGCCAGAGCTTAGTCAGTTCAGCGGGGAATCCATACATAGGCGCAGCACTCTGTTACTCACTGTTAGAGACCTTCTGTAGGAGATGCTGATCCCTTCCACCGGGATCTTAGTCTCCGTGTACTGTTAAAGTACACTTCAATTGAGCCTGCACCCTCCTTACCGACAGGTGGGATATGGCTATAGTTAAGAAAAAAATCCTAAAGAAAAAGAAACTTTAGTGGAGCAAGAGCTCCTTTCTATGCTTACACCTCCTAGCACAATTTTTCAAACTGGAGGGATTAGGGGGCGTGAAGGGGGAGGAGCCAGCTGTGCATTATTATTATTATTTTTTATATAGATTGTGCTGCCTCCGGTCTGCATCCTTCACATCCCAGCTGCACTAGATCTCCAGTGTCCCCTAGTGGATGAACGAGAAAGTTCAGTTTTGTTATTTATCTTAATATGCTAATTAAGCAGGATGGAAGCTTACCAGTACATAATTAACAGGTTAAATACACCAAAAAAAACAACAACCTTTCACCCTTAAATGAGTAAATTGTGTATAAACATAAGGTGGCAGCATTTAAAGAGAAACCAAACAATACAGCCAGAAGCACAGGTTTCTCTTTACCATTATACTTTTATGGGTTCAATTATATTTTATGCACAATAGTTATCTAATACCAATGTAATACACTAGGTACTGACTTGCAGAATGAGCTCTGTTCACATGTCTTGAAGTTGCTCCTATCAACACTCAAGGCGGGAGTAAGACAGACCGAGAACAGGACTATAAGCCCAAGGAACCTGCAAAAGAAAGAGCATAATGAGTTCAGGGATCCAGGCAGCAGAAAAAGCCAAGCACTTTGGAAAAACAGGATTTTAATACCTACCGGTAAATATCTTTATCGTAGTCCATAAGGGATACTGGGGTTCACTTAACACAATGGGGTATAGAAGGGGTCCAAAGGAGCCAGTGCACTCTAAATTCCTTCAACTTGGTATGCTGGCTCCTCACCCCTATGCCCCCTCCCATAGGCAGTTATAAGTGAAATAGTGCACGAAGGAGAAAGGACATACTTGAGAGAAGGAACATAACAATGAGTGGTGAGATTCACCAACACACCGTAACATAAAACCACCATCAACGGCTGGAACAAAAACAGCAACAGCTGAACAGGTAACTTTTGAAAAAGAAAAACCTGCAGAGAAGTAAAACACACAGAGGCGGGCGCCCAGTATCCCTTATGAACTACGAGAAAGGAATTTACCGGTCAGTATTAAAATCCCGATTTCTCTGGCATCCATAAGGGATACTGGGGTTCACTTAATATGATGGGGACGTCCCAAAGCATCCAGAACGGGCAGGAACATGCAGAGATGCCTGCAGTACCGCTTGCCCAAACTGGGTATCCTCTTTGGCCAGGGTATCAAACTTATAGAACTTCACAAAAGGTGTTCTTCCCCGACCAGGTAGCAGCTCGGCATAGTTGCAAGGTTGAGACTCCACAGGCAACTGCCCAGGAAGACCCCACTGATCTTGTAGAGTGGGCCTTCAGAGACTGTGGAACGGGCAAGGATGCCAACACATAGGCCTGTTGGATAGTCAACCTAATCCAACGAGCAATGGACTGCTTAGAAGCAGGGCAACCCTTTTTCTGTGCATCATACAGCACGAACAAGGAATCAGTCTTTCTGATCCGAGGCGCTCTCTTGACATATATCTTCAAGGCCCTCACTCCGGAGGAGCAGATGTATCAGAACTTGATGGGACTACAATCGGTTGATTCATATGGAACAACCTTCAGCAGGAACTACTGTCTAATCCTGAGCTCAGCTCTGTCCTCGTAAAAGACTAAGTAGGGACATTTACACGATGAGGCCCCCAATTCTGAGAGACGCCTAGCAAAAGCCAGGGCCAGCAACATCACCGTCTTCCACGTGAGGTTCGTCTTCTTCCGTCAAAGGTTCAAACCAGGAGGACTGTAGAAATTCCAACACCACATTCAAGTCCTAGGGTGCCGTGGGCAGTACAAATGGAGACTCGGTATGTGGAGAACTCCCTGCAAGAAGGTCTGAACTTCTGGCAACACTGTCAACTTCTTCTGGAAGAAAATGGAGAGAGCTGAAATCTGGACCTTAAGGGAACCCAGACGTAAGCCCTTATCCACACCAGCCTGCAGGAAATGTGAGACGTCCTAAGTGGAACTCTGCAGGTGGATATGTGCATTCCTCGCACCAGATATGATGATAGTGTTTTGATGTTACAGGTTTTCTGGCCTGAACCATGGTTGCAATAACCTTCTTGGAAAGGCCTTTGCGAGTTAGCATGCTCCACTCAACTTCCAAGCCGTTAAACAAAGTCGCCGTGAGTCCGGGTAGACGAGCGGTCCCTGTTGCAGATGATCTTTTCTCAGTGGCAGAGGCCAAGGGTCTGTTACGGACATGTCTAGAAGATCTGCGTACCACGCCCTCCGAGGCCAATCTGGGGCAATAAGAGTTGCCTGGACTCCTTGATTCCCGATTCGTTTGAGCACCCTAGGGAGCAACGGAATCGGAGGAAACCGGTAGACCAACCAATAAGGCCAAGGAGACGTCAGTGCATCTATTGCCCTCAGCTGAGGGTCCCCGGTTCTTGAGCAATACCAGCAAAGCTTCTTGTTGAGTCGAGAAGCCATCATGTCTATCTGTGGGAAGCCCCACAAGTCGACGATCTGTTGAAACACCCGTTGGTGGAGACCCCACTCTCCCGGGTGGAGATCGTGGCGACTGAGGAAGTCCACTTCCCAGTTGACCCCCCCAGAAGGAAGATGGTGGACATCGCTTTTGCATTTCTTTCTGCCCAGAGGAGTATTTTTGACACCTCTCGCATGCAGGCACTGCTTTTTGTCCCTCATTGTCGATTTATGTAAGCCACTGCCGTGGCGTTGTCCGACTGAACTCAGATCGCCCGATCTCTGAGCAGAGGAGAGACCTGAAGCAGAATATTGTAGAGCACCCGAAGTTCTAGAACGTTGATCGGAAGAAGGGCTTCGTGGGTTTACCATCTGCCCTGGAGCAGAGTCCCTTGGGTGACAGCACCCCATCCTCTCAGACTCGCATCTGTCGTGAGGAGGATCCAATCCTGAATCCCCCAACTGAGACCTTCCAGTAGGTTGGAGGACTGTATACACCGCAGGAGGGAGATCCTGGCCTGAGGTGACAGCTGAATTATCCGGTGCACTTGAAGATGTGATCCACACCACTTGCTCAGGAGATCCAATTGAAAAGTTCTGGCATGGAACCTTCCGTATTAAATGGCTTCGTAGGAGGCTACCATCTTTCCCAACAACTTTATGCAAAGATGAATGGATATCGGAGTAGGCCGTAGGACTAGTCGTACCATCTCCTGAAGTGTTTTAGCTTTGTCCTCTGAGAGGAACACTTTTTGGGGCACAGAATCTAGCCACATTCCCAGGAACAGGAGCCGCTGGGTTGGCTCCAAGTGGGACTTCTGGAAATTGAGGATCCACCCATGGTGTGACAGAAGTTGGATAGTGCGGTCCATACGGTGCAATAAAAGCTACCTGGATCTTGCCTTTATCAAGAGATCGTCCAGATAAGGGACAATACTGACCCCTTGGAACATCATATCTGCCGTCACCTTGGTGAATACCCTCGGGGCTGTGGATAGGCCAAAGGGTAGGGCCTGGAACTGGTAGTGATCGTTCAGTAAGGCAAACCACAGGTAAGCCTGGCGAGGCGGCCAAATGGGGATATGGAGATAAGCGTCATTTATATCCAGAGTCCAGGAACTCCCGTTCCTCCAGGCCCGCAATCACTGCTCTCAAGGATTCCATCTTGAACTTGAAAACCTTGAGGTAAGGGTTTAAGGATGTCAGATTCAGAATGGGCCGTACCGAACTGTACGGTTTTCGGCACCACAAACAGGTTGGAGTAGTAGCCCTCTCCCCGTTGTGGCAGTGGTACTGGAACAATAACCTTGGACTGAACCAACTTTAGGATAGCCTGTTGCAGCGTAACACGTATATCCTCCAAAGCTGGTAAGCCCGATTTGAAAAATAGTTGGGGAGGAGCGCTGTCGAACCCCAGCTTGTAGCCCTGGGAAATAAGGTCCCATACCCAGGTATCCTGGCAGGATCTGTCCCAGATGCGGCTGAAGTGGCGCAGATGAGCTCCCATCTCGAGGTCCCCTAGGGGTAGGTAGGCACCGTTATGCTGAGGTTTTTGAGGAAGCTGCATTGGTGCTTGGTTCCCGGGAAACAGCAACAGCTGGGTTTTCTTGACTTACCTCTGGTGCCTCGTGCCGCATTGGAGGCACCTCTGGCTCTTGATCTGAACCTGGTGGTCTGAAAGGACTGGTTGGATGGCCCTGGGTATGAATGCCTAGCCGGCGGGGCCCCTGAGGGGAGAAACATGGATTTCCCTGCAGTGACCTTAGAAATCCATGTATCTAATTCAACCCCGAAGAGCCACTCCCCTGAGAAAGGGAGAGACTCCACTCTGCGTCCGCAATCCACTGACGGAGCCACAAAGCTCTGCGCGCTGACACTGCCATGGTAGTAGTCCTAGCATTAATAGTGCCTATTTCCTTGAGAGAGTCACACAACACCCGTGCAGTGCCTTGAACGTGTTTGAGGAGGGTCACCATAGTGACCAGGGGCATATCCCCCGCAAAGCCCTCTTGAAGAGGAGTCGCCCAGGTATGGATGGCATGAGACATCCAACAACCCGCTATCACAGGTCTTTGTGATACGCCAGCAGCTGTGTAAATAGACTTTAGCATAGTTTCTATTTTCCTGTCCTCAGGGTCTTTGAGCTGAAAAGACCCAGGGGCCAGCAGTACCACCTTCTTAGAGAGGCGGGAGATTGAGACATCAACGGCTGGGGGTTCTTCCCAATGTTTCCTACCTTCCGGTGTAAATGGGAAAGAGCGTAAAAACTTCATTGTAACCAGATATCTTTTATCAGGAGTTTTCTAGGCTTGTTTAAAAACCTCATCTAGTGTTCACTCTAGGTGTCTTTCACAGGGCGCTGCGCCCTGCCTCTTTTTTAGACACCTAAATGCCGCCCTGCCCGTTTGCGTGCGCCCTCCCGCCCCGCACTTTGCTGCCCGCCGGACGCCACCACGCCGCCGGACACATTAAGCACACTGTCCCCAGTGATTGCAAAGACCCGGTGACGCGCTCCTCATTAGGCCAATCCCTAAGGGGGATTTTTGTATGTTTGCCTGATGCTGGTCCCGGGCTAAATGATGTAAAGAGGAGGTGGAGCCAATTTCCCTTCCTCTTTGGCGCCTGGCTGCTTGCGGCAGGTGAGTGAAGGCTAGTGCCGAGTGCGGGTGATGGATGGGTTGCCACAGAGTTTCTGGGGGGTGCTGGCGATTTGTAGGGATCGGTGTCCTCCATGATCTTGTAGGTAAAGCTGGGCTTTGTGACTGGGGCTTCCCGCGGTGCCGTCTGAGGCGGTGGCCGCGCTGTCGCTCTTGCTTTGAGGTGTCCGCTACGGCCCTGGGGGGGGGACAAGGTGGTTACTGCAATGTGCCTCAGTGCTCTTACCTGGTGCAGTGTGCCTCAGTGCTCTTACCTGGTGCAGTGTGCCTCAGTGCTCTTACCTGGTGCAGTGTGCCTCAGTGCTCTTACCTGGTGCAGTGTGCCTCAGTGCTCTTACCTGGTGCAGTGTGCCTCAGTGCTCTTACCTGGTGCAGTGTGCCTCAGTGCTCTTACCTGGTGCAGTGTGCTTCAGTGCTCTTACCTGGTGCAGTGTGCTCTACCGGGCGCAGTGTGTATAACGCGTTCCAACTGGCGCAATGTGTATAACGCGCTCTGCCTGGCGCAATGTGTATAACGCGCTCTGCCTGGCGCAATGTGTATAACGCGCTCTGCCTGGCGCAATGTGTATAACGCGCTCTGCCTGGCGCAATGTGTATAACGCGCTCTGCCTGGCGCAATGTGTATAACGCTCTCTGCCTGGCGCAATGTGTATAACGCTCTCTGCCTGGCGCAATGTGTATAACGCGCTCAGCTGGCGCAATGTGTATAACGCGCTCAGCTGGCGCAATGTGTATAACGCGCTCTACCTGGTGCAATGTGTATAACGTGCTCTACCTGGTGCAATGTGTATAACGTGCTCTACCTGGTGCAAAGTGTATAACGTGCTCTACCTGGCGCAATGTGTATAACGTGCTCTACCTGGCGCAATGTGTATAACGTGCTGTACCTGGCGCAATATGTATAACGTGCTCTACCTGTCGCAGTGTGTATAGGAGGTTCTACCCGGTGCAGTGTGTATTAGCTGCACTACTGTGTGGTGTAATGGGAAGTGCCACTATTATGTGGCCATTCCCCTTCCCCACGAAAAACGCCCCTAAATTTTTGCACTGTCCATTCTTTAGCATGTGGGAATGGGAGGACCAAGCATTTTAGTATGTACCTAATTTTGCCCTTCTAACTGAAAAATGTGCCCTCCCGAATGAAAAATGTGCCCTCCCCGTGATCAGCACTCTGCCCTAAAAAAATCCTAGAGTGAACACTACTCATCTAGTTCCCCAGAATTAGGGAAGGTTATGTTAAGCTTCTTTTGCGCTAGGAAAAACTACTGGGGCGAAGCAGCATCTTCCAAAGGGATTTTTAATACATCCCTGATAGCAAGAATGAGGGGCTCAATACCCTGTGCAGAAGTGGACTCTTCTATATCAGGTTCCAATTCCTCCCCTTCCTCCTGAATATCCTAATCAGATTCTGAGAGTAGAGCAGGCAGCCCACATTTAAGAGGGGGGGCTGTCTTTAATCAGCCTTAGCAGCCAGGTCTGCAACAGCCTGTTGCAGTTGTAGTGTTGTCTGTTTATTATCATTGAGCTGAGATGACATGTCTGCCATCATAGTCTTTATGGCACCGAGCCAGGATGGCTCCTGACTCTCCCCCCCCAGCATCCACACTAACTTGGGAGGACTGACTGCATTGGTCAGACGATAGGGAACCAGAAGGGGAGAATCTGGTGTGACAAACCTTGCATACAGCGTGTTGGACCATAATTACAGTAACAACACTCACACACAGACAGACAAGTACAACAACAAGCCTGCCCTTACTGTGTGAGAGATGGAGACCTAAGGGGTCATTCAGACCCAATCGCACGCTGCCTTTTTTTGCAGCCGTGCAATCGGGTCTGAACAGCGCTTGTGTGCAGGCCGCAATGCGCAGGCGCATCGCTGGCCGGCAACGGGGGTTACAGGATAGCGACGGATTCTACAAAAAAAATGATTGCAGCGGCGATCGCAGGAAGGCGGCGTTCGTGGGCAGCAATTCACCATTTTCAGGAAGTGTCCAGGAAAATGCAAGCATGCCCAGCCGTTTCCAGGGAGGGTTCCAGACGTCAGCTCCGTCCAGGATCATCGCAGCGGCTGAGTAAGTCCTGAGCTGTGCAAAGACTGCACAAACTTTAGTTTGTGCAGCTCTCTGCACAAGCGTTCGTACCTGTGCACATCGATTACCCCCTCCCCTGTAGGCGGCGACCACCTGCTCGCTGCAGTGCAAAAAGTAGCCTGCGTGCGATCATGTCTGAATCACCCCCCTAGAGTGAGAGGAGGACAGCACACCCCAGCCCTGCAGACTTAGAAAATAAGAATTTACTTACCGATAATTCTATTTCTCGGAGTCCGTAGTGGATGCTGGGGTTCCTGAAAGGACCATGGGGAATAGCGGCTCCGCAGGAGACAGGGCACAAAAAAGTAAAGCTTTTACCAGATCAGGTGGTGTGCACTGGCTCCTCCCCCTATGACCCTCCTCCAGACTCCAGTTAGGTACTGTGCCCGGACGAGCGTACACAATAAGGGAGGCAATTTGAATCCCGGGTAAGACTCATACCAGCCACACCAATCACACCGTACAACTTGTGATCTAAACCCAGTTAACAGTATGATAACAGAAAGAGCCTCTTAAAGATGGCTCCGTAACAATATAACCCGAATTTGTTAACAATAACTATGTACAGTATTGCAGATAATCCGCACTTGGGATGGGCGCCCAGCATCCACTACGGACTCCGAGAAATAGAATTATCGGTAAGTAAATTCTTATTTTCTCTATCGTCCTAAGTGGATGCTGGGGTTCCTGAAAGGACCATGGGGATTATACCAAAGCTCCCAAACGGGCGGGAGAGTGCGGATGACTCTGCAGCACCGAATGAGAGAATTCCAAGTCCTCTTTTGCCAGGGTATCAAATTTGTAGAATTTTACAAACGTGTTTTCCCCCGACCACGTAGCTGCTCGGCAGAATTGTAATGCCGAGACCCCTCGGGCAGCCGCCCAAGATGAGCCCACCTTCCTTGTGGAATGGGCCTTAACAGATTTAGGCTGTGGCAGGCCTGCCACAGAATGAGCAAGTTGAATTGTGTTACAAATCCAACGAGCAATCGTCTGCTTAGAAGCAGGGGCACCCAACTTGTTGGGTGCATATAGTATCAACAGCGAGTCAGATTTTCTGACTTCAGCCGTCCTTGAAATGTATATTTTTAAGGCTCTGACAACGTCCAACAACTTGGAGTCCTCCAAGTCGCCAGTGGCCGCAGGCACCACAATAGGTTGGTTCAGGTGAAACGCTGATACCACCTTAGGGAGAAAAAGCGGACGAGTCCTCAGTTCTGCCCTATCCGAATGGAAGATTAGATAAGGGCTTTTATAAGATAAAGCCGCCAATTCAGATACTCTCCTGGCGGAAGCCAGGGCCAGTAACATAGTCACTTTCCATGTGAGATATTTAAAATCCACCTTTTTCAATGGTTCAAACCAATGGGATTTGAGGAAATCTAAAACTACATTTAGATCCCACGGTGCCACCGGAGGCACCACAGGAGGCTGTATATGCAGTACTCCTTTAACAAAAGTCTGTACCTCAGGAACTGAGGCCAATTCTTTTTGGAAGAATATTGACAGGGCCGAAATTTGAACCTTAATAGATCTCAATTTGAGACCCCTAGACAATCCTGATTGTAGGAAATGTAGGAAACGACCCAGTTGAAATTCCTCCGTCGGAACACTCCGATCCTCGCACCACGCGACATATTTTCGCCAAATGCGGTGATAATGTTTCGCGGTGACTTCCTTCCTTGCCTTAATCAAGGTAGGAATGACTTCTTCTGGAATGCCTTTCCCTTTTAGGATCTGGCGTTCAACCGCCATGCCGTCAAACGCAGCCGCGGTAAGTCTTGAAAGAGACAGGGACCCTGTTGTAGCAGGTCCCTTCTCAGAAGTAGAGGGCACGGGTCGTCCGTGACCAACTCTTGAAGTTCCGGGTACCAAGTCCTTCTTGGCCAATCCGGAGCCACTAGTATTGTTCTTACTCCTCCTCACCGTATAATCTTCAATACCTTTGGTATGAGAGGCAGAGGAGGAAACACATATACTGATTTGTACACCCAAGGTGTTACCAGTGCGTCCACAGCTATTGCCTGTGGATCTCTTGACCTGGCGCAATACTTGTCCAGTTTCTTGTTGAGGCGAGACGCCATCATGTCTACCATTGGTCTTTCCCAACAGTTTATTAGCATGTGGAAGACTTCTGGATGAAGACCCCCCTCTCCCGGGTGAATATCGTGTCTGCTGAGGAAGTCTGCTTCCCAGTTGTCCACGCCCGGGAAGAACACTGCTGACAGTGCTATTACGTGATTCTCCGCCCAGCGAAGAATCTTGGCAGCTTCTGCCATTGCACTCCTGCTTCTTGTGCCGCCCTGTCTGTTTACATGGGCGACCGCCGTGATGTTGTCCGACTGAATCAACACCGGTTTTCCTTGCAGGAGTGGTTCCGCCTGGCTTAGAGCATTTTAGATTGCTCTTAGTACCAGAATGTTTATGTGAAGAGACTTTTCCAGGTTCGTCCATACCCCCTGGAAGTTTCTTCCTTGTGTGACTGCTCCCCAACCTCTCAGGCTGGCGTCCGTGGTCACCAGGATCAAATCCTGTATGCCGAATCTGCGGCCCTCCAATAGATGAGCCTTTTGCAACCACCACAGAAGATATACCCTTGTCCTTGGCGACAGGGTTATTCGCAGGTGCATCTGAGGATGCGACCCTGACCATTTGTCCAACAGATCCCTTTGGAAAATTCTTGCATGGAATCTGCCGAATGGAATTGCTTCGTAAAAAGCCACCATTTTTCCCAGGACTCTTGTGCATTGATGTACAGACACCTTTCCTGGTTTTAGGAGGTTCCTGACAGGTCGGATAACTCCTTGGCTTTTTCCTCGGGAAGAAAAACCTTTTTCTGAACCGTGTCCAGAATCATCCCTAGGAACAGCAGACGTATCGTCGGAAAACAGCTGCGATTCTTGGAATATTTAGAATCCAGTCGTGCCGTCGAAGAACTACTTTAGATAGTGCTCTTCCGACCTCCAACTGTTCTCTGGAACTTGCCCTTTTTAGGTCGTGCAAGTAAGGGATAATTTAGATGCCTTTTTTCTTTGAAGAAACATCTTTTCGGCCATTACCTTGGTAAAAAGGCCCGGGGTGCCGTGGATAATTCAAACGGCATCGTCTGAAACTGATATTGACAGTTCTGTACCACGAACCAGAGGTACCCGTGATGAGAAGGACAAATTTTGGACATGGAGGTAATCCTTGATGTCCAGGGACACCATATAGTCCCCTTTTTTCCGGTTCGCTATCACTGCTCTGAGTGACTTTATCTCGATTTGAACCTTTTATGTAAGTGTTCAAAACATTTTAGATTTAGACTATGTGTCACCAAGCCGTCTGGCTTCAGTACCACAATATAGTGTGGAAAAATAATACCCTTTTCCTTGTCGTAGGAGGGGTACTTTGATTATCACCTGCTGGATATACAGCTTGTGAATTGTTTCCAATGCTGCCTCCCTGTCGGAGGGAGCCGTTGGTAAAGCAGACTTCAGGAAGCTGCGAGGAGAAGATGTCTCGACTCTCCAATCTTTACCCCTGGGATAATACTCGTACGATCTAGGGGTCAACTTGCGAGTGATCCCACTGCGCCCTGAGACTCTTGAGACTACCCCCCCACCTTGAGTCCGCTTGCACGGCCCCAGCGTCATGCTGAGGACTTGGCAGACGCGGTGGAGGGCTTCTTTTCCTGGGAAAGGGCTGCCTGCTGCAGTCTACTTCCCTTACCTCTATGTCTGGGCAGATATGACTGGCCTTTTGCCTGCATGCCCTCATGGGAAAGGAAAGATTGAGGCTGAAAAGACGGTGTCTTTTTTAGCTGAGATGTAACTTGGGGTAAAAAAGGTTGGATTTCCCAGCTGTTGCTGTGGTCCCCAGGTCCGATGGACCGACCCCCAAATAACTCCTTCCCTTTATACAGCAATACTTCCATCTGCCGTATGGGATCTGTATCACCTGACCACTGTCGTGTCCCTGACATCTTCTGGGAGATATGGACAACGCACTTATCTTGATGCCAGAGAGCAAATATCCCTCTGTGCATCTCACATACATATATATAGAATGCATCCTATTAAATGCTCTACATGAATAAAATATTTTCAGTCAGGGAATCCGACCAAGCCAACCCAGCACTGCATCTCCAGGCTGATGGCGATCGCTGGTCGCAGTATAACCACCGTATGTGTGTATATACTTTTTAGGATATTTTTCCAGCTTCCTATCAGCTGGCTCCTTGAGGGCGGCCGTATCTGGAGACGGTAACGCCACTTGATAAGCGTGTGAGCGCCTTATCACCCTAAGGGGTGTTTCCCAACGTACCCTAATTTCTGGCGGGAAAGGGTATAACGCCAATATTTGCTATCGGGGTAACCCTACGCATCATCACACACTTCATTTTATTTTATCTGATTCAGGAAAAACTACAGGTAGTTTTTTCACTCCCACATAATACCCTTTCTTGTGGTACTTGTAGTATCAGAAACACGTAACACCTCCTTCATTGCCCTTAACGTGTGGCCCTAATGAGAAATACGTTTGTTTATTCACCGTCGACACTGTATTCAGTGTCCGTGTCTGTGTCTGTGTCGACCGACTGAGGTAAATGGGCGTTTTTAAAACCCCTGACGGTGTTTCTGAGACGCCTGGACCGGTCCTAATAGATTGTCGGCCGTCTCATGTCGTCAACCGACCTTGCAGCGTGTTGACATTCTCACGTAATTCTCTAAATAAGCCATCCATTCCGGTGTCGACTCCCTAGAGAGTGACATCACCATTACAGGCAATTTCTCCGCCTCCTCACCAACATCGTCCTCATACATGTCGACACACACGTACCGACACACAGCACACACACCGGGAATGCTCTGACAGAGGACAGGACCCACTAGCCCTTTGGGGAGACAGAGGGAGAGTCTGCCAGCACACACCAAAAACGCTATAATTATATAGGGACAACCTTATATAAGTGTTTCTCCCTTATAGCATCTTTTATATATATACAATATCGCCAAAATCAGTGCCCCCCCTCTCTGTTTTAACCCTGTTTCTGTAGTGCAGTGCAGGGGAGAGCCTGGGAGCCTTCTCTCCAGCTTTTCTGTGAGAGAAAATGGCGCTGTGTGCTGAGGAGATAGGCCCCGCCCCTTTTTCGGCGGCCTCGTCTCCCGCTATTTTTGAAGTTAGGCAGGGGTTAAATATCTCCATATAGCCTCTGTGGGCTATATGTGAGGTATTTTTTTGCCTCTAATAAGGTTTTTATTTGCCTCTCAGAGCGCCCCCCCCAGCGCTCTGCACCCTCAGTGACTGTTGTGTGAAGTGTGCTGAGAGGAAAATGGCGCACAGCTGCAGTGCTGTGCGCTACCTTTATGAAGACTCAGGAGTCTTCAGCCGCCGATTTTGGACCTCTTCTCTCTTCAGCGTCTGCAAGGGGGCCGGCGGCGCGGCTCCGGTGACCATCCAGGCTGTACCTGTGATCGTCCCTCTGGAGCTAGTGTCCAGTAGCCAAGCAGCAAATCCACTCTGCACGCAGGTGAGTTCACTACTTCTCCCCTAAGTCCCTCGTTGCAGTGATCCTGTTGCCAGCAGGACTCACTGTAAAGTAAAAAACCTAAGCTAAACTTTCTCTAAGCAGCTCTTTAGGAGAGCCACCTAGATTGCACCCTTCTCGTTCGGGCACAAAATCTAACTGGAGTCTGGAGGAGGGTCATAGGGGGAGGAGCCAGTGCACACCACCTGATCTGGTAAAAGCTTTACTTTTTTGTGCCCTGTCTCCTGCGGAGCCGCTATTCCCCATGGTCCTTTCAGGAACCCCAGCATCCACTTAGGACGATAGAGAAAATCTGCATGCTGAATATAGTTTTATCATAGTAAAAACCAGATTACTTGTCCTATTTAGATTGTGTACAATAGCGGCTCTTCCCCTTGTAGTATACCCCCGTACCAGTTTCCTGTGTATCTCGGAGTGTCTGGGGTAGCTGTGTGTCCTTGCTGCTGCAGCGCTGGGCAGAGGAAGGCGCCAAAATGCAGATGGTCTCGCTCAGAGGAAGCTCCGCCCCCTGTAATGGCGCCGGAGCTACAGAGAATATTTATACTGGCAAAATCTCCCTATCATGTGCAAACCTTTCGGAGGCTGCTAGTTTGCACTACTGCTGCCAGTGTACACAGGGGGGCCATAGCTGGTCCCCTCGTGGAGAGTCCCGTATGCTGCCCCCGCGTTTTGCCACACCAAGAACCAGGGGAACCCCCTAACAGGGCCCCCGGTTTGTACTCCCCACTGATGTCACCTTCAGGCTTTGTTAGGAGTGTGCGGCGTGCTGCAATTGTGACCGCTAAGGCGCAGTGACCCGCTGTACAACAACCTCTCAGGACGGTGGTCCTGCAGCGGGGAAGAGGCTCTGACACCTTATAGAGGCCGGTGACCGCTCCCCCTCCAACTCCCACGGGGTATACTGTTGCCCAGACAGTCACCAATTTACACCACAGGCTACCCAGGTCCTTGCAAGGTTCAACCCTGGTAGATACTAGGGTCAAATTTCTGGGTAACTGGACCCTTACACATCAAATGGTACACGTTCAAAATCCCAGCTGTCGGGATCCTAGCTGTCGAAATAATGATGTTGGAATCCAGACACCCAATCCCGGCCAGGTCAGCATACCGACGCTGGAATCCCAAAGGGAAGTATAGACAGGAGTGTTAAGTTTTGGCTGCGGTGTGGGGGGGTGTGGGGTAGGGTTAGGCTGCGGGAAGAGAGAGAGAGGGTTGCAGTTAGGCTGCTTGGAGGGAAGTTAGGATTAAGCACTAAGGGGAAGGGTTAGTATGCTGAAATTGAGGGATTAGGCACTAAGGGGGAGGGTTAGGGTTAGTCTCCGGAAAGGGGGAGGTTAGGCACCAAGAGGGAGGGTTAGTCTGCGGAAGGGGGGGTGGGGGGTTAGGTTTAGGCACTAGGGGGCAGGTCAGAGTTAGGCGGGGGTAGAATAATTACCTCACCTCTGCCAGGGTCGTCACCATCAGGATCACATACCAATACCCACCAAACAATGGACATGGTATATTGGGATGCTGTTGTGACTGGCGGTCAGGAGACTGCCGACCACAACACCTCCCCCTGAAAATCCCAACAGTTGGCATGCTGACCAACAGGGACTATCCCCACTCGTGGGTGTCCATGACACCCACAGAATGGGAACAGAACCAGTGGCGACTGGCTTATTTACGCTCGCCCACACCTCCGCCGGTATTCCACTGCCGGGATACCAGTGGAAGTATGCTGACCAGCGGTCATGCATACCCAACCCGGTATATTCTGCACCACCACCTGAATGTCTTTCCCCAGCGACTTGCTGGCGGAAGACTGTTGTATCCCTCTTACAGTGTACAGGACATGATGGCTGCAAATATTGCTCTTCACAGGGAAATGTATTTGTTAAGTAAAGGCAGTGACTTGGGTAATGAGATCTGTGCACAATTCAAGTGTTTTATTAATACTTGACATCACTATCTCTCCCAAACCATAACATATCAGATCCCTGCTTATTTGTGCTGTTGGAGGGAATGGAGTAAATGGGAAGAGGCCTCCAAAGCATTCAGGAGAACCATCTACAAACAAATTTGGTTGAGTTCATAGGCAAACGCAGGGGGGGGGTTCCGGTTGCACGGAAACCCCCCTCCTCTTGGCAACTGGCTCACATTATGGCAAAAATAGCAATACTATATAATATGATTACTAGAGCTAGCGCCACATCACCAGTTTACCACTGCACATGCCCAGTGGTAGTAGCTTCTTCTACCAAGTTTGCGGTGTGTGTGGATCTGAGGCCTCCATCAGTGCTCTGGACCAGAGAGTAGCTACCAGGAAGAAGAGACAGGAGCCTTACCACTTGGTGGGAGAATGTGTGCTTAGAAAGTGCAGTACTGGTTCTATTATGTTTGTGTATTAATGTATTATATGTTTAACCTTTTCCTGACCACTTTGTTTGATATAGTCTATACTAGAGACCATCTATAGCAGGGCTGGCCAGACCGGTCGTCGAGATCTACCAACAGTTCACGTTTTCCAGGCTTCCTGGAGATCTGTAGAATTGTCAGTTAGGAATGAATGCAGCACATCTTAATTAGTAATGACTACACCTGTGCACCAGCTAGGTGTTCTGGAAAATGTGAACTGTTGGTAGATCTTGAGGACTGGTTTGGCCAGCTCTGATCTATAGTGATAAATAATAATGTATACCTTATAGTATCCAGTGTATAAAAAGACCACAGTTTACATTAACGTCCAGGGTCGGTACTAGGTTCTTCTGCCACTCCCCAAACTCCCGCACTTGCTCAAACGTTCTGTAGAGTGGGAGATTGTGGACTGACATTTGGAAACCCCCCTCTAAAAATCCTGCGTTTGCCACTGGAGTTGGTACTAGCATTTTAATCACAGCTCCCATAGGGTTAGCAGATTGCCATTTTTCTATGTGGTGACTTCAAAAGCTTCGGCAGCAAGGTCCTATCACTGACATGTTATCTGCTACACCTGCAAACCATCACCTACTATCAGCACCATCACCAGTCAGCTGCACTGCACTGAGTGTGGCTATTAATGTTGGTGCTACAAGGCCCAAAGCATTCATTGATCCTATTCACTGTCCTTATCTCACCTATAAAACACAGGCCAGCAGTGGGACGGTAGAGAGCTGCCCCTGGGGCACTGCACGGTGCTTGTGTTACTATGTGAGGGAGCACGTACAGGGCTCTATGAGGCTGCAGGAACACTAAGAGCACATTACTGTGGGGTCTCCCCATTTCTTGAGCAGTGCACAAAGCAGGTATCACAGAGCCCGGCGCCCATCCGCTGACCATGCTCTGTGCGCCATATATGCCAGTGGTGCCCAGAGGGCGTGGAACACGTCGCTGCCGCTGAATGAGTGGGACTGAGTGTAAGCTGGCCACATCATAGCTGTGTACGCGGACACTGTCGCTGTGCGCCCCTCCTCCAGGTAGCAGGATGCAGCCACCAGCGCTGCCCCTTCTCTCCTGCATGCGGCGTTGCGTACATGTATGCCTATACATCGGGCCCGCTCTCACCTCCTCCTTGCCTCCACCGCCATCTTGCATCCGCTCTGACCTTCGACCCCCCTCCCGGTAGCCGGCTCCCTGACACAGGCCACGCCCCGTCCGCGTGTGTCACCGTACTTTCTCTCGCGCTCTCCGGGACACGACAGCGCGTCTCATTGGGCAGTGAGAGGTAAACCACGCCCACCGCAGGAAGATGGGGTGATGTCACGCTGTGGCAGGGGCTTCGTTAGCAAATGAGAGAGAGAGAGACAAATCCGGGGCTGTGATTGGGTCAGAATCTGGGGGTCTGCGAATCCTGTCCTGTGCCGTGACGTCAGGGCATAACAAGTACTTCACTGCTTAGTAGTATGCCGGATGTGCTGCTGTTGTAGCACCCGGACGTAACATCGAAAGGAAATATCAGTGGTACCGATGTTTTTAACATAAGTTACAAAACATCTTTTTAACATTATTAGTTACAAAACATCCTTTAGTCCAGAGGTTCTCAAACGCGGTCCTCAAGGCACCCCAACAGTCCAGATTTTAAGTATATCCATGGCTCAGCACAGATGGCTATCATATTGACTGAGGTACCAATTAAGTCACCTGTGACCAAACATGGATATACTTAAAACCTGGACCGTTGGGGTGCCCTGTGGACCGTTTGAGAAATGCTGCTTTAGCCCTAAACAGTGGTTCCAGCTCTGTGACCACGTCATCTGATGTCTGCTGTACACTGAGATGCCACGTTACAGGTGGGATGGATATCGGAAGCCCACCATCAAATGATGGCTGGCCTTCCACCATCGAATCTAAATTTTCGATATTAAAAAAACAACAACATATAATTTGTGCAAAACCTCTGCAGTGTGACCTTCCGGGGGCTGTACCGTTTATGGGCCCGGAGTAAACATCAGTACACCATCAAATGTTTACCATTTGATGGTGGCAAACATTGGAATGCCGCCATCATATGGTAAAAACACTGTCCCGTCTAGCGACCGCTTCTGTCTCAGACGATGCGCAGTTCCGACCCGATCGCACGGCTGCGAAGAAGTGCAGCATGCGATGGGGTCGGAATGACCCCCCATGTGTAGTGCAAAGGGGGCAGATATAACAAGTGCAGAGAGAGTTAGATTTGGGTGTGGTGTGTTCAAACTGAAATCTAAATTGCAGTGTAAAAATAAAGCAGCCAGTATTTACCATGCACAGAAACAATATAACCCACCCAAATCAAACTCTCCCTGCAAATGTTATATCTGCCCCCCCCCCCCCCCGCAGTACACATGGTTTTGCCCAACTGCTAACAAATTTGCTGCAGCGATCAGCTCTGAATGACCCCCTGGGTGCTTGAAAAGACTTTTTAAACTGTGGTCTTATTAGATACACATGGCTCATCACAAGCGCCGGCTCTGCTCTGCTTGTCAGAGTGGTGAAGAAGCCGGGGAACCGTGGATAACGCCATCTCAAGATGGAGTTGACATTGCATTACAAGTATGGAAATTGCGATTTATTAAAAATACACAAATTAAAGGGTTTGCAGTAGTTTTTCATGAAAACTGCTTCAAAAGCTCTATAATACATTTCAGTGAAACTAAAATAATGTGAAGGAAAAAAAACAATGGGGCAGCTACAGCTCCAGACCTTCTATTTAATATAGGCCCAAATAATCTCAATGGTATTTGTAAAGTGGTATGGGCCAGGTCGCCGTACCACATTACCTACCGGACCCGCCACTTAGGTACCTGCCATCAGATGGAAGAGTGTCAATGTATCCTCAAAGAAGAAAATTCAAGCGCCTGTGACTATTTATAATAATCGTAATAATAGTCCATCTGGGGTTAGGTAAAAATGTAGTAATGATCCCATGTTCGCTGCTATGAAAGGAACTGTGCTGTACCTTTAAGTGGATAAAATGAAAATAGACAATAATAGCAGCGCTCATGGGGTCAAAAACCACACAACCAGAATAATATCAAAGGAGCCAGAGAAATCAAGAAAAGCATAAATTACATTTAATCACATACAATGTAAAACACATACAATAGACACAATTGAGGTAAAAAAAACTGAATAAATAAAAAACAACTGCTATTAGAAATAGTTCATACTGTACAACAAGTAGTGAAAGAGTTAATAGCAGGCCAGGATTTGGTGGATATCCTTACATAAACTGTTAATGGCTTCAGGCTGTAGTTAAATATTTAAAGCAATGTTGGCTGTGAATAAAGTAAAAACATATATATATAATGTAAGTCTGAAGTCTTATTAAGTAGCACCTGAGGGCATTCCGCAAATTATTATTGTGAGTGATGTTTGTTGAATGTTACTGTAGCCAGAGGCAGTGTAGTAATACGTGAGCAGGGTTTTGCCTTCCCGTGATCAGGATAACCGGAGCGTCCTCGGGTTATAAATACTCACACGAACCGTCTCAGATCAGTGGTAGTGGGTGGCGTGTCCGTATGGATGCTGGTGCACATGGCAGCGCTGTGAGTCTCCAGATAGTTGGAACTTGTGTTCCGGTCACACGCTGTGTGGCACAGCAGCGACTAAGATACAATGTTGCCAGCGGTAGCAATGAAACGTAACTGTGCCATAAGTCTCCAGATGATTGGAGCCTAAGTCCTGGTCACGTGCTGTACAACATGGCAGTGGCTAGGATGGAATATAGCCGGCAGCAGCGGTGAAGCCCCTGGTGCAATAGGGAATGAATGCGGCAGATGAAAGGGAGTACTAACGCGTTTCGTCATGACTACGCGCTACTTTTTCAAAGGTAGAAATCATCTAAAGAGGTTCAAGTGGAGAAGTTGCCATACCAACCAATAAGAATCTAGGGGCTGAATATAATGGCGCCTGAGTTCAGCAACCGTGCGGGAATCCGGCCAAACTCAGACTTTTTTTAAAGGGGCAATCACTTACAAGGTATGGTTTTGTCTTGTAAGAGATTGCCCCTTAAAAAAAGTCTGAGTTCGGCTGGCATCCAACACGGCTGCCAAACTCGGGCATCGTTACATCCGGCCCTAGTTATCATTCATCAAGTACATTACATAGGCAATGTCAGGGCAGCTTCGTTGGTACATCCCGGACAGTCAAATCGTCCTTAATCTTGTCAGAGAGCCAATTCCAGAATGCAGCAACTAAGGCCTACTCATTCCAATTTAGTTCAGAGGACAAAGTACGGAACTAGATAACATACTGACTGACAGGACGCGAGCCCTGCCGAAGACGAAGGATCTCAAGGGACGCTGAGGTGGTTCGGCCCGGCTCGTCGAAGATCTTCCTGAATGAAGAAACAAATTCAGCATAATTGGAGAGGAGAGGATTGGGTCCCCTCTCTCCCAAAGCGGAGATGCCCACTCCAATGCTTGACCAGAGAGGAGAGAAATAATATATGCAATCTTCGTGTGGGCCGATGTGAAATTGGCTGACTGAAGGTCAAACTGGATTTTGCACTGGTTAAGGAATCCCCTACAAAGTTTCGGAGAGCCATCGAACTTGCTAGGTGGAGGTAGCTGCAGTCGTGATGTTGAGACTGTCGCTGGAGGAACTACTGTAGAGGAAGAGACTGCCGGAGCCAGGGACTGTGGAGCCCTAATGGCCGCGTGAAGAGCCTCTAACCGGTCAGATATGGTTTGCACGAATTGAACTATTTGCAACTGAGTGGACTCCTGAATCTCCAGGCGTGAGAGAATGTTGGCCGTAGCATCGCCTCCGGAGGCCTGGTCGCCTGTCGGATCCATGTGGCCAGTGCTTACTGTCAGGGCAGGGTGCAGTGGCGTAACTACTGCCCCCGCAGTCCTCGCGGTGGCTTGGGGGCGAGGGGCTGCGGGGGCGCCACTGATTACAGCAGACTGACATGCGGACGAGCGCCCGCATGTCAGACTGCTTTCTCCTTCCCGCCGCCGCTTGTTGGAGGGACACGGACGGCACAGCGTGTGCCTCTCCTGTGTCCCTCCTGCATCATCTCCGGCGGCCGCGGGTCTAATAGGGGGAAGTGCCGTCCGTGAGCTCTAATTGGCTCACGGACGGCACTTCCCCCTATTAGACCCGCGGCCGCCGGAGATGATGCAGCAGGAGGGACACAGGAGAGGCGATCTGTGCCCTCCGTGTCCCTCCAATAAGCGGCGGCGACGGCGGCACTGGGAGGCACTGGGGCATATATGGCACTGGGGGGGAGATGTCTGGCACTAGGGGGGATATCTGGCACTGGGGCATATATGGCACTGGGGGGGGGGATGTCTGGCACTGGGGGGGATATCTGGCACTGGGGGGGGGGATGTCTGGCACTGGGGCATATATGGCACTGGGGGGGGATGTCTGGCACTGGGGGGGATATCTGGCACTGGGGGGGGGATGTCTGGCACTGGGGCATATATGGCACTGGGGGGAGATGTCTGGCACTAGGGGGGATATCTGGCACTGGGGCATATATGGCACTGGGGGGGGGGATGTCTGGCACCGGGGGGGGGGGGGATGTCTGGCACTGGGGGGGATATCTGGCACTGGGGGGGGGGGGGGTCTGGCACTGGGGCATATATGGCACTGGGGGGGGATGTCTGGCACTGGGGCATATATGGCACTGGGGGGGGATGTCTGGCACTGGGGGGGATATCTGGCACTGGGGGGGGATGTCTGGCACTGGGGCATATATGGCACTGGGGGGGGGATGTCTGGCACTGGGGGGGGGATGTCTGGCACTAGGGGGGATATCTGGCACTGGGGGAATATCTGGCACTGGGGGCATATGTGGCACTGGGGGGGAATATATGGCACTGGCGGCATATCTGGCACGGGGGGAATATCTGGCACTGGGGGCATATGTGGCACTGGGGGGGAATATCTGGCACTGGGGGCATATGTGGCACTGGGGGGGGTATATGTGTACCTGGCACATGGGGGGGGCTATATTTGGCACCGGGGGCATGTGAGTACCTGGCACCGTGGGGGAATATCTGGCACTGGGGTCATATGTGGCACTGGGAGCACAGCCCTAGCAACAAGGACTACCTCCTAGCAACGAGCATGACACCCAGTGCATGAAACACCTGACAACGAGCATGACACCCAGTGCATGAAACACCTGGCAACGAGCATGACACCCAGTGCATGAAACCCCTGACAACGAGAAGGTAATTGAAAAGTAATTAGAAGCCTTACTGTAGGACTTAATGTGTAATGGGCATTACGGTGTGTGGCATAATGTATCACGGACATTGCGGTGTGTGTCATAATGTGTCACAGGCATTACGGTGTATGGTATACTATATCGCGGGCATTGTGATATGTGGTATAATGTCTCAGGGTCATTGCAGTGTGTGGCATAATGTATCACGGACATTGCGGTGTGTGTCATAATGTGTCAGGCATTACGGTGTGTGGTATACTATATCACGGGCATTGTGGTATGTGGTATAATGTCTCAGGGTCATTGCAGTGTGGCATAATACATAACGGGCATTGCGGTGTGTGGCATAGGGTATAACGGGCAGGGCATTGCGGTATGTGTCACAGGCATTACGGTGTATGGTATACTATATCACGGGCATTGTGGTATAATGTCTCAAGGTCATTGCGGTGTGTGTCATAATGTGTCACAGGCATTGTTTGTGCTATAATGTATCAGGGGCATTGCAGTGTATAGCATAATGTATAACGGGCATTGCGATTCCTGTCATAATGTGTCGGGGGCATTACGGTGTGTGGCATAATGTGTCACAGGCATTACGGTGTGTGGCATAATGTGTCACAGGCATTACGGTGTGTGGCATAATGTGTCGGGGGCATTATGGTGTGTGGCATAATGTGTCATGTGCATTATTGTGTGTGGAATAATGTCTAAGGGCCATTGCAGTATGTGGCATAATGTATACTGGGCATTACTATAAGGAGGAAAAATGACAAATAATGAAAGGGGCATGAATCAGGATTATTTTTCTTTCCTGTGGTGGCTAACGTCTGGGCGTGCAGGTAGCAAAACTGGGGTATAAGGTAGTCTTTTCCTGCAATACCACGCCCCTTTATGAGAAACCACGCCCATTCCAACAAAACCACGCCCCTTTTTTTGCAGCGCGCGCCTTCGGCGCGCGCATATTTATCCCTTTCTTGCACCCAATTATGCGGCGGGGGGGGGGGGGGGGGGGCGCCAAAGAATTTTTTGGCTTGGGGGAGAAAAATTTCTAGTTACGCCACTGGCAGGGTGTTTCTGTGGATCCGTTGGACTTTGACCAACCAAAGGAGCAGATGCCCCTGAGTGCTGGAAACAAGGAGGATGAAGATAATTCCTTTTCATATATTTACTAAGGATAACAGATCAGACTGAGACTGTAGGAAGACGGAGACTAATTATTTCTGGATTGGAAAACTGCATGAAAGGAAGTCATTGAATGATACGAGGCCGAAACTGAAGAACAGTAAAGAATATGCAGTTGGTACAAAGACGTGGCTGAAGAACCGTGAAGTTGAGTTGTTGAGTGATGCGAAGGCAAGGCTGAAGAACTGTGAAGACTGTGTGCCGGATGATGTAAAGACGTGAAAGTAGAACTGTGAAGACTGGTTGCTGGATGATGCGAAGACGTGAATGAAGAACTGTGAAGACTGGTTGCAGAATGATGTGAAGATGTAAATGAAGAACTGTGAAGACTGGTTGCTGGATGATGCGAAGATGTGAATGAAGAACTGTGAAGACTGACTGCTGGGTGATGCAAAGACGGGGATGAAGAACTGTGAAGACTGTTTGCAGAATGATGTGAAGACGTAAATGAAGAACTGTGCAGACTGACTGCTGGGTGATGCGAAGATGTGGATGAAGAGCACAGGCTGAAGCGGGCAAACCACCACGGGAATCCTACATAATCCGAAGGCACCGGTGGTAGAGCTGTTGACCGTGACCGCGCATTGGAGGACTGGCGAGATGCTTGCAGCGGGAGACGGCAGGCAACCACTGAGAGCGGAGATAGGACCCAAACAACTGGAAAGGCACAGATACGATCTGCAGGAGGACAAAGCTAGGGTACAGAGTAACTACAACAAAGCACTAGCAGAGAATGTAACGGTCCCAGCCTATTTATAGGCAGCAAGGGAACAGGATTGGCTAACAGTCACCCTAGATGCTTATTGGTGCACACTTGGTCTCCAACATGGCCACCCCCTATGCTGCAGACACACAGGAGCGCTGCAGGCCACTAGGTCTCCACAGTCCCGGCTCCCGGAAGCCGCGTCATCCCCGTCGCCGATCGCGCCGCGTCCCCATGCGGGCGCACAGCACCTCAAGCAGCCGCACCGGCAATGGACGGACCTCAGGACTCACAGTGGTAAGTGCTTGCTTTGTGACAGCTAGAAGCAATGGGACAATGCTACACCTGTACTCTTTAAAAGGTTTGATTCACCTCCAACTATGTAATGGATACTGACACATGGACGAGCACTGACACACAGATGTTAACATACAGACACACAGACACTAACACACAGATGTTGACACAGTTACACACAGACAGATGCTGACATACAGATTGACACGGATACACAAATGCTGACATACAGATGCTGTCAGACACTGACACACAGACACATGCTGACAACCTTAATCGTCCCCCACCCACCCGAAGCCCAACCCCCACCACATGTTGCACACACAGCGCAGCTTGTTACAGGAACCACCTTACCTGCAGCTGTCAGGATGGTCGGGACTCGGGACAGACTGCAGAGAATGAGAATGTGCCTCCTGGCTAGATCTCAAGCCCCGTAGGAAATATACAGTAACTAGGAGGAGCTGTGCGGTAGCGCTGCAGCTCACCCTAGCCCTAGAGTAAGCCATCTCTGTATAAGAGGGAGGCAGCTGCAGCATCATTAATTGGTCACTACGGTTATGGATTGGCATCAAGGTGCGCGCGGAGGGAGGGGGGTAATCTGGGTACTAAGAACCACCCCTTGTGTGCACTAGTGAACACCATCATTCCCCTGTAGCACCAACATTTGGCTTGCATAATGTGTAGAACAGTAGCCTGTAGCCTGTGTTACAGCCTTATTCCAAAATGGAATAAATTCATTTTTGTTACCAAAGTTCTACACACAATACCCCATAATGACTGCGTGAAAAAAAAGTTTTTTTGAGATTTGCAAATTTAAAAAAAATAAGAAATCACATGTACTGTACATAAGTATTCACAGCCTTTGCTGTGAAGCTCAAAATTGAGCTCAGGTGCATCCTGTTTCCACTGATCATCCTTGAGATGTTCCTACAGTCCACCTGTGGTAAATTCAGTTGATTGGACAAGATTTGGAAAGGCACACACCTGTCTATATAAGGTCTCACACTTGACAGTGCATATCTGAGCACAAACCAAGCATGAAATCAAAGGAATTGTCTGTAGACCTCCAAAACAGGATTGTCTCGAGGAACAAATCTGGGGAAGGGTACAGAAAAATATCTGCTGATTTGAAGATCCCAATGAGCACAGTTGTCTCCATCATCCGTAAATGGAAGAAGTTCGGAACCACCAGGACGCTTCCTAGAGCTGGCTGGCCGTCTAAACTGAGTGATCGGGGCAGAAGGGCCCTAGTCAGGAAGGTGACCATGAACCCGATGGTCACTCTGTCAGAGCTACAGCATTCTTCTGTGGAGAGAGGAGAACCTTCCAGAAGGACAACCATCTCTGCAGCAATGCACCAATAAGGCCTGTATGGTAGAGTGGCCAGGTGGAAGCCACTCCTTAGTAAAAAGCACATGGCAGCCTGCCTGGAGTTTGCCAAAATGCACCTGAAGGACTCTCAGACCATGAGAAACAAAATTCCCTGGTCTGATAAGACAAAGATTGAACTCTTTGGTGTGAATGCCATGCGTTATGTTTGGAGCAAACCAGTCACCGCTCATCACCAGGCCAATACCATCCCTACAGTGAAGCATGGTGGTGGCAGCATCATGCTTGGGGTGTCAGCGTCCGGAGTCTTATCGGTACGCTGGGGCCACGGGGCTGGCTTCCTTGGCGTTGTGCGGGCAGCGGCGGAGGTGGGCTGCTGCGCCGGATCCGTGGGCAGCAGTAGCGGAGGTGAGGGGGTCCGCTCGTGGCGGCGGGACGCCGCTACAGCGGGTCGCTCTTGCTGAACCGTTGCTTGGAGACCAGGGGCAATGAGCAATGTGGCTTTGCAAAAAGGTCTGCATTACTGGGCGCCGCCATGTTGGAGACCAAGTTTTAAGCATAGTTCCTGTTTCCTGTTTCTTCCAGCCAATCCAGGGGAAGCTCTCCCTATAAAAGGGGGCTGGTTTAGGACAGGGATGCCAGTGCTTCAAGTTACATCCCTGTTGTAGGTGCTTTAGCCTGTGCTCCCAGGATTCCTGCTGTATCTTGGTTCCTCCTGATCCTGCTTGGTCGGTTGTCTGTTGCTGCTGCAGCCCTGCCGTTTCTTGCCTGCTACTGCCTGTGGAAGCGCTCCTGGAAAACCCGGTCCAGTAAGACTCTTTGGGCACAGTCGGCCCGGGTCTTCTGCCTCGTCTTTCAAGCCACACTCCACAGATCTCCTTCACCAGCCACGCCTTTGTACCACTGACCACAGCCTGCAGATTATTATCTTCAAGCCTCGTTTACCACAGTCCACAGTCCTTGTCTCCAGCCACGTTTTCAACTACCATCCACAGTTCCACAGTTCATCATCTACAGTCTCGTCTTTCAAATCACAGTCCGCAGTTCTTCACCTCCAGCCACGTCTTTAACCATTGTGCTTCAGCCTCAGTTCCCTACCTCAGCCCTGTACATAATAAATACTTTACATCGACTCTCAAACTCCGCCCACGTTCTTCATTGCTCCGTGTCCCATGCGAAGGAACTATATCCAGCCCCCTCATCTGGTTCATTCATAGCCTGCTACCTCCTCGGGCAAATCTCAGCTGCCGGATCCTCATACCCTGCCAGACGTGACAGTAAGCACTGGCCCAATGGATTCGACGGGTGATCAGGCCTCAGGAGGGGATTCAACTGCAGATATCTGGTCTCGCTTAAGTAAGCAGGAGGCCACACAATCTCAAATCGTGCAGTTCATGCAGAGTATGTCCGAACGTCTCGATTCTCTCTGTGTTGCCATGACGGCACCTCAAGTATCTACAGCTGCTCCCACATTGGCACCTCCGGTCCTGCTTCCTCCTGTACCAGTACCACTTCCACATTTGCATTTGCCACCTCCCAGTAAATTTGATGGGAATCCAAAACAATGCCGCGGGTTTCTTAACCAGTGCGAAATCCAGTTCGAACTACAGTCGGCCAGCTTCCCATCAGCACGAACCAAAGTAGCCTATATAATTTCTTTACTTACCGGGCAAGCGTTGGAATGGGCTTCACCTTTGTCGGAGAGGATGGATCCCATCTTATCTAACTATCCAGAATTCATGGCCACCTTTCGAAGAATCTTCGACGAACCGGGCAGGACTTCTGCTGCCTCATTGGAGATCCTGCGCCTGCGTCAGGGCACGCGTACGGTCAGTCAGTACGTGATCCAGTTTCGCACCCTTTCCTCAGAACTGAACTGGAACGAGGAGGCTCTCATTGCAGCTTTCTGGAGCGGTCTCTCCGAAAAAATCAAAGATGACCTCGCAACTCAGGACGTATCTGATAAGTTGGATAAACTAATTTCTTTATGCAATAAGTTAGATCTGAGGTACAGAGAACGCTGTATGGAGAGGTTGCGGTCAGATCGCCCTAAGCCTAGAGTTGTTCTTCCACCAACACCATCATCACCAACTGTGGAAGAACCCATGCAGATTAATCGCTCCCACCTCTCCAATGAAGAACGTCAGAGACGGCGACAAGGGAACCTCTGCCTGTATTGTGGTGCATCTGATCACTTTGTTAAAACTTGCAGTCTACGTCCGGGAAACGCCCACTCCTAGTTTGTGCTGGAGAGGTCAAGCTAGGAGAATTCTCAGAATTACATACCAAGAAAGAGTCTGTCCTGTTAACCCAATTGGAGCTCCCTTCTTCTTCTCTTCTCATCCCTGCACTACTCGACTCCGGAGCCGCCGAAAGCTTCATTACGTCAGCTCTGGTCAAACGATCTGGAATACAAATGGTTCCTTTGGATCGTACCATTTCTGTTACCGCAGTGGATGGAAATTATATCCCAGAGGGTATTATATCCTTTCGTACTATTCCTCTCAAGATGAAGGTCGGAGTTCTCCATTCAGAAAAAATCTCTTTCCTTGTAATTCCTAAAGCCTCTCATGAACTAATCCTAGGGTTTCCATGGTTAATCAGACACAATCCCCACATAGATTGGCAAACTATGGATGTTCTCTCTTGGGAACAAGACTGCTTTCGGAACTGTTTACCTTCAGTTAGACCTCTCTGTTCTTCCAACCCTTCCAGCCTTCCTGTGGAGTACCAATCTTTTCAAGATGTTTTCAGTAAGCATGGGGCGGACACCTTGCCTCCGCATCATACTTGGGATTGTCCCATTGAGCTAGTACCCGGTAAGACTCCTCCCCGAGGTCGAATTTACCCTCTCTCACTTCCCGAGACACAGGCCATGTCGGAGTATATACGGGAGAACTTGGAGAAAGGGTTCATCAGGTCTTCTACATCTCCGGCCGGAGCAGGGTTTTTCTTCGTCAAAAAGAAGGATGGGGGGTTGCGGCCCTGTATTGACTATAGAGGTCTCAATGACATAACAATTAAGAACAGATATCCGTTACCTCTGATTCCAGAACTGTTCGACCGTGTTAAAGGAGCTACTGTATTTACTAAGTTGGACTTACGGGGGGCCTACAATCTTATACGTATTCGCCCAGGGGACGAATGGAAGATGGCATTTAATACCCGTGACGGCCATTACGAATACCTGGTAATGCCTTTTGGCCTATGCAACGCCCCAGCCGTCTTTCAAGAGTTCGTTAACGAAATCTTCAGAGATCTCCTCTATGACTGCATGGTAGTGTATCTGGATGACATCCTCATTTTTTCTAGGGATCTGAAGACCCACCGGGAACAAGTCAAAGAAGTGTTAACTCGTTTACGAAGGAATCAGTTATTTTGTAAGTTAGAGAAGTGCACCTTTGAAGTACCCACGATTCCATTCCTCGGTTACATTCTTTCAGGGCAGAGGTTACAGATGGACCCCGCTAAAGTCCAGGCGATTCAGGATTGGGCACTTCCAGCTACCCTTAAAGGAATTCAATGTTTCCTGGGGTTTGCTAACTTCTACCGAAGATTCATTCAAAATTATTCTTCTGTCATAGCTCCTATAACCGCATTAACTAGGAAGGGAGCTGATCCTGCCAAGTGGTCTCCGGAGGCTTTGGAAGCTTTTCATCTTTAAAGGAGGCCTTCACGACTGCTCCAGTTCTTCGACAACCCGATCTCAGCCGTCCGTTCTTGGTGGAGGTTGATGCCTCTACTGTAGGAGTAGGAGCAGTATTATCCCAGCTTTTCGAGGACAAGAAGGTCCAACCTTGTGCATTCTTCTCGCGAAGATTCTCCCCCGCTGAACAGAATTACGCTATTGGGGAACAGGAATTACTGGCAATTAAGTTGGCCTTTGAGGAGTGGAGGTATTTGTTGGAGGGAGCTCAGCTTTCAATTTCGGTGACCACGGATCACAAGAACCTCCTGTATCTACAGTCAGCCCGATGTCTGAACCCACACCAAGCAAGATGGGCACTCTTCTTTACCCGTTTTAATTTTAAACTCAGTTACAGACCAGGTTCCCTCAACAAAAAGGCAGATGCATTATCTCGCTCCCTAAGTTCAGAAGAACCCTCTGACCGTTCAAAAGAGCAATTTATCCTGGAATCCACCTCTTTTTCTGCAACTAATACCTCTCAACTTCCTCCTCCAGGGAAGATCTTCGTTGCACAAAATCTTCGCAAAAAATTTCTTACATGGGCTCACTCCTCCTCCTTCATGGGCTATGCGGGCGGTCATAAGACACTTAAATTCATTCAACGCTCCTACTGGTGGCCTCATCTCAGGACTGACGTTCAGGAATTCGTAGCTGCCTGTCCAAAATGTGCCCAGCATAAAAGTCCCAAAGGTCCACCAGCCGGGTTACTCCATCCTTTGCCGGTACCACCAAGACCATGGACGCATATTTCTATGGACTTTATTATAGTGATGAGCACCGGAAATTTTTCGGGTTTTATGTTTTGGTTTTGGGTTCGGTTCCGCGGCCGTGTTTTGGGTTCGAACGCGTTTTGGCAAAACCTCGCCGAATTTTTTTTGTCGGATTCGGGTGTGTTTTGGATTCGGGTGTTTTTTTCAAAAAACCCTAAAAAACAGCTTAAATCATAGAATTTGGGGGTCATTTTGATCCCAAAGTATTATTAACCTCAATAACCATAATTTCCACTCATTTTCAGTCTATTCTGAACACCTCACACCTCACAATATTATTTTTAGTCCTAAAATTTGCACCGAGGTCGCTGGATGACTAAGCTCAGCGACCCAAGTGGCCGACACAAACACCTGGCCCATCTAGGAGTGGCACTGCAGTGTCACGCAGGATGGCCCTTCAAAAAACTACTCCCCAAACAGCACATGACGCAAAGAAAAAAAGAGGTGCAATGAGGTAGCTGTGTGGCTAAGCTAAGCGACCCAAGTGGCCGACACAAACACCTGGCCCATCCAGGAGTGGCACTGCAGTGTCACGCAGGATGGCCCTTCCAAAAAACACCCCCCAAACAGCACATGACGCAAAGAAAAAAAGAGCCGCAATGAGGTAGCTGTGTGACTAAGCTAAGCGACCCTAGTGGCCGACACAAACACCTGGCCCATCTAGGAGTGGCACTGCAGTGTCACGCAGGATGGTCCTTCCAAAAAACACCCCCCAAACAGCACATGACGCAAAGAAAAAAAGAGGCGCAATGAGGTAGCTGTGTGACTAAGCTAAGCGACCCTAGTGGCCGACACAAACACCTGGCCCATCTAGGAGTGGCACTGCAGTGTCACGCAGGATGGCCCTTCAAAAAACTACTCCCCAAACAGCACATGACGCAAAGAAGAAAAAAAAGATGCGCAATGAGGTAGCTGTGTGACTAAGATAAGCGACCCTAGTGGCCGACACAAACACCTGGCCCATCTAGGAGTGGCACTGCAGTGTCACACAGGATGGTCCTTCCAAAAAACACCCCCCAAACAGCACATGACGCAAAGAAAAAAAGAGGCGCAATGAGGTAGCTGTGTGACTAAGCTAAGCGACCCTAGTGGCCGACACAAACACCTGGCCCATCTAGGAGTGGCACTGCAGTGTCACGCAGGATGGCCCTTCAAAAAACTACTCCCCAAACAGCACATGACGCAAAGAAGAAAAAAAAGATGCGCAATGAGGTATCTGTGTGACTAAGATAAGCGACCCAAGTGGCCGACACAAACACCTGGCCCATCTAGGAGTGGCACTGCAGTGTCACGCAGGATGGCCCTTCCAAAAACTACTCCCCAAACAGCACATGACGCAAAGAAAAATGAAAGAAAAAAGAGGTGCAAGATGGAATTGTCCTTGGGCCCTCCCACCCACCCTTATGTTGTATAAACAGGACATGCACACTTTAACCAACCCATCATTTCAGTGACAGGGTCTGCCACACGACTGTGACTGAAATGACGGGTTGGTTTGGACCCCCACCAAAAAAGAAGCAATTAATCTCTCCTTGCACAAACTGGCTCTACAGAGGCAAGATGTCCACCTCATCATCATCCTCCGATATATCACCGTGTACATCCCCCTCCTCACAGATTATCAATTCGTCCCCACTGGAATCCACCATCTCAGCTCCCTGTGTACTTTGTGGAGGCAATTGCTGCTGGTGAATGTCTCCACGGAGGAATTGATTATAATTCATTTTAATGAACATCATCTTCTCCACATTTTGTGGATGTAACCTCGTACGCCGATTGCTGACAAGGTGAGCGGCGGCACTAAACACTCTTTCGGAGTACACACTTGTGGGAGGGCAACTTAGGTAGAATAAAGCCAGTTTGTGCAAGGGCCTCCAAATTGCCTCTTTTTCCTGCCAGTATAAGTACGGACTGTCTGACGTGCCTACTTGGATGCGGTCACTCATATAATCCTCCACCATTCTTTCAATGGGGAGAGAATCATATGCAGTGACAGTAGACGACATGTCCGTAATCGTTGTCAGGTCCTTCAGTCCGGACCAGATGTCAGCATCAGCAGTCGCTCCAGACTGCCCTGCATCACCGCCAGCGGGTGGGCTCGGAATTCTGAGCCTTTTCCTCGCACCCCCAGTTGCGGGAGAATGTGAAGGAGGATATGTTGACAGGTCGCGTTCCACTTGACTTGACAATTTTGTCACCAGCAGTTCTTTGAACCCCAGCAGACTTGTGTCTGCCGGAAAGAGAGATCCAAGGTAGGTTTTAAATCTAGGATCGAGCACGGTGGCCAAAATGTAGTGCTCTGATTTCAACAGATTGACCACCCGTGAATCCTTGTTAAGCGAATTAAGGGCTCCATCCACAAGTCCCACATGCCTAGCGGAATCGCTCTGTGTTAGCTCCTCCTTCAATGTCTCCAGCTTCTTCTGCAAAAGCCTGATGAGGGGAATGACCTGACTCAGGCTGGCAGTGTCTGAACTGACTTCACGTGTGGCAAGTTCAAAAGGTTGCAGAACCTTGCACAACGTTGAAATCATTCTCCACTGCGCTTGAGACAGGTGCATTCCACCTCCTATATCGGGCTCAGTTGTATAGGCTTGAATGGCCTTTTGCTGCTCCTCCAACCTCTGAAGCATATAGAGGGTTGAATTCCACCTCGTTACCACTTCTTGCTTCAGATGATGGCAGGGCAGGTTCAGGCGTTTTTGGTGGTGCTCCAGTCTTCTGTACGTGGTGCCTGTACGCCGAAAGTGTCCCGCAATTCTTCTGGCCACCGACAGCATCTCTTGCACGCCCCTCTCGTTTTTTAATAATTCTGCACCACCAAATTCAAGGTATGTGCAAAACATGGGACGTGCTGGAATTTGCCCAGATTTAATGCACACACAATATTGCTGGTGTTGTCCGATGCCACAAATCCACAGGAGAGTCCAATTGGGGTAAGCCATTCCGCGATGATCTTCCTCAGTTGCCGTAAGAGGTTTTCAGCTGTGTGCGTATTCTGGAAAGCGGTGATACAAAGCGTAGCCTGCCTAGGAAAGAGTTGGCGTTTGCGAGATGCTGCTACTGGTGCCGCCGCTGCTGTTCTTGCGGCGGGAGTCCATACATCTACCCAGTGGGCTGTCACAGTCATATAGTCCTGAGCCTGCCCTGCTCCACTTGTCCACATGTCCGTGGTTAAGTGGACATTGGGTACAACTGCATTTTTTAGGACACTGGTGAGTCTTTTTCTGAGGTCTGTGTACATTTTCGGTATCGCCTGCCTAGAGAAATGGAACCTAGATGGTATTTGGTACCGGGGACACAGTACCTCCAACAAGTCTCTAGTTGGCTCTGCAGTAATGATGGATACCGGAACCACGTTTCTCACCGCCCAGGATGCCAAGGCCTCAGTTATCCGCTTTGCAGCAGGATGACTGCTGTGATATTTCATCTTCCTCGCAAAGGACTGTTGGACAGTCAATTGCTTGGTGGAAGTAGTAAAAGTGGTCTTACGACTTCCCCTCTGGGATGACCATCGACTCCCAGCAGCAACAACAGCAGCGCCAGCATCAGTAGGCGTTACACGCAAGGATGCATCGGAGGAATCCCAGGCAGGAGAGGACTCGTCAGAATTGCCAGTGTCATGGCCTGCAGGACTATTGGCATTCCTGGGGAAGGAGGAAATTGACACTGAGGGAGTTGGTGGGGTGGTTTGCGTGAGCTTGGTTACAAGAGGAAGGGATTTACTGGTCAGTGGACTGCTTCCGCTGTCGCCCAAAGTTTTTGAACTTGTCACTGACTTATGATGAATGCGCTGCAGGTGACGTATAAGGGAGGATGTTCCGAGGTGGCTAACGTCCTTACCCCTACTTATTACAGCTTGACAAAGGCAACACACGGCTTGACAAATGTTGTCCGCATTTCTGTTGAAATACTTCCACACCGAAGAGCTGATTTTTTTGGTATTTTCACCAGGCATGTCAATGGCCCTATTCCTCCCACGGACAACAGGTGTCTCCCCGGGTGCCTGACTTAAACAAACCACCTCACCATCAGAATCCTCCTGGTCAATTTCCTCCCCAGCGCCAGCAACACCCATATCCTCCTCATCCTGGTGTACTTCAACACTGACATCTTCAATCTGACTAT